>NC_086179.1:17128945-17753945 GCF_023053635.1 Elgaria multicarinata webbii | reverse complement strand
CATGCAAAGCATGTACTCTACCACTGAGCCACGGCCCCTCCTGCTCCTATTAGAACCTAGCTGACTGGTAAAGTCATCCTCAGGGATCCTTTTCAGGGTGACCACAATTTCAGAGATTGTGCAGGTGGGCTACCAGACTTGGGAATTGTTCTCTAGTGATGCTACAGTTCTGGATTCTTTGGTAACTGCGACCTTTGGGTTGGAACCACAACCAGCCAAAGTGTGTGGACCCCTTGGGTTGCTCTTAACATCCCACTATAAGAACCTTCACCAACCTGATGCCTTCCAGATGTGTTGGATTCCACCTCCCTTCATTCCTAGCCATTGGCCATGCGGGGTGGGAATGATGGGTATTGTACTCCAACACACCGACAGGGCACCAGGCTGGAGAAGGCTGCACTTAGAACGTGAACACCATCATAGTCCACTGTTGCTGCTGCCTCCAGGTGCAAGAGAAAAGAGTGCTTTGTCCCTGCTGTAGTTCCACAGCCACCACCCCTGACCCTTCTCAGGATCAGAATCTTTGAAATCCTAGCTGTTAAGGTTAGCTGCTAGGCCTCATCACTCCATCTTTGTGAAGGACTATATTTTTCCCCCATTTCCTTCTTTAATCAGCATGGACCTCTTTTTATTTATTTATTTATTTATTTATTTATTACATTTCTATACCGCCCAATAGCTGGAGCTCTCTGGGCAGTTCACAAAAACCTCTTTTGCATCTTCAAGGCAGATCATTGGGAGCCAGTGTGGTGTAGTGGCTAAGGTGTTGGACTGGGAGTCGCGAGATCCAAGTTCTAGTCCCCACTTGGCCATGGAAACCCACTGGGTGACTTTGGGTCAGCCACAGACTCTCAGCCCAACCTACCTTACAGGGTTGTTGTTGTGAGGATAAAATGGAGAGGAGGGGGATTATGTACACCACCTGGGGTCCCTTGGAGGAAAAAAGGTGGGCTATAAATAAAATAATAAATAAATAAATAAATCTAGCGAACATATTCATTCTGAGCATAAGACATACTGACTAGCTCGACAAGTACAAGCACTGCAGTTCGCTCTCATTTTTCAAGGAAAATGAAACCACACAAGAACCACAGCCAAGCATGTTTGGAGAGATGGAAACCGTTACGGGCGACATCCATCACATCCTGCTGGACAAAGGGTGCCATCCCCACTCACCCCAATCCCCGCACACTCACATTGTCTCATGTATAAAATTGGCACAGTCTTCACAGATGTGCATTGTGCCATTTAGGCTATAATCACATTTTTATGACCAGTCAACATATTTTAGTTTAAAGTGTTCTTTCCAGGGCACTTAATTAGCACCTTCCTAGTGGGTCTTTTGTTTCTCTAACTTGCTGGCCTGATCGTAGTTCTATTAATTAGCTGTTAGGATTTTGCAGAGGCAACTAGAGCCAAAAGGCTTTCTTCCTGTGTTGAATGTCACACATTTTGCACTAAACTGCATTTTGGGGGATTGGGCGGAAGCTGCCCCTTCACACTTCATATTCTAGAACAATAAAAACCAACCACCACCTTAAAATGCTCACGGGATTTCACTGACTCCCAGTTTAAAGCCTTAAATCAGGGGTGGACAACTTCTTTTAGTCTGAGTGCCAAATTCCATTTTAGACAAGCTTTCAGAGGCTGCATTCCAGTGGCCAAAGTACTCAAAAAATATCAACCAGTTTTAGCTTAAAGCTGTTACTGACAGTAACTAAGCTTTAGAAGAGACATTCCATTCTTTTTAGGAGAAGGGAAAAGCCATTAAATGATCAGTCTGGGACCCAAGGAGTGCAACATTTGGCCCCCAGGTGTAATTCCGCACCCCTCCCTAAATGGTTTTGGGACCAGGGCACCCAAAGAACTGCCTATTCCATGTGAATCTGCCTGACTGCCCTGCAGCTGAGGCACTCATTGGATGCTCCAGATGCTCTTGCTGCAAAGGTGAGGCAGGTGGCAAACAGAGAGAGAAGGTCTTTTCTGTGATGGTCCATCCTAAAAGAGATCCACCTGGCATCCTCATGATTAAATTTCAGGCTCCAGGCAAAGTCTGCCCCCTGGTTACTTGGGCTTTTGTTGGGTCAACCAATTTGTAGCATTTGCTGGCTTTTGTACTCTCTACACCATGGCTATATCCCATGATCGTCCCAGGATCATCCCTGTGCATGCAAATGACACACAGGGGATCCCGGGAGCAGGCAGGGACGATCCCTCCATTTGCCTGGGATAACCCTTAGGTGTAGAAAGGGCCTCAGTCTGGTCTGTCGGATGCTGAATTATCTAAGTGATACATTTATTTCTGATATTTATTTGCATTGGTATGCCGATGTAGGGGGGGGGGGGGAAACGCACCAATAAGCGTAGATGCCAAAAAGAGAAATCAACTCTGGTGCTTGATAAACGTATTAAAAACTATTTTATTCTTAAAATCCAAAAATGCTCTGCTCAACGTTTTGGATGTATCGCCCTTCGTCAGGAGCTGGAAACAGTTGCTGTGCTAGCAGGAGCTACTGTGTCTCACTGGTTCTCACTGTGTCTCACTGGTAACTGCGGGTGAGAAAACCAGTGAGACACAGAAGCTCCTACTAGCACAGCAACTGTTTCCAGCTCCTGACGAAGGACGATACGTCCGAAACGTTGAGCAGAGCATTTTTGGATTTTAAGAATAAAATAGTTTTTAATACATTTATCAAGCACCAGAGTTGATTTCTCTTTTTAGCATCTACGTACATTTATTTGCGTTGGCCAGATTTTATCCACCAAGCTTATATTTTGTTAAGCCACCTTGAATGCCAACTATGGCAAAAAGGGTACAACATCTTTATACTAGGCGTGGGCAGTGTTTTTGGCCACCAATGACCACATACGGTGCCAGGTTGGGAGCTACAAACACACACGCATTGCAAGCACGCACGCTCCAAACTCAGTGGATTAACCCTTTCCTCCCTGCCCACTGAGCTGAAATCACTGGGGGTTGGGGAAGAGAGTTAGCAGTGCTGCAACAGTGGTCTTTCCCCTGCAGGTCATCTGAACAGCTGAGCTGTGGGGAAAGTGGGGGGCGGGGCTTGGACCACAGGTTGCCCACCCTTGCTTTAAATGAACAAATACACCCCACATCTTTTCTATGCCTGAGTAACCCAGAGAATCCAGAGGCATGAAATTGAGGAAGTTGCCGGAGAGAATTGTTCCTTAAAAGGTAAGATATAGTCGCACATCGTGTGTGGAAGCTCTTGTGAATTTATACGAATTATTCACATAGGAACCTGCTTCATGCTGAGTCGGATCAATGATACTCCTAGCCCAATATTGTTGATTCTGCCTGGCAGAGGTTCTTTAAGATCTCAGCAGAAGTTGCTATAAGTGCTGACTACACCACGGAATGGCTCACTGGTAGGGCACATGCATTGCCTGCAGAAAGACAATGCATGTGCCTCTTGGTTCCAGCATATACAGAAGGTTTTTATACAGCTGCACTCCATGTAGTGCTAAGCAATGTGCTTCCTTTGTTCTTCTGAGGTTTAGGAGCTTTTTGCTCTGAAGATTGCCCTTCGAAGATGGTATTTTCGATTTTGTAAGCTTTTATTAAGGTGGCTCAAGGTGACGCCCGTCAAAATCCATTTGGCAGTTTTATGCACAACTGCATTCAAAACGTTGCTGAATGAACTGGAGTTTTATTTCAGGCACTGCAGCACCTACAGTTTTGGATGAAGCGATTTTACTGAACTAATACATGGGGTACTGTAAAATAATATGTGGTATAATTGTTCACAGGTGGTTAATTCTATTAGGGCGCAATCTTATGCATGTTTCGAAAGAAAAAAGACAAGCCTACAACTCCCAGCATACCCAGTGAACCTGCAGAGTTTAGCAAAAGAAGGATTTTTAAAGCCTCCAAGAATTAGGTGAAAATGTCCTGCATAAACATGTCTTTTTACCCTACTCCCCAGCAGACCCTGTTACAAGGCGTAGATTGCATCAAATCTTAAAATAAAGCAGACACAAACACTATCATAGGGACCTTTTAGGAATTTGTATAGTGCCTGGCAGAATGCTGGGGTGAAATACCCTATTCAAGCAAGCAAATAAGGCAGCATTTATTAACTAGTCAACAAGACCACAGGCAAAATAATTCACAGTATGGATTGAAACGTTCATCTTTTTCTCTAGATAGCACAGCACAACACCCTGTACTTCATATAGCCCAGCCAAAGGCTCTCTTAGGTTTCTTGAATGAGTTTCACCAAGATAACTCCCATTTTTCAATTTCCTTGCACAATCAATCCATTCACACATTACACCTGTAGGTGATAAGTTGATGTGCATTTAAGATTACTTAAGACTATAATCTGAAAATGCGATCAACATACATGGATTCACTTGTAAGAGTGAGGAATGAACACCATTTCCTATGGTGGATGAATTTGGTAGGAAACCTGGGTTTGCTATCATGTCATGTGTGAAACCCCTCTCAGACTCTGGAACTGAAGGGCTGAACTAGACCAGAATTAGCAACTGTATGATTTTTTAAAAAAGTAAACAGCAAGTTCTGGGGCCCAATTGGAGTCGAAGCCCTCATGGGGGCAGTCTTACCTCCTTTTGCCCCCTGCTGCAATCCTGTTCTGGACTGGGGGCCCTCCTGACACCTGCTATTTGCAGTGGAGGGGAAAATCTTTTGAAGAAAAAAGCCAGTTTCTTCAACAATTCCTGCATCTGAATCACACAGTGCGCTTTGATTCCTAACCAAAATGGCCAAGATAAAAGCAACTATTTTTGAGAAACTAAGTGGATCTCCACTTAGAAGTACAGCAGAAAGTAAAGTGAAAGTGTTTCTTAAGAAACAGGAAGATTTTTCTTGCCAGACAATCTATGCTGCTGCAAATCTCTTAGATCCAAGATTCAAAGGAAGAAATGTTAAGTGGTGATGACACTGTTGCTGCATTTGACTGGATGAAAAAACAAGAGGCACCCGTAGGACTTCATGCTGGACAGGTACTTTCAAACATGGCAGAATACAGAACGTCTTCAGGTATTTGGCCCAGGAACACAGCCTGGGGTTCTGCCAAGCCGCTTCTGCAAACTGGTGGCAGGGCCTCTGCATGATCCCACCTTTGCTTCTCTCCATCTTCTGCTCTTCCCTTCCCTGCTCTCTATTTGGAAATACTCACAGCAAAGCAAGAAATACAAAACTGACATGTGAAAGTGTAGAGAAGCTTACCTCAATCTGGGCAAACCTTCTGTTTTTAGAAAATCATGAAGGTGATAAAAATGAAGGATCAGAAGAAGCAGAAACTGCTGATAGTGTTAGCTTGGAAAATGAGACCAGTTAGAAAAAGTTTAGTGTAGGAAAACTAGTATCCAAAGAGTCCACACACACCTGACCAACACACACACACACACACACACACACACACACACACTTTCCTTCCACCTCAGCTCCTTTTCTGAAAATAAGTGCTTTCTATCTCCACTTGACATTGTAGAAGAGACTAGGTTCAGAATACATAACAACTGTCCTTGTTTTACTGAAATGTTGCTTGTTCCTTCTGCGTTCCACTGGTACGTTTTTGTCTGCTTCTCATAAACTGGCAAAAACAAAGAGACGCTACATTCCTTATTGTTCGGCCACTTTTAGCTCCATTTGTAGCAAAAAATGCAAAACAATTAAAAGTAAATTCAGTAAGCAAATGTGTAATTATTGTCCAAATAAACTATACTTTTTGAATTTAATATACTGTGATGATTTTATGAGCAAGCCAAGTTTTACATGATGAATTTCATGTTCATAAAGTGTCTTTAGATCTGTAAAAAGAAAAAAAAGGATTGCATATTTCACCCACCCACCCACCCACACAAATACAGGATACCCCTCCCCACAGGAACCCCCGGGGAGGGGGGAGTCAGGTTTTTCCCCATAGCTTCAAATTTTTTGAAAAGCTTACATCTCTATTATGATTATGACTGAGCTTGTGTTTCCCCCTAAACATTGCTGGGTAGAAATACTGTTTTGAGGCTTGACGCAATTAATAAAAAACCCAAACTGTGTGTTTTAAGATAAAACAAAACAAGCAGGTTCTTTTCAGCTAGGTTGAAACATGTGACACTGCATCAGACCAATGGCTGTTGCCCTTTAGTATTGCTCAGAGACACCTTTCACATCTCCTCTACCAGAGGTTCTTCTATCTTGAGATGGCTACAGATCGAAAGAGAAGCCTTCTTCTGCATGCAATGTATATGCTCGATCACTGAGGTATGGCCAGGAACAGAGACTTGAGGAAGTAGTTCAGAAGAAACTTTGGATTATAGAATCAAAAGCTCATGGCAACAGCTTCTTGTGAATGGACATCAACAACCACAGACTCTTTTAATATTAAACTGAGCCAATGACTTAATGACATTTACCTTCTAACTTGGCTGAAGTATATGAAGCAGGTAGGAGACATTTGGCTGGGTCATATTATTCAGTAAATAACAGTGATTTCATCCATAATAGGGATCCATAAAATAAAAGGCTGCTTCTCTGAACTTGAGAACAGGAAAGGTCAGCCACATGGTTTTGTTTATAATGGATCCATATTTCCAGCAATCATTTCACAGATTTTTCCTATATCATGTGTGGATAGAATGAGCTGAAATTTGCTATATCTATCTAGAGAGAACAGTGTCTTCTGGAGAATCAGACTCTTGATTCTTGGGGAGAACAATCTTACGGGCCCCCAGACACAGCCGGGGCAGGGGGGTGGGCATATGATACTTCAGATTTCTGGATCTGAGGTCAGAGACAGCACTCTGACCTTGGATCCAGGAGTTCGGGCTCCCCGTTTCCCCCCTCCCTTGCAACTCCTTCCTCCCATTGTCTGCAGTGACTCCTTCCCTCCTTTCCTGATTTGTAGCAAATCAGTTTGCAATTAAATATAAACAAGCAAATGGTGGTTTGCCTCAAATCAAGTACAAAGGTGGTTACTGTACATGGGAGGAGGCAGGCGTACACAAGCTCCAAATTAGATGTTTTCTTGATTTAAACCAGCCTGATGTGTGAAAGCAGATCACTACACAAGTATCCCCAGGATCATCTGTACCAGCACCATTTGGGATTATGAGTAATTCTTCCACACAGAAGCATTTCAGTGGCCTCCCATATACGGACTGCAATGTGAGAATTGGTCCCAGTTTGTTCAACCTCCTTATGCTTGAGAAGTTCCTGTTGGAACTCTGGTTTGGAACAATGTAGTACTTGTTTGCTTCTTTGCTTTAAACATTCTGGCTTATCCAGTACAGCAAGGTTGTGCTTCCTTTATGTATCTAAATGTGTCCTTGAATGCTCCTCATATAGGTAATATGACCCTTTTTTAAAAAATGCAGGAAGCATTGGGCAAGCCAGTGAGTTGTGGTCAAAGGCAATGCCTTCCTGCTCATAACTCTGCTTTTCAGTACTTCGTGTTCTTCGGAGGTGAAGCTGCCCTTGAAGTTTTGTTTGTTGTTTAAACCCATTGGTTTCCAGAAGCAGCCACGCGTAATTAAAATAGCCAGGTAAAGTCTACGGGATCTAGAAAAGGCTGGATCTTACCATTGCTTTCCAAACTGAGTGGTGCATTGCTGATGCCATGACAAAGAAAACTGGAAGGCTTTTTTTTTTTAAAAAATCTGGTAATGTAGCAGTGCATAATTATTAGTACTGTATATTAATTAAATTTTTATGCCACAATCCTATACATGTCTATTCAGAATTGAGCTCCATTGAGTTCAATGGGACATACTGAAAGATCGGTGTGTGCATCACAAGAGTTGGCAACATGGCACCCATGGGTGCACAGCACCTGCCAATACCCCTGCAAGGCCTCTTGCCCTATCATCCACTCACTGCTGCTGTCCCTTCATCTCCCGATCAGCACAGTTTCCCCTATTTATAGTCAAGTAATGTAGCAATATTGCTCCATGATTTCAGAAGAGGTGGGGACAAAAGTCCCTTGCTAAAACTACAACACCACCATAGGTGGAGGGAAGGCAAGAAAAATAGGAACCCAAAGTGCATGGGGGAGGGGGGTGTCCTCACAACATTTTAAAGCCTCCCCCCCACAACAAGTGGTGGTGCCTGGGCCCGTTCTTCAAAATGACAAATGTGTCCACTGGTCCAAAAAAGTTGACCATCCCTGGTGTCTAGGACTGCAGCATTAGGTGTTTAACATGGTATTTTAGTAACTGGTCAATTACACTTCAATATATTCCCATATAATCAAACCACTATGCAGGTTCCCTTCTAAGAAATGGAAGGAAGTCTGAAAGCTACTGTCGAGTGTTAGAGAGGAAAGATCGTCCCTTACATTTCCCTCTCTAATTCCTTATTGCCATGCCTTGATCTATGCTCGTCTTAAGAACATAAGAACTAGGCATGTGCTCCGCTCCAATTAGGAGCGGAGAAGCAGTAGCGGATTGGCCTGCTCCGCCTTACCCAGAGGTGGAGTAGAAGCGGACCGCGGACCCCTAGAAGCAAGGCGAAGAGAAGTGACCATTTTTCAGCGCTCCTAGTTCAGGCGGAGCGCTCCGGTCGCCATCTTGAAAACATTTTGCCATAGGATTGCATTGCAGGAAATAATCGCGCATAACTAGGTTGTTTTTGAAGCTATCGTTCTGGAAATTCTTGTGCACAGAGAGTCGTGGATGGGGGTCATTTTGAGACTACTCTCACCTCTCTGCATCGTGCGGGTCGCGTGCTATATTTTTTTAAAAATCGGGTCAACAAACATTACAAACAGGGACAGTGCGGGTCAAACGGAGGTTTTCGCCCATAGGATTGCATTGCGGAAAACAATCGGGGATAACTGGGTTGATTTTTAAGCTATCGTTCTGGAAATTCTTGTGCACAGAGAGTCGTGGATGGGGGTCATTTTGAGACGACTCTCACCTCTCTGCGTGGTGCGGGTCGCGCGCTAGAATTTTTTAAAAAATCGGCGGGGAAAATACCTTTTTCAAAGGGCTGAGGGGCAGAGTCAGCTCCCGGTCATGATCACATGATCCCAAAGTTAGAGGAGGGCATAGGCAAAACGGGTAACTTGGGATTCTGGGAAACTTCTCTTTCTTCATCTGAACGGACTTTTCCCAGTGTTTTTTAACACAGTAGCCCCAGCAAATGCACAAACACAACCTGAAATCATATACTAAGCCAAGAATAAGAGATAGAAACACAGCACTGCTACCCACCCTAACTTTGGGGAACAACTGAAAAGATGTGGCGCAAGGGGATGAGCTCCCCTAGGGCATCTCATCGTGGACGTGCCCCCACTCTCTCCTGCACTGGAAGGCCATTAGAGCCTTCCAAAGAGAGTAAAACGGTGGAGCAATGCCTATCATGAGTCGAAGTGAGCGTTTACTTCTTAGTGGTGGAGCGATGCCTATTATGAGTTAAAGTGAGCATTTACTTCTCAGAGCTGTTGGTGAAGCAATGGCTGTCTTGAGTTGAACTGGCAGCTGCTTCCCTCTCCCCCGGGCACGTCCCCCTATTACTGGTAAAAGACAGATATAGCCTTTTTTTTAAAGTTCTTCTTGTTGTTTATTCAGCAACACTGCTGCTTTTAATTCCACCCCTCCTTTGTTTATTTGTTTATTTATTCCATTTTATATGCATTACTGGCTTATCCTTGGCTCACTTCCTTATGCCCCCAGAAATGCCAGCTACATGCCTGCCTGCCTTCCCTCCCTCCTCCCCTGCCCACCTCACAGGGATGTTGTGTGTGTGTGGCTTTGACTCAGGGGAGAAGTCCTTCCTGCGCTCACTTGGAGTTTTGGAAGTTCCAAATTTTGCAGGTTTAAGCCCCGCCAAAAAACAGGGGATGATGGGACTGCCTTGAGTCTCGGCGTGCGGCGTATGTATCCCTGGATAAGCTGTCATGGTGGTGAGTTTGAGGGGTTTTTTTAACGTGCAAAATTGACGGAGCTATGGAAAGGGGTGTTGGATTTTCATAAATTCCCCAAAAATCAGGGGATGATGGGACTGCCTTGAGTCTCGGCGTGCGTATGTATCCCTGGATAAGCTTTCATGGTGCCGAGTTTGAGGTTTCTAATGTGCAAATTGACGGAGCTATGGAAAGAGGTGTGAATGGGGTGCCCGATTTTCAAAAATTCCCCAAAAATCAGGGGATGATGGCATTGCTTTGAAACTTGGTGTGCGTGTGTATACCCCCATGAGGTGTCATGGTGCCAAACATGAGGTTTCTAACTTGAACAGAAAAAAAGTTGTATAATTTTTTAGCTTTCAATGCAAGCCTGTGGGGGGGGGGGGGAAAACGGAGCTCCGATCTGGATCCGGAGCTCCGAGTGGAGCGGAGCGGAAGTGGGCGGAGCGTGGGCGGGGCGAAGCGGCCCGCTCCGAAAATCGTGGATCTGCAAGTGAAGCGGAGCGGGGGGTCTGTGCACACCCCTAATAAGAACCTATAAGAACATAAGAAGTTCCATGCTGGATCAGACCAAGGGTCCATCTAGTCCAGCACTCTGTTCACACAGTGGCCAACCAGCCATCGGCCAGGGGTGAACAAGCAGGACATGGTGCAACAGCACCCTCCCACCCAGGTTCCCCAGCAACTGGTGCATACAGGCTTATTGTCTCGAATACTGGAGATAGCACACAACCATCAGGGCTAGTCTTCCAGCATGCCTTTGCCAGGGGACTGTGACATCAGGGCTGCAACCGGTCAGTTGGAAGTGCCAGAGTGTAGTCCAGGTCAGGCACAGGGTTCTAAAAGTTGGGAGATGAGGTGAAGACAGGCAAGGTAAGGCAAAACAGAGGTGACTGTGTAGCTACCTTTTGACAACTTGCTCAACGTGGGGGCCAGCCAAGGCTGTTTTGATGTCAAATCCAGACCTAAATCCCAATTCAAATGGATTAAGAAAATCCGTCTCATCTAAGAGAGCCTGCATCTGACCCACCAGTCTGGATCTGGTCCTCCACCACACATTCAAGCAACTTGCCCAAGTAGGGGACATAACATTAGAACTGGAAGATTCAGGACAGATAAAAGGAGGGAGTTCTTCACACAGTGCAGAGTTAAACTACAGAATTTGCTACCACAAGATGTAGTGATGGCCACCAATTTGGATGGCTTTAAAAGGGGATTGGATAAATTCGTGGAGGCGAAGGCTATCAATGGCTTATTCTCCTGATGTTGATGTGCTACCTCCAGTATCAGAGGCAGTAAGCCTATGTGCACCAGTTGCTGAGGAACATGGGCAGGAAAATGTTGTTGAAATTGTGCCCTATCTATGGGTCCTTGGTCAACAGCAGGTTGGACACTGTGGGAACAGAGTGCTGGACTAGATGGGGCCTTGGTCTCATCCAGCATGGCTGTTCTTATGTTCTTACATTTGCCACTGCTCCTAATGTGTGCGCACGCAAGGAAATCACCATAACATTTCTGGCTATATGAACCTCCTACAGCAGTAACAACAACCTCCCGACACTTTAACAATTGCATATGTCTTATAACCAGCATTTACAGTTCTCTTTCGCGCAGACTAAATGGAATCCAAATAAGTACCATCCCCCCCTTCTCCAGAAATCGCATCCACAGCGGCCACATTAACTTAAAAAAAACACACCCAACAACCTAAGCACTACTATGTTTCATGTAAATAATGTTCCCACACAAAGGTTTCCATTCAAGGTTCTTAGTATTTTAATAGCTCTAAGAAATAACAGCTGTGTCCCTGATATGCGATTTGTACACTGTTGCCAAAGAAAAAGCAGAAATTGGCTTAACGCCAGCTTCTGCTGAATAGTAGATCTAGCAAGTGCTTCTCCTCAATAGGTTTAAAAAGGCTTGCAGAATGTGGGTAATTATTGTTATCAGCCCCATTTTGATAAACAGCAATATATGTTTGTTTAAAACACACACACACACACGGCAACTCTGCATATAGAATTTTCTTTCAATTCACTTGAACTAAAAGTGGAGCAAACTCTTCAAAAGTACGAGTTTGTATTATTCTCATGCTACCCTGTATTTTTAGGATAATTGATCCCACAGACCAGGAGGTAGGCAACTTGGTATCCTCCAGCTGCTTTTGACTATGACTCCCACACAGCACGGCCTAATGGTCAGGGATCATGGGAGTTGTAATCCAAAACTTCCGGAGGGTGCCAGGTTGCGAACCCATGCCGTAGACATTGGGGGTGGTTCAAACATGAATGAGCAGTCAGGAACATTGGGCTCAAATGCTCTCCCCTGCCCTGCTTTCAACTACTGCCTTGGTTTGAAGTAAACCATAGTTTGTTGGTCCAAGCAAAATGGAAAACCATGGTTTGCCTTAAAGTAGCGTTGGAACAAGGCATTGCTGCATGTGAGGAGGATGAGGATGGAGAAGGAACGAAAGGTGGAGCAAACCATTCTGACAATGAACAAGGAACTGCTCATTCACCACCAAAAGACATCCCATTGCTTTCACTGCTTCTAGTAACTCCACCACTCAAATTGCATTCCAGCCATACACACATTACTACTAGCGGAGAATCTATTTTCGAGAACTTTACCGGACATGCCCCTACCACTGAGAGCTTACCAGAGAGACTCTCCATGCCTTTTCCAACTTTATTTCTGCAGCCTATACTAGATGATACCATAGCATAACCATGTTAGCCTTCTGTTTACAAATCCAAGAATTACTTATAGCACAAATATAGACTGTTTTAGTTGTTCATCAGATGCTGTAAGAGGAACTTCGCAAAGCAGAAAGGACAAGATCCCCAATAATGATATCTGTATAAACAGTCCTGGTGTAAGAGACCTACAAGAGAGCACTGGGCCAATTAGTTGCCAAATATATAATAAATATAAACACAGGTACAAATGTGCCAATTGGTTTACAGATATACACAATCTGTCAGAATTTCAAAACAATCATTATGCTGGTCTATTTAACAACAATCAGAATAGTTACATTCTATTGAACCCCAGTGGGTCTCTGTTTCAATCAGATGAGGTCTTCCTCAAGTACTGCTATAGATCTCACAAATTAAATAATATTTTGCAATAACTGATAATGTTGCAAAAACAAAACAAAAAACCCCACCACTTCCTGAATAGGCAGTTTCTAACAATGGTGTACTGGTTTTGATAAAGGCAAAATAACCTTCTTTATTAATTGGTTGAAAGTGAGATAATCCCTGATTTTTGTAGCTCACTCTTCCCAGAATGTGTAGATACATTCCAGACTATTCACCACACAAGTGATGCTGCCACTAACTGTTTTAGCTGTTCAGGTATTTTAATAAATTAGCATGAGCTTTCATGGGTTACCACCCACTCCACCAGATGCTGTAAGTGGAACTTTCACTTACACGCTAATTTATTCAAATATCTGACTAACTAAAACAGTTAGTCTGTATCTGTGCTACGCATAACACTTGAATACATGGTATCAATTCATGGTATCAGAACTCTGGGCCACTCAATGAAGTTGATTTGCAGCAGGTTCAAGAAGAGGTGAATGAGGATAAGCGTTCACACAATTAATAGTTAACTCATGGAAATAATTCTTTAAAAGGCTTTGGGCTCCTTTAAATGAGTGATTTATTGCATGCTTATGATTGCCCACTCACAGAAGTTTTGGGGTTGGTTTCATGAGATCATCAACAACCAGGATGTCTCCAGCAGAATCCTTTGGAAACCCCAGGATAAAAAGAACCACTTTTAGCCTGGAAAAAGCACGAACATCCACCACTCAATAGAACTCAATGGAACTGAATGGAGGGGAAGTGCTACCTCCAGTATCTGAGGCAATAAGCCTGTGTGCACCAGTTGCTGGGGAACATGGGTGGGAGGGTGCTGTTGCACCATGTCCTGCTTTGTTGATCCTTGGCCAACAGCTGGTTGGCCACTGTGTGAACAGAGTGCTGAACTAGATGGACCCTCTGTCTGATCCAGCATGGCACTTCATATGTTCTTATGTTCTTAAGTATTCAATTCAAACCGCTCGTCGCCCTTCTCCTCCCATGTAATGCAGCCCATAACAATCGCACCAAAGAAACAGTAAACACAAAAACTCCCAGGTAAACAACACAATTTCCCTTAATGTAGAGACCTTCTTAAGGCTACGGGTGTTGAACCTCTTTCAGCTCGATGGGAAAAAAAATCATTTTGGAGAAGCTCTTGGGGACACCATGCCAGTGGTGGTTGGGGCCAAAGGCAAAAGGGGCAGGACAAAACTTACTAGCATATTTTAAACTTAAAGCTCTTCCTGCCAGTAACTAGGCCTCAGGAGAGCCATTTCATCATTTCAGAATGGGGGTGGGGGACTGCACAAAAGCAGGGGAATCAACAAATGACCAGAGGTTGGGTGAAAGTGATGGAGAAATCTGGAGAACCTCAGAGGGCCAGAATGGTTCTCCAGCTGGGATGGATTTAACCCCAGGTCTGAGCTTCTACATCCCTGTCTTGTCTTAGACTTATCATTTGAGAAGTCTCTCAACATCTATTATTACCCACAGTGGCTGAAACCCACCTGTTTAGAGGCAGTAGAGCAGATGCTGAAGTTAAACAGAAGGAGGCCACCATCTCCATCTCCAGCCCTTTGCATTTCAAAGGCATGCGACTGGCTGCTATGGCAACCAGATGGACCTTGATTTGATCCAGCAAGGCCACTCTCTTAGGTCTAGTTTCTCCAAACACCCGACCCGCCCCATTTTCTTTTATAAAGACAGAGATTTCTCAGAGTGCTGGATTGTGAACACAGGCTAAAGACTGAGCTTGCCTTCCAAAGGTGTTTATTTGCTCCAAAGGGCCCCCTCGGCTTCTATATCCACAGCTCCCCAATTTGTTTATCATGGTTAGTGCAACAGACATTGCAGATCTAACAAATGGCAACTCTCTGTTTACATTTGTCAAGTCGCATATCTGAACCAACACTGAACAGATGCTGCTCCAGGCAGGATAGCCAACTCTTACTTCCTGACGCGTGATCCAATTCAGAAAGCGAGAGAGAAAGAGCCTGCTGTGGTGATTGCTAATATGTGGCTTACAAAAACATCTTTGTCGCTCACTCCTGTTCCCCAGCAAGTAACCCAGAGAGTCCACACATATAAACTCAACTCTCAGTCCCTGTTTGCTCCACTCTTCTTTCTCCTCATTCCCAAAACACAGCCAAGCGGGGGGGGGGGGGGGTTCTACCCAGCCAAACTACTGAAGCTAAGCAGACAGCCTCCTCTTTTACTGTGACTTTCATTATCTGCTTGTGAAAGTCTTCTTCCTGTTTCTTCAGCTTGACATGACACCAGATTCTTCTTCCTCAAATTGGGTTATTGTGCCCCACAGCTTTCTTCAACAGTTCCCAGCTGCCATTTGCCAGATGTTTTTTGAAAGATGGCCCCCAACACCTCATCAGCGAAATATGCAGGGTGGGGAGAAGACCACGGCTCCTGTTGCCCAGCATAGGATGCTGGTAAGCCTCTGGGTTCAGGGCCCAATGATCATTAAGGGCGCAACCCATAGCACTGCACCCTTACTGGATCAATAGTCCAACCTGGTCTAAGGGCTCATCTACACCAGGCAGGATATTCCACTATGAAAGCGGTATATAAAAGGCAGGAGCCACACTACTGCTTTATAGTGATATAGACGTGCACTGCAGGATCTACACTACTGCTTTATAGTGGTACTGAAATGCACTGACAACTGTTGGGGCCCAGGACACCTCTACACCAAGCAGGATATAACACTATGAAAATGGTATGAAAGCAGTACATGGTATATGTCATGGGCCCCAACAGTTGTCAGTGCACTTCAATACTACTATAAAGCAGTCATGTGACTCCTGCCTTTTATATACTGCTCTCATACCACTTTCATAGTGGAATATCTGCTTGGTGTAGATGAGCCCTCAGAAAGCTTCCTACATTCCTTATGACAGCAACTCTTGTACATTTCATACAAAGGCCTCTTGCAGCCTTGCTACATTTTAAAAATGAAAATGCTAAGGACTGAAATTAGGAGCTTCTGCTTGCAAAGTTTGCCCTTTACTGCTGAGCAACGTTTTGTCTTTGTAAACCGCCCAGAGAGCTTCTGCTAGGAGGCGGTATATAAATGTAATAAACAACCACAACCACAACCCGGGGGCTGCTTTGTGCATTAGAGTGGCATGAACCCCCCAAGCTCACATCAGCTTCAGGTTCATGGCGTTAACTTCACCTGTGGCAAAATTTGACTCATTTGCTTCCTTTTCATAAAAGGATCATGCAAAAGAAAAGCTCTCATCACCAGGCGGGTAAAATTTCAGAGCTCCATAAAGGAACACAATATAATTTGCAATTGATCCAAGTTAGTCAGCAAGTGGGTGTAGCTGAAACATCTGGGAATTTGCTGCTCATATAGACAGTTATACAGAGAGAGAAAACACTGACATAACCATCCCTGAATCCTGACTGCATAAAACAAGCAGGTTAGTCATCTGTTTTCCATGGTATGAATTGGATTTATACAAGTAAAGGCATCAGCATTTTAAATGTAGAGCTAATTGATGAAATACAATGTTTAAAATATAAATTAAATATTCAGATCCACTCCCTCCAAACCTTCCATCAAGTAGCAGCTGAAATTATACAATGTATCACCAAAGGGACTTCAGCTCATTCAAGACCCCCCATTGGTATCCCTAACCCTTATACATACTTACTCACAAGGAAGTCTCCCTGGGAATCAATGAGATTTTAACTCACGCAAGTATGCCTTGACGACAGCTATAATCCATTCAACTGGCTGCCATTTAGCAATTTCTCAACTTAAGGTGCAATCCTATGCATAAAAGCCCTACAGCTCCCTGCATTCCTCAGCCAGCATGGCTCCCTGGGGAATGCTGGGAGTTATAGGATTTTTTTTTCTTGTCTAAACAGGGTGACCATATGAAAAAGAGTACAGGACTCCGGCATCTTTAAAGTTGTATGGAACAGGGAATTTCAGCAAGTGTCATTTGAATGCATGTAGCACCTGGTGAAATTTTGTCTTCATCATAACAGTTAAAGCTGCAGGAGTCCTGCCCTCTTGACCAGATACAAAAAAGAGAGGAGGGCACCTGCAGCTTTAACTATTGTGATGAAGAGGGGATTTCACCAGATGCTGTATGCATACAAATGACAGCTGCTGAAAATCCCTTTTCTCTACAACTGTTAAAGATACAGGAGCCCTGTCCTCCTTTTCGTATGGTCACCCTAGTCTAAACATGTATAGGATTGCATCCTATGGCTTCCAAATGCCTTTGGGATAAGAGTTAGGCCTCAAATTTTCATCAAAGTAGGTTAAAGAATATAGGACAGGTTTGCTGTTAAGGGGTGGGCATCAACCATCTTCTCATTCATCCTGGGTTTTAGAGTCAAAACTAAAGTATATTACTTAGGTTCAAAGAGATTTAGATTCAGCAGGTCAAAAACCATAAATCAAAAGCAACAAATTCCCCTCAAACATAAGAAATCTCCCTGAATACTAGGTTCTACTGGCAGAGCCCAGGGCTTGTAAGTGCATGTGCAATAGCAGTCCAGAAAGAAGAGTCATTAGCTTGCCTCAGGAGACCTGAGTTCTAGTCCCGACTTGATTATGAAGCTCACTGAGTGACTTCAGGCCAGTCAGTGCCTCTCAGCCTAATCTACCTCACAGGGTTATTGTGAGGATAAAAGGGAGAATAGGAGGTCAATGGAAGCCACCTTGAGTTCCTTGCAAAAGGAAAAAGGTGGGATATAAATGTAACAATAAATAAATTCAACATAAAAACTTGCTGCAGAATATAGAAACTGCCCCCACCATGAAAAAGTTAACAACTCTTCCATTTCCAACTAGAAGCCAGCATGACAATAAGTAAATACACAATTGCATAAAAAACACCTAAATAACTGATTTTTTTAAAAAAATAGCCAAAACGTTAAAGTCAGTTACTATTGAGTAAGAAGTAAAAGGTCTTAGCTTGGTGCTGAAAGGAATGTGATGTTGGTTCGCGTCTCAGAGAGGGCATCAGCAGCCTCACATCCCAATTTCGCTTTTAAAACTAATGTCCCTCTTCTCGGCTTGCACTTTTATGTTAACAGATTGGATCTCGTTCTAATGACACGATCATCCAAGCTCACCAAGTTAAATCTCTGAAGGAAAAAACACTGAGTAATAGGATACGTCGTCGTTTTAGTAAGCTGGTTATTGTAGCCATCACTCACGCTTGCTTTTAAATGCCACGGCTAAGTGTCTCTTTCGTCACAGTAAGTGGTTGTCGTCGAGAAAACTCCCACGCCAAGTCAGCCCGGCATTAAATGAGACGGCAACTCGGCTTTCAGAATGTGAGCAACTTGCAGTAACCGATGATCTCGCTGCGAGAACACGCACAGGGCGAAAATGTGTTGATTAAAAAATGGTCCTTGGCCATCAATTGCTGGTGCTCAGGCCGTTTTTCTCCTCAGAGACTTGCAGTTAATACACAACAGTGACTGAGCCCATAACAGCTTTATAGCTGCACATGCAATATTATGAGATGAGCTGGTGTCAAACGTCATCTGCACTCACAACTGTGCTTCCTCCTGCCAACTACATCTAACATATGAAGTTGCCTCATAACAGGGGTGCAAAAATTGCGGCCTGCAGGCTTCCATGTGGCGCACTGAGCCAGTGTGGTGTAGTGGGCTAAAGTGTTGACTGGGAGTCGGGAGATCTGGGTTCTAGTCCCCACTTGGCTATGGAAACCCACTGGGTGACTTTGGGCCAGTCACAGACTCTCAGCCCATCCTACCTCACAGGGTTGTTGTTGTGAGGATAAAAATACAGAGGAGGAGGATTATGTATGCTGCCATGGGTTCCTTGGAGGAAAAAAGGTGGGATATAAATTCAATAATAAATAAAAATAAATAAAAATAATTTCTGGTGGCCTGTCACACCCCACACACTGCATTTGCCTGGAGTCTCCTGTGCCAGCAAGGAAATCTCTTCCATTATCTCCACTCTCTGACGAGAAATCTCAGGGATTCCCTAGCTAGTGCTGGCAAGGGAAATCCCAAACTTGGGTGTATGTCCCTTTGGCACTGCCTGATACAGGCTTCAAGCCGTATCAGGCACCCCTGCCTTATACAAAATCCAACTCTGGGGCATTTCTGCCAATTAGAGCAAGATAGGTGTCCCCTAAATGAACTGGAGATGCCAGGAATGAACGTGGGATCATCTGTAGGCAGAGTGTGTGTTCTACTACAAAGCCACAGTCACTTCCCCACATTTAATTCCCATATTTTAAAATAAATATTAAATACTTTTAAATCAAGTTTCTAATAAAAAGGTTTATTACATATTAAAGTTTCTAGAATATTTTGTTTTAAAATTTCTGTTAACTGTGCTTGGGGAGAGATGGGAAGGGACAGAAATTGCAATGAACGAAGCAAAAGCCTCAAGATGATGTGATAAACAAAAACGCAGACCTGCAGATGTCAACGTGGAGAAATTGTGCATGTTGAAGAATAAAGTTGGGCGACACGCTTAAAGAGGAAAGCGAAAGGCAAAGGCGTTGAAGGAGCATGGGGCCAATAGTAAAATAAAAATAAATAAATATCTGGCTTGTGATGCTGAGTAAAACCAGAATGTAGCTTTACAAGTCAGATTGTCAAATACAATGCCAAAGCCATGGGAGAAGGCTCTGGAAGCCACACCACACCGCACCAGGACTCCTCACTAAATTTTCATCTTCCAGATTAGAGATGGGTGGTGGTTTACTGGAAGTATTTAGCTCTTTTAATTATGAAGATAGATAGATTTTAAAAATATGCAGGTAGTTGCATTACCCTATTTTTAAAATAAAGAGTACACCTGTTCACATTTTCCACAGTACTGAACAATAGCCACAAAGACATTGGGATGATCAAGAAGCAGGTGCCGTTCTCTTTTAATTCATTTTGTGAAAACACAATGCACTAAACCTGGCGTTGCCAACATGGCAACCCATTTTGGGAGTTGTAAAATGGCCGCCACCTCAGGCAGATGGGAGCCAAGCAGTAAGGACTTGGTAGGAGGGAGTGAAACAACTGGGAATAGAGGAAGGAAAGTGGAGCAACTAGGGAGAAAGGGGGCACAGAGCGAGAATAAAAGGGGGCACACAGGAGAGAGAGAGAGAGAGAGAGAGAGAGAGAGAGAGACGGTTTGTGAGGGAAACGGGGCATAGAGCAAGAGAGAGAAGGTGCACATGTGCACACACAGACATATAAACACATACAGTCAGATTAACTTCATATCGCTTCTTGAATTCACATAATTTTAAAATGGGTTTGCCCCAAACCATCATCAAATCACCCTAAAGACCACAAATCACATCTGTCTCAAAGGACTGAGCTATAAAAACCACCTGGAGCATAGAAAAGTGGGCACATCATTGTTCCTTATAAAACCCAATTGGTAATTCAACAACGTGACACCAGTAGCTTTAGATCAGCCTTCCTCAACCTGGGGCGCTCCAGATGTGTTGGACTGCATCTCCCAGAATGCCCCAGCCAGCTGGGGCATTCTGGGAGTTGTAGTTCAACACATCTGGAGCGCCCTAGGTTGAGGAAGGCTGCTTTAGATGCTCCCACTGGAATTATTTGTGTCTTTCTTGCTGTAAACTAAATATTGTAGCAAGCATTTCAAGATGTGCAGGTGGGGGGCGAGGTGGAGGTGGGACAGGGATCCACACACACATTCCTTATATTAACTCCATTTATATATAAATACTACTTGCAAGGAGCAAACAGTAACCACTGTAACCTTGTTGATATCCCCTTGCCCCCAAGTCCAGGTTCACTCAAGTCAAAAAAGAGGTATGCTTAATTATTTACAAGTATGGGTCATGGAGCAAAAGATGCCAAGGTCATCTATTTATAACGCGCAAGGATAATATGCATTTGTTTCCAAATCCATAGCAGCCAGCACTTGAAACTTTCAAAGCAAAGAGGTCAGAAGGTGAAGGAGGGAATAACGCACACTTTGTGCAGTACCACATATATATAAAAGAACAAGAATGGGTTATGTTTGACAGAATGGCTGCAAGAGAAGTGAACTTTTTTTAAAAAAAGGAGGCAAAAGCACTTTTTCTAAACTAAGGCAGGACTGATCATAGAATCATAGAATAGCAGAGTTGGAAGGGGCCTACAAGGCCATCGAGTCCAACCCCCTGCTCAATGCAGGAATCCACCCTAAAGCATCCCTGACAGATGGTTGTCCTGCTGATAATATGGCCTTTTATTCTCCAACTATCCCCCAAAATAAGAACTTTCAAAGCAGTTTTTGTCAGGGACTGACTGCATTTACACCCAATGATAACCCACAGTTTAGCATGACACACATAAGCGATACGAAACTTCAGGCTCACGTGCTTCCCCCCCCCCTCTTCCTCTGGTGCAGACGTGAAGAGATAGGAAGCTTCTGCTTCTGTTTACAACTACCCATAGTTACTCCTTTTGTCCAAAACCAAATAAACCATGGTTAGCATCAGCTCATTTCTCTAAAACATGGCTAACACTAACCACAGTTCCTGGTTTGTACGTAACAAATAAACACAGTTAGTTGAAACAGAAGCAAAAGATTCCAGTCTCCTCCTCATGTCTGCAGAAGAGATGGGAGGAGTAGCACAAGAGCTCAGGGTGCTTGTAACATTCAACTATGGTTTGGCATTACATGTGAACCAGGCCGCTGCCTCATTGTGACAGGAATATAGCAGACTTTTAAAAGGGCATTATCTGGTAATATAGAAACAAAGTACATTGAACAGTGGGGGTGTAGGAGGAGGCACATATCCAGACAGATGCTAGTCTTTAATGCTGTCACATTTCCTTCCGGAAGAAACATTATTATTATTATTTATTTATATAGCACCATCAATGTACATGGTGCTGTACAGAGTAAAACAGTAAATAGCAAGACCCTGCCGCATAGGCTTACATTCTAATAAAATCATAATAAAACAATAAGGAGGGGAAGAGAATGCAAACAGGCACAGGGTAGGGTAAACAGGCACAGGGTAGGGTAAAACTAACAGTATAAAGTCAGAACAAAATCAGGTTTTAAAAGCTTTAGGAAAAAGATACAGCATAAGTTTGCAGGTCTCCGCGGCTGTTTCTCATCAGCCATCTCCAAAAACTCAGCTGGCTTTTCTTTGCCTTTGGCCAAGTTTCAGCCCCCACACACACACAAGCAGTGTCTGCAACACAAATTGCAGTGGCTTGCTGTTAATGTGGTGGTGGACACTAGGAGTGCCAGCTCCAGGATTTTTGGGCAAGACACTCTAAATGGGCCCCATCCTTAGTGAGTCTCCCTTCTCACTACCATTGTCACCTGCTGCACTTGCTCCTCTTCAGGGTGTGTTTTTTTTTTTAGCATGCAGTTGGACAGAAAATGTACAGTTGGGGGGAAAATGTGCAGTTGGAAATCTGATAATGTGCAGTTTTTTCAAGTGGTAAAAAAACAAGGCATGAGTTATGTGTATGTGTTTATTAAGAACTTAACAACAGACAAAGTCAGGGATGCCATGTAACACAAATTATATAAGGATGCAGGTGAAAGAAGCCTTGATGGTGTGACTGATGTGGTTGGGTCCTGTGACAGTGTTGCCCGAATAGATGTGAGGGCAGAGTTGGCACTTGGGTCTATTGCATGGTCTGGTCCCTCCGAGTATCTGTCCTGCCTACTTTTGCTGGTTAACATCTGCTTCAGGTTAGGAGGTGGTCTGTAGGCCAGGACAGGTCTGCCTCTCATGGCTTGTGATAGAGAAGTGTCTGTGCTGACGATGGGTTGGAGATCACTGATGAACCGTTGCAGTGGTTTCAATTGGGGGCTGTAGGTGACAACCAGTGGTGTACTTCTCTTGGTCTGCCGTCCTACCTGGGTATCCGTATGGCCCTGTCAATCTGTCTTTAAGTTTAAGGTGCTGCTAGTGTTGGTGATAATCTGTCCAGTCGTGAAAGGGAAATAATGTGTTTGGCTTGGGCGGGTGGTGGTGTCTGACAAGGCATTTGTGCAGTTGGAAAATTTGCTTTAAAACCCCCTGCTCCTCTTCCTCTTTCTCATCACTGCCACCACTTGCTGCTTGACAGGCAGAGAGCCTGGGAGCAAGTCTACTGTTCCTGCTTCTTACCTCCATCACTGTTAGGTCCCGAACGAGAGGCAGGTGAACAAGCAGGTTGCAAAGGCGAAAAGGAGCAGCAGCTCCAGACGGCTCCTGTCAGTGGTCCCCCAGCAAGTGACCAACCATGCCTATCCTTGATCCCTGGTTTCTAGCCAAAACAACTTTAGAGAAGATTCAGGAAATTATGGAGGAAATCGCTATTTGCCACAACAGTTAAATGGGAACTTCGTGTACAGAGTCAGTATATACCTAATTATGAGATGCTGCATCCCAGCAATAGCAGAAGGCTGTTTCCTTCATGCCCTCCTTGTGAGCTTCACAGGAAGGATCTGTCTGCTTGCTGCAATGCTAGACCAAACGGGCCTTCAATTGATCCAGCAAGGCTATTCTTATGCCTACGTGTGCTTCTTGCTCTTCTTTATGTAGGGTCCATCTTCTTTTGCCAAGCTAAGCCAAGACAGGCTTGTCAATGGCGCCTACTGAGATCAGCACCACAAGAGTCCCACAAACTCTTGTCTTCCAGGGCCAGCAGAAAGGCAAGATTAACATGCTCTCTTCCACCATTAGGTTGGCCAGATAGGACATAGTGGGCCAAACTGGGGACACTAAAGGGGCCAGAAAAGGTCTCCGGGCCTTATTTTCAATGCCCCTGCACTGAATAGTACCTTAGAAACAGACCCTGCAAGGAAACACACGTGAGGCAGGGCTGAGCCTACCAAGACTGGATGATTCAAAGGAGAACTTTCACCTCAAGTATCTCACCAGAAAAGCAAACACCTCAAGTATCTCCTCACCAGAAAAGCAAACAAGGTGCTAATAATTATTATTTTTTTGGAAAAGGTCAAGCAAATATCATTCTGAAGGGGAAGGCATAGTATAGTATTTGATATCCTTTATTACATGGCATTTGTCAATCTCTGAACGCGCCAAGAAACAAAAATGAAAATTAAAATAGAAAGAAGCAATAGTTCAATCACAAGGAATGGTTCCGTGGCGGGAGGTGGGGGTGGTGTTTCACCTGAGGAAACTGCAGCTAGATTTCTTATGTCCATGCGCAGAGTTGCTCCAGTAACACACAGGCACAGCTATGTTATGAATCCAGAAAAAGGGCCTTAAGCAAGCTGGAAGCAGACTTCCACACATACACATGAGAAACCACGCAGACATTTTGAAAGCCCCACCCAGGAGCCAGTGTTGCACACGTAGATCGTCAACTGTGTAGCACCCTCACTTATTTAAGGAGAAAGACTAAATCGAGCTCTTCACTCCCCACTTCCTGCCCCTAAATTAGGGTGACCATATGGAAAGGAGGGCAGGGCTCCTGTATCTTTAATATTTGCATAGAGAACAGTTAAAGCTGCTCCAGCTATACTAGAGTGACCAGATACAAAAATGGGCAGGGCTCCTGCAGCCTTAACTGTTGTGATGAAGAGGGAATTTCACCAGGGGCTGCATGTATACAAATGACACCTGCTGAAATTCCCTTTTCTGTGCAACTGTTAGATACAGGAGCCCTGTCCTCCTTTTCATGTGGTCACCCTTGGTCTCTGTGTGCTGCATCAGCCACTGAATGGAATTGGATCAAGACTTAAGCCATTTAGGGCCAAAACATGCATGCCTCTAAATGTGTCCAGCAGCAATGCCCTCCTCCTCCTCCTCCATCATCTCCATCATCATCATCATCATCATCATCATCATCATCATCATCATCATCATCACCACTCTAGAGTAGCCACAGGGGATGTAATCCAGATCTTAAAAGCCCCCCTGCCATGCCTGGGTCCAGACTGGGGCCTTTCACCTACTCTAGAGTAAAAATGGGGTGGAAGGGAGAGACATCGCTACTAGACACACATTTAAAGGATGTCTGTTGGGCCTTCAGATTCTTTAATTCCCCAAACCCAGTTTAAACAAATAAATAGTTGTCACTGTGATCCTGAGCCACACAGGTGTCTCCAAGTACTGAGGGAGGAGTCTGTTGACCAAGGGATCAAGACAAGAGATGAATGAAACCATACAAGAAAAGGGGGGTGCAGTTTATATATTGATATAAACTAAAGTAGCCAGATTTTTATTTTCATTTTTTATAAGCCTCTGATCCACCAATAAAAATAAATGACAGACAGCAGATATATCAGTGTGTATTAGGTGCAAAAGCTAAATGGAGCCTCCAGGTTTAAAGGCAGTATGCCACTAAAATACCAGTTGCAGGACGAGGCAGAGAATAGCAGTTATTAGGAACACAGTGCTGTACAAGATGGATCCTTGTTTACAGCACCTGCCCGCACTTTAAGATCAGCAAGAGAGGCCCTTCTCATTTCCCTGCCTCTGAGAGCAGTCCGGTGGGTGATCACACATGTGGGGGACTTCTCTGCAGTGGCCCCACACCTCTGGAATAAGTTTCCATTAGGGGTCTGCCATGCTCCATCATTGCAGGCTTTTAAGAAGGTCTTGAAAACATATTATTTTACTCTGCCTTTTTCCTAATAGGACTGCTGTTGTTACTGTTTTCATTGCTGATTTTCTCATGAGTCTTATTGCAGTTTTTATTGCATTCTTGCTGTTTTTATTGGGGTTTTGTTGCTCTTAATATCATAGTGTTTTTATGTGTTTTATTGCTGTACGCCGCCTTGGGAGGGCTTCTGCCCTAAAAGGCAGCCAAGAAATATTTTAAATAAATAAAATAACTAAAAATTAGGGTTTTTTCCCATCATTTTTGCATTCAATAGCTATTCCTAAGGCGCCTGGATTAAAACATCACACACTCCACATTTTGCAGCGTCACCTCTTCCTTCCGTCAAAATGGACGGCGCGCCAACTTTCTGCCAGAAGGCGTTGCCAACCACAGCGCTAAATTTGTACATTAGTACATTAAAAAAAAAAGAATCAGTGTACATTTGCCTCAGCATATCAACTCCCCAAGGTGATGGAAGCTACTTTTGACATTTGCCTCTTCCGTTTTGTCATCTTGGGGATTGTTTTGTGCTCCTCCCGCAATCCTGAAAAACAGTGGCGCTTAGCAAATCTTTGACCCACAGGGCAGTACAATGCCTAACAGACTGCCATCCTTCATGGATAAAAAAACCCCACCTTGTCAGCATTTAAAACATCTGTACCCTGTTCTACAAGCATGTGACAAGACTGCTTGTGCAGGAAGGGTGTGTGTGAAGAGAAGAGGCGGAGAAAATACAGCAGCCACAAATTGCAATATATGCGTGCAAAGGAAGCTGTTGGCACAACGTTGAATAAAAACAATTCGTTTTCCCCTTCATCTCCTTTCAGAAAAACAACAAGTTATGTTCCACTTCATGTCCATTCCCCTGCCTGCTAGACAACTTCAACCTATTCAAAATGTCTCCACCATTCACGTCTGATGTTCCCATCTAGTACAATGGCCTGTTCGGCTCGTATGAGGCCCTATTATCTGTCTGACTCATTTTGTCAAATTATAATCCCTTGAAGACGAGGGATTATATTTCTTTTAATTGTGTACGAATGCAGCTCTCGAGACAAGAAAATGCAACACGTCTCCGTCTGATGCTTTGAAGTGTTCCAAAACTATAATTGCTCATCCCTTTAGCGGTTAGCATCAGCGTCAGTTCATGCAGCTGTTTCACTGAGCAAAGTTGTTTCATGATCATTTGGCTGTCAATCCTTAAATACAACCACGGCTGTACGCCGACTGCACGCGAGCAATTGACACCCTTCGCAAGATTTCATTTTACGACGTCGGTGGCAGTTTAGATGGTAACTCAGGTTGAGTGTACAGCGTTGTGATGTCTTCAGCTAGCACGGGGTTTCAAAGCATAAGAATAATTTAAAACGTCAACCTACAAAGGAGTGGGTGGAGGAAATCAGTCCTTCAAGAGGAGTTATTACACAGCCAACACTATCACACCCCTGCAAATGTTCCACTCAATAGAGTACAAAATGAACATGAATAGCTTTCTTGACTCTTTCCTGCACCTCAAAACAGCTGTCAAGTGGGAACAATGCAGATGTGTGACCCTTCAAATGAGCTGCAATAGTAATTACTGGGTATACTGCTGATTGGAAAATAATTCAGTAATGTTCGGCAAAAACACCCAGCTTCAACTCTACTCCAAACTGTATTAACACAATGAATTGCATGCACAAGACTTGAAAACATATTCAAAGCTTGAACCCAAAAGCTACTGCATTGACCAAGAAGCTCACTGGATTGGGAAAAAGAGTCCCAGTTCTTCAGACATCGTTTATTACATTTATTCCCTGCCTTTCTTCCAAGGAGTGCAAGGAAGTGAAGATAGTTCTCTCCTGCCACCCACCATCCTCCATTTCATCCTCACAACGATCCTGTGAGGAACATTAGGATGATGGTGGGTGGACCAAGGTTAGCCAGTGAGCTTCATGGCTGAGTTGAGACTTGAACCAATCTCCCCATTCGTAGTACAACAGTCTCCCCAGTCCTAGTATGACACTCTACCCACTCTGGTTTTCTGGGTGTTGCACATGTCCCAGGGTTCAAGTCCCTCCTCAGCCATGAGCTTCACCTTGGGCCACTCCCCTGCTCTCAGACTAAACCTACCTTGCACAGATGTTGTGACGATAGAATGGAACAATGCCCATATACATAGTATGACTCAGAATACCAGTTGCTGGAAAACAACGGCAGGAGAAGGGTTTTTGTCATCATATTCTGCTTCTGGGCTTCTAACAGGCAGGATACTGGACTAAACAGACCTCTCGGGTTCAAAGAGACCCGTCCATCATTTCTACTATATGTTGGAAAAGCAATTCATCATTTAATTTATATGCCGCTTTCCCACAAAAAGTGCCCAAAGTAGCTAACAACACAACAGCAATACAAAAACAAGAAAGCGTAGCAATACATCAATTACAATAGTACAATAATAATAAGCAATCCAATAACCACAATAATAAGCAACCCAAACAATTCATTTCATGAATGCAGACATTATTACAAAATAGGCAAAACCAGCCATAACAACGCAATATCAACTATTCCTTATCAGTAATGTGGAAGCCAGAGCCAAACACCCTAAGCTTTCCCTAGGCATGAAGGCATTAATAAACAATACAAACTGCAAACAGCTGCCCTGCAGGAGCACAAAGTGCAAAAAATAGCAAGCGGGTTTCTTACATCTTGCAACAGCTGTTCTCTCCCATGTCTCTCATGCTGCTGCAGTTCTCAACATTCCTACAGAGGTGAGGGTAGTGGTCTTTAGCCTTCATACACTCAGGAGAAGTATGTATGTGTTGACACATTTGAAGCAGCAGAAACTTTCAGAGCACAGGGGAAAGTTTCTGCTGCTTCAAATGGTCAACATACACATCCTTCTCCTGAGTGTATGAGGTAGAAGATCCAGCAGCACCGCCATGTACACCAAGATACGGACCTTAAGATCATCTACAGGGGCCCTTCTCCGTGAGCCACTGCCAAAGGAAGTGAGGCAGGTGGCTACTAGGAGGAGGGCTTTCTCCGCTGTGGCACCCTGGCTGTGGAATGAGCTCCCCAGAGAGGTCCGCCTGGCGCCTACACTGTACTGCTTTTGTCGCCAGCTGAAGACTTTTTATTCTCTCAGTATTTTAACACTTAATTTTAACTTAAGTTTAAATTTTACTGTTCTAACTCTGTATTTTAATCTTATATCAATTTTGTTGCGTGGTTTTATCCTGGTTATGCTTTTTATACTGTATTTTGTAATTGTGCTTTTAACATGTTGGTTGTTTTATTATGGTTTTAACTTTTGTGAACCACCCAGAGAGCTTCGGCTATTGGGCAGTATAAAAATGTAATAAATAAATAAATAAATAAAGATACCTGGCTCTTGTTTTTTTAAAAAATAAATAAATCTGGTTATTTCCTAGAAGGCACAGAGCAACACAACTTTATGCATCTAGTGCTCCTCTTTAAACCAAACTCTCAACTATTAGTAATAAACAATGTGTTGTGTTTCTCAGAAAACGCCTGCTTTCGATGGGAGGCAAATGACAAGGCTTGCGAAGTAATCCACAAAGCTTTTATCATGCAACAAACGTCTCTTCTACCTGAAGAGACTCTAACTTCTTGGAAACGTCCCCCTAGGCAAAACTATGCAAACTAAGCAAGATAATTGTCCGCTCAAGAAGAATAGGAACCCACTTCAGAGTGCCTGGTGCGGAGGCAGGTTCTGGCGTACTTGAACCGACTTTCTCACGCCTTCCTTCCGCCCCATGTGTTTGAGCTTCCGGCGGACCCTAGCATCAGCTAGCTTGTCGGGACGCTTACCTCCGGAAGAAACCTTACTTCCCACTGAGTGTGTAGGATTTGGCCTTGAGAAGATAAGCTCTGGAGAGGGCTGACTCCCAGCTGGGGAATCGCCTGTGAGAGCTTCCTCCCCCACTGGTACAGGCTGGCTGGTGTCTGGCGCTGCGTCTTCTAGTTCTGAATCTGATTCTGATTGATTACCTGAAACATCTTCTCCCAAAACAGGGGCAGTAGGATTAGACATGACACCATGTTGAACATATATAGTCAATTGGAAAGGGTTGCCAGCTGTAACAATTGACCGCATTTTGATGACACTCACTATATGTTCCTACATTTACTATATGTTCCTGGATGCAATCACGGCTAGGAGTTGGGATGGCACAGTGAAGATATAGTAAATACAACACAAATTCATATGGCACTTTTACAGTTTCATTGGCCAAAAGAAAAAAGAAAAAGTGTTAAGTGTTAAAATTAACACTTAATTTTAACTTAAATTTAAATTTTACTGTTTTAACTCTGTATTTTAATCTTATATCAATTTTGCTGTGTGGTTTTATCCTGGTTGTTCTTTTTATACTGTATTTTGTATTTGTGCTTTTAACCTATTTGTTGTTTTATTATGATTTTAACTTTTGTGAACCACCCAGAGAGCTTCGGCTATTGGGCAGTATAAAAATGTAATAAATAAATAAATAAATAAAGATACCTGGCTCTTGTTTTTTAAAAAAATAAGTAAATTATCTGGTTATTTCCTAGAAGGCACAGAGCAACACAACTTTATGCATCTAGTGCTCCTCTTTAAACCTAACTCTCAACTATTAGTAATAAACAAGCTATTGGGCGGTATAAAAATGTAATAAATAAATAAATAAATAAATAAGAAAAAGCAGATTGCTTCTCCCCAAGACAATGAGGGAAGCAGAGAAGGGGAGGGAAGGACAAAGGATGAGTCTTGAGACCCACACTAATGTGTACTTAAAATTTGTTACAGTTGGGAATGAGGATTAAGGGATTAAGCCAAAGGTTTGTAGAAAAAAGATTTGAGGAGGGATTTGAGAGAGAAAGGTAACATTATGTACATCAACCTCTCTCCAATCTAGAACCCTCCAGATGTGTTGGACAAGAACTCCCATCATCCTCAGCCAGCATGACCATGTCTGGGGATGATGGGTTGCAATCTGGTTCATGTGACACTATTTAAGTAATCAAAGGAGCTACTTTCAACTTCATCTGAACAATGCACTTTATTCAGAGCAATTTCAGGGCCTACTGTTCTGCACTTGCATCTCTAACACTGTGGCCCTGTTCAGAAGACACCTTAAACCACACCTTTAACAATAATGACCCTGTTAGAAGACACCTTAAACCAGCTTTATTCACCGTGGCTAAAGCCGTAGTTTAAGGTGTCTTCTGAACAGGGCCTGGGGCTCCATTTCCTCCTCCTCCTCCTCCAAACTCCACCTCCCTGCTACTGATGGCTTTACTTCTGAGATCCATACATATCTGATACATAATCCAACACACCTGGAGGGTCGCAGGTTGGGGGAGGCAGGAAGGGAGTTCTAGAGGCAGTGAGAATATCTTGCTTGAGATAGAGAGCAAGAGACCCTTGGGTGCCTCTGGTTGGAAGACAAGAGCAGGGGGGGGGGAGAAAAGGTGAGGTGGAATAAGGCCATGCAGAGCTTTAGAGTCAAGAAGTCTGCACTGGAGATCAATGGGAAGCCAATGGAAAGGTTTGAGGACTGGCATTACACAGTCTGAATGATAGCAAAAGTGAGCTACTTTGGCAGCAGAGCAGACGTGGGCAACTTGTTACCCTCCAAATGTTTTGGCTTACAACTTTCTTCATTCCTCACTATTGGATATGCTGGCTAGGGCTGATGTGAGTTGTAGTTCAAAACATCTGGAGTTCAAAATAATTTGCCCACCCCATGTAGTAGAGCTTTGGGCACAGATGAGGGGACTGAGATGTGACAGGAGAAGACCAAGACAGAGAAAAGAAGATCTCTGTAATCAAGGCAAAAGATGATTTGTCTGGATGAACCGGAGTTTTAGCAAAAGGGATGCAAAGAAGTAGATAGGTGGTTTCAATGAAAGGAATCTTAAGACGAGCATAAGAAGCAAGAGAGAATGATTGACTCTATCAAAAGGCAGCAGGGAAGCCAAGGAGGACAAGGAGAAAGTAGATTGCTTTTGATTTGACAGGTCTGCCCCATCTTGAATCCAGGCTAAAATCACCACGGGTTCCAGAAGGTGTGGAAGCTCATTCAAGAAGTGCTGCATTGCATTTGAGAAGATTCCAGGCCTGAAATAGCAGGCATGAGCCCTTATCACTGCTCACATCGCTAGAATCAAAACACATTCAATGCAGGTGAGAAAAATGGCCTTCTAAATACCATAATATCATGGGTATCAGATGCGCAAACAACAACTCATGGGTGGCATCATCATTATTATTATTTATTTATATAGCACCATCAATGATACTAGGACACTGATCTCCTGAAGAGCTCTTTTTTTCCTCTGACAGTCCCCAAGTACACTAAGTGACCAGGATGATGAACTGGAAAAAAGTTGAACCAAAGCTCAAAAAAAAAAAAAAAATTATAGGTGGAGAAAATATTACTAGGGCGCAATCCTAGGTATGTTTAGACAGAAAGAAGTCCCACAACTTTGACTGGGGTCTATTGGGAGCTGTGTGACATTTTTTTGTGTAAACATCAAAGGAGTGTGCCCTTAATCACTTTTGAAATTACTGAGTACTGAACAAATTATTTCTAAAAATAGAAAAATCTGTCACAAATTCATTTTCAGTTATTATAGTGTTTAGTCATCTAGCCAATTAATAAAAAAGAGCAATGACAAGATCCATGTGCCCTCAGAGTTTCTGCCTTAGTTTAATTTTGGCCCAGCAACTTCTCCTCTATAGTGTACTTAATTGTGGAAACATGAAAATGATGTATCGATACTCTGATCCAAAATAACTTTAGGAAGTTATTTCAAGTTTGTTATGTAAGACTGCAGCCTGTCCTTAAAGATGTGGCTGGTGGATAATTGTGAAGAAATGACCTTTGGAACATTTTTTAAAAATGTTCCCTGTACATGACGTCTGTTGTTGAGAGATGGGTGGGAACCCAAGGGTTGAGGGATAAATATGAGGGAGGTATTTTTATATTATTGCAGAAGATATGCTGACAATCATTATTCAAGGTGGACTTTGACTGGAATTCACAGCTGAACAGTTGGAAGCAATAAAAAACCTATGACTGCAAAGAGTGGTTGAAATGTCACTGCCACACAAGAATTAAATAATCGTAGAAACTCAATGGTCTTGATTTTCATATTATGCATTTATATCTCGCTTTTTTTCCTGCAAGGAACCCAAGGCGTCATACACAATCCTCCTCCTCTCCATTTTATCCTCACAACAACAACCCTGTGAGGTGGGTTGGGCTGAGAGTCTGTGACTGGCCCCAAGTCACCCAGTGGGTTTCGATGGCCAAGTGGGGACTAGAACCCAGATCTCCCGACTCCCAGTCTGACATTCTAGCCATTACACCACACCACACCACACTTTTGTTGGAAGGGCACTGTAAAATCATAATAACAACAGAGGAGGTGTGTCTGTCCATCCATAGGCATCAGCCGACACCGCTTGCACAACCTCAACTTAGCACTTCAAGCAACCTGAAATGAGCGAAAATGATTGTTTCTGGGAGGAGGCAGTTCGATGGAGCTTGCATAAGGGAGTCCCACTGCCTCCTTCCAGAAACGAACATTTCCGCTTAGGAAGCGCTAAACCTCCTTCGCATAAGCGGTGTGTCTCTCTTGAGCAATGGAATCAGTGGGACCCACTGCTTGGAGAAAGGAACTGATGGGGCAGAAGGGAATCTGCGTAGGTGAAAACCTTACACTGGAAACTGGCATGCATAATAAGTGGTCGCTAGGGGCGGGCACTTCAGGGTTGCTTTGTTTTTTAAACGCTGTAAATAATTTTAATCAGTTTAAATGTGTCCACGTGGTTGAAACGTGCAGTAACATATTAAGCCATTAGGAGTCTCTAACCAGCACGTAACTTTGCAATCCATAGAGTTTGAAGCCAGGGGAGATTAGTAGGCTGAGGAACAGAGTTAGATGCCTTCCACTTCCCTCACTCCCTGCTGTGAGGTAGCCTTCCTCTGGGGGAATGCAGTAAACAGGCCCTTCCCTCACAGAGCAATAGGGCTGCATCATGGCAGGGGCTATGCCTACGAGTGCTAGCAGCCATGGCTTCTCTCAGACGGGGCAGGCACAATGTGTCCAACTCTGACAGCTCTGTAAGTTTGGTTGAAGGCTTCACCATATCAAAACTAAGGGCTATTCCAACCTACGCAAAGCTGGAACTGTTCATTAGTATTTATTAAAGAGGAGCAAGCACCAACCCACCAACCCACGCATCTCCATGGCTGTTGGCAAGCTGAACCCCATCACTTACCCGTCTCTCTCTCTCCTTATGGAATAATCTGATCTGTGAGAAAATGAGGGCATTACGGGATTTGGCAGAGGATAAAGAATGCAATTATCAAGGAGGCCGAGAAGGGCGGTGCTATTGAGATCATGAATACACACAACTATGCAGTGGAAGTAATATGACAATTAAGCGACATTGTCCTGTACCCACATGTGTCATCCTACAGATTTTATTCAAAGCAACAATTGGTGTGACCCTTGTGGAAAGAGTAATGGGGCATATGACATAAGTGATCCTGAATACTGTTCTTTATATAAACAACTCGCCATATTCCCCTGCCCCCAAGGAGACCTATTGTCTAGGAGGTTTTTTTGGTTTGTTTTTACTGAAACTCAAATGTGTGAGATTTTCTTCCTAAGGGATTACAACACACTGAGTTGCTAATGCTCTACATCTCTCTTACTGACCTTTCTTACATGATCTAATTCAACGGTAGGTAACCTTTTGGGCCCATGGCACATCTGAAAATCTGAGAAACTGCCATGGGCACAGCCATAAAACACTGTGGATGGGCATAGCTAGTCACAACGGACAAATAGCATTCTTGGAGGCATTCATGGCAAATTAAGATGGCAGCAACTAGAGATCCCCACTTTGTTTGAAGCAATTCTAGCTGCCAATAAGAAAATAGGAACATAGTTTTTATATAGAAATGGGGCGGAGTAGGGTGTCTAAGTGGGCACCAAGGAAGATATCTGGGGTACACACTAGTGCCCATGAGTGCCACACTGCCTACCACAATCTAGTTTAAGATGTGTAACATGACATCACACTGTCTATTGACCTGTCCCATCTAGGATAAGTGGCTACTGATGGCCACCACATAGCATGGATTATATCACGTCACATACTAGGTCTGACCACACAATAGTTTGTCCCTACTGAGACAAGCCCTGTTCTCATATTTATTTTTAAACTTATAACCCACGCTCTTTCAAAAAAACAAAACAAAAACCCAACAACCTCAACACAGCTCATAATAATCATAAAATATCTATAACTATTGAAAAAACCCCCAATAACATTAATCATAGAGAAACAGCATTTGACACGACACCTTCTCCCCCTGACATACTCTTTTAAAAGAGCCTAAGACAGTGGAAACGACACTGCACTCACAGCTATATTACCCAGGACTATAAAGAACTTCCTGGCAGGGCTCTTAATACAGGCTTGCAGCAGGGTATCTTCATCCAAGGTAGGTGTGGGCAACTTCTGAGGGTTGGGAGCCACATAACCAACACTTTAGTCAATGAAAGCAGACATATTCATGAACGTCCATTAGCTTCTCCCATGTGAACTGTACAATCAACCAAAATTAGATTCCTGTCTCACTCTTTAAATAATTATCCGACCATTAATTATATGGGGGAAAGTAATAGGTCTGCTATCAGATTGTGATAAATTCATAACTCGTAAGTTTCCATTTGTAGTTGTAGTCAGGGGTGGGGGGGAATTGATCAAATTTATACAGGAAATTGCAATTTCCTGCAATGGCAATCACTTGACATACATAGGAAAACCACTTGGGTCATGATTTCCTTATCTGTATCCTGAACTATTTATAAATTCAGCCTATGAGTTGCTCTTTGTTCGGCTTGATCCTGTAACTTTATTGAATGTGTACCTGCTCATGTTCTGTGATGACCAATATATTTTAGCTAAATAAATCTTGGTTATGGTTCATGAATCAATAGGCTTCCATTTGTAGTTTTTTAAAAAATGACAGCTTTACATTTGAAAATGCCTTATATCCATAGACCTGCATAAACAGCCAGAGATGTAGCAATTGGATCAGGAGCTAGGCAAACCTGGTGCTCTCCAGATAATAATAATAATAATAATAATAATAATAATAATAATAATAATTTTATTTATTTGTTACCCGCCTCTCCCACTGGATCGAGGCGAGGTACAACACAAATAAAAACACCATAAAATACATACAAATAATTCAAACGTTTAAAACCAGTGCATCATTAAAAGCAGCACACCATTAAAAAAAGCATCTTAAAACTTTGTTGTTTTGGATCACAACTCCCATCAGCTCCAGCCATGCTGGCCAATGGTCCGGGATTATAGGAGTTGTAGTACAAAGCATCTGGAGAGCACCAGGTTGCAACTCCTGGGAGACATGGGTTCAAATCCCCAGTCAGCCATGATGCCCAATGGGTGATCTTGTGGCAGTCACTATCTCTCAGCCTAACCTACCTCACAGGGTTGCTGTGAAGATAAAATGGGAGCAAGAACCATGGCCTCCACCCAAGCTCCTCAGGAGGAAGGAAGGGGTATACGCTTAATAAGTAGCCATTTCAAAAATTCTGTTGGAAAAGCAAAATTAGTCAAAGAAAAAATAAATTTCCAGTGAATTTTGCTGAAGGCCTTTTCTGCATCCAAAGAAATGATGGCTGACTGGTCAGTTCTTTCGGAATTTAAGGCTACCGGATTGACAACTAATCTGAGATTATCTCTCCCCACCCACCCCTGTCTATTTTGAATAAATCCCACGTGGTCTGGTCGAACCAATGTTGCAATAACTCATTGCAATCTATCGGCCAGTGTTGCTGTTAATATTTTGATATCCACATCGGTTAATGATATGTGTTGACAGCACAGTAGACGTTATCCTTACCAGGCTTAGAAATCACAGTAATATACGCATCATTTAACAAAGGAGAAAGGGAGCCTGATTCAAAAAATATGATTACAGAAGCATAACAACTTTAGAGCTAGAAAGCTAGAGAATGTTTTATACCACTCAGTTGGAAATCCATCCGAACTCCTCCACAGGTCTGGAACTGGAACTTGAGTACTGCAAGTGGGATTCCAACCCTGGGCCGAGGGGTCTTCCAAACAGCCTTCTCCTGTGGGTATTCGCCTGTGTTGTTCCTAAACTCTGGAGCGTGCTCCCTGTGGAGTTGTGACTGGTCCCCCACTCTCCCTGCATTCAGGAAGGGTCTCAAGACACATCTTTTTAATTTTCCGTTCTAAATTGTTGTGGCTTTTAAGAGTGTTTTTAACATTTTGCTGTGTTCCTATTTGATTATTATTCTTGCTTTCCAAATTTTCGTAAACCACCTTGGTTGGTTTTACAAAGGCGGTATAAGAAAATGCAAAAAATTAAACATTAAATTCCTACCCTGTACCCCACGCCCCTCCATATACCCATACAAACACAGTACAGTAAACTAGTACAGTGAGAACAATTCCAAAGGCTAAGAGTTGTTCACGGACCTAGTTGGCTGTACAGAGGATGTGAGAAGCTGAATCCTCACAGCTGATTTGGTGTCACTAATGTGCCGTAACCACCGCATGGCTGCTACACTGCATAAGAGTTTATTAGCGATAAGAGATTGACTTTGATTGGGCAGTGTGTACTCTGCCCTCGAGCTGCCCTCAACGTTCTGTACCAAATAATTGTCAGGCGCTCGAAGATCTCGAGGCTGACGGCTCCAATTCCAGTGGGGGTGGTGAATCCGCTACAGGTTTCAGTCAGAACCAGTCAGAAGGCTAAAGGAGCTATCCAAGGTGTGGACCTGAGCATGGAGATATCTTGATACACCTCTGTTCGAGTGCTTTCAACAAATCAGCAACTGGCCAGATACAATCACTGTACCCTGTAGTTCCTGCCTGCCCTTCTGACTCACTGTTTTATGCCAGGTTGGACTATGATCCAGTGGATCATCTCCATAAGGAAAACTCCTCTCTGAAATATCCTTCCTTTGTGCTGAATCATAGAATCATAGAATCATAGAATAGCAGAGTTGGAAGGGGCCTACAAGGCCATCGAGTCCAACTCCCTGCTCAATGCAGGAATCCACCCTAAAGCATCCCTGACAGATGGTTGTCCAGCTGCCTCTTGAATGCCTCTAGTGTGGGAGAGCCCACAACCTCCCTAGGTCACTGATTCCATTGTCATACTGCTCTAACAGTCAGGAAGTTTTTCCTGATGTCCAGCCAGAATCTGGCTTCCTTTAACTTGAGCCCGTTATTCCGTGTCCTGAACTCTGGGAGGATCAAGAAGAGATCTTGGCCCTCCTCTGTGTGACAACCTTTTAAGTATTTGAAGAGTGCTGTCATGTCTCCCCTCAATCTTCTCTTCTCCAGGCTCAACATGCTCAGTTCTTTCAGTCTCTCTTCATAGGGCTTTGTTTCTAGACCTCTGATCATCCTGGTTGCCCTCTTCTGAACACGCTCCAGCTTGTCTGCGTCCTTCTTGAATTGTGGAGCCCAGAACTGGACACAATACTGCATTTATCACCGCGCCAATATTGAGTTAATTTAATTTAGGTCTCTTCCCCCCCCCCCCCCGCCCTCCCTGTTGAACTGGAAGCACACACTGAATGAAACCACAGCTGCCAACAGGCAGGGCATGTCCTGGAGGTTAACGACAGGGTGGATAATGAGAGCTAAATAAGATAAAAATTGCCAAGCTTTTAATCCAACAGCTAATTGCCAGGAAATCCCCAACCTGCAGAGGAACGCATTTTCCCCCCCAGCGCCTCCACAAGCGAAGAAGAAAACTGCACACATATCCGTACACGCCCCTGCCTACCTCAACTGGCATCTATGTCTTGCACAGTGGGCAGGGGGAGAGTGAAGAGGTTACAGGTCCACGCAATTTGGTAGCACAAGCATGAATTTCTACAGCAATGTCTTGGGGTCGGAGAGGCAATTCCCCCCTCCTAGAACCCACCAGGAGGCTGCCAACCCCCTTGCCCAATTTGGGTGGCAAATTCGCCAGCCAAACACACCCCAAAGGTACACCAGGCCCAGAGCTTGCTCACCAGTCCTCTCCCACCACGGCCAGTGGCAGGCTTCTGGAAGCAGCTCCAAAGGTCTGCTTTAGAGAGGGCAGCCCTCTATATAGAGACTGTCAGAGGACAGTCCTTTGAAGAGGTGTCCAGTCCAGGTCCGGATTAAAGAAAAAGAAGCAGCCGGAGCCTTGAAGTTGCCTGTCAACTGTTGGTGCCTACATAGCAGACAGAGCAGCACACGGTCTTCCCCACTAGGCTGAGCTGTATTGTGTTTCTCCTTAAAGATAATTATTTCTAATTTTTCATCTATACGTATAAATATGCATTTTTATGCAAATCAGTGTCCTCTTCTGTTCTTTTTTTTTTTTTGGTGATGCATTTCCTCTGTTTGGGCAACATGTAAGTGGTCACCCTACACAGATCTTTCCTGCCCAGCGAGTACAATTAGTTCTGTTGTATAAATTCAAAGCTGACCTGATCCCCTGGTTAGATTGTGTTTCTCAGTTCACAAGTGCAAAGGGATACAGTAGTTTAGCAGTGAGCAAAATCAGTTGGGTTAAGTTTAGACTCAACGTGTCACTTAGACTTCCAACAACCTGGCACTATGACCTTTGTAGTTCATGACACATCTGTTCCGTGGCATTGTAAAAGCTTGGAACCTACTCAAGTTGTCAATGACCTCTGGTGGAACTGAACTACCTTCTTCACACTCTTAACCTTCCAACCAATGGCATCCCCAAGGCCAATAAAAACTGGAGAAGTATTCCAGACCTTCGTTACTCTCCCAAGTGAGTTGGCTACCAAGGATCACACCTTCCAGTTGCTCCTGACTCAGGTGATCAAACTCTACAACCAGTCATAGAGAAACAACCATGGGCCACACAGCTGGCTGCTTCAGGGCAACAGAGAAGACTGTGGTTCTATATTCTGAGCACAACAGATGACCTTTGCCACATGAAGGAGGGAAATTTACAGACCTATGCCAGTGGCTTCTGAATTTCAACAGTTAGCAACAGGAACGGGGAGGGGGCATGGCTCAGAGTTGGAGCACAAAAGGTATCAAGTTCAATCATCTGGCATATCTGGTTATAGACCAGGGGTGCAGAATCTGGCCTGTCTGGGCTCCCAGTCAGATCCTCCTGGGGTCTCCAGAAGGACAGGTCCTTCCTTTTCCTCCAGCCACTGATCATTTGGCGGTTTTCCAGTGTTTGTGTAGTTTTTCCCCCATTCTAAAAGGTTGAAAGGCCTCTCCTAAGGCTTAGGTACCATTAGTAAGAGCTTTAACTTAAAATATGCTAGTATTTGGCCCTACCCCTTTGGCCACACCCACTTCTGGAATGCAGAGAACTTCTCCATGGAATTCGGCCCTTGGGCTAAAACAGGTTGAACACCTCTGCTGTAGAGTCTCGGGTTGCTGCATTTCAAAAGACATTGGACAGACACTGAGAATGGCCAGTACACAATACTGGCCATTAGTCTGACTCAACAAGGCAATTTCAAATGTTCAGATGGGGTCCGAGACCCTCAACCATTTGCCAAAAAGGGACCAATTTCCATAACTGTATTTGTCTTTATGTAAGGTCCCAACTCTCTTCCAATCACAATTTTATTCACAAATAAAAATCCTTCCCAGGATGCCAACTGTGCAGACAACCCCTCAGCATGCAGAAAGATTTTCAGCCAACCAAGGTTCAACATTACTGATTATCACTATACAGAGGTGTCCAAAGATATGACATTTAGATAACTTTTCATGTCCCACCTCTTCACCCAGGCTGTCCCTGAGGTGTGATCCAGCCAGTCATACTCTCCAATATACAACAGAGGGTCTAGTTCTCCTTCCCCAACTTGGTGCCCTCCAGATGTGTTGGACTCCAACTCCCATAATTCCCAGCCAGCATGGCCAATAGAAATTATGGGACTTGCAGTCCAACATACCTGGAGGACACCAGGTTGGGGAGGGCTGGTATAGTTTTATTACTAATAATTAATAATTATTGTACTGTTTCATTGTTGTGTTTTATTTTTATATACTAGTGGCAATGAGATTATATATTCACTGTTTTGATACCTTCTAGGAAGGATGTATATGAGTTTGTGCAATACAGGAGAAGAAGAAATAAGATCAGATTTCTCCTGACATTTTAAAATTTAAAAAGCTGCATTCCATGTCTTCCCCCCACAAACAAACACACACACACACACACACACACACACACACACACACACCTTTGGTAACAGTCATCACCCAATCTCAGACACAATAAAAGAAATCCATTCTTTATGTCCAGAAGTATTCCTGACATTTAGAACGAACTTATCAGCTTCCCCAGATACTGAATAAAACCTTTCCTTTCAAAAGGAGGCTGGGAATCTGGTGTCTCGGAATATTACATTTGCAGCTATTATCTTGAAGGGTGTTAGCCAACATTTCCTTTACATGCTTAATAAAGTAAATATTTACTCTTCAGTTGAGCAAGCAAATATTCTGCCACAGAATTGCTGAAAAAGGACAACAACTTTGCTCAAAGTCAAACACAGTTAGAAACAAGTTCACACAGCAGCAAAGTTTTCCCTCAAGGAGTCCAAGAATTGGGACTTGAAATTTAAATACTTTGGAATGGGGAAGAAAAATTCTAATAATAAGGGAAAGTCTCTTGACACAAAGTACATGTCTTGCCTAAACAATGATCTCAAGGCATATGATCTCAAGGGAATGATTGTGGGGCTTTCGACTGGGTAGCCAGTAAGCTCCCTCGATGTGAAATCACCTAGAAACCATATAGCTCCTTGAAAGAAGGGCAGAGTCCCACTGTAATCAATCACATGATGCTAATGGAGATTGGATCTTCCAGATGTTTTGGACTACATCTCCCATCATGCGCGATAATTGAGGCAGCAATACAATTGAGGCAGTTAACAGGTGGAGTAACATTCAGTTGTGATAAAAAGTGCAGAGCATTACAGCAGTATAACAAATTTATCCTTATGGGAGCTCAGGAATGTAGAACACTTTGGATCTTACAAAGACATGCAGTGAGCAGGAAGTGAGTCACTTATATTTCCTGCTTCTCTCACCCCACCCCACCCAAAAAAAGCCACTCAGGGTGAACCAGTGCCATCCTAGCCTTAAACTGAATTTTGGGGCGACTCCATATATCTTTCTCTTGTGTCAATACAGCCATACACTTTTTTAAAAAAAGCAAATACACATAAGACTGACAATTCTATTGTCAATTCCATTGTCTACTTTGGGTGCCATTTTTCTTTCATATCCGGTGCATTAGAAACAGCTGCTGCCCATAGGAAACAATGCAGAAAAATCTAGGACTTTAGTGTAGCTTGAGATACTCCTCCTCCTCCTCCTCCACCACTACCACCACCAAGAGGTTGGAGTGAAGACAGGAGTTCATGCCTACTAACTCGGGTCTTATTTCACAAGAAAAAGTTGATTTTATTTTATTAGTGTTTAAAATTGCACTGCCAAGCAAATCAAAGTCCATCGTTAACATCCCAATATTGTTTGGTCGACCTGTGGCTGAAGGGAAATTTCTGAAGTCGACCCTGCAAATGCGCAGTTTTCTATACAGCTAGGTCAGCAAGTGTACAGAAATGGTACAATGTAGGTCAGGCACAATTCCCAGCGTTTCATTCATAACTGGGAATTGGAGGGATATGCTGTCCTCTCACATTGATGACCTGACAGCGCCTCCCATGATCGAGAGTGGCATGCTGTCTCTTTTCATTCTCATCTTCTAAAGAAGTCCTGATGTGTGCAAATACAAGCTTCTGATGGCGAAAAGTGCAGAATGTCTAGTGTGAAACTATTCTATCAATCTACTGCTCTACTGGTGGACTAATGAGCACCCAGAGTTAGCCTCACATTCCCTTGTTCCTCCCTTCTCTCTGCTAGTTTATTACCTTTTCCCTCTTCCCCACACCAAATCACAATTTAGATTATAAGTGCATCAGAGCAGAGACCTACCTTTTGTGTGCATAATATTCAGGAGGGCCATATGCACCGATCATGCTAGATCAGCATAATAATCACAAAGATGTGAATCCATTTATTTCAGAGGTTCCTTTTCGTTCTTTTATACCCCCCCATATGAGCATGAGTAACCACATCCAGAAAGAAACTTGTGCAGATGCATACTACAGCAGCTTGATCAGCGACATCCACATTGTCAACCACTTACGAACATTTCACCCTCTGGGTGGAGCTTCAACGAAGCAACAGCTGGTTTTAGCAGCAGCCACCCTACTAGACTCACAGTAGAAGTGTCCCCTTTGTTCAACACTGAGTGGACTGAAATCATAGTATCTCCAGACTAAGCCAGGGTTGCACAACTTTGTTGACCCCCCGGGGCCGTATATAATGCTGGTTCAGGATTTGAGGATCACACACACAAACACACACCAGTAATCCTGATGTCAGATCAGGCAAAGTGTGGGGGGGGAGTGGGGGTTTGACTACAACCAACACTGGGAGAGGCAAATGAGCCATCAGAGGAGCTTCCTGTATATGTCTGAAATTAGCCTCCAATAGATAGCTTCCCTGGGGGAAGCACCGTGCGTCTGTGGCAAGACTCTAGTCTCCCCTGCCATCTCCTCTTCTATGGCAGAGTCCTTCTGCCTGCCTCACTTTTGCTCTTGGCTTCTGCTTCACTCTCTTGCTTTTGCCTGCCCTGCTTGAAAGCAGGCTGGCATAGCAGAACTGGCTTCAGGGGTGGGGTGAGTCGGTGAGGCAGGCAGTGGCGGACTATGGGGTGGGCACAGAAAAGCCCTGTGGGAATGCATGTGGCCCTTAGGTGTAGTGTAGTGGTTAAAGTGTTGGACTTGGAGTCGGGAGGTCCAGCTTCTATTCCCCCCTCAGTCACAGAAGCTCACTGGGTGACTTTGGGCCAGTCACAGACTCTCAGCCCAACCCACCTCACAGGGTTGTTGCGAGGATAAAGTGGATAGGAGGAGGATTATGTATGCTTCCTTGGGTTCCTTAAGGAGGAAAAAAGGGATATAAATGCAATAAAATAAATAAATAAATGCACATAATGGAAGACAAGTCTCCTAAAGTCTAGACTCTTCTAGAAAGTTCTACTTCTGTAGTTCAGGCAAATGTATCCTGTTAAGTCTGCACTATCCAGAAGCTACATGGAAGATTTTTTTTCCAGACCTCAAACTAACCAATGTAGCAAATTTAGAAGGCCAGAACTCTGCAGGTTTATAATAATACAATATGTGCAGAGGGAGATGTATCTGCAGATATACTGAAGTGTTGGCTTGAAAGAAATTTCCTTTCTAAAAATTAATTAAAATATCCAGTTACTTCATTTGTCATCCACCCTAATCGTTGTTCATTAAAAAAAAAAAAAAGATGCGTGTGAGGTAATCGCTGTTGTTGCTGCCAATTAGGTCCACGGGACTAGTTGTTTCAAATCAACTCTCGCCCCAGAGATGTTTCTATAAAGAGCTCAGCAGAGATATTTCAAAACCACTTATAAGTTTTGAATGAAGATATGAAATGGCTTGTGGGTACTGTAGCAGAAAAGGAGGCCCAGTTGCCCCTCAACAATCTGATTCAAGTGTGGCCTAGATATGGCAATCATTTTTTTTATACCCCTAGAAGCATGTTAGTCTTAAAGAATACCATAAATCACAGTATACACTATTACACTATACAAAAAAACCCACCACCCTATGAAATATAAGACACGCTTTGTCTCAAAGCATCCCTAAGAGTGAGTGCTTTGGCATACTGTAAACAAAACTAAAAATGACTTGAATGTTTATCCCATTCAGTGCCCGAGGACATGAAAATTAAATTTCTCACATGTGGTAGTGAAATGTCTGTCCAAGCAGAAGGAGCTCCTGTTCCAGTTCATATTCAGAATGATCAAGGATTTTGTTCAGCCCACATTTTAAAGTGAACAAGCCTAATCTGCACTTCGTGGATTCATTGCCATATCAGAACACAGTTATCCCTCTGTTTTCACATTCCTCTGAAGTTTTTTCAGATAAAAAAAATATGCACATACAAATATTTTAATTTAAAACGCTTACAGAAATGCATATTTTTGGGTCGAATGCATACTAAAATGAGCATTTGGGGGGGAGATACATTAAAAAAGAATGTGAATTTTCATGCAGGTTTTTGTTTGTTTGTTTGTTTAGATCCCAAATTGATGCAGATGCGGGAGGGAATGGACTTATGAATAAACATATGTGAAATGGACAGGGGGGAAAGTACAACAAAATCAATGAATGACTTCCACCAAAAGATATTACGGTTATAACAAAGGCAGGTGCTATTAAGACTCCATCCATGCTGTGTGACCTGTGATGCCTGTTTTCACTTGTGCAAATAATGTCACGTTGCAGTGATGAAACATGCAGTGGTGAAGTCCCCCCTCACCTCATACAGCTTCCAAAATGTGTGCAGACAGGGAAACATATCCCATATACATGGAAGACCCAACTGGTCAACAGCTGGTTGGCCACTGTGTGAACAGAGTGCTGGACTAGATGGACCCTTGGTCTGATCCAGCAGGGCTCTTCTTATGTTCTTATGTTCATTCCTTTGTTAAGGTGAAAAGAAGGGTGGCAAAGTGTTCTACTTTGTAGAGGACAGTCCTCTATTTGAAAGTGACCTCTAGTTGATGGGCTTCCCAGTCCAGGTCTGATTTAAGGTAGAAGAAATAAGAAATAAGAAGAGGGAGCGGAGGCCTTGAAATGTCCCATCAAGTGTTAACACCTCAGACAGCAGATTGAGCAGGAACAGAAGGTCAGTCTAGTTAGTCTTTCTCTGATGAGATATATTGTATATCTATTGAAATTATAAGTACTATTGCTAAATATTTATATATGTAAGTTAGCATATGCAAATGATATGTAAATTGGTGTCCGCTTTTTCAGTGATGCATTTCCTCTTTTTGGCAATGCGTAAGAGGCTACGCAAATGAAAAGTCAGCAAGAGGCAACTTTTGTTGAGGAATTTGTGTGAAGCAGACAACAGGTGAAAAATTAAAATTAAAAATATACCACCCAAGAGTGGTATATTTTTCTCCGTCTCTCAAAATACTAGAACCCGGGGTCATCCCATGAAACTGATTGGTGGGAGATCCAGGACGAATAAAAGGAAGGACTTCTTCACACAGCGCATCGTTAAATTATGGAACTGACTACCACAGGATGTGGTGATGGCCACCAATCTGGATGGCTTTAAAAGGGGGTTGGATAAGTTCCTGGAGGCAAAGGCTATCAATGGCTACTAGCCCTGATGGTTGTGTGCTATCTCCAGTATTTGAGGCAATAAGCCTGTGTGCACCAGTTGCTGGGGAATATGGGTGGGAGGCCAGATTTGGCCTCTAGGCCTGAGGTTCTGCATCCGTATTTTAAGGGCTGCCTCTCTATGAGTAGCAGTCAAATTTCATATGTGCCACAGCTGCAAAGGATGTATTCATAAACTGTGTTGTTTTTTCTTCTAACTATTTAAAATTGGGGGGGGGGAATCCTATTGCGTCTTACTATATTTTTCAGTTGTAGTAGTTCTTTATGGCAGAATGCTTCAAGCAAGCATTACCAAGTTCAAAAACCTTTATCGCAATCTTGTAGCACTGTAGTTCAGTTAATACACACAGTGCCTTCAGGTAGTAGTCAGTGCTGCATCATCACCTCAAAGATAACAAACGTGTGCGTCTTTGTGTTTGGAACAGTCCCTAGCTAAACATTGGATCAACACTGTAAAGGAGCTCAGATATTCATACTGGAGCAGAATATATCACATGAAAAATGGTCCTACAAAAGCAAATCAACACAAAATATCATGGCAACAGCAAGATGAGGTTACTGCAACACACTCAGCGTAGAGTTGCCTTTGACCCATGTTTGGAAACTCCCACTGGTGTGCAAAACAGTGCAATTGTGAGGGCTTGTGTTTCTGAACACACAACTCCAATACTGTTCAATTTTCACTGGCTTCCAGCCTGTTTCCTGTACAATTTAAAGTGCTGAGGAATAACCTTTAAAGCCCCAAAGGATACTTCTCCAGATGAGCATTCATTAGCAAAGGCCCTGTTCTGTCATCCTTGGACGTTTGGCTGGGATGCAGGATAAGCAGGATTCCACAGACCATCATTTGAGGCCCAATTCCCCCTCCCGCAATCCTCTCCCAATCCTCTAGCATGCACAGAGGGCTTGGCGAGAGGCAGGTTTTTCTCATTTATGCAAGGTATTGAGAAGGGAAGACCCAGGGGGAATCTCTCCCACTGCTCAGAAGGGACGCCTGCTGTTTCTGACCTGCTTGAGAACTGCAGTGGAAATGAGACCTCCAGCCCAGGGATCTGTGTGGTGCTGAGACTCCACCTCAGAGGGCTGAGACCACGTGCCCCTGGTGAGCTATTCAGTGGATCTGTGGATTCCTGACGATAGGCTCTTCTCAGGTACTGCTCCTAAATCATGGAATTCCCAACACTAGGATGCCTAATTGGGCCTGTTCCTCATTGGTATTTTGGCACATGGTTAGACTCCTTTCGTTCTACTGAATCGTTAGTTTGGTCTGGTTTCCCCCCTCTCTGGTATATTGTTTGGCTGCAGACTCTTAGTTCCTGATTAGCATTTATTTATTTATTTATTACATTTCTATACCGCCCCATAGCCGGAGCTCTCTGGGCGGTTCACAAAAAAATTATTGTGTTTTATTGATTGCATGCTGCTTTAATTGTGTTCTGTGAGCCACACTGCAACGGGCATGACAAAAAGAAATAGGTGAAATATAAATATTCTAATACATCCATTCAGGCAGTACTGAAGAAGGTACCCACAGGCCATCTTGGGGATCATAAATGGACAAAAAAAATCCAATCCCTTTCTTAGGAAATCTTCAAGCTCATGATCATACCAGCAAAGAAAAGCCTCATGCCATTAGAATAGTTCCATAAACCACAAATCAAGACGTAATGCTTTGAAATGTAATTATTTATCTTCTTGGTTTATCCTGCACTAATGTGGAAATTGTGCCCCCACCACCACTAAAAACGCCCCCTTAAAAATAAAATACATGTGTATACTGGGAAAAGCTAAACAACATAGCTGAAAAGCAGGAAATGTAAAATGCATAGATACTACACAGGCAACATGTGTATACTGGGGGGAAACTAAACTACATAGTTTTCTATGCAGAAAATGTAAAACGTATTGATAATATACAGGCGCATCCTGACATTTTAAACAAATCTTTACATTTGTGATCCTGAAGAGAGTGTGCAGAATCATGCGTCTTTTAAAGTCAACATGACTGACTTCTAAGTAAATACGCTCAGGAACAGGCGTGTCGGTCTCTATTTCAAAGTATCTATTCCCAAGAGACAAATTACCTTTCACTCTGCTGGAGGTTTAGTATTATTCCTCTTCATTACCCATGTTCCTCTCTACGCATGATAATTAAGTAGCAACCAACTTGGTGTATCAATGGCTGTTTAGGAAATTACATGACAGGCAAGGGAGAGAAAAATCTAAAAAGTTTGACCACACAGCCTACCACTAGCTGGTCTCAAGAAAGACTGGCAAATCTTTATTTATTTACCTCAAAGACAGAGCCAATAACAATTAAGATCACCAATTCCATGTATTTATTATTAGTATTATTTCAGTAGGACAGAGAGGTAAACGCATTTCCAGCAGGCACCCTCATTTGAATGAAAACTCTTAAGTTGATCAGGTCAGCCTTTCTACATATGAGAAGGAGGACATGCACGCATACAAGAGCGGCTGATTCATCCCCATGGCAACGGCAACAAACAAAAGGGCAAACTAATTCAAGGAGCAGCGTTCTTCAGATGAAAAGAACAGGAGGAAGAAAATGCTTTCTTCCTGTATTTCTGGGAGGTTTGGCTGGCATGTTTGGGTTCTTAATGTAATTGGATCCCAGGCTGTAATTGTAACTCTCAAACATTACCCATGCACCAAGCGCATTTTTTATTAAATTAGAGGATTTGCTTCAAATAATGGAAAGCCAATATAACCAAGCAGTTAAGAACACAGCCGTTAAGACGGACCCGCCAAACCTCACCTCACCTACTATGATTTCACATTAAATACAGACCTTTTCATTCCCAGGACCCTTGGAAGTCATTACTGAGCTCACCTTCACAACCTTAGCTAGGCCACTGCAATTCAGCCTTGCAACTCTACATCCACAAAGGTTAACTTGCTAGCCCAACAAAAAATTAGCCAGCCTGCTAATTCATAATTTTGGGTAGTATCCAATGTTAGTCCTACATAGAGAAGTCATGGCTAACTTTAATCCCTTTCATTTCAGTGGGTTTACTGTATGTTGGACTATCATTGGATACTACCCTATAAGTCAGTTCTTTGGGGCACCATGAAAAATGAAAACCTGTGTAGTATAGACTGGATATGATGCTGGCCTTGGATAGAGAGATCCCCACTCAGCCATAAAGTTCACCACTTTCTGTCTATAACCATGTCTTAGCTTCGGCGACCTTACAAGGTCATTAGGAGGATTAGGACATTAGAAAACTAATGGACACGGTTGACAGCTCCACCAAGGAAGGACAAAGCACAAATGTGATTGATTGATAGATAGATAGATAGATAGATAGATAGATAGATAGATAAATAGATAGATAGATAGGCTTAATCTACACCAAGCAGGATGTAGCAGTTTGAAAGCGGTATATAAGAGGCAGGAGCCACACTACTGCTTTATAGTGGTATTGAAGTGCACTGACAACTGTTGGGGCCCATTGACACATGCCATATACCACTTTCATACTGCTTTCATAGTGCAATACCCTGCTTGGTGTAGATTAGGCCATAGATAGATAGACAGATGATTTAGATTAGGATTACATTAGGATTAGATGAGATTGATAGGAAAACTCATTTCAGTTATGAAAACTCCCTCCATGGAATGAGTTTTCTTTATGGTAGCACTCTTGCTCCTTATGAGGAAGATGTGAGGAATGTATTTCTTTACAATACAAAAGTTAAACTTGCCAGCTGTCTTGAACTGTTCCTACAGGGCAACGAAGAACTGAGGGACTGGGTGGAAATCTACTGGAATATGTGTCGTAAGATGGTGGGGGAGAGCTCCCACCAAAATCTCCTCAGCTATAGAGGTTTCCCAAAGCTGAGCTCTGCGCATGCGCAGACCCGATATGTGCAATGCACAGATGACCACTCGAAGAACTAAAGGTGTGCCTATCACTGTTTGCCTCCCTTCATATTGCTATGGGTTCTGTGAATAGGGCAACTGATGTGGGCTGCCCTGGGGCTGAAAAGGAGTGGAAGGTTGTGTTTTGGACTGTAAGCCAGAAGTGTTGAACCTCTTTCAGCCTGAGGGCCAAATTCAATTTTGGAGAAGCGGAGGGAGGAGTTTCCAGTGGTGGATGGCGCTTAAGGCAAAAAGGGGGCCGGGCCAGAGGTAAAAGAAGCAGGGGGCCAAAATACCAACATGTTTTATCTTAAAGCTGCGCTAGGAGAGGTGTTTCAACATTTTAGAATGTGAGGAGGGGGGAATCAACAGATGCTGGGAAACCACCAAATGATTGGTGACTGGGGAAAGGGAGCATGATGATCTGGGGAACCTCAAAGGGGTGGATTGGGACCTGAAGTGGTCAGATTTGGCCACCAGTCCTGAGAGTCTCCACCCCTGCTGTAAGTTATACAGAATTTCCGAGGGGCTTGCATTCTCTCTGGAAATCCAATGTTGTTGTAGTAGTAGTAGTGAACTTGTGTGTTCCCAGTTGGTTCCCGATCAACAGCTGGTTGGCCACTGTGTTAACAGAATGCTGGACTAGATAGACCCTTGGTCTGATCCAGCAGGGCTCTTCTTATCTTCTTGTGTTCTTAGCTTGGCTTCCTGTTGGAGTATTTAAGTTGTGGCTCCCTACTTGTATCTCCATAAATACCTGTAAATGCCATACCTGCAAATAATCACAAATATTACAAAATGCCAAATGCTTCCAGTGTCCTCCTTCCAAAGAAAACCAAACCCAGGTAAATGCTGCACCCCTGGAACTTCACCACTCAAGAGAACTGGGGTGAGCATAACAAAGCAATCATGCTATCTTCATTGGGATGACCAGCTACCTCAGAGTTGTCAAACCGGCAAGAGATGTCACTATGTTGAGTCCCCATGAAAAATTATGTTCACTGAAGAAAAAGTTACCTTTTTATTTGAAGCAACTGCTACCGGAATACGTGGATACACAGGCAACACAATGCGTGTGACACTGCAAAATTGCTGTTGTAAAAAGTGTTAGGCAAGCATTTGAGTCCCAACACTTCTGGAGGGCAGCAGGTCAGAGAAGGATGGCCTTGTACACACAAAGGAAAGTTTACTTGGCCTTGCTTTTAAATAATTTCATTTAAAGAGTAGTTGAGTCACAAACCATTTCAGCCAATCATGCTTTATCTGAAACGACGAAGGTATTTGCGTTATTGGGTTACATGGTTCTTTGGAAAATCTCATCCACTGCCTCGTATCGCAGCATATCGCATGACAAAGGTTACAAAGGGGTCACATCCCCGAGTTGCTTTCATTAGCAGCAATATATCTTCATTACATAATGTGTAGTTCTCTCTCCCCTCTCCGCTCCCCAAAATGAAGCAGCATTATAGGAATGTTTCCGAGTAGGACAAAAGCTTGAGAGTTTGTTTCCATTTGGCGAGCGGGCGTGCCAAAGAGTGCAACTGAACACACAAGGGAGAACATGAATGAGAACTGCTTTAATCATCATAATAAACAACAGACAGCCATGTGGGATGAGATGGCCACAATCCAAAGCGTACAGGGCTCCCACACATGCAGTCTACCATGTGGGCTTGCGGTGACCAATAGGAAGTGGAAGGAAAAAGTGCTGGAAAAAGTGCAGAAAATGGCAACTAAAATGATCAAGGATCTGGAGCGACGTTTTTACAAGAGAAGGTTACAACAGATGGAATTTTATAGCTTGGGGGGAAAAGGAGGCTAAGGGGAGACATAACAGAGGTGTACAAAATTATGCATGGTGTGGAGCAGCCTTCCTCAACCTGGGGCGCTCTAGATGTGTTGGACTGCATCTCCCAGAATGCCCCAGCCTGGCTGAGGCATTCTGGGAGTTGTAGTCCAACACATCTGGAGCGCCCCAGGTTGAGGAAGGCTGGTGTGGAGAATGTGGTAAGGGAGCCATTTTTCTCCCTCTCTCATAGTAATGGAACCCAATCCCATGAAGCTAATTGGTGGGGGATTCAGGACAGATAAAAGAATGTACTTCTTCACACAGTGCATAGTTAAACTATGGAATTTGCTACCACAAGATGAAGTGACGGCCACCAATTTGGATGGCTTTAAATGAGGGTTGGATAAATTCCTGGAGAAGAAGGCTATCAATGGCTACTAGTCCTTATGGTTACATTCAACCTCCAATATCAGAGGCAGTAAACCTCTGTACACCAGTTACTGGGGAACATGGGCGGAAGGGTGCTGTTGCACCATGTCCTGCTTTGTTGGTCCCTGGTCAACAGCTGGTTGGCCACTGTATGAACAGAGTGCTGGACTAGATGGACCCTCGATCTGACCCAGCAGGGCTCTTTTTATGTGCTTCTGATCTCTGAAAGCAGACAGGTTCTCCAAGATGCTTCTGTTGTTCTGCAGAAGATACAAGGAGAGGAAGAATAGTTGACTGAGGCTTCCACTTCCATTGCTTTTCAGATCTCATCCCAAGGTGTGTGTGTGGTGGGGGGGAGTGGAGAAGCGACAGAAATATTCCCTCCCTACACACACACACGTAAGAACCAGAAGCCTGGAGAAGTGAGGTGCAACTCAACTTGTGCTTCTTCTCCTCTCTTTTCTAGAATGTCTGAAAATGCTGGCCTGGGGGTGCTGGGTGTCTTCCATTTTCCCCTGAATCCCCAACCCTCTATTATGCACTTTAACTGTTTTCCTGAGCCAAGGGGCCTTTTGACCCCTCCCCAGTGTGAATAGCACCTGCAAATATCTCCTCTGGTGGACCTCAGCTACTTATTCACATCTGCAAGACAAAGGAAAGCAAATGGGAAATGAGCAGCTAAGGTGGGAAAGGTGTCCACTAACCTTACAAGGGATATATATATATAGTAAGTGTGCCCAGCCAATTTTGCTGACACTTTAGCCCAGCGGTGGACAACACATGGCTCACAGGCCACGTGCAGTCCCCACCCCAAGTTCCTTTCAAAAAGAGGGGAATTGCATCTGGAGTGGCTACAGAGCAGCAAAAGGGTCAAAAATAAGTTTCTTTCTAGTTAATTTTGACCCATTGAGTGTTCCATAGACATTATGGAAGCCATTTTAAAAATTATTATTTTATTATTTTTCAGCACCCATGGGCAGGGAGAGGTTCCAAGAGGCAAAAATGATCCCCTGGACCTCCCAATGTTGCACACCTCTGCTTTAGCCCTTACTCAAGTCAAGATACTTTCTCTTTAAAAAAAATAGCTCCATAGTCCTAAACAGTGAGGGTATTTGTTACCCAAACTCTATTACTGCTTTTTTAGGGCCTCCCTGAATACATTTGAGGCTCCTTGAATGCTCCCAGGTACAGACCTAGAACATTATCTTTCCTAATGGCAGCTACAGGTATGTGATTGTAACAGGCATGAACTACAAAACCTCGTCTGAGAATCACAGGTGTGTTCCTTTCCCTATAGGGCAATCAATGCCCATAGGGTTTTAGGAGTCTGCAGCACCATTTGTATTCCCAGAATATAAAGTAAGTGGCTCAGAACATCAAAAATGCAATATATATATTTATATATAAAACACACACACACACACACAATCTAAAACAGTCTTTTCTTCTAGATAACTAGTCAGATCAGATTTCCAAAAGTTGGTACTTCCTCATTGTCATTTCTTTTAGGACAGGACTTAAATGACTAACATAGACATGGGCTATTAGTATTGGTTTTTTGTGGGCTATTAACTCTGGAGGATTAATCTGCAAGACTAACCTAAAATCTCATGTTGTCCCAGTGCAGTGCAGTAGATAAGACTATAGTTCTATTCATTCCAAGTTTGTTTTGGAAAGAAAGAAAGAAAGAAAGAAAGAAAGAAAGAAAGAAAGAAAGAAAGCTACAGAGTCAAGATTTATCAAGATTAACTAGGAACCCAGACAACTTCCCTATTCAATTAATCTCTTGTTCTTCTAAAAGAGTCTAAGCACACTTCCTTCTTTAGGATTTAGTAATAGTTTTTTAAAAAGAAAGTGCTTCAAGGTTTTCATAAACAGAGAGCTTCACGAGGAAACCATAACACTCCAGAGGCCAATTAACCAAGTCCCAAATTGCCTCGGATTGCTTTTCAGTTTGTTTATACATCAAAGGTTTGTGTGTGTGTGTGTGTATCTGTGTGAAAACAAACACATATCTCGCTGTTGTTTGATTTGGTCCATGCAGTATGGCATTTCTCTTCCAGCAGCTTTTTAAAAGGCGGGTCTCCCTGGAGGGTTTCATTGCATGCTCAGGAGGAAAAGCTGAAAATGTGTCTGTTACACTACCGGCTTGCTGGTCACCTGCTCAAATATGTATGTTTCCCCTGGGTTTTGTCCCTGTTCTAACAAACATCCCCCACCACAACCACTGCCACCAAAAAGGGCACAGTGTGGATTTTTCAAAACTGACACTCAGTTTGTTGGCCTCACTGATGAAGTAGTGTTAAATCCCACTTGATATCTACTGTATTTCTTCAATTCTAAGATGCCACCAATTGTAAGAAGCACGCTAATTTCAGTACCAACAGAAAAAAAGCTTTGATTCTAAGAAATAATAAACGCACCTGTGATTCTAAGATGCACCCTGTTTTTAGAGATGTTTATATGGGGGAAAAACTGTGTCTTAGAATCGAAGAAATACGGTATATCATGCTAAAAGCTGGGCCTCCCAGAAGTCTTGTCTGCGTCATTTTCTAGAACTAGTTGTTATTCTAGCTCCTTCATGAGGATTTATCCTGATCCAAAACACACACAGGTCTGAATGCATAGATAGCATGCATGGTAGTGGTAGTGGTAGACTGTAGCAGAAAGTTATATGGTATTTGCTACTGTCACAGAATCAAAGGGACCATTATAAAAGGGGTCTCTGCCAGTTTCACATGTGTGTGGATGCAGGATTGAGGCCAAGATCTGGATATAGGAATGAGCAATCTTGACAGCTGAAGAGTCAGTACCAGTGTTGGCTAGAGCCCACTGGAAGAAAGACCATGAGAGGTGGAACTTTATTTTTAATGCTCAAGAGCCAGAAACCCATACTAAAGAAAGGAAAAACCGAGGCACATGAACTTTAAGATCATGAGGAAGAAACAGGTGGTTGGGAATTCACATAACCACAAAAAAGGACTCCTTTGGACCCACATTTTCCTGTTCCAACAACAACTCTCATTGCACAAAGAATAAATTGACTTTAAGAGCAAGAGAGCAACATGCAGAGGAGGGGGGGACCATGCAACCACACAAAATAATTCTGCTGCTAATGATAATATCCTCAGAGCCACACAGAAAAGCTAGATGGCAGCTAGCCCAGAGAACATCCAAAATCCATCATTTCACATTTTGTAATTATAGCAATAGTAACAATAATTCACACACAAAAGCACTCCTTTGGAGCCTGTTGTTGTTCCAGCAACAACCCACATTACATAAAGAAACAAAATGAATCAAATGTCTTTAGATCACTTTAGGATCATGAGTCTAAAGTGGGGGAGGGAGAAAGAAAGCCCACAAAAACACTTCTTTTGACCCACATTCTCCTGATCCAGCTAGAACTCCCATTGCACAGATCATCAGGTGACTTTAGATCATGAGAGCAAAACAGGAGGGCTGGGGGTGGGAGGGAGGGAGGGAAAATACATACAGCCACACATGATGATGATAAATCATCATCGTTGTTGTTGTTGTTGTTGGAGCTGCGCAGAAAACAGCCTTTGGACCACAGCAGCAACTTCTGAGACCATCCCATTGATTTCAGTGAGCCCTGTGTTGCATTACATTCCTAAACAAAATGCATCAAACCTGGGACAAATTTTCCAAAACTAAGAGCTATTCCATGCGGCTCCATACCAGATAATTTCTAAATGCCACAAGCCACCTAGATGGACTTGAAACCTATGAGCAAAGTCCTAACAGAGCATTTAAACACATTTAGACAATAAGAGGGTCACGTGCACTGACCACAAATCATGAGATGTCTTTGGAAATTGTATTTTAGTCTCAGACTAAATCAAAATCACGTCTAACTTGGACTGGATCCATTCCCACCCACCCACTCACCAGACAGGCTATTTCCACCCCAAGTTCATGCATGTTTTCCTAATAGAATTTGGTTATTGTAACCTTGAAGGTTCTGCAGATTTCATTTTTGGTCATCATGGACATTCTTCTATGAACTTATAAATTAATAAATACAACAGGAAAGGGGGTAAGAAGGGAGGAGGAAATTTGGGTACCACTTGTGATCTGATCCTTCAGCAGTTCATTAAACCAGTTCCTTTCTTTTTTTTTTCAGCTAAATGCTGCCCATCAGCAAACCTCATTCAACCCCCCCATTCAGACCCACAGACATACACACCCACAGATACTCACAAATCCTAAAGCATACAAAAACACACACACACACACACACACACACACACCAAGGCATTAATTCACACACCTCAGGCATTAACGTACAACCCCGCCTCCCTCTCTCTCACACACAAACACACACACACACTCTAGTTGAGCTGGCTTCCCTTGTTCCCACACTGTGAACAAGGTGAGGGGAAGACAAGGTCTTTGGGAAGCACTGGCTCTGGGTGCGCCTGAGGCGGCTGGTTGCCATGGAGTCTGGTTTCCTTGCCCCTCGCCTCCCCTGTTCAGTGTGAAAGAAGAACAATGAGGGAAGCCCTTGGAAAGCCCTGGCTCAAGATGGGCTGCTTCTCACAGAGTCTGGTTCCCTCAACTTCCCTGCAGTTGGAAAGGCGAGGGATGGGGGAAGACCTTGGGAAATGTCCCTCACCTCCTGCACATGGCGAGAAAGGCGAGGCCGAGTGAAGGCCTTCAAAAAGGCCCTCAACAAGGCTAGAGATGTGAAGGCCTGGGAAAAAAACAGAAAAATTCAGAAAAAAAACCGGGTTTTTTCCAAAGCCTTTTTTTTGGGGGGGGGGGGGTTCCTGAAAAATTGGAAAAATTTAAAAAAATGTAGAAAAAATGGATTATGGGATGTTTTATTTTAGCATGATGAATACAATGTTTAAGACAAGGTGTTCAGATATTTACTTCTCCAAATGATTTTTAAAAACTGTACAGTATCAGATTATTACAATTTCTGTGCACCAAGGACAAGCAAGTCCTAGGTTGCAAACTGAGACTACAACTCTCAAATGCAAGAGCAAGGTGCATTTCTGCCTCTAGGGGGCGCTGCCATTGAAGCAGAGAGTGAAACTAATAGTGATAGCTATAGGTCAGAAAATGAGTCTGATTAAATTTCATGCATATTCATTGAATCTTGGTTCCCCCCCTTTTTTCTCAGTTCTTTTTAAGGGAATGGGGGCTTTATGTCTTGACACTGGAGGACTAGCGGAAACATAAATGATTTTCTTTGTTACTACGTAATGTTGGTGGTTTCTTCTGTTGTTGTTGTTTTAAATTGTTTTTTGCCTGCTCCTCATAAACTGGCAGAACCAAGGAGGTTCCTTACAATTCAGGAGCTCATAGCTCCATTTGTTATCAAAAAAAAGTTTTTAAAAAGTAAGAAAGTAAATTAAGTTTGTAATAATTGTTTGAATACACTGTACTTTTAATATACCAATTGTAATAATTTTATGCCAAACCAACTTGGACATAATTCAATTTTATGTTCCTAAAGTAACAAAGTGACTTTCAATCTGCAAAAGGTGCTAATATTGCATTATTTCAATTCCCCCCCTCAATCCATTTTTTCCGGAAACCCCCCAGAAAAAAAGTTTTTTCCATGGCTTCAAAATTTCCGGAAATTTTCCCTCTCTTAACAAGGCACTCCGGACTCAACGGAGCCGTCTTCTCTCATCTTGCTGTAGCCTGCAGGAAATTATTGGAGGGGGGGGGAGTGAAATATATATATATATATATATATATATATATATATATATATATATATATATATATATAATCAGTTTGATCCCCCCACACCACTGAGAGAGCCAAATACTGGGCTGTGCCTGCTTGCTCTCCATTCTCGTCTGAGAGGATGAGACAAAAAAATGAAACAAACAATGCTAGGTCTACCTCACAGAGCCATTTTTTAAAAAAATATATTTTATTTAAAACATTTCTTAGCGGCCTTTCAGGCAGCTTACAGCAATACATAAAAACAGTATAAACAGTAAAAGCAATAAAAGGATACACAATACCAGTTCAAAACAATAAAAGCTAAGAGTACAAACTAACAATATTGTTAAGGATGATGTCTACCTGCAGCTCACTGAGCCCTTTGTGATGGTACGAACTTTTCTACTATCTCTTTCCATCCCTTTTCATGTTGTCTCCCTCCATATCTAGGAGAAATAAGTAACCTACACTTTGCAGAGGAAGGATTAGAATGAACAAACTGATTTATTTTTCTTCTTTATTTTGTGAGGCACTTGAGGAATTGCATGGTTTTTAAAAGTTTTCAAAGAACTGCAAGGAACACTAAACGTGCAAGAAGAGAACTTACTGTACTGAATGGACGAACAAACAAAATCAAAGGTTACACGCTTGTGGCCTTTAAAATCTCAGCTTGCCAGAAAAGCGTCCAATTTTCATGTCTTAGTGGGTATTATTAGTAGCTTCCTACATGGAAACCAAAGCTAGACTGCTTTCCAAGAGGAGTGAAGGCAGAAGCAAAACCCACACTTCCGTTTCCAAAACTGTTTTGCCAGGACAGTTGTGAAGGATTTTTTAGAACTGGCACTGGATAATATAAAGAGGAGAGAGAACAGATTTCATCAGTAAGCGTAGGAGACTGTACTCACTAATAAGGTTTCACTGTTTAATGCTTCGGATGTAGAAGCAACTAATGAATGATGCTTACATGAGCAAAATACCAAATAATGACATGAGAGAAGGAAAAAAAATGCATGGGTTGTTTGGCTTAAACCTGGCATCCTTCTGAAAAATTGCTGGCCTGCATTAAGTCAGGTGTATCAGGATTTTTTAGGTAGATAGAGAACCTGTTCAGACAACACACTAAACCATGATGGTTAAGCATTTTGCGGTAACCACGATGGCTTAGTGTGTTGTATATATGGCATTTCCCCTAACTATGGTGGTTACCCTCACTAAACACCAATGTGGTGTAGTGGCTAAGATGTTGGACTGGGAGTCGGGAGATCCGAGTTCTAGTCCCCACTCAGCCATGGAAGCTCACTGGGTGACTTTGGGCCAGTCACAGACTCTCAGCCCAGCCTACCTCACAGGGTTGCTGTTGTGAGGATAACATGGGGAGGAGGAGGATTATGTACGTCGCCTTGGGTTCCTTGGAGGAAATAATGCGGGATATAAATGTAATTAATAAATAAATATACATTGCAAAAGGGTTAGTAGCAGCCCTAACGATTGCTTAGTATGTTGTTTGTCAGGCCGCCATGGTTAACCTTGTGGTTAACTGAGCGCTTGAATAAAGAGGCCATTAGAGGCTTGAATAAACTTGCATAAATGGCGGCTATACAACCACTATTTCCATAAAAGACGTTTTATGCAGAATAATGAACTATATTGGATGCCGGCAACATCCCTCGTGGGGAACAAAGATGTTTTCCGTCCCATACGGCTGTTATTAGCACAGTGACCTTCAGCGCTCTGACCTCCCAGGTACAAACACATAAAGTGAAAGCATCTCCGCCCAACCAATGGCCAAGAGGCACAAAAAACTCTCCCCGTGGTTCTCCAAACAGATACAGGAGAGTGGATACTCCCATACCTAGCAGCAGTGCAAGGGAAGCTACACACACTCAAGAAGGGTGGTTAGTGCACGTGTGACAGGAGTACATGGTATGGTTAGTGCTAACCACCATGCACCATAGTTAGCCTAACCACCCTTCCCCAAGTTAGGTCCAATCAGGGCCACTATGACAGATTTGTGCAGTCTCTCCCCTCCTTCCACGTGACTGGGAGGAGGAATAAGCCAGGCTTTAGTTTCACTTTAGCAGATTCCCTGTTTGTCATTACATACAAACCTGGAACTGAGGTTTAAAATAAACTCTAGTTCACTAAACAAACCACAAAACTATCCCGGGTTTGAAGCTTTCTTGTTTAGCCATTGACTAGAGTTTATTTTAAGCCACAATTCCCACTTTGCACATAACAACAAGAATCTGCTAAAGTAGAACTAAATTCTAGCTGCGCGGGAGAAGGGGAGGGGAGTGTTAGAGACTGACATTACTCATGCATGTAATGCTATATTATGATTTAGCATTACGTGCAAACTCACTCATGAGGAGAAGAGGTTCAAGGGAAGAACATAGTTAAACTAGATGACAACCCTCAGCAATGATAAAAAAAAAACATGAGCAAAAGCTAGTTTCCCTCTTCTCTTGGGGAAGAGACAAATAACGAAGACCTTCCTGAATGTGCTACATGATTACGTGTAACAAATCAAATCACCCTAAGGTACAGTACCATTGTACAGGCAGTGTTATTAAAATACATAAGAAAGTCAATCCACCAAGACTTGGAATGAATTTTTGTCCTTTCCTCCAATGCTGAGGAACAAATGAACAAAGAAAAAGATAACAATGCAATTAAAAACTGACAAAAAGTGATTTCATGCTGCAAAGCAAAATTGGCTGAACATCTTCATCTAAGCTTTCCTTATTGCAATTAAAAAAAACGCACACCCTGTAATACTTATTGTTGCATTCTCTTTGCTATTCTTCGTTTACTGCTTAAGCACTTATTGAAAGTGTTATTGTCCGGAAATTTTATTTGAATGAGTTCTGAACATTGTGGTACTGGAATGAATGAGAGAGAACAAGCTGAAACCCCTAACCCAAGCAAGGTAGATTCTATGGGTTGAGAAATCCGCTAATCTGGATTGTGGTATAAAACTGATTTTAGGTTGCACTCCCTCAAAGGATCAGGTGCAGAGCCTGTGAGTGCTTCTGGATTCATCACTCTCTGGAGAAGCCCAGAAAGGTGTCAATGGCCAAGAGTGCTTTTTATCAATTCGAGGTCCAACAAACTGAAGCTGAATCCCGATAAGTCAGAGGCCTTGTGGGTTGGTGGTTCCCAGGTCCGGGAATTGAGGTGTTTGCCTATTCTGGATGGGGATGTACCCCCTCTGAAGGAGCAGGTCCATAGTTTGGGGGTGCTCCTGGATCCATCTTTGTCACTGGAGGCCCAGGTGACCTCGGTGGACCGGAGCGCCCATTATCAACTTCGGTTGGTACACCAACTACTCCCATTCCTGGATAGGGATAACCTAGCCATGGTCATTCATGCACTGGAACCTCATGATTAGACTACTGTAATGCACTCTATGTGGGGCTGCCCATGTGTGTGGTTCGGAAGCTGCAGCTAGTCCTGGTTGTGCTTTTTATATTGTATTTTGTATTTGTATTTTTAACTTGTTGGTTGTTTTATGATGATTTTAATTTTTGTGAACCGCCCAGAGAGCTTCGGCTATTGGGCGGTATAAAAATGTAATAAATAAATAAATAAATAAATAAAAATAGTGCAGAAGACAGCAGCTAGGGTGCTCACAGGGGCACCTAGCTCTGCTCATATAAAACCTGTGCTAAAAGAACTGCTCTAGCTGCCTGTTAGCTTTCGAGCCACATACAATTTATTTATTTATTTATTTATTTATTTATTTATTTATTTATTTATTTATTACATTTCTATGTAATAAATAGCCGGAGCTCTCTGGGCGGTTCATAAAATACAAGGTTACGCTGTTATCCTACAAGGCCCTAAACAACTTGGGACCAGCAGACCCAGCAGACCGCCTTCCCTTATATGCACCCGGAAGACAACTACAATCCTCAGAGTTGGTCCTACTGACCATTCTGAAATGAATGGAATGCTGCCATGAAGAACCTCAGGCCTTCTCTGAAGCGGCCCCCACCCTCTAGAAAACCCTCCCTCCTGCGGTTCGGGAGGCGGAAAGCATAACATATTTTAAACGCCTCCTGAAAACATACCTTTTTACACAGGCTTTCCCTGGGTTTTAACTTAGCTGGTTTTGTATTGCCTTTTTAACTTTTAATGTTTTAAATTTACCTATACTTGTTATATTTTATGGTTTTTAATTGTGCATTGCCCAGAGAGCTTCAGCTGATGGGCAGTATAAAAATGTAATAAATAAATAAAATAATAAAACTGATCTGGAAGTAGAACAGAGAAACAGGGCCGGCTACAGGTTTCGGAGGGTCCTCGGGTAAGACACCTTCAGTGGGGCCCTCCCTCAGTGAGCCTATCTTCTCACCACTATTGTCACCAGCCTCTACTGATCCTCATCCTCTTGGTCACCATTGCTACCACTTCCTTCCTTGACAGGCAGAGAGCCAGGGACCATTTAGGCCATGGCATCGACTGCTCTGATCCTCACTCCCACCATTTCCTGGGATGGAGCGGGAAGCCGGTTTAGGGGCAGGTTGCAATGATGAAGAGAAAAAGCAAATCCAGGGGGGCTCTCATTAGCAACCCCTGCTGGTGTGCATGCCCTGAGCAGGTTCCCAACCATGTCTACCTTTGACCTGGCTGTGCAGGGAGAAATTGGGGAGGGCCTGGTAACTTATTGTAACTGGGTTTTTTTAGTTGCTTTAAAAATAATAATAATTGTATGTTAAAGATTTTATATTATGTTTTATTTAGGAATTGTAATTTCTGTGATCTGCCCAGAGAGCTTTGGTTATTGGGCAGTATAGAAATGAATGAATGATACAGAAAGTATGGTTGGCCCAGTCGCAGGCAGGTTGTGATGCTATGGGCAAAAGCTTTGCAACTGGTAAACCAATAAGGAGGGCAGATACACTCTGGACAGGGTTGGGGGCATACCCTCCTCCACTGAAGCCCCAAGCCACCTCATCAGCATCAGGTAAGCCTCTAAGAAGTGACTAGCCTGTTTTACTTGAGGTACTGGTGGGGTCAGCACCTCAGACCAAGCACTGGAATCCACCACAGAGCCCATTCACAGTAAACCCATACACACACCAGTGGGCTCCATTGTCTCAAGGTGGCAACTGTGTCACTGCCCTGCCAATGACCTTGCATCTGACATAACCTTGCCATACGTCTTCCAGCTATTGATTCCCCAGAACTGGGACCCCATCCAGTTCTTTCCCCCGAAGGTGAAATCATTGCTACTTTGCCTCTGGTAACCACATATACACCATCTCTCCTTGCAAAATAGCTCTTTTTCTATCATTTCTATTTGCCGGGAGGAAAAGCAGGGGGTTGCCCTTCAGTAAATCAAGAGTGGAGCTGCTGAAAGGAAAAACGCAAAAGCAGCAAAACTGAACAGGGGTCTTTTTGTTTCTCCAGAATAATCAACGGTGGGAGTTCAGGAAGCATCCGTTTGCCTTCCAGCTGGAAGCCACTTCGACTGTAACCCTTCTTCCCCAGTCATCAGAGAAGGTGTGCTTTGAGAAGTCCGTAGTTAACATGATCACTGTCCAAATTCTAGTCATCGGCAGACACCAATTAAGTTGCACAGTCTTGTGTTTCTATCGCAGCCTTCCCGAACTTGATGCTTTCGACATGTGTTGAACTTCAACTCCCATAATTCCCAACTACTGTGGCCAATAGGAAACTGTAGTCCAACACATCTGAGATCTCGAGGGCACCAGGCTGGAAAAGGCTGTTCTACAGCATCCTGATAAATCCCCTGATCATTGCCCATGCTTTAATCATTGATTGCTTTGCAGAGAGAGAGACAGAGAGAGGGTGTAATTCCTTTACGAATGACATGGTAATGCCACAATATATTTGCACAGCATAGCACGTGAACAGCAAGTTAACAAGCAAAGATCAATATTAGCACTGCCAACTATTTAATGATTTCTTTTTAAAAACTGATTAACTGAATGGAAACAAGAGCATCCGTCAGATCAGTAATATAGTACAATATCCAAAGTTTGAAGTATTCTATGTTCTTAGTTCATAGGCACCTAGCTCACAGCATTCTCCTAGAACTCCGGCTAACGAATTGCTCTCCAATGAAAAGCAGCAATTTTATAGCGTTTTTAAATATGTTTTATTTGTGTGTCACTTTAAGCTCAGGAAAAATGACATAAGAACACTCCTAACAAAGAAATAAGCCTTTCAGGCTTTGTGACAAGCTCCCTGAAAAATACTTGAAAGGATACTCAAGGGCTACGCTTGGGATAAACAAATCGGATCTTGTGGTCCGAACTGATGGGCGCAGTGAGATTAACACTGCCTAGGTGATTTCCAGGAAGGAGTGCTGAATTTGACCCGGAAAATCATGACTGTGTATCCGGCCCGGCCATGACTTACTCTCGGTGGTCTCACATTATTCACCCCTTTTGGTTCTCAGAGGATAAAGTGAAGTCACCCCCAGAAGTTCAAGGTCCTAGACTTTAGAAGGATGGCATTTACTGGGGGCAAATAAGGCCCTGTCCCCTTCCATTTCTGCACTGGCTACATCTTGGGGAGAGGGCCAATTGCTGCTACACCAGTGGCAAAGGCACCAGATAGGACCCACTTGAACTGAGGTCAAGGTAGGGATGTCGGAGGAATCTAATTGGCGGGTGAAGCTCAACAAACTTTCATGGGCTCAGCCCCCTGGACTCTGTTCTGTCTTCCACCAGCTGGCCAGACTTGGTCTGCACTGAGCCAGGCCAGCTGGTGGATTTTCCATATTTTTAAATTTATTTTGCATAAATAGATTTACGTAAATTTCAGACGTGATTTGCACAAGTTACACAAATTGCACCAAAATTTGCAAGAATTACACAAATTGTGGTTGAAATTGGCACAAATGTCTCAGATTTCTGGTGGAAAAACCACAGCTCAGCTCGCAAATGCAAGTCAAGTTGGAGGCACTGTGGAAATCCAGAAAGCCCCGCAAAGGGCCGAATTTTGCAGTGATGGACAGCCATTCAGTGATGGGCTGAATGAAAATTTCATTCAGTGATCAAGGATAGAAAAAAATACAGCACGTTATTTTTCTGCAGAACAACATTCCGTTTCAGAAGTTCATTAGTAAAAGGGAATGGCTTTGGCTCCTAGACTGGAGGTTCATCCCTGGAGTAAAACATGTGATTTCCTTATTACTAATTTCAATCAGAATTTTTTCATTCATCTTTCTTCTTTTAATCAGAACTTCAAGAGGAGGAAAGTTGCCAGGAAGAGAAGCAGGAAAATGCTAATATTTATCAGACAGAATTGGAAAGATAAACTCACAATGAATAGCTCAGCTGTTCTACTAAGTCTCACCCTGCCCCACAGACATTATGCAAAATAACTTCGGCACAGTAGAATTGGTGCAGTGAGGAAGTCAGCACAAATTATTACCCCCTTGCAGGAACAACAAGGTAGAACCAAGAATCTCTGTTGAAGTATAGAGGTTGTGTGGGAGGGAGAGACTGAATGACTGACATTAGTTGGAGAACACTTTCTCAGATGCAAGTGCAGACAAAAGACATCATAGGAGGAAATCTACAGTTTCCTTTTAGGAAGCAAGAACTATTTTAAACACAGCTGAACACATCAACAGCCATCTTTACAACAATCCTATATGGTAGACCAATGTCATGCATGTATCATGACTTGGGAGCTAAAGCCAAGAGAGAACAGCCTGCAGATAGCCATACCAGCAAGTTTATAGCTGAGCTGGGATTCTGAGTGGGGCACTATATAACCCCATAGCCCATGCTCTTCATCAGAGCTGGACAGCAAGTAGAACTAGATACAATGAAGGTACATCTGTGGGTGACTTGAAATAGATCAGTAAGGGGTTGTGACTTCCAGTTGTTTAACAATAGGAACAAATACGGGTTTCCTTTCTAAATTAGGTTGCTGAAATAAAGAAAGCAAATGGTGGGGCAGGGATGAGAAACCAGACTGATAACGTGCTCAGAGGCACCCTGTTCATTAATTACAGGTTTATCGCCACCTACGCCCTCAGCCACTATTTTACATCAAGCTCCAGCGGGATTATCGTGACTCCAAGCCTTCACACTGAGATGTGAGTCAATAAAAAGCTCTACTGTGCAATCCACAAAAGCTTTACTCAGTACATGGACACCTCTTCACACCTGAAGGGAGTGTGTGTGCTAGGAGCTATCTTCTAAGCTTAATTAGAATAACAAAGTAAGGCAGTTGCCTATTAACTACGTGGACAGTTTCCCACCATGCCCGACAGGGTTTTACCGAATTCCTCTTTCAGGGAGGGTCTTCAAGCTGTAACCTCTGCCATGTGGCTAGTCTAGTGGACCACCTCCTCCCTCCTCCCAACTACCCCCACTTGACCTGCGGCAGACTCTGAGATCTGTCAATTCCGATACTCCCTCGCCCTCTGACAAAGACCGAGTTCCCAGGGATGTGGAGGAAGGGGAAGATGAACTCTGAGCCTGGGCCTCCTGTTTAATAAGCTCCTGGGAAGATTCCTTCTTGACTCCTGGAGAGTCTTAGAGAATTTCCTCCCCAACTTTCTGCCTTGGCTGGTCATCTTTTCTGATTCCTATTAGGAATGCACCCCAGGGAGACTGAGCCTTATCCTGACAGAGGTCGACCTTGGAGTTCTAGTGAAAAAACCAAAGTAGATTCCACAAGCCTAAAGTCTGCCCACCCATGCTCTGAACCACCTCAATAGACCAGCTCTATTATAATGTCTGTTGCCACTTATCAACCCAGAGTAGTTTCACAGTATGGTCCTTCAAAATACTTGGTGTTCCTGTGTACAAAACCCCTAATAAGTGTACTTTTTTTGACACTCAACAACTTGCAATCAGACAGATCTTAAGTCCTAGACACCTGGCTTTCTTCTTTTTTCCCCAAATGATAAAAGCCAAGTTTCTCAGTATTCTGACATCTGGACACATGTGTTGTTCACAAACTACACACTGCACCTTGCTTTTAAAAGGATTCCTAAACAACAGCAAACATACGTTACATTGCCAAGACACTAAAAAGACACACACAAAAAAGAGGAATAGCAGGCTTTGATGAACCAGAATATTTGTAGAAGTGCAAATCTTCGGGGGGGGGGGCAATGCTCAACGAGTAAGAACCCAACACAGCTAAATAAAAACTGAGCATGCTCAGTTGCACTGAACACTAAATGTCTGTTGGAGGGGGGAACAACAGAAAACCAGGCCATGGTGGAATAGAGTACCCTGGAAAAGGACATGGAAGGATGGATGGCATCCTGAACAGAAATATTCCACATGGCATTTAAAAAATAAAAAATAATACATCCCACTTACACATCCCTATTGTCTCTTTGGCACATTACACGCTCCTGTATTATGAATTGCTATTGAAAGGGGTCAATTGACTTGATTATTGCAAGGTGTTGTATGGGGAAAGGGGGGGTGCCTTTGAAGCCTTCTCAGAAGCTTCAGTTAGTTCAGCTGCTAACCAGGACCAGACCCGGGAAATACATCATGCCAAATCCAAAACAATAGCATAAGAACATATGAACCATGCTGGATCAGACCTAAGGTCCATGTAGTAAAGCATTCTCTTCACACAGCGAACAACCAGCAGTCCACAGGAAACCCACAAGCAGGACTTGAGTGCAACAGCCCCCTCCTGCCCATGTTCCCCAGCAACTAATGTACATAGGCTTACTGCCTCTGATACTGGAATGTAGCACGTTACGTGACATGCTCCCCTTCTATTTCTGAGGAAGAGTCAAAGTACTGGTGCTTACATTTAAAGCTTTCTATGGCAGAGACCAGAGGACCTGGGCAGGATCTACACTATTCATTACACCATTGTTTAAGTGCATTGTTGCGTCCTCCCTTGCTACGTTACAAAATGCAACTTGAGCCCAGTCAATCGAAATACCTTTTCTTCTATCGTTTTACCCGGGCACACTCTTCTTTAGAACGTTCTTCATTATGCTCATACCGGCTCTGAAGTAAACCTCCTTCTTCCGGTGACTCTGAGCTAGACCTGCCGGGATAAGCCGGCAGGGAGGCGGGGCGATGCGTAGGGACGAGGGAAGCCCTGCAGCGTCTTAAAGGGGCCACGTGCACCCCGAAAGATAAGCAGTTTTTTTAAAAAATTAAGCCTCTGTCCCCTCTTTCACCGCCCTCCCTCCTCCTCCCCCTCCCCCTCGTCGCGTTGTGCCAGCTCTCCCTCCCCTAGAAAAGCCCTCACTTGTCCTAATCAGGAAGCAAAGACCATGGTCACGAGACATGACTTTGAAAGACGGCATTCAATACAACAAAAGGTTGGGGCACATTGTTAGTTTTAAAACGATTTTAACAGAAAGTGGAACGGTTTTAAAAGTCAGAAGAAACGTAACAACAACAGCATCACGTGACTGCTGACGTCATCTCTGCCAACTTGTTACGTTTCATCTAGACAAGTGTAGACGGGCTCCTGAAGGACCGTCTTTTCTAACACGTACCTGCCTGGGTTGGATCTTTCTCAGAAGTCCTCCTGCAGCTGCCCCCACCTTCTGACCAGGAAGAAGGTCTTTGGGGCTTTGACGCCTGGACTGCAGAAACATCTGCTGTCCAAAAGAAGGTTAACTCAGCGCCTAATGCCGTATCTCTGAAGTGCCAGGCAAACTTATTTTTATTTTTCCAAGGCCTTTCAAAACATTGATTTAAACCAGCCTTCCGTTGTTGTTTCTTGTTTGTTTTAATGCATTGGCTTTTTTACCGCTCTGTGATTTTAATGTATTTTTATTATACAGCTCAATTGATTTTTAAATATATTGGTGTAACTACCACCACAGGAGTTATTTTGTACTGAAAGAGTGGTGTGTGTGTGTGTGTGTGTGTGTGTATAATAAATATATATATAATAAAAAATTTAATTAAGGGAAAAAAACAGTTGAATTTTTACTTTCTGCCCACAGTACTTGGCCAACATTTTTTTATTTGTATTATTTATATGCAGCCTTTCCAACTAGTTGGCAATGAAGTCATAATTTAAAAGAACAGCCACAAACAAAAGGGGAAAGGAAACAATGGCATGTAGTTATAAGGACTCTAAATATAATGTAAAAATATAAGACTAAATTAAGGGTTGTTTACAGTACAGAAATGGAATTCAGAGCCTGAAATGAAATCCACCTTTATTTATTTCTTTATTAAATCTGTATACTGCCCAAATGTCAGATGGCCTCAGGGCAGCTTAAAATCCTAATAATTCCTTTAACATCTCACAGACCTGATAGGTACTTTTTCTTTCACCTCAGAACCTAATGGATCTATGAATCACAGGCAACGCTGAATACTTATCACCTCCCTATCGTAATTGCTGCATTCAGCATAAAAGTAGTGGTTGATGAAAACTCTTATTTAATATATTGGAGTCATTAAGACCTCAAAAAACTTGAATGTGCAATACTTCATTTCCCCCCCTCCCCCATTCACTTTAACTGACCCCCACTGCCTTTCAGTGAAGGCCACCACCTCACACACAAGCAGTGGGGAAGGAATGAGACATCAAAGGTGCAATCCTATGCATTTTTAGTCAGAAAAAGTCCTACAATTCCTAGCGTTCCCTAGCCAGCAGTGCTGGCTGGAGAATGCTGGGAGTTGTAGGACTTTTTTCTGTCTAAACATATGTAGGATTGTGCCCTTATTGTAGGAATGTATATGGAGTGTGAAATGGCTCAAGTTAGGTGGGAAGGTTTTACACATTTTTTTTATTATTTATTTATTTATTTATTTATTTCACTTATATACCGCTCCCATAGCCAGGACTCTCTGGGCGGTTTACAGAAATTCTAAAATTGAGATAAAAACAAGTATACAAAATTTAAAATTCTAAAACACAGAACATACACACATAAAGCATTAAAAACCGTTAAAAAACTAAACATGTGGGTGATTAAGATGTGCCGCCATATGCCTGGGCAAAGAGAAAAGTCTTAACCTGGCGCCGGAAAGATAGCAGCGTTGGTGCCAGGCGAGCCTCGCCAGGGAGATCATTCCACAGTCTGGGGGCCACCACCGAAAAGGCCCTATCCCTCGTTGCCACACTCCGAGCCTCTCTTGGAGTAGGCACCCGGAGGAGGACGTAGATGTTGAACGTAGTGACCGGGTATATTCACGTCGGGAGAGGCGTAACGTCAGGTATTGTGGTCCCAAGCCGTGTAAGGCTTTATAGGTCAAAACCAGCACCTTGAATTGGGCTCAAACATATAGGCAGCGAGTGCAAGAGGACCAGAGCAGGTATTATAATTTTATACCCTTCTGGGGGTCAACCCAAATAGGAGTTGGAATGGATGAATCTGTTACGTTTCCCTTTATCCTGCATTTGAATGTTTAAAGTCTCACCTTATTTCTGTGCTAAATATACATCGGCAAATTTTGGTGAATTCCGATCAAAACTGAACTGAAATTCTCACCCTTCTGCAACGGCCACATTCAATGAGTGCAGCTATTCCCAGCACGGAGAGGACCATGATGCCTGCTAGCCTGTTGGGGGGAAAAGGGCAGCAGCACTGCGGCGGTTGAATCCACAGGGATTCAACCCCAGGCTTTCAAAGGCTAAGCACTCAAAGTCCCCTGCCTGGTTGGCGAATCTGTCCGTTTTGGGTTCTCCCACATCTCAAGTTCTTTCCACCCTGAATCTGAACAAATGTGCTAATTTGCAAAACCAAACTGAAATGAACAGTAGTGCAGCTGGGTCATTTTACACCCTGGACTTATTTTTTTATTTACAATATTTATATACCGCCACTCATTGAAAATTTCGGAGCGGTGTACAAGATAAGATAAAATAAAATAAAAAACACATTAAAATATATTTTTAAAAGAAGCAAAATGCAAAGTGAACCGCAGCTGGTCATCAAGGGAAAGCTTCCCGGAACAACGACGTTTTCAGGAGGCGCCAAAAGGAATACAAAGTTGGCGCCTGCCTGATTTCCAGAGGCAGGAAATTCCATAGGAGGTAAGATGTTGAGGTAATATGGGTAACACTGTCCTCATAGAAGCCTAGAATGTCCTCTTCCAGTCTTTACCATTGCAGTTGTCTGCAAATATGACCAAAGCCAAAGACACGCCAAGAGGTGAGAAGAATAAATTCAACCAGGAATTCCAATCACCGTCACTACCACCAGCGGTTTTCGGAGCAAACGCTGCTGACCCCAAACTCACACACACTAACGTTGCACCTGCAACTACTTCTCAATGGCCCTCACTTCTGAGCTGAGTAAACAAAACCTTTCAAGGCACTTGAACAGCAGGGATAATGTGCATGTACATAATCAAATTATTTCGCCTGAAAATCTGGATATCATAAAAGGGCTCCAAGGCACACAGACTAATAATGGAGATTAAAATCACACACGCCCCACCATAAAAGCTTGTGTCACGAGAACATTATTCACCTTTTGAGGTGTCACAGGGCTCTGTTGTTTTAACAGGCCAATGCAGTTCCTCCCACTAGAACAGGCGAACTCTGTACTTCTGCAGATCACCTACAGACATGAACAGAGGATTCAGGGGCAAGATAAAACAGCATCCCATCAAGCCTGCTGAATTTCTCTGCAAAGCAGTAATTAAACCTTGATGCACTGCCTAATCCACATCAACTGACAACATAAGGTCTCCCTGCATGAGCTGTTCTCAAGGAGATGAGGTCACATGTCAAATGCAGTCTCCCTTCATACCAGGAGGGGGAAGATATACACCCAAGTCAATCCCTGAGATCTTCAGAGAAGGCCACATTGACCATTCTGCGACCAAAAGAAAGCTAATAGAAGGTAAGCAAGCCTTCTTAGTGGCAGCACCCACCCTCTCTAACACTTCCACACATGGTTCAAGAGAAAGAAAACAGTGGAAGCTTATGGCTCCAATATTAGAGGGGTGATAAATCCACTCCAGGTTTCAGTCAGAAGAACTCTAAGGCCTGGTTCAGACAACACGCTAAACCATTCTGCTTAACCACGAAAAGGTTAACAGAATGCATTAACCTTAATGTATTCCATTAACCATGGTGTGGTTAAGCAGCATGGTTTAGCGTGTTGTCTGAACCAGGCCAATGGGAGCTCCACATATTGAATAGCTCCTTTAGAGTTCTGATTGGTTCTGACTGAAACCCCAAGTAGATTCACTGCTCCACTGATGTAAGCGCCACCAGCTGACAGAACCTATATCAAGTTTCGAACACCGCTTGAAAACATATTTCTTTAAACAGGCTTTCCCTGACCTGTTTGGCACTATGACACTACCCAGCATTATAGTTGTCTTTGCTGTAATGTTTTTATTTATTATTTTTTATGGTTGTTACATTGTATTATATATGGATTTTAGTAAACTGCTTAGGGATTTCATTATATTAAGCAGTATAGAAGTATTAGCAATAAATAAATACTAAGGATTAAGTTGGCAAGTTTTAGACTGTGTTGTTTCCAATCCTCACCTAAAACCCTTGAATCCGATTGAATCATAACCGGAAATGCAATGATATATAATATGAAGAGCACAGATTAAAATTCAGAAGAGCAAAAAGAGTATTGTGCAGTTCCATGTTGCTGCAGAAATTGTACCCTGACATCCCTATGCAACACTCCTTGGGTAAAATCCAATGTAAATCTTACTTGGAGTAGACCCATTGAAATAAATGGAACTGAAGTTAGTCATGCTTAATTTAAGCCCCATTCATTGAAATGGGTCTACTCTAAGTAAGTTGAACATTGGATTTTACAGCTTGATTCCAAACATAGGAACGCTGGGAGATGCCTAAATACAAAGTCAAGTTATTGGTTGGATTTTCTAGTTCATCATTGCCTGCTTCAGTTTTCCAGGTTCTTTAATGGGAGATTGGCTGTGAGACATTCTGTAAGGAAATCATATGCTTTAACCACTGAGCCTTACTCCCTCCCCTGTGGGTCCAGAGATTCTCACACCCTGAGCTAGGCATGCAGTTCTTTAAAAGCATACTTTGCCATACAAAGGGTTAGGCAGCAGAGTGCACCATTATTTAATACATTACTCGAAATGTAGCCCTCGTTATGACACGATGGAACAGTGTGGCGACAAGACACCAGCTAACAAGGGGCGCAGTGGGGAAATGACACATTTGCCAAGAGGTCAATATTCCAAGCATCTCATTTTGAGAAAGGAAAAACAAACAAACACAGGGACGTACACTGATTCTCTTCTAAGACAGGGGCAGCTCTGAATGCCTTGGCGCAGCTTAAGGATAAATTAAAGGATTTAATTTCGCTTTCAATTAAACGATCACACGCTGCCTAAGATGCCCTAATGCATTAACACTGCCTCCCGACAGCCGCAAAATGGTATGTGACATTTTAAAAAGGTAGCAATGCAAATATTGACTTAGGAGCACGCTACTGGTCGCTTAAGTTCCGGAAAGTTCGCAGGTCCATCCCCACGTAAAGTAAGGGAAAGCAAATGTCATCAGCACGGCAGACCTGGCGCTCAGAGCAGGAATGGCGAATGTAAAAGAAAAAGGCAGACCTGGATGCTGGAAAGAGAAATCATTACTAATTACGATGTCTAGCAAAATGCCCATCCCTGTTACAGTGTGGATAAATGTGAACGGAGGGAGGTCGTTCGTATAGCAAGCACTCCTGAGGGCATTTTGTTTAGTTTGTTTACTGCTTTTCCACTCGCCAGGCGGCACGCCTGGAAAAAGCCCAGCTGTTCAGGGGGGTGGGGGGACGACAGCCAAGCAGATGTGCAGGAGAGAACAGCCAGCCAGAGGCAGGATTAGCACCCCTACCCCCATTGTTCACAGGCAGGCATAATTCTTTTGCAGGGATGTGTGTGCAAAATGTGTGCCACTTTTATATGCATTTCCGTCCTAAGTTTGCATAAGAAAATTAAGAACACCCACAGGGCTTTTATGTTGGTTTCTACCAAGCTGAAACTGCATTCAGATTCAAATCGGCATGCTACACGCAACACGAACAAGCACACGTCTAATTATAACTCCGTTAAATATTACACAAGCCCCACCTTTGGTCAGAGGGCAAGAACGTTTAGAAAGCGGGGAGGGAAAATGTGGATAAAGCAGGGGGAGAGAGGAAACGCTTCTTTTCCTGCTCCGACATGAGTGTATTAATTAATGCCATTTCTCTCTTTGGAAGTGCTTTCCATTTGCCTCTCATGTAGGGAATCGTTAATGAGAGAGGCGGCTTTTCGGCAGGGCTGATAAGCTGACAAAATATGCAGGGTGGAAACGTGACTCAGAAGCACAGATTAAAGGCCCCCTTCTATATGCTGCTGCATCCCTAATCTTTAACAAATTTGGATTAACAAACTGGTTGACCTTCCTCTTCGGCGGAACAAGTTTGGAACAATAAGGGAAAGAAGCCTGGGTTCACACTGAAGGATGCAATAAAGATATAAGGGTTTGAAAATATAGGGTGACCATATGAAAAAGAGGACAGGGTTCCTGTATCTTAAACAGTTGCACTGAAAATGAATTTCAGCGGGTGTTATTTTGTATGCATGCAGCACCTGGTGAAATTCCCTCTTCATCGCAACATTTAAAGTTGTAGGAGTCTAGCCCTCTTCTGCATCTGGTCACTCTAGCTAAAGGGGGCAGGGCTCCTGCACCTTTAACTGTTGTGATGAAGAGGGAGTTTCACCAGGTGCTGCAGGCATACAAATGACACCTGCTGAAATTCCCTTTTCAATACAACTGTTAAATTTACAGGAGCCCTGTCCTCCTTTTCATATGGTCACCCTAGAAAATACCAGCTATAATTGGGAGAAAAAAACCTGACACACCTATAAGCCAGTCTTACACACTTATAGTGCTTTCCAGTGTTCAAAGCTCTTGGCCTGCATTACCTACTTGCAATCCTTATACAACAGCCCTGCTGGGTAAGTCAGCATTATTATTATCATCCATATTGCAGATGGAAGGACTGAGGCGGAGAGAGAGTGGCATGCCTAATAAACTCACTAAGGGTAGCATCTAATGTTACTCCTACTTAAAGTAGGCCAATTGAAATTAATGGGGGATGAGTTACTCAGGACTAACTTAAATCCCATTCATTTCATTGAGCCTACCTGGAGTAGGACTAACATTGGTTACTACCCTTTGTGAGTTTATGTCAGAGGCAGGATTCAAACTGGAGACTTCCCAATTTGTAGCTCGGTCTGACAGCTACTATGCTGCATCAGCACACATGAGCAGAAAAAAAACAATTGCAATGATGAGGATTTTTTTCTCCCTTTCTCTTAGTACTAGAACATGAAGGTAGAGAAGGTGAGGAGGTCACCTAGTAATGATCCTGAACCTTCTGCCAAATAAGAGAAAACATGGTTTGAACATGCAAGTGCTTCCTTATACAGTGTCAAGTGGCTGACCCAGTACTCTCCCTCTCCCTCTCTCTCTCTCTTTGACATAAGCAGAGAAAAATAAAGTGTTGTGCAACTGGAAAGCCTTGTATCAAGATATATATAGATATAGATATATTTTTAAAAAGTGTTTTTCCTTCTCTTGTGCATCAGCAATTACACAAAATGATGACAAACTACTCTCCTCCAGCTCTTTGCCAGAACGCATCTGCCAAGTACATCTTGTCAAAACGAGCAGGAAAAATAAAAGGGGGGTTTATTTATTTATTTATTTATTACATTTTTATACCGCCCAATAGCCGAAGTTCTCTGTGCGGTTCACAAAAATTAGATTTTTTTAATTTATTTTTTATTTTTTATTTATTCAATACACCCTTCTTCTTCTTTTAGAACTGAGACCTGTTCTTCCAGCAAGGCAACTATGCCAGTTATATTAAAAACCTATGCCATGCTGGATCAGACCAAGTGCCATGCTGGATCAGACCAAGGGTCCATCTAGTCCAGCACTCTGTTCACACAGTGGCCAACCAGCCATCGGCCAGGGATGAACAAGCAGGACATGGTGCAACAGCACCCTCCCACCCATGTTCCCCAGCAACTGGTGCACACAGGCTTATTGCCTCAAATACTGGAGATATTTCCTGCTGTTGTATCTCTGTCCCAGGAAAGGAACACTTTCAGAGTTTTTAGATGTACAGGAGCTCAGCCCACAACCCTAAGGCAGCAATGCAAATGAGAATGTTTAGATGTGCATGTTTATAATTATTTTAACTCCACACAAACTGATTCTAGTAGGGTAGCCTACAACCACATCACATATGGTATACAACCCCCTAAGCTAGAATTGTCTTCTGCAAAATTAATTCGATACAGCTGGAGAAACGGATGAACTAAACTTATGTTCAATTACTGGAATAGATATTGCTACAGTATCTGCATAGCCCAGAAAGGATGGCCGGGGGGCGGGGACGACTCTAATCTATGCTACCTCGAGGAATGAGAGGCAGTAAGCCTACGCTCACCAATTGCTGGGGAACATGGGTGGGAGGGTGGTGTTGCATTCATGTCCTGCATGTGCATTTCCCATGAACAAGTTGGTTGGCCACTGCATGAACAGAATGCTGTATTGGATGGACCCTTGGTCTGATCCAGAATGACTGTTCTTATGTTCATATGTTATTCCTGTTAGATGCGGTGTTCTGGCACAGAATTAAATCATTCTTGTAAACCAGCACACAAAAGTTAGTAGGCTACAAAACCAATTACTGGCCTACTGGGGAATCTGGCAGAAGAGGGACCAAGGGTGGCATTTCTACGCTGAACTTAAGAGAGGGAACTTGGTTTGGACTTCTATTGGGTTGGTTGGTTTTCTATACCAGAAGCAGATTAGAGATGAAATACTCTATCCTCTTTCACCAACCCACTCATTCCTACATGGAATTCTATGCCCCTGGTCACCTATGGTGAGCAGGCTACTGCTTACATACAAGGCCAGAGTTAAACAACAATGACAAATTAAACCAGGAGAGGGATGACTTTGTATGGTTTGCTTTCCCCCCTCTATTAGAAATGCACTTTAACTAATTATGTTGAGTTTGCAATCTTTCTTAAGAAAGGAATTAAGAATTTCATTGCTGCTTCAGAACAAATGTAGCATTCTTTGTGAGGATGGTAGAATCCCATCAACCTGTAGGTGGTCAGTTGTGTTACAGTTCCCCAACTGAAAACAGCAAAAAATAAAAAATAGTTAAAAGCATAATACATATGTAATAGGATGCACAGATTTTGTAAAATCTGTTCCATCTGCGTTTTGTAGATTTTCCAGTGCTTTTTGCTCCATTGTCTGCTCATTGTTGGAATTGGGTTTATATATATATATATATATATATATATATATATATATATATATATATATTCCTAAATTTGCACTTTCAAAAATGTGCAAATCCCCCCTTAAATGTGCAAATCCTTCCCCTAAGTGTGCCTTTTCATGCTTTAGTCTATGTAAGAAATGTGCATTTTGGCCCCTTTTTTTTAATGTATTTTGTTATCGAATAAATTTGCATAAAATTCCAGAAAGTTTTTTTAAAAAAAGTTCTGCAAGTCCACGGAATCTGTGCAACTCAGGAAAACCTGTTCTGCTGTGGAATCCGCAAGTCAGATTCATAGAAATCTGAACTCATTTGATTCCATTGCAGATTTTTCCAATTTCCCTAACATACACTCTAGAGTGAAATTGTATATTCCCATATATTTGGTATCTGGGAAGGAAATGTTAAAACACAAGGACTTCCTGGAATCCTCTTGGCCAAATTAGAGCACCTCTGGATGTCTGGATTGAAAATCACAATTCTCTTTCTAAAACAGATGTTTGCACCTCTGGAAGTCATTATTAAAGAGCTTTATGGAGGGAGGTTGTGGTGTCACCAGCCTCGGTGACGTCTATTTTTAAACCTCTCCTTCGCCGTCACCACCTTATTCTTTATCCTCTAAAAGAATGAGGGAATGCTAAACCCTTGGGTGTGAGCATGAGAGACCTGAAGTAACGCATATAACTGAGCAGACATGGTTGATAAAACAAAATAAGAGTAAAGTTTATTCTTATAGGAAAAGATTTTAAAAGACATTTTAAGCTTGTTATATGTTATACACATAGATCTACCTCCCTCAACCTCACAGGGAATACCAACCACCTCCAAATCCTATAACACTATTCTGAAACAAGCCTCTACTAAACCCCACTCATCCTACCCTCACTAACTCATTAACCCTGACTAACTCTAACTGCCAAAAAGTCCCCAACTGTCTCCCACTCCCCCCTTACACTCTCTCTCTCTCTCCATTCAAATCCACCAACCAATCAGAAGACACCATTCACACTGCTCACCATTCCAACTCCCCCTCCCACTTACCTACCATTTCCTGAAAATAAAAGAATTGGCCACAGCAAATCCAAACCTGAACCAAACACTTAAATATACCAATATAAACAACAACATAAAATATCATTTTGTCACAGAGGTTCTTCGGAGCTTTCTACTATATTTTATCCATGGCCAAGTCTGATCCACCCATGAATACCTCCTTTACAGATATGATAGTGAGAGAGGAGGGGCTAATCTTTGGTTCTCATAAGACCTCTTCTCATACAGGCTTATGCAACTCTTAAACAATCACGTGAGAACTGTATGGGGAAAGACCTTCACAGTTGCAGCATTTGCATATAGACCTCCTCCATGTAGATTTAGTTATATTTAGTAGCTAGAATGAATTGTACTAAACCATACTTTGCAGACATACAGGTGTGCAGTCTTTCCATGGGAACAGTTTATTCCATTCATTTAATCCACAGATAAAATGTAAAGGCCTGTCTCTGAATGTGATGAACTTGACAAGGCACATAATGAAATTACATACACCCACCCACACATAAATAGTGAACCCATTATCTGTGGCTGCTTACTTATTACACTGATATCCCATCTGTTTTCCTCTTGCAAGGAACCCAAGTCAGTTTATATGATTCCTCCACTTCTCCATTTTATCTTCACAACAACCCTATGGGGTAGGGTAAGATGAGTCAGGATCCAGCCCAAATTTACCCAATGAGTTTCATGGTCGAGTGGGGACTAGAACCCAGAACTCCAGAGGACCAAATTAAAAACCCAGCAGGGCCACATTTGGATCACTGGCCTGAGGTTCCACAACCCTGCATTAGAAGTTCTTGAAAGACGTCTTGAATTGGCTCTTGAATGACCTCTACCACATGAGCTAGGCCCTTTTGCAGGGGTCTTTCCCATAGAATCGGGATTCCCTCCCAGCAAGGAGCCAGTTCTATCACAGCAGGGCCAGGAACGGCCAGACCTGCTGTGAATCAGAGCAGGTAGCTCTGGGCTAGGAAAGGAACTGAGAATATAACTGCCAGTATCATACTGCCCTTATGCAAATCTATGGTGCAACCACACTTGGAATACTGTGTATAGTTTCAATCACACCTAAAAAGGATTTTGTAGAGTTGGAAAAAGTGCAGAAAATAGCAACTAAAATGATCAAGGGGCTGGAACAACTCCCCTATGAGGGAAGGTTACAGCAGCTGGGATTGTTTAGCTTGGAGAAAAGGAGGCTAAGGGGAGACATGATAGAGGTGTACAAAATTATGCATGGTGTGGAGAAAGTGGTCAGGGAGACATTTTCTCCCTTTCTCATAATACTAGAACCCGGGGTCATCCCATAAAGCTGGTGGGAGATTCAGGACAGATAAAAAGGACTTCTTCACACAGTATTATTATTTATTATTAGTATTAGTATTATTATTTATATAGCGCCATCAATGTACATGGTGCTGTACAGAGTAAAACAATAAAATAGCAAGACCCTGCCGCATAGGCTTACATTCTAATAAAATCATAATAAAACAATAAGGAGGGGAAGAGAATGCACCAAACAGGCACAGGGGAGAGTAAAACTAACAGTATAAAAGTCAGAACAAAATCAGGTTTTAAAAGCTTTAGGAAAAAGAAAAGTTTTTAGCTGAGCTTTAAAAGCTGCGATTGTACATAATTAAGCTATGGGATTCACTACCATAGGATGTGGTGATGGCCACCAATTTAGATGGCTTTAAAAAGGGTGTTGGACTTCTTCGCACAGCACAAGTATGGTGCTACCTCAGGACATAGTGATGGCCATCAATTTGGATGGCTTTAAAGGGGGGTTGGATGAATTCATGGAGAAGGCTATCAATGGCTACTAGTCCTGATGGCTACATGCTACCTCCAGTATCAGAGGTAGTAAGCCTATATACACCAGTTGCTGGGGAACATGGATGGGAAGGTACTGTTATACTCATGTCCTGCTTGTGAGTCCCTGGTCAACAGCTGGTTGGCCACTGTGTGAACAGAATGCTGGACTAGATAACTCTTGGTCTGATCCAGCAGGGCTCTTCTGATGCTCTTAAGGCTGTGTGTGACAAAAGTTTCATAGAAAAAAATGAGCTTTGATTTTGCTGAATGTATAAACCGGCCCCCACAGGTACAAGTCCTGCTACTACCAGAACATGTGAATTGGCTCTTCATCACAAGAGCCTATAAAAAAAGAGATCTCTTTCTGCTTGCTGAAGGTTTTGGTCAAACAACCAAATCCCAAACCTGGAATGTCGAAGCGGTTCAAAGGGGGCCAGGATCTAACAATGGGCTCATGGCTGTACTATCAAAGGGAAAGCCTAAAACACAAACGCAACTGCAGCAAACAGCCAGCACATCAAAGCAGAAAAGTGCTCCTTCTCCCGTCACTGATTCCCACATTTGGCAGGCGCATCGATTCCTTGCAGAGCCGACCCGCGCTCAGCACTAAATGAGCACTTCCACTGAAGGAACGGGAGGTCGGCTGCCGACGAAGCGTTTTGCCGTGCTGCGGCCCAAAGAGCCCTCCGCTCGCTTCACTTCAATATGGATTTGGCAGATAGTCAATAAGCGGGCAATAAAACCATCATCGCTTCGGCTCAAGCCTTTTCATTACAGAAAGAATTATACTCCAGAGTGCAAAAGGAACATCTTGTTAGGCGTTTCCCCAACCTTTCAAGAAAATGATGGCCCAATAATGGAAGAAAGGTGACAGCAGCCAGTCAGTCATCCTTGGATAGATGGTCAGCGAGGCCTTGATGCACTGACCGTCTCGTTTCCACGCTCTACACTCCGAATGCCTTTGAGCCTGTTTTATGCTGGGCAAGAGCATCTCAGCACGCATTTCCCTTTACTTTACCAACCATATTTGTAGCCTGACCTTCCTCCATGGGGCTCAGCGTGCCACACTTAAGCTTAACCCAGTTTGCACTCACAGTAATCCAAAGTGATGGAAGGGTTACCTCTGGGCGGTACCATTTAAAAGTGTCACTGGGCGCCCTTGCATGATCAAATGCTTCTTTGCAGGAAAAAGTGCCTCCAGGTTCAAAAACTAGATGCCAGGGGAAAGAGCCCTTCCCTAAACATGTGCTGAGAGTCCCTTTCATAGAGTATCCATTCAGGAGAGCCCCCATCAGCAGTTTAAAGTGGTACAGCGCAGATACATCTACTTATTTATTTATTTATTTATTACATTTTTATACCACCCAATAGCCGAAGCTCTCTGGGCGGTTCACAAAAATTAAAACCACAGTAAAACACCCAACAGTTTAAAACACAATTACGAAATACAGTATAAAAAGCGCAACCAGGATAAAACCACACAGCAAAGTTGATATAGGATTAAAATACAGAGTTAAAACAGTAAAATTTAAATTTAAGTTAAAATTAAGTGTTAAAATACTGAGTGAATAAAAAGGTCTTCAGCTGGCGACGAAAGCAGTACAGTGTAGGCGCCAAGCGGACCTCTCTGGGGAGCTCGTTCCACAACCGGGGTGCCACAGCGGAGAAAGCCCTCCTCCTAGTAGCCACCTGCCTCACTTCCTTTGGCAGGGGCTCATGGAGAAGGCCCCCTGTAGATGATCTTAAGGTCCGGGTAGGTACATATGGGAGGAGGCGTTCCTTCAGATAACCTGGCCCCAAACCGTTTAGGGCTTTAAATGTTAATACCAGCACTTTGAATCGGGCCCGGACCTGGACTGGCAGCCAATGAAGTTGTAAAAGGACTGGCGTAATGTGATCTCGCCGGCCAGTCCCTGTTAATAACCTTGCTGCCCTGTTCAAAGTGGCAAAGTGAACCTTACCAATTTCTGTCCAAAGTGAACCTTACCAATTTTCTTGGGAAGAATTAAACAAACCACTGCACACACAAGATTCCTGTAGATACAGAATGACTTCTTAACAGCAATCTTCTTTCTGATACAGGGCGAGATCAGCTGCAATCTGGTTTGAGGGGGTATTTCCAAAACAGGTGTCTAAATATCCCCCTTTCACACACTGTCATCTTTTGATGGGTCTATGTCTGTACAATAAACTTCAAATGTATTGTAACCAGCGTTCCTCCTCTCAAAGCATTTCTGAATAGAGATGGTTTGAAAAATATTATTAGCTAGGGGTGTTGGAGGAATCCGCTTTGGAGGAGCTTGGCCTCGTGTATCCCTGAGCTAGCTTGACTTGGTATACACCAAGTTGGGCAAGCTCACAATTCCTACTCTTTTTTTGTGAAAATCCTGTTTTGCATAAATTGGAATCTGTACAAACTGTGTTTTGTGCAAAATCGCGGTTGGGAATATTTACGGAAATTGCAATTTGCGCAAAATCATGGCCATAAATAAATGGTCCTTTGTACCTCCATTTTTACGAAAATTGTGCTATTTACAGCTGCGATTTTGTGCAAATTGTGATTTCCATAATTATTCCCAACCATGAATTTGCGCAAATCGCAGCTCATGGCCACAAAAAAAAGCTGCAAGTTCTTACTGGGTGCCCACGGACCGTCTGGCAGCTTGCCCCACATGCATGCCAGTGTCGGGCAACTGGCAGTCCAGTCAGCATAGCGCAAATAGACTCAGAGGAGTTTGCCCAGCCCTATTATTAGCCAATATGGACTTCCTCTAAAATGGACATCTCTTTTCCGTTACAGCTGCACTGTTAATAGTTCAAAAATGGCACTCGTGGAAAGGACTTCAGCCCACAAACGGGGGGAAAAGGCTGTGTTTGAAACTGATCTTTCTTTCTTTCTTTGAATGAGTCTTTCCACTGTTTGTTTAAAGGTTGTTCTACCTGCTTGGCCTGTTCAAATCAAACCCCCTCTCCTCACCCCATCATCTCTCCTTCTAGTGCTGAAACCAGAATGTCTCTATTCGCATCCAACAAGCTGTTTAGATGAGATAAGCCCCTGAATTCTAATAGAAATAACACAGTCCTAAGTCAGAGATGTTTCATGGAAACGGGTGATTAAAACACACAAAGTAATTGCGATCAACGCTATGGCTGCTCCCCTTATCCCCACCCCACTCCAACACATGCCCATTTCCGCAATGAAGAAAGAAAGAGATGTCTCTGAAAATTACCATTTGTTGCAGGCAAACATCATGAACAAAAGTGCTATTTATGGCCACTGACCAACAAATTTGCATGCTATGTAGTACAAATTGCATTTCTCTTAGGGCTGTGCTGGGCTGATAGTGAACATGAATGGATAAGAAGTTGCTATTACATTCAGATTCTGGTATGTGCAAGGGTTGTTTGTGTAATTATTTGATAAGATTTCCCCTCCTCCACTCTACTTTTCTTCTGCATGCAACATGTCCTTCTGTGGGACTGTTCACAGAAGATGTTAACCCACATTTACTGGCTCAGTTGGGGTTGCTTTGAACCATGGGTTGTTTGTTGAATCATGGGTTGACGTGTTATCTGAACGCACCCAGGGTTTTCTCGAACAAGCCATCTTGAAAACCCATGATTTGTCATTGGGTTGTTCTGGGTAGTTAGCAAGCCACACTACATGGTTAACACGCCACCCTGGTTGGATCCAGACAACGTAATAACCCACCTGGTGGAAAACATGCTGCATTCAGACAACACGCTAACCCACAGTTCAACAAACAACTCAAAGTTCAAAACCACTCACACTCATCCACTGAGTGTGGGTTAGTGTGCTGTGTGGACAGCCTCTATGTGTCAACATACCATGTCCAGTTGATCACCATGTCCCCTAACAATACAAACACACTTGCTGATGAATACACTGAGTCAGTTGCCAGAGCATAGATGACCCTTCCCCAACCTGGTGCCCTCCAGATGCTTTGGACTACAACTCCCAGCATTCCTGACCATGGGGGAAGACTCTTCCCCACTTTTCTGGACAATTAGATCCATAGTTTGTTTTGTAACTGTGTTTTACACACACACACACACACACATACACAGAAAGAGAGAGAGAGTTGCCCATCCCTGCTCTAAAGTCTAGATCAATCTTCTTCAATCTAGTTCCCCCTTCAGACGTTTTGGACCTCAACTCCCATCAGCCCCAGTCAGAATGGCCAATGGTCACGAATGTTGGGAGTTGTCATCCTAGGGCACCAGGTTGGAGGGGGGCTGCATTAAGCAGTGGGAGAGGAGGCAGCAGAGGGAGCAAGACCAGTTTCTAACCCGCAAAGTCCCTTGCCTGTCTGGAGCTGGTAGCCCTCCTATTTAAGGTGCTTGCAGGCACCACCTTTAAAAGGAAGGTACCCCACTGTAAGAGGTAAACAAGTGAGAAAGTGCTGGTCCTCTCCCTCCCCACCCTGGCATTTTCCTTAGATAGGGTGGAAATGTATCACTTTTTGCAGCCATGTTGACTGTGTCTCTGTGTCCCTCTAAGTCTCTCCTGATGGTTCAGAAGGAGACAGTTTAGTTCCTGACAGATGTGGAGGACCTGTGCTCTAGTTCACACAAGTCCAAAATCTTGGTTCAGAATTCATCCCAAGCAAACACACAACCCTAATATATATTTGATTAGCAAGGCTGCTGTGAACGTGCACTTGCCCCGTTTTCTTCAGAAGGCATTTTGGCACCAGGATTCAGCTGAACACATCACTGACGGGCCAGATGGGCCCATGAGCTGTGCAGGGATCCCCCATCCAGCCTGCCAACTTCTCCCCTAGGCCCTGCCCCCTCTCACAGCGGAGAAAAGCTCTTATCTCTGATCAGCAGCTGATCAGAGATAAGAGCTTTTGCCTGCCAGGGAAGGGGGCCTGCAGAGGAACCTGCTGAGCAGTTCAGTCCTCCTTACTTCTGAGTAGACATCTGCTCATGCAACAGCTTGATATGTGGGGCACTATTTGAAAGTGCTGCTGAATAATTCAGTCCTGCTTAGTGCTAAGCAGACATGCAGAAGGTTGACCAACTTACTTCTGAGTAGACATAAAATTAGTAAGGATCACATTTTGGAACTGCCCACTTTGCTTTTGACCCCACCCACAGATAATATGTGGCCTTTGAGACCTTTCTTTGTGGGTTTCTACACACACACACTGAATATCCTCAGATTTGATTGGCTAAACAGGACTAGGATCATTGCAAGCATCCTGAGAGCTGAGATGCTCATTGTTTTCAAACATATTGAGAAGGACACAAAAAACTACACTTTGTCTCCTTGGGATGGAAGTCACTGGTGGAGTAGATGTCATTGGTGCACCAATCACATGAATGTCAGAAATGCTGCATTTGAATCAGACCAGGTGAAAGTCTTGATAAGGCAGATGGTGTTATCTCATGGCATCCCATAGCACATCAGAAAATGAATGGGTTTTGTTTGGACTTGTGTCACTGTCCTTCTCCCCCACCTGTTTTAGTTTTTTCTAACTGACAGAAGGTGCAACGTAAAAGTAGATGTTCATTTTTCTAATGCTGATGGAGATGTCGGATAGCTGTAGAGATATTGGCTGGTATCTGCTGCCTTATCTGTTGTGCGACTTGCAGGTTGCATGCTGATCCAGCAGAGGTAGCAGCAAGGTTTAAATGAGAAAATGCAACTTGTCTTAGAGAGAAATAATAAATAATAATCAAGACCAGGAAAGTGACGTGGGGTTGGATCCAGACTTAGTTATACTTTGGAGCAAACCTATTGAAATCAGTGAGAGAAGTTAAATTAGTCAAGACAAACCTCATTTGTCCCACCAATTTCAATGGGTCTACTTTAAATATAACTAAGTGTGGATCCAATCCATTGGCCTCTATTGAACAAAAGAGACTCATGACTAGCCTTCTCCAACCAAGCACCCCCAAACATTTTGGACTACAACCCCCAGGAGAGGTCCGCCTGGCGCCTACACTGTACTGCTTTCGTCGCCAGCTGAAGACCTTTTTATTCACTCAATATTTTAACACTTAATTTTAACTTAAATTTAAATTTTACTGTTTTAACTCTGTATTTTAATCTTATATCAACTTTGCTGTGTGGTTTTATCCTGGTTGCGCTTTTTATACTGTATTTCGTAATTGTGTTTTAACCTGTTGGGTGTTTTATTGTGGTTTTAATTTTGTGAACCGCCCAGAGAGCTTCGGCTATTGGGCGGTATAAAAATGTAATAAATAAAATAAAAATAATAAATAAAAATTATCTCTGACCATCAGATAATGTACATACAAACCAGGCTAGATATGTACACATAATCCCTATATGACATAGGGGACAGAGATCTGAAGAGGTCTCTTATATGAAGCACAGCAATGGTTACATTGTCATCAGTGATTAGGTGGACAGCGACAAGAGAACAGGGCCTTTTCAGCTGTGGCACCCTGACTTCGGAACCCTCTCTTCCTGGCACCATGTTTGCTGAGCTCCAGGCAAATACTGTTTTACTGGCCCAGACCTTTTCAACCTCCTGGTTTTTAATCCAAACATTGTGCACTTTAGTGGACAGAAGCACCGATTTTAAAACTCAAGTGCCACTTTGCTGTTTTACTACAGTTTTACGAGTCTTCATTGTTTAAATATCGCTCTTATTGTTTTAAACTGTAAGCTGCCTTGGAAATTCAAAATGAATTGAAAGGCAGAAGAGAAAGGTTTAATTAACAGAATTACCAAAGGCTGAAATCATAAATATGCAGATGGACAATTGAAAAGGCGGGAGATAAAAATGAGGACTTACTTCTGGATTGACAAGGAATCTACAAATTCCTTTAACAAAAGAATATATATGGAAATGGTCTATATAAAAAAAACTAATTATGATAAACAGCTCTATAGTGAAATAAAGTTCTGAGTTGAAAAATGGCAAAAGTTGGAACTCCCTTGTTTTGGTTGTTTCTCAGCAGTGAAAATGAAAATGATTCTACTCCCTCAACTTGAATAAGACGGGAAACATGGGCCCCTGCAGGTTCTGTTGGACTGCAACTCCCATCATCCATCACTATCAGCTATGCCAGCTAGGGCTTATGGGACTTGCAGTCCACTAACTTTTGGAGGACCACACGTTCCCTGTGCCCTGGATTAGAGGATACTCAGTAAAGAAACGTGCAACTCACATATTTCTCTCTATTTCCAATGTTCAGCCTGTGCGTGCCATTGCATATACAGCCAAAACTATGCCACCTACATACAAGAGGAATCTATCATCTGGCTTGGGGAAAACCAAAGGTTTACAGAAGTATACAAAAGAACTTTGCCCGGGGCGGTGGGGGACCAGAGGGGCGAGGGAGAGATGAAAACAACTCAGGGCACACTCCTACGCATGTTTAGACAGGCAAAGGTCCTACAATTCCCAGCATTGGGAGTCATAGGACTTTTTTCCTGCCTGAATATGCACAGGATTGTGCCCTTAATGCAGACTAAAGATGCTCAGTGGCCAAGAAATCTTGGTTGACTAGAAAAACCGGAGAGTGGGGGGGGGGACTGGGATGGAGTGGCTGGAATCCTGAACGAAGAGCATTCCGCAATGCAACATTTTGTGTTTTCAATGCAAAATGAAGAAGCCCAGGTGCACAGGATGTCTTATGCAACCTAAAATGGCCCAGCCCAACAAAAGCTTTAGCACTTGATTTTTTTTTCTGAATGTGTCACAAGACTTTAGGCAATGAGGGACTGGAATGGAGGATTCCCAGAAATTAAGTGCTTTCCTGACCAGCTTTGAGCCTTATAGGCAAGTGGGCCAGATGTAGAAACATAGGAAGATCCCTTATACTGAGTCAGACCATGGGTCCATCTAGCCCAGCATTGCTGACACTGACTGGCAGCAATGGCTCTCCAGGAGTTTTCCCAGCCCTACCTGGAGATGCCAAAATTATAACTTGGAACCTTCTGCTTACAAAGCACCCCTGAACCACGGCCCTTCCCTTCCCAGACAGACTACTCCATTCAGGGTCCCCACATTAAAGAAATCAGGACCCAGAGATGCGAGGAATGCCATTCATTCCATTCCTCATCAGAGGGATCCAGATGGAGTTAAGCATATGACCCTTCTGCAGAATGGGCTGGAGTTCAAAGACCGTCCAGGTGACTTTCCTTCTGGCTGGCAGCCGCAAGCGAACTTGAGAATCAAGACTCTGCTAGAGTCGGTTTTGGAAGCCAAGATCACAAAAGCCTCCATTCAGCTGGGAGAACCCGAAAGGAGTTCCCACCTTTAAAAAGGGTATCTGGTAACATCTTGGGATCTTTTACCAGCAGCACTAGGCCAGGAAGCGTGGGAATTTTGATTTTCAAGTCCGATACCAAAGCAAAGACACCGAGCCTTCAGTTCAGTGTACAAATACTAATTCACCCAAGATATTGTTCAGTACAGGTCAGAGCATCTATTTGATATTACAGCAGTCAGGGAGAAAATCTATGGACACCCTATCCACAATCCATGCTAATTTCCAACTCGTCATGTCAGCAATACTCGGGACATCATGTCAGGGTGACAGAGGAATTGGTCTAGTCCAGACAAAAGTGCTACATGTGGAATACAGTGCTCCACATACTGCCTGCCCATGTACTGCTCCGTGATCTTCTGATTTTGCACTGACACAGGGAGGGTTTTTGCACAATCAAACATCCCCCCCCCCCGTCTCTGACCCTGGGTGAGGGCGCTCCCAACGAGAGGGACCCCTTCAAGGGGATGCAATGTGTCTCCGGGCAGAACCCAGAGAGACATGCTGCCTCCCCCAGCACTCCTTGCAATACACCATCCTGCTCCCCAAATATCATTACGGGAGTTCAGTTCACCACCCCTCCCATACACTAAAACAATGTGAGAGGAGGACTGAGCGAATGAGCACTGAAGGAAGGTGAGATCAAGCACCATGCCCACAGCATGCGTGACGGCCACAGAAGCATATTGCTTCCTGAGCATGCTTTTAGTTATGCTCATGTGGCACAGAGCGGTAAAGCAGCAGTTTCTGCAGCTGAAACTCTCCCCACGGCCTGAGTTCAATCCTAGCGGAAGCTAGTTTCAAGCAGCCGGCTTAGGTCGACTCAGCCTTCCATCCTCCTGAGGCCGGTAAAATGAGTACTCAGTTAGCTGGGGGAAAGGTAATAACGGCCGGGGAAGGCAATGGCAAACCACCCCGCTATAAAGCCTGCCAAGAAAACGTCAGCGAAAGCTGGCGTCCCTCCAAGAGTCAGTAATGACTCAGTGCTTGCACGAGAGGTTCCTTTCCTTTCCTTCCTACATCAGGCAGGACCTTGGTACAGAGGACTTCATGCATATACACCAATATGCACATAAAATATGCCCTTCTCATATGAACCACATGTGGAAACATGGGGGCATGGTCAGCAGACATAGCAGGGAAGAGCTAGCCCAGACAGCTGCATAACACATAAGAATATAAGAAGTGCCCTGATGCTGGATCAGACCAAGGGTCCATCTAGTCCAGCACTCTGTTCACACAGTTCTTTCAACACATGGCAGTGCGGCTGAAACCCACTGCCACGACCAACATTCTAGTTAGTTTTACACACTCAACTTGTTCACTGCTGTAATGCATGATCACCTATTCTGGTTTGAAAATCTTTTCTTTTTTTAAAATGATTTGTTATATTTAGATACTGCCTTTCCTCCAAGGAGCCCAGTACAGTGTACATGATCTTCCTCCTCCTCACCATTTTAACATCACAACCACCCTGCATGGTAGGTAGGCTGAAAGTCAGTGACCAAAGTCACCCAGTGACCTTCATAGCCAAGTGGGGGCTAGAACCCAGATCTCCCAAGTCCCAGTTCAACACAGTACCCACTGCACCACACAGGCTCTAGGGTCCCTGGCAAAGGTTTTTCCAGCCTTGCTACCCAAGGGCCCTGATCTTGCTACAATCATAGAATATTTTCCTAACTCACTTCAAGACCTTTAAACTTATAAAGAAACCAGAGGTTGAAGTTGCAGGGTGTTTGTGAACAGGTCAAAAGCCAAATGGCTAAAAAAACAAACACCCGTGCTACTCTTCTCTCTTTCCCACCCCATATCGATCACAAAGTGGCCAAGGCAAATAAATTGGGTTAACAAAAACGTCCAACATCTGGACGTAAGAAGAAGTCCCCAGAAGTTGGATCTGCCTGGGTGCATTATTTGACGCCCTGCCAAAAACCACTCCGAACTCACTTAATAGGATATCTTGCCAATAAGAGGCACCGTAAAGATGGGACCCTCATGGAGATATGTGGCGCTTTGCTTCCCCTGGTGCTCTCCAGGTGTGTTGGCATTGCAACGCCCGTAATTCCCAGGCAGTGTGGGAATTTGGCTATACTGGCTAGGAATTATGGGAGTCGCATTATCGGGAGGGCACCAAGTTGGGTGAGGCTGCTTTAGAGGTACAGGAAAGTTATTCAGCGTATAAAATATCATAATGTTGTATTAGGTAATGTTGCATCATGTCGTCTGCATTTTCTGCGGACTGTTGTGAACTACTCAGAGAACTTCGGCTATTTGGTAATATAGAAATGAAATTAATAAATTATAATACCTTTGAAGAAAGAAGGTGATTGCACAGTAGGAACACTGAGGACGCATCTACACCAAGCAGATATTCCACTATGAAAGTGGTATGAAAGCGGTATATAAAAGGCAGGAGACACACAACTGCTTTATAGTGGTATTGAAGTGTTGGGGCCCTTGACACATACCATATACTGCTTTCATACCACTTTCATAGTGTTATATTCTGCTTGGTGTAGATGTGTCAATGGGGCCCCACAGTTGTCAGTGCACTTCATTACCACTATAAACCAGTAGTGTGACTCCTGTCTTTTATATACCACTTTCATAGTGGAATATCCTGCTTGGTGTAGATAAGCCCTGAGTTGAAACTCAAGTGGCAGCAATCCTGTAGAGCAGTTTTTCCCAACCTGGTGTCCGCCAGCTGTTTTGCACTACAACTCCCAGCATTCCTGGCCATTGGCCATGCTGGCTGGGGCAGATGGGAGTTGAAATCCAAAGCACCTGGAGAGCACCAGGTGGAAGAAGGCTGTGGTAGTGTTTCATTTGTGCTAAGCAGCCTCAACTAATCATAAAGTGGTGCACAAAAGCATGTTATGGTGTAACCAACCCTAAGTTATTCAGCCTGCTGTGGTACGGTGGCTGCAGGTTTTCTCGGGCAGTCGGAATAGCCGGTACTGGTGCTCAGTCCTAGCAGTAACCCAGTACCATTTCCATCTGCTGAAACCTTAACTAGGCAGGTAGCTTTCAAGCAGATGAGTAGAAACAGAAAGGGGAAAGAGATGGTAAGAACATAGTTAAAAACAAGAGAAAAAAACAGAGGAAGGCTGAGAGGGATGAGAAAATGGTTTTTTTCCACAGTTAAATCCCCCTTTCATCCAGACCAGAAAGTGGGGTGGGGGTGGGGGTGGGGGTGGGGAAATCGTTTTGGGATGCAAAGATGGGTTAGTGTCTCTGGATAAGGAGAACATCAGAAGATGTTGAACTGCATTGAGCTGGGGGATGAACTCGATGGCCTTATAGGCCCCTTCCAACTCTACTATTCTATGATTCTATGAAGAGCCTTGCTGGACCAGACCAAGGGCAGCCAACCAGCTGTCAACCAGAAACCCACAAGCAGGGCACAGTCACAACAGCACCCTCCCGCCCACGTTCCCCAGCAACTAGTGTATAAAGGCTTACTGCCGCAGATACTGGAGGTAGCTCACAGCCACCAAGACTAAGGAGGCCTAACTTACCCCTACTGCAGACAGTCATCATACTGATTAATCCAGAATAAACAACACCTGAAAGTGTTGTCCTCACAAACCTTCATACATGCACATTTCACCTACAAGCTAAAAATGGGGTGGAGAAATCACCCCATCTCCGCCTCAACTGCGGTTGAACGGGGCTGTGCGGTTAATTGGTGGTAAGCAATCACGGATCCCTATCCCGGAGTTAGAAGCAGGCTGAGGAACGAACAGCATGGAGAACAAGCACGAGAACGTAGGAAGAACGTACACCTTAGGCAGTCTTCCTTGCCTCTTTCTCATTTTGTACATAAACTGGAGGGGTGGGGGCTGGTGTAAAAGGAAAGGCACTTTGGGGGTTTTAGGCGGGAGGGATGCAGAAAGAAAGGAGGGGGCATTCCCTCCATCATATAATATATATATATACACACATACATACACACACACACTCCAGAAAGCAATGGAAACCAGCAAGTACAAACCAGCAAGCACAAACCTCCCCTAACAGAAACCCAGCTGAATAAGAGAGATCACAGGTGTGGCCACTGAGTGCTCAGGTTACAGAGCGGAGGGGGAAGTGGACCAACACGTAGTTTGTACTAATATTTCCCTCCCTGAACATTGAGAAGACAGGATTGTGTGTGTGTGTGGAGAGGGAGAGGGACAGACCCCCATCCTCAAATTCTCACCAAAGGGCCGTTTCACACGTTACGGTTTTGCGGAGCCGCATGCTTAAGCCATGGCGACAGCATGGCTAAGATGCCGACGGATCTAAATCGAGGCTGGGGCTGGGAATACCCAGCGGGACCCTCCCTCCCTGCCAATAACCCCCCCACCTCCAAGAAACCCCCCTCCAGCTTCCAGCCTGCGCCCGTTGCAATGGGAGAAGCAGCGGAACGGAACGAGCGCATAGAGGCTGCAGTTCAACATCGCCATCCGCACGTAGGGCAGACTGGACACCAGGGAAAGGATCTCGGCGGAGGGGGATCCCTGGCTCCGGGGAAGGCAGCCGGCGGGTCCTCCCCGCTCGCCTTGCCACGCTGCCTTTGTGAGCCTCCCTTACCTTGGCTCGCTGCTTTCCCCTCCTCGCTCAGCTCCAGACAGACGCTTTCCCGCGGGAGACAGAGAGAGAATCCAGCAGGAGGAAGGCGACGCAATCCCGCCGGTCCTGCCCCAGGCGCTGCCGCTCACTCGCACCGGGAGAGCCGGGGGCTGATCCACGCAGGGCATAAGAGCCGGGCAGGCAGAGCAGGAGCTCCGAGAGAACCGCGTTCGGCTGACGAAGTGCGGCGGCAACAGCAACACCGCCAGCTCCGGCTTCCAAAGTGCCCGCCTCGGCCGCGCCGCTGCGCTCGGGGTTTCCGCGGAGCCCGGCTCCCTCTGCTGGCCATCCGAGGCGCTGCCGATGGAGAAAGACAGCCTTGCAAGGCGGCGGCGGCGGCAGCGTTCTTAAGGCTGCTTCATACGTGCACGAAGCCCCTGGTGTAAAGCTCCATCACGCCTAGGAAGAAACGCAGGTTGCGTCGCTTCTCCGTCAAGGAGCACGAGGCCCATTCAGTTCTGCGTTGTAATACCGCTTCCCACACACAGCAGGAGAGAGCAGCAAGCGGCGCAAGAAAGCCCAGAAGGGGCGCGAGAGGCAGATGAGGAATCATAGAATAGCAGAGTTGGAAGGGGCCTACAAGGCCATCGAGTCCAACCCCCTGCTCAATGCAGGAATCCACCCTAAAGCCCTAAAACTACAAGTTCAATCGCAGCTTTTAAAGCTCAGCTAAAAACTTTTCTTTTTCCTAAAGCTTTTAAAACTTGATTTTGTTCTGACTTTATACTGCAAGTTTTACCCTACCCTGTGCCTGTTTGGTGTATTCTCTTCCCCTCCTTATTGTTTTATTATGATTTTATTAGAATGTAAGCCTATGCAGCAGGGTCTTGCTATTTACTGTTTTACTCTGTACAGCACCATGTACATTGATGGTGCTATATAAATAATAATAATAATAATAATAATAATAATAATAATAATAAAAGCATCCCCAACAGATACTTGTCCAGCTGCCTCTTGAAGGCCTCTAGTGTGGGAGAGCCCACAACCTCCCTAGGTAACTGATTCCATTGTCGCACTGCTCTAACAGTCAGGAAGTTTTTCCTGATGTCCAGCCGGAATCTGGCTTCTTTTAACTTGAGCCCGTTATTCCGTGTCCTGCACTCTGGGAGGATCGAGAAGAGATCCTGGCCCTCCTCTGTGTGACAACCTTTTAAGTATTTGAAGAGTGCTATCATGTCTCCCCTCAATCTTCTCTTCTCCAGGCTAAACATGCCCAGTTCTTTCAGTCTCTCTTCATAGGGCTTTGTTTCCTGACCCCTGATCATCCTGGTTGCCCTCAGAAGAGGGACCTCTGAGAAATCGGTGAGTGCCCAGTAACAAGCGAGCAATAAAATGCTCGTCTGATGGAGGTCTGAGATTCCCTGCCCTTAGAGCGTCATCGCACAGGGGGGAATCATTTTTGGTCGCTTCTTGTACCTTTGTCCCGCGTTACTTCCTCTTTCGAAAGAGGAAATAAACAACGTGCACTTGGCCCATTCAGTGGGCTGCTTTGATCACGATAGCGGCAACTTCTGTCTTTAAAAATAAATTGGACTTACTGGAGTGTTTTTTTGTAGCGTGAAGAAGGCTGGGAGGCACGCGGGAGGCAGACGACGTCGTGAGAGGAACCAGCCAAAATCCCTGAGTGCCTAGTAAGGAGTGTACAATAAAACACTCATCTGATGGAGCTCTTATTGCCTGCAGGGCAGTCCAATGTGTGGACTGAACCCACTGAAAAGTGCTGTGTTTAAGGTGATCTCAAAAATGTGCAGAGGGGGTTATCCGTGGTGACCCCCTCTCATGCTTAGAAGTCCTCAGGTGTGAACCTGCCAGTAGGGCTTTCATACTGTAGTGCGCTTCATCAGAGACCTATGCATGCCTATTTAAAAGGAAACCTCCCTCAGCTCAATGGGGCTTGCTCAGAGGAAACCGGCTATAGGACTGCAGCCCCAAACGATTGCCGTGTTTGCGATGAGAAAAGGCTAACGTCTTGAGGCATTTAGGGGATTGGATGTGGAGGGAGAGAATACAACAGGGAGACATGGAAGAGCAGTTGATGGGCAGTAGCTGCAGGACAGACAAGAAAAAGGACTCTGGAATATACTACCACAAGATATGGACAGAGGGGTCATAGCCCAATGGCAGAACACGTGAAGAAGGTTTCAGGCAGGATGGGCTCCAGAGGAAACGGGGGTCTCCATCAGAATGCTCTGTAGTGAACCTTCCTGGCTCCTTCGCTCTCAAGTGAGTCCTGACATTCCATCAATGGGATCACCCTTTGGCTGGGTCACTCCCCTGGCTGAGGCCTTAAGAACATAAGAAGAGCCCTGCTGGATCAGACCGAGGATCCATCTAGCCCAGCACTCTGTTCACACAGTGGCCAACCAGCTGCCGACCAGGGACCCCCAAGCAGGGCATGATGCAATAGCACCTTCCCACCCATGTTGTATATAGGCTTACTGCCTCCAATACCATAGGTAGCACCTAGCCATCAGGACTAGTAGCCGGTGATAGCCTTTTGCTCCAGGAATGTATCCACACACCCTTTTAATAAAGCCATCCAAATTATTGGTCATCACTACTTCTTGTGGTAAGGAATTCCATAGTTTAACTCTGCGCTGTGTGAAGAAGTGCTTCCATTTATCTGTCCTGAATTTCCCACCAATCAGCTCAGCTAAAAACCTTTCTTTTTCCTAAAGCTGTTAAAACTTGATTTTGCTCTGACTTTATACTGTTAGTTTTACCCTACCCTGTGCCTGTTTGGTGCATTCTCTTCCCCTCCTTATTGTTTTATTATGATTTTATTAGAATGTAAGCCTATGCGGCAGGGTCTTGCTATTTACTGTTTTACTCTGTACAGCACCATATACATTGATGGTGCTATATAAATTAATAATAATAATAATAATAATAATAATAATGGGATGACCCATATGGGTTCCAGTATTATGACGTAGAAAAATGTCCACATTCTCCACAGCATGCATAATTTTGGTTGAGGAACCATGGGCCTGGGAGTTGAATCTTTCCTTCCTAGGGTCCCAGTATGGCCCTCCATGGCTCTCCAGATTGCTACAACCCCTTCCCCCAAACCATCAGGACTGACCCAACATACCTTGCCCCTCACATGAGGCCACTACTCACCTGTTCGCTTGCTGGCAGCCACCACCTGCTCGCTCCCTCCCACCGGCCTGCTCATGTGCCTTCTGCCTGTTTCCAGCCATGGGGATCCAATAAAAACTAATGCAAAACTCTCACCAGAGCTCAAGCAAACTCGTGTTCAGAGGAGGGCAACCAGGATGATCAGGGGTCTGGGAACAATGCCCTATGAAGAGAGACTGAAAGAACTGGGCATGTTTAGCCTGGAGAAGAGAAGATTGAGGGGAGACATGATAGCACTCTTCAAATACTTAAAAGGTCTCACACAGAGGAGGGCCAGGATCTCTTCTTGATCCTCCCAGAGTGCAGGACACGGAATAACGGGCTCTAGTTAAAGGAAGCCAGATTCCAGCTGGACATCAGGAAAAACTTCCTGACTGTTAGAGCAGTACGACAATGGAATCAGTTGCCTGGTGAGGTTGTGGCCTCTCCCACACTAGAGGCCTTCAAGAGGCAGCTGGACAACCATCTGTCAGGGATGCTTTAGGGTGGATTCCTGCATTGAGCAGGGGGTTGGACTCGATCGGCTTGTAGGCCCCTTCCAACTGTGCTATTCTATGATTCTTGCGAGACTCAGCCAAACTCTCCCAAGAAGTCTCAGGAATTCGGCCAACTTGTCACAATGCCCTTGTAGCTATACAAAAGCAAGTTATTCTAGTGAAATCTGCCAGCTGTTTTCTTGCTGCCACAGCAGGAGACCAGCAGGCGAAACTCTCCAGAGAACCCAATGGATGTCGGCGGGGATGTAATAGAGGGCCTTCCTGGTGGGCAGGGGAAGGGTTGCACACTTTGCCACTCTTCCTGCTCCGCTGCCTGATGCAGATGCATCAACCTGTGTAATAGTAGGGCCGGCCTTGCAAGTCACCAACTGGTGGTTTCTCATTTTTTGTGAGCTGTTTTTCCTCATATGTAAAGGTGGGAAATGCCTCTCCTAAAGCTTAGTTGCTGGCAGGAAGAACATTAAGCTACAATATGCTTGTTGCTTTGGCCCCTCCCCTTTGACTTTGGCCACACCCACCACTGGAATATGGACAGGGGCAGACTTCAAAACTGGATGGAGCCTTCTGGCTGCAAGAGGTTCCTCACTCCAGAAGGGCCCAAGACAGCTTGACCAATGGCCAGAAAGGATGACAGTGGTCATCCAAAATACCAGGACTGCCCCAGGTTGGGAAGGGCTGTCAATGGAGGCTCATGGCTCCGATGTCAGTGGGGCGGCGAATCCGCTTTGGATTTCATTCAGAACCATTCGCACCTTGGACAGCTCCTTTTGAGTTCTGACTGAACCCAGAGCAGATCCACGGCCCCACTGACATCGGAGCCACCAGCCTCCAGTGGGGGCAGCTGAAAATCATTGGGACTGTAACGTTGTCATTATTTGTGCTAGAACTAAAGATTCCTTCAGTAAGGCTTTCTCCAGGCCTGAATATCCAAAGCATTTTACATGTGTTGTCTCAATAAACCACAGATGGGAGGCTTAAGTTGAAAGATAGTGGCTTGAGTAAGCCATCCAGTGAATTCATGACAAAGGCAAGATTCAGATTTGTATCTGTTTTACAACTTGCACTACAACCATAGACCCACTTATCTGGAAATAAGCGCTATTAAACTCAGTGGGACTTACATCTGAGTAGACATGAATTGGATTGTGTTATTTTATTTATATTATTATTATTATTATTATTATTATTATTATTATTATTAATACAGTACCATCAATGCACATGGTGCTGTATATATCCTGCCTTTTTTTCCTCCAAGGAACCCAAGGAAGAATAATCCTCCTCCTCTCCATTTTATCCTCCATTTTTATATTGTATTTTGTATTTGGGTTTTTAGATTGTTGGTTGTTTTATTATGTTCCTCGTGGTTTTAATTTTTGTGAACTGCCCAGAGAGCTTCGGCTATTGGGTGGTATAAAAATGTAATAAATAAAAAACACTGTTCACAGTGCTAATTGCAACTGTTGTATCACAGAGCAAGGATTCTCTTGGAGCCAGGCTCTAATATTGTACAGTATTAAGGATTTTCTGGCCCTTATGACATTTTGTACTGTGTTCTACGTGGCTTTGAGAGGCTAGCGAACATGTCTGTTCGAAACTAATGAAAGTTCTGAAGATATTGCATCAGCTGCTTGAACACAGGTTATATACTAAAGCTACCCTAATAATAGAATCATAGAATAGCAGAGTTGGAAGGGGCCTACAAGGCCATCGAGTCCAACCCCCTGCTCAGTGCAGGAATCCACCCTAAAGCATCCCTGACAGATGGTAGTCCAGCTGCCTCTTGAATGCCTCTAGTGTACTGAATGCCTCTTGGAATTGTATGATTTTACATATCAGGACATAATAACAATACAGTCGTGTGAAAAAGAAAGCACACCCTCTTGGAGTTGTATGATTTTACATATCAGGACATAATAACAATCATCTGTTCCTTAGCAAGTCTAAAAATTAGGTAAATACAACCTCAGGTGAACAACAACACATGACATATTACACCGTGTGATGATTTATTTAACAGAAATAAAGCCAAAATGGAGAAGCCATGTGTGAAAAAGTAAGTACACTTTATGATTCAGTAGCTTGTGGAACCACCTTTAGCAGCAATAACTTGAAGTAATCATTTTCTGTATGACTTTATCAGTCTCTCACATCGTTGTGGAGGAATTTTGGCCCACTCTTCTTTACAACATTGCTTCAGTTCGTTGAGGTTTGAGGGCATTTGTTTATGCACAGCTCTCTTAAGGTCCCGCCACAGCATTTCAATCGGGTTGAGGTCTGGACTTTGACTGGGCCATTGCAACACCTTGATTCTTTTCTTTTTCAGCCATTCTGTTGTAGATTTGCTGGTGTGCTTGGGATCATTGTCCTGTTGCATGACCCAATTTCGTCCAAGCTTTAGCTGTCGGACAGATGGCCTCACATTTGACTCTAGAATACTTTGGTATACAGAGGAGTTCATGGTCAACTCAATGACTGCAAGGTTCCCAGGTCCTGTGGCTGCAAAACAAGCCCAAATCATCATCCCTCCATCACTGTGCTTGACAGTTGGTATGAGGTGTTTGTGCTGATATGCTGTGTTTGGTTTTCACCAAACATGGCGCTGTGCATTATGGCCAAACATCTCCACTTTGGTCTCATCTGTCCAAAGGACATTGTTCCAGAACTCTTGTGGTTTGTTCAGATGCAACTTTGCAAACCTAAGCCATGCTGCCATGTTCTTTTTAGAGAGAAGAGGCTTTCTCCTGGCAACCCTTCCAAATAAACCATACTTGTTCAGTCTTTTTCTAACTGTACTGTCATGAACTTTAACATTTAACATGCTCACTGAGGCCTGTAGAGTCTGAGATGTAACTCTTGGGTTTTTTGCAATTTCTCTGAGCATTGCATGGTCTGACCTTGGGGTGATTTTGCTGGGACGTCCTCTCCTGGGAAGATTGGCAACAGTCTTGAATGTTTTCCACTTTTGAATCATCTTTCTCACTGTAGAATGATGGACTTTAAATTGTTTGGAAACGACCTTATAACCCTTCACAGATTGATGGGCAGCAGCAATTGCTTCTCTAAGATAATTGCTGATGTCTTTCCTCCTTTGCATTGTGTTAACACACACCTGGATGCTCCAGACCAGCAGACTGAAATTTTTTTGGCTTTTATAGAGGTGGTCATACTTGCTGATGATCAATTAATCACGGGCATTTGATTAGCAGCACCTGTCTGCTACTTAGCATCTTAATTCCTATGGAAGCAGTAAGGGTGTACTTACTTTTTCACACATGGCTTCTCCATTTTGGCTTTATTTCTGTTAAATAAATCATGACACGGTGTAATATGTCATGTGTTGTTGTTCATCTGAGGTTGTATTTACCTAATTTTAGACCTGCTAAGGAACAGATGATTATTATTATGTCCTGATATGTAAAATCATACAATTCCAAGAGGGTGTACTTTCTTTTTCACACAAGTGTGTGTGTGTGTGTGTGTGTGTGTGTGTGTGCGCGCGCGCACGCACGCACACACACACACACACACACACACACACACACGAGTCTGTGACTGGCCCAAAGTCACCCAGTGAGTTACCATGGCCAAGTGGGGACTAGAACCCAGAACTCTCGACTCTCAGCTCAACACTCTAACCACGACACCACACTGTTATCAGTTACTTAGGGTGGATGTAAGGCTATTCAGGATTATAGCCTTACACCACTGTCCTATGCATGTCTACTCAGAAGTAAATCCCCTTGCATTCAATGGAACTTACTTTCAAGTAAGTGTTGTGGCCTGAGTCCCTCTGAACTCAATGGGACTCACTTCTAATTATATATGCACAGGAATTTATTTCTCCCCAAATGGTTTCCCTTATCAGTTGCAGTGCTTTGGGGTTTCTGGGTATTTTGTTTTATTTTTAAAAATCATGATATGTATAGTAGTAAAGTTATCAGTGTGATGGCTGCAATGATTAAAAGCAAAACAGGAACAATAGATTGCCTCCCCCTGACTGTGAGAGCGAAGGAAAACGAGTGGCAAGAACATAATGTATATTAAATGTGACAGAAGCCCAATCAAATCATTCTAGTGAAAGAGGTGCTGAGTTCTTTGCATGACAAGAGCAGTTTTCAATTAACTCCTTTCATTTTATGACTACAAAGCTGGTATATCAGTTTGGGGAGGAATTCAAAATGTTTCCTAATAAATGAAAAATTCCCTTTCAACTTACCTGATTCTGTTGAAGAAAGAGGGGGCAGCCGAGGGAGGGGGCAGATAAGCTTGACAGACTATTTCTTGATTGGGAATATGCTGCTTTTATATTACCTCACCTCGAAAATATTCTCCATTTCAATTCAGCAGACGCAATAGATATAATAAAGTCACTCAATTATTGCCGTCAAAACCCTGCTAAATTTCCAAGAAGAAGGAATATTGCAGAATTTATGCTGTTTGGATATGAGCTGTAGGAGACTTAGGTCTGGCCCTACCATTAGGCTGAGTGGGGCAGCTGCCTTAGACATTATATGAGTCATGCCAGCAGGATGAGCTGAGGGAGAGCAGCCATGCCACCAGCCCTGCTGAAAGACTATGAGCATCATCACACCAAGGAAAACCGCATTTGCTTACCCTCACTTCTCCACCCATGCGTTTCTCCCTCATTACTTCCTCTTTCGACAGAGGAAGTAAACAACGTGCATTTGGCCCATTCAGGGGGTCGTTTTGATCACGCTGCTTCTCCTGCATGCAGGAGGAGATCACTGCAACTTGCGTCTTTAAAGATAAGTTGGACTTACTGGGGTGTTTTTTTTTGTGGCACGAAGAAGGCTAGAAAAGGGGTGCAGCGCATGGGAGGCAGATGACATTGTGAGAGGGACCCACGAAAATCCGTGAGTGCCCAGTAATGACTGTGCAATAAAATGCTTGTCTGATGGAGCTCATATAGTTTTTAATCCGTTTTCAAAGTGGAGTATCCCGCTTGGTGTAGATGTGGCCTTTGTTTGGATGTGAGAAGCAGGAGATTTAGGGCTGGCCCTACCGTTAGGCTGAGTGGGGCGGCTGCCTCAGACATTATATGAGCCATGCAAGCAGGCTGAGCTGAGAAGGAGAGCAGGGCCAGGCCACCAGCCCTGCTGAAGGACTACTTAATTCCCCTCCTCTTCCCTCCCCATTCCTTTTTCCTTGTGTGTTGTGCCTTTATAGATTGTAAACCTGTAGGCAGGGACAGTCTTCTTTAATTGATTATATATAAGCGACTCTGAGAGTCTTTTTGGCTGAGGAACGGCATAAAACTACTTCAGATAAATACATAAATAAACAGGGATGTTATGAAAGAGCACAAATGGTTAGTTATTTAATCCATTGTTACTGTCTTGCCAGGGAGAGGGGGTTTGGAGGATTTCTGCCTCAGGTGTCAAAATATGTACCTTGACTTGGTGGGGGTGAAGGGGGGGATAATTTGCAGCTTTGCCTTAGGCAGCAATATGTCTTGGGCTGGCCCTGACAAGACCTGGGGCCTGGTCTACTACGCCTGCAGCAGAATGAGTTGGTAGGATGCTGAGGCAGTAGAACAAACAGAGACAATTCAAGCCACAGGTAGAGATATCCAATTCTGAGGGCTCCTGCATATGAACAAGCAGAAAACTAACACAACAAGGAGAAAGGTGCTGTCCCAATGGATTATCTACTAGGCTGGTTTTTGTATTCAATGAAGTTTCCCCCCACTCCCCAAGTGGGAGCCTTCAAACCTGGCATCTCCCATCTGCGGTAAGGTGTGGGATTTTTCCTGTGTGTAGAGAAGCTCTGAGGCACAAAGGTTTATCCAGCCGAGGCTGCTTTTTCGGATGCTTGCCATCAGCCTGGGAATTTTTACCGCTGAAGAAGAAAAATCAAAATATATTAGCGATTCTAGAACAGAAAAAGGTATGATTGATTCATTGCACAGCAGTGGATCTCACATTACTCAGGAAATAAAACCTTCACATTTACTCATCTTGACGTTCCAGGAGAGCAATTTACTGGCTCTTTCATTCTCATTCGTACATGTCTGGGAGTTAAACTGTATTGCATTGACCTTACTCTAGCTCTGTTCATCAGTCGGTTTCCTTCAGTGTGCAATACAGGCCTGTGTCTCTTTGTATAATTTAGTATATTTGTGACTTGTTGAAAGGCATTTTTTTTAATGCCCTGTTGTACATTAAATTAGCAATGAATGAATGAATCAGCTCAATGCTGATTCATTCACAAAGCACAGAACGGAATGTGAATTTAAAAACCAGTGTTTAATTACAGTCATCCCTTGCAGGAAGGATTTGGGGAGCAGAGCACACTGTTATAAGCCATGTGTCATGTGTGGGCATCTTATAATTCAGGCAATGTTCATGAGACTTTGTAGCAGGCAGGGTTTAGATGCTGATGTGGGGTGAAGCATTCTCTGTATGAATCTGAGAAAGCGAGGGAGGCTTGAGACAGGGTAGGGGTCAGCAACTGTTGGCCCTGAAACAAAATCCGGCCCACCTGTGGGTTCATACTTGGACTTCCAGCACCTGTGCAAATGCAGTGGCGGCTGCAGCAACATAGCTTACGGACAGGCCATTTTGGATCATAGTTGGATAGCTCACCCCCGGCTAGGACTGCTAATTTTTTAACCTAGTTATGCCTTTAAGAGCAGCTTGATGCTGCAGACATTTGTCATATTTAACTCCATGCTGTGAAAAGCTTCATTGCTAGCCAAGTGGCTATTATAGGGTGACCATATGGAAAGGAGGACAGGGCTCCTGTAACTTTAACAGTTGTATTGAAAAGGGAATTTCAGCAGGTGTCATTTGTATGCCTGCAGCACCTGGTGAAATTCCCTCTTCATTGCAACAGTTAAAGCTGCAGGAGCCCTGCCCTCTTGACCAGGTGGTCACCCTAGTATATAGTCAACAGACTGTCACAAAACAAACATTTAACATGTAAAGTTAACAAGTTTACATAAAGTTAACTCAAATTATATAGAAAAAAACTTTAAATTCTGTATCTCTGAAATAAGCAAAATTACACAAATCTATATAGCATCACTCATAAACTTAAAGTTCTGAATTTTCCTGATGAGACACTGAATCTTTCCCTCATGCCAATTACTACAGTTAGAAAACATGCAATCTTTGCAGTTTGATATCTATATTGCCCAAGCAAATAGATTACAATTTTATGGTTAGATATCTCAAAATATCTCTCCAAAATCTGACCCAAATAAAGTTCGTTAGCACATTATACAAAGAATATGCAATAATAAAAACTGAAAAACAAGGTATTAGCAACAGTGCGGGCTCCAGGTTTTTGAGGGCCTTGTGTAAGATAGGGTGATCATATGAAAAGGAGGACAGGGCTCCTGTATCTTTAACAGTTGCATAAAAATTGGAATTTCAGCAGGTGTCATTTGTACTCATGCAGCATCGGTGAAATTCCCTCTTCATCACAACCGTTAAAGCTGCAGGAGCCTTGCCCTCTTTTGTATCTGGTCATGCTAGGCAGGGCACCTGCAGCTTTACCAGTTGTGATGAAGAGGGAATTTCACCAGGTTCCCCATATACACAAATGATACCTGCTGAAATTCCCTTTTCTATACAACTGTTAAAGATACAGGAGCCCTGTCCGCCTTTCCATATGGTCACCCTATGTAAGATACTTCTTTCTCATCATTGTAGCACTTGCTTGCTTGACAGACAGAGAGCCAGTGAGCAAGTAGGCCGTGGCATATGCTCCTTCTCACTTCCACCTGTGGCCTGGGCCTGAGCGAGAGGGAGGAGAGCAAGCAGGTTGCCATGGTGAAGAGAAGGAGCAGTTCCAGGGGACTCTTAGCCCTCACCAGCTTCCCAGCCCTGGGTCAGCAAAACTCGTTCTTGACCCATGGAGCTGCCGTGTTGTTTTAATGGACAGAATATTTATGATTTTTAACAGCATATGCAGTGGGGAGAAATTCGACAGGTAAAGGCATGGGACTGTCAATAGTGAAAGGCTGACCTGTTGAATGCAGACGTATAACTCGCCCCCAAATCTTGGAATTGGCAGCCACTTTTTTTTTAAAAAATGAAACAACTCATTTATAATGTGGCAGCTTCTGTCAATAGAAGTCTTTGTCCTTCTTCATGCAAGGCCTCCAATGATCTCCTAAATCAGCCTTCCTCAACCTGGGGCACTCCAGATGTGTTGGACTACAACTCCCAGAATGCCCCAGCCAGGCTGGGGCATTCTGGGAGGTGCAGTCCAACACATCTGGAGCGCTCCAGGTTGAGGAAGGCTGTCCTAAATCATACCTAGATTCAACACCTGGCACCCGTGAGCAGCTATCAGGGCCACTGGTTCTGGTACCTGCCTTCAGCTCTCAGGTGTGGCAGCAGGCAGCCTTTTCCCACAATGCCCCTAATGTAGCATCAGTCTGGGGGATCGTGGGAAATTAAAATGGTGCAGAGTGATCGGCCTCACCAGAGGACTCACTTTTCTGAACCTGGGGCCGGCTCTGTCCCAACTATTCGAGGAAGGATAGCAGTGTCTGTAAAGAGAGGAACTAGTTTTTTAAGAGTTAAAAAAGCAGGAAAGTACTGGGAGAAGAGAAAGCATGCGGAAGAGATTATTTGTTTTTAGAACAGCAGAGAAACTGATGGAGCACAACGCAAAGTCATGTGAAATCATAAAATGTGTTTTATTGCCAAGGTCAGAGCAGGAAGCAAGCCCAAGAATCTTGAGGACATTTTGAGGAGATTAAAAGCAAAAGCTACGCTTGCATGAGAGAAGACGCTGTGTTATCTTTTGCTGTAGTTGCTGGTGTTGGATGACAGCTTGTTTTTGATGATGATGATGATGATTTTCATTTTAAAAGAATGCTTTTACTTCTTACAAATTTCATATAGAATGCTACAGCAGGGCATAATTTGGGCAAGGAGAAAGACTGGTGGGTGTGGGGCAGGAAGGGAGAGAATCAGTCAGATCCAGATAGAAAGTAAAACTGAAAATAAAAATGTTTTAAGAACATGTGTTCTGATTTTAAAAACAACAACAACCACCTCACAATAACAATGGCCATATGATGAAAATAGGACACAAAGTCACACACACCCTTTTTGGAGGAAAAAGATTTGTGCCTTAGTACACATAGGCCTATTTCAGTATAACACTAATTGCTCAGCTGGTGCGATAGGAAAGAGACATTGAACTCCAGTTAGCACTTCCAGTACCACAAAGAATGCCAACTTTGTACCATGATAACATGAAAACCATTACAATCTCAAGTGCTCCAATCATCTCTGCCTTTTTATTAGGGTTAATCATTATCGTCAGGCACAGGTCTCTGGAGAACTACCAGCCTTACGTGGTTTCTGTATTTGCCTCTTGGGAATACCTTGTTAATACCTTGTTAGTGTGAATTGCACATGTTGTGATGCTTCAGGGTTCAGCTCCCTCCCCAGGATCTCTCAAAGCTAAACTTCTGAGTGCGCAGATGACAGGGCCAGCCCTACTGTTGGATGGAGTGAGCCAGCTGCTTCAGGTGGCAGATGCTGGTGGGCAGTAGTGAGGTGTGTTGCAGGGTGGAGCTGTGTGTACCACGTGACCTGCTCTGCACTGCCTGCTAAGCCAGCCCACTGCCCTCAGGTGCAGCAAAGGATATTGCCCAGCCCATCAATACAAGTAAACCAGGCCAGATTTTGTACATGGAATTCGGCAGCAGAAGGAGTACACTAGGGGTGTGCATGGACCCCCAGCTCCGCCCCGCGGGCCGATCCGAAAATTTTGGATCGGCCCGCTCCGCTCCGGTCATACTCCACTCCTCTTCGCCGCGGAGCTCCGGCTCCTAATCGGAGCTCCGCAGTGGAGGGGAGTGGTGCCAGGTAAGGCCGGAAGAGGAGGGCGGGGGGGGGTTACCGGGCCCTGCTGCCGTCGCCACCTGCGCGGCGATGGCGGCAGAGCCCGGTAAGGGACCAAGGGGGAGGGGGGCCTTACCTGCCTCCGTCCGCGGTCCGTTGGCTTCTTCAATTGAGCACGCAGTTCAGCCGGGAAGTCTGGGCCGTGCGGCCTAGACTTCCTGGTTGAACCGCGGGCTCAATTGAAGAAGCCGAGGGACCACGGACGGAGGCAAGTAAGGGAGAGGAGGGGGGGTTACCGGGCCCTGCTGCTGTCGCCGCATGGGCGACAGCGACAGCAGCAGGGCCCGGTAAACCCCACTTACCTTTCCGGCGGAGCTCCGGATCGAGGCGAAGGATCCGCCTTCACCTCGATCCTCTTCGCCACGCTCTGCCGGCCCCCCAATCCTCTTCGCCTCCGCCTTAAGGGGAGGCGAAGCACCCTGCTGTGCTTCTAATTCGCTGGTCCGATTAGAAGCGGAGCACATCCCTAGAGTACACCCTTTATTTGTAGGACTGATTTTACCTACCCACCCACCCCATCCCATGCTTTATGTCCACACACGTTCTTTGAATGTCTGAAGAGGACTAAAGACAAGAACTCATTACAAGAGGGGGAAGCTATTTAGGGCCTACCAGTAGGGATCCATGGCCTTGAAGCATGCTGCCTGGAGACAGGAAAAGAAACAAAACACTAAGGAAGTAATCACTAAGAGGAGGCTGAGAGGAGACATGACAGCACTCTTCAAGTACTTCAAAGGTTGTCACACAGAGGAGGGCCGGGATCTTTTTTCAATCATCCCAGAGTGCAGGACACGGAATAATGGGCTCAAGTTACAGGAAGCCGGATTCCAGCTGGACATCAGGAAAAACTTCTTGACTGTTAGAGCAGTATGACAATGGAACCAATGACCTAGGGAGGTCATGGGCTCTCCCACACTAGAAGCCTTCAAGATGCAGCTGGACAGCCATCTGTCAGTTATGCTTTAAGATGGATTCCTGCATTGAGCAGGGAGTTGGACTCCATGGCCTTGTAGGCCCCTTCCAACTCTACTATTCTATGATTCTATGACTAAAAACAAATACAATGCCAGATTCTATGCAAAAATATTATTGAAGTTGGTAAATCATTTAAGATTATGTGAGGCAAAGTTCCTGAAAACCTCATCTTATTTGAGATAAGGGAATAACACTGGGGAAACAGCAACCTTTCCTTATGTTCAAATGTTAGAGAAGTAAATTGCTATATAGTTATGACAAGGTAGAACGTGACACTCTACGAAGTGCATACAATTACAAGTGTATATAGTTCAAGATGTTAAGAAGAAGTGCCAAGAAGATTCTGGCAGTGTTTTCTATGTGTGGTAAACACATCCACAACAGCGGGGAGACCTACTGGGAACACCTAATAGCCATCAATCAAATCCCTAGTTTTAATATAAAACTAGAATCTTTAAACACACGCGCACACACACACACACACACACACACACACACACAGAGAGAGAGAGAGAGAGAGAGAGAGAGAGAGAGAATGGCTCTAATGAATACATATTGTAAACTCATCACTTATATGGTAATAGCTGCCAGGATTTTTTATGCATAGTATTATTGGAGGAAAAGAAAGACTTCAATTGCCTGAGAGAGATAATTAGCTTGAAAAGGAAAGAGTTCTAAAAGCAAACTCTCCTTGCTCAAAAAAATCTGGGCCTATTTTGGGGTTGGCTCAGACACCGTTTGAGCTGGGCCCAAGACAAAATGTGTTCCATGCCCTATCATAGATATTAAGGGAAAATAGGAGTTAGATTTATTCTTAAACTATTTTAAGAATAAGATTTTTTTTCTTTTACTCCAGCCTAATTCTTTTCTAAAACATTTCATCTAGCGACTTGCTGACTTATTCATCCCATCTTTTAAGCTATCTTGTTACATTTTGACTTTGCATTTTTAAGTCAACAAGATGAAAGGTGTCCACCTCAATCTCTGTCTTTATCTTTCAAGCAGGTTGGGAAGAAAAAGCAATGCCTTTCAGCGGGACAATGTTTAGGATTAAAAGAGGTCAGTAGGATGTTAGCTAAATAGATATAATACTTTGGAAAGAAGAAACATACCTTTCTGTATTCAACATAAAATTCAGAGAGAAAGGTGCTATAGATCAAAAGAAGGAAAGTAAATATTATTTCTAGATTATAACTTGAAACTTAAACAATTGATTGCTGAAAATTCTGTCCAGGTGAATTCCCTGATGTTTATGATTTGTGCGTAATTATGAAAAAATGCACAAAAAGAGAGCTTTTATCTGGAAAAGGTGGGGTGCAAATAAATATTGGAAACTGCTCCTCTGAGTCTCCTCTCTGGGAAGCTGCAGTAGGTGGGGAAAAGTACAGTATTAAAGTACTCCTTTAAATAATCATTTCAGTTCTAGCTCTTTAGGGAACTGCACTGTATGTTTGTTTTCCTTTTTATGTTGTGCAATACTTTTCCTAAATCTATTGAGTCAAATAGTTCTTAATTTTGTCACTTGGGGAGAGATGGGAGAACCACTGATTTTTGAGCTTGACTAAATTTTGTGAAAATCACTTCAAAGCTTATTTTGGCTCACTCCCATTTCAGTTTTCGACATGTTTTCCAGTTCGTTTGAATGGGGAAAGTGTGCATTTTGAACAGGAAAAGTAATCATTTCTATGCCTCTTTTTTCTAAAGTGTGCACTATTCCCACATTGATTAAAGTGCAAAAATGTATAAATTTTGATTTTATTTTTTGTGTGGAAAATACGAAGGAATTTCAAAATGCACATTTGTTAAGAATGGAAATTCTTAAGAATTTCAAATGTGACTCCTACTCTTCATTTTTTGTATTAGTATATTAATGTCAATATGATACTTGTTGGACCCAGAGGAAAATCAGGCATATCCTCAAAGTGGATTCACCACCTTGGACAGCTCCTTTGGAATTCTGACCAGTTTCACTGAAACCCAGAGTACATTCACAGCCCCACTGATATTAGAGCCACTAAACTCCATCACTATGAGGTAAATTATGGCAGCCCTCCATTTCCCGAAGATAAGTTTTATTTTTGCTTTGGAAAGCAGAAAACATGTTGGAACTTCTATGGTAGGAACCCTTCCCCCCTCCCCATTACCCCCTCCATGTGGGTAAGGTGGAAGTAGGAATTTCTCCCTCCTCCTTTTGCATAGGGAGGAGGAGGAGAGGGAGCACATGGACATTTGCAGGTTTGTTTCCAATCTTCTAAACTAGGGGTATGGACTGCAACTCCCATCACCATTGGCCATGGTGGGTAAGGTTGATGGGAGTTGCAGCCCAACAGCATTTGGAGGGCTACACATACTCCTTTTCTGATTGATAATAATCTGAACCAGGCCCTAAATACTCAAAGGAGGAGCTGAAAGTTTGTGGCACCTGTGGGCACCCTAACAAGTTTTGTAAACGTGTCCATCTTGTCCTGTCGTGAGCATGAACGTGAGAGAATCCATGGGGCATGACGGGTACTTGTGGATGGCTTAGCCATGCTGGAGTGGCAGGCCCTCAGATAGCTCCAAGCAAACTATGTGTTCAACTGGAGCACAGCAAGGCCTTTTATCCCTCTTGGATATCCCACATGACCCTTCCTGGGCTGCACCCTCTTCAGAAAAAAATGGAGTCATCCTTAAAGGGGTAGATGTCTGTCCTCAAACCTGCTACCCCATTACCTCTAATACAGTTCCCACCTTCCTAATTGCTTGCCCTAGTAAACAGGCCCTAGGGAACATTGAAGACCTTGATGTAAAGTGCTGTCTTTACAGCCAGAGAGGATGATGTCTCTGGCAGTTCCAGTTCAGGGGTTTCTGCCTCCTGGATGACAGGCTTCCAATTGACAGGCCCAGGTTCAGGACTTCTAGAGCTTCTGTTGCTGATCTTCCTGGTCCAGTGGACTCCTCTCCCCCTCTGACAGAGTCCAGGCTGCTGCTATTGGGGGTCATGACCAGCATTCTCCCCAAACAGAAAAAAAGCAGTGGTCAGTGTTTTACCAGAGACAGGTAGTAGGAAAAAGAGAGAGAGATGCCGCCCCTGGTAAACAGGGACATTTGAAGAGTGTGTGAAATGCTGTTGTCACCACAGAGCCACTCCCAACAACTCAGTTATTTTTGAACTGGGCCAGAAATGTATTATTCTTGCATTGGTTATGAGTCTATGGCTTTCAAATTCCCATGACACTAAGACCATGGGAAACCATTTATTTTCCTCAAAATTCATCCCCAAACATTGGCCCCAGTAAATAACATTGTCAAGTGCTGAAAATTGAGAGTCTCTAGAGATTCTTTGGGACTCTTTAGCCCTTGGCTTATCTGTTTAAGACAATCTGGGCTATGAAGCCAATTAGCTTAGCCAAAAGTCAGGATAACTCCGGGACATTCTTTCCATGACCAAAAATAGTTCACTCCGCTTTTGACTTGGCTGGGGAAGAAGCACTTTTATCAGTTCAGTGCCTAGCCTTGGCACAAGCAACCAATAGCAGAAACACTTTTAAAAATCTATTTTTATTTATATGTGGGTTTATATGCTACTTTCCCACCCCACATGGGTCCTGCTGTCTTGGGGCTAAAAGGGGGTGCAACTCTATGTCATAGGGTTCCATAATCTTATCCAACTCAGCAAGCAGAGAGAATCACTGTATCAGCTTTATTATACCAAGCTATAGTAAAAGATACAATGGGCCTGTTCAGACAGCACACTAAGCCATGGTTAGGTTGCTAACCCCTTTGCAGCAAGTGGTTAGTGAGCGTGTTTAACCGTGGTTATGTAGTCACCACGGTTAGGAATGGTTCACATGACATATTAGTCATGGTTCACATGACACAATAAGCTCAGAATATGTAACCACCATGGCTTGGTGTGTCTCCTGAACAGGATCTATATCTCCATAGCCAGCTCCTGCCATTTGTGGTTCAGAATTCCTCCACCTGTATAGTTTATGGGCCACTTTCCACCTTATTTTTCCTGGTGAAGGGCTTTCTTTCAGAACCTTGAGTGCCACTTTCAGTGTAAAGGCGGGATATACATCAAATAAATAAACCTCCAGCTCCCAGCCTGGACACGAAGCATTCCGTTAAGCCTCTCTCCACCTCCAGCTGCCACCACAAGCATCTCTGGAACTGGTGCTGAGCCCCATCTTGCTGGCCTTCTTTCTCCAGTTTCACTTGATATGCTTATATCTTCTGCTTCTCCCATCCACAACCACCCAAACCTCCCTCCTTCCAAGGCCCCACCCTTCTCCTTTCACTCCTCAGTTTATTGGTCCCACCCTTTCCCTGGCTGTTCCTTTGACTTTAATCCACCCTTCCAAGACCGGTTGTTTTGAAGTAGAACTCCCAGGATTCCTGACCACTGGCTATGCTGGCTGACATTGATTAGGGTGACCATATGAAAAGGAGGACAGGGCTCCTGTATCTTTAACAGTTGTATTGAAAAGGGAATTTCAGCAGGTGTCATTTCTATATATGGGGAACCTGGTGAAATTTCCTCTTCATCACAACAGTTAAAGCTGCAGGTGCCCTGCCCTCTTAAATCTGGTCACTCTAGTATAGCTCCTGCACTTTAACTGTTGTGATGAGAGAATTTCACCAGGTTCTCCATATATACAAATGACACCTGCTGAAATTCCCTTTTCTATGCAAGTGTTAAAGATACAGGAGCCCTGTCCTCCTTTTCATATGGTCACCCTAACATTGATGGAAGGGCACCACCAGGTTGGGGAAGGCTACTTTAACTCTTGCAGCCCGAGAGCCGGATTCCATTTCGGAGGAGCTCTCGGGGGCTGCATTCCAGTGGTGGGCAGGGCTGAAGGCCAAAGAGGGCAGGGGCAAAAGGCATAGAGAGGCAAGGCCAAAATACCAGCATACTTCAGCTTAAAGCTGATACTGCTGGTAGCTAAGCCATTTCACCCTTTTAGGTTGGGGAGGGAGGAACTGCACAAAAGTCAGGGAAACCAGCAACAATTGGTGGTTCGGGAAAAGGGAGTGGGGCCAGGAAAAGCTGGGTTGGGATCCCAGGAGGGGCAGCTTTTGCTCCCTTGGGGCTGCGGTTCTCCATCCTTGCTTTAGGGTGCAATCCTATAAGAACATAAGAAGAGCCATATTGGATCAGACCAAGGGTCATCTAGTCCAGCATTCTGTTCACACAGTGACCAGCCAGCTGTGGACCAGGGACCCACAAAGCAGGACATGAGTGCAACAGCACCCTCCCACACATGTTCCCCAACAACTGGTATCTAGGCTTACTTCTATGGATACTGGAGATAGGATATAGCCATCAGGACTAGTATGCATGTTGAGATGTTAAAGAGTCCTACAACTTCCAGCATTCTCTCTCCCTATGCTAGCTGGGGAATGCTGGGAGATGTAGGACTTTTTCTGTCTCAACATGGATATGATCGAACCCTTAGACTCTCTTCTCTTTTTAGGCTTGCTAAGGCACCATGTCCCGTCTTGCTCTGGGCTCCCTTCCAGTGCCATCTGCCTCTCTGCATGCTCCTTCTCAGATCTCTCACAGGACCCCAAAACAGTTCATTAATATAATACCCCTTAGAATAACAGCCAAAAAGGTGCAGTTTACTGCAAATAGCAGCCAGTTAGGGGGAATTTTCAGCAGAAGACAGGTGTGGTGCCCCAGTACAGGCTGAGAAGACATTCCAGTATGGGGGCCTAATGGTGCTTTTTCTCTAAAATAAAAGTGGCTGTGATAAGCATGCTTGTTCAAACACGTGCCAAACACATAGATTGGCCCTGAACTCCACTCAGCTGGGAATGAAGGCAAGCAAGTGTAAGGTCTCTTTGCATCTACATTCCAAGGAAAAGGGGATGTGTCTGAGCCACTAGGCAAATGCCAGCTCTTTTCAATGAGATGCAGGCATTGACTGGGTTCTCATGACATGCCAACCGACAGTGGGTTGTCATGTTGTCTGAACCCAGACCGATTCCCACAGGGTAGCTTGTGCATGGTCAACAAGCCACCCCAACAACCTATGGCTTGTTCTAGGGTTTGTTGTACCCATGATGGGTTGGTGTGTCTTCCGAACCCAGCCCTGGCAACCCATTGTGGGATGTGGGAATCAGGCAGCAAGGTGCTCGGAAGAGAGGCAAAAAACCCCCACCCTGCTGCTCTTTTGGAGCTCAGCCACGATCACTCTACGGCCAAGCTACTTCAAGTCCCCCTGCCACTGGCTCTCCCTGGCTCCTGCCAAGTCCCCTGGTCCCACTCCTAGTTGTGGTTGGACAGGCCGTGGTTGTGATCAGAGCGGCTGGGTTTGTGAAAGGAGCAGTTGGGATCATAAACGGAGCAGGGATGGGGGGCTTGATGGTAGGCAAGGCAAGTTTTACTATCCAGCCCTTTGGGATACCAGGCAGAGCTGGCTGGAGGACCGAGGGGGAGGATGCAGGGGAACAACCCATGGTGAGCCTGAACATCTGTCAGGCTCACCGTGGTTTGTTCTGATGACAACCCACACTGCACAACTTATTTCAAAGGATGGGTTGTCGTGTCATGTGAACTCAACCATTTGCCTTCATTTGTGGCAGATAAGAACAAGCACATTTATTTATCAGGGTGCTCAAGTTCAAAAACATCTATTTTCTGTAAAGTGTAGCTCATGGGAATTTTTCTGAGCCCTTTTTATTCTCAACACATGAGCTTGTTCTTTAGAAATCCGTTGTGTCATTCCTTCCCCACCAGTGTATTAGATAATACACAACCCACAAAGTCAACAAACATATCCCAAACCCAAGAACAGCTGCAAGCCTTTGGGGCTGGTGCCAATAAACATGGAGGGTTTTTTTTCCCCTAGAGAAGAAAGGAAGGGAAAACCTCTTTTGTTAAACTACATTTAAATAGAAAGTCCTCTTGAAGATGGATTGCATAGTTATAAGTGATTTTTAGTGTGGGTTAGAGCTGCTCTCTTGGGAAATTATATTCTTCTGTTTATACGGATCAGATACAATATATTCCTCCCAGCCCACCACTTGAATCAGAAGGCTGGGGCATTTACTCATAAGTAAACCTGTTTGCTACTAGATCTCTTAGCAGCTGTTTCAAGCCAATCTGTTTCTGGGTAGGTATGCCAGTTTGCTGTTTGAACTACTACATGGCAAAGATCTTGAATCAATGCCTACTTTCTCTGGAGTATTTTTGCTAGGGATATTGATTGACAAACTGAAATCCTGAGCAGAATCTGGTCTTGTCCGGTTCTGTTGGGTCTGAGGTTAAACAGGCTCGCCTCCGAAGCCAAGGGAACCAAAGCAGATCCAGAACAAGGCTTCATTATCGACGCATGTTTCTGATATATGCGCCCACAGACATTTTGTCTCCAAATAGTGTCTTTTGGTTTCATTTCTCTAAATGAGGCAGCCCTCCACACAATTTCAAAAGCCATCAGCAAGTGAACAATTCAGACCTTTGGCAAGAGCAAGCTGTCCTCCCTTGGCAGCTCACTGAGCAGAGAGGGAGAGAAGGGGTGGGGAGTGAGAGAAGGGGGTACCCCACCCACTTTTTAGCTGTGGGCATATCTTCCACTGTCTTCATCCCCACCTACCACTGGTATGCGTCCCCTGACACATTTCCCAGGAGGGAATGTGGCTCTCAATAGATGAGAAGGGTCTCTAACCCGCCCAGAGAGCTTCGGTTATTAGGCGGTATAAAATTTAATAAATAAATAAAATAAATAAAATAAATAAAAATAAACCCTTGCCTAGTAATTGGGGAAGGCGGAATTAGCTTAGTTCCACCTTCCCCATGCCTAGAGTCCTCCAGGTGTGTTGTACTATAATCTCCATTATCCCCAGTGAGCATGGCTGGGGATGATGGGGTTTGTGGTCCTACACTTCATTAGAGTGCTAGTTTGGGGAATGTTGAGCTAAGCCTCCCCTGGAATTCATAATGTCCTTTTAAAAATCAATGGGACTCACATTACTTTGCTCAACATTATATTTTAAACTATTTTTCCCCCTTGGAGAAAGATCAACAAGTTCTCACTCCTGATTAATTGGTCCAATCTATTTTACAGATTGAAATTCCCTAGTTCATCCCTCTGTGACTTTGCACCCACACAACTACTCTAGCTTGGAGTAATATTTATTATTTATTTATTTATTTATTACATTTCTATACCGCCCAATAGCCGAAGCTCTCTGGGCGGTTCACAAAAATTAAAACCACAGTAAAACACCCAACAGTTTAAAACACAATTACGAAATACAGTATAAAAAGCGCAACCAGGATAAAACCACACAGCAAAGTTGATATAGGATTAAAATACAGAGTTAAAACAGTAAAATTTAAATTTAAGTTAAAATTAAGTGTTAAAATACTGAGTGAATAAAAAGGTCTTCAGCTGGCGACGAAAGCAGTACAGTGTAGGCGCCAAGCGGACCTCTCTGGGGAGCTCGTTCCACAACCGGGGTGCCACAGCGGAGAAAGCCCTCCTCCTAGTAGCCACCTGCCTCACTTCCTTTGGCAGGGGCTCATGGAGAAGGCCCCCTGTAGATGATCTTAAGGTCCGGGTAGGTACATATGGGAGGAGGCGTTCCTTCAGATAACCTGGCCCCAAACCGTTTAGGGCTTTAAATGTTAATACCAGCACTTTGAATTGGGCCCGGACCTGGACTGGCAGCCAGTGAAGTTGTAAAAGGACTGGCGTAATGTGATCTCGCCGGCCAGTCCCTGTTAATAACCTTGCTGCCCTGTTTTGCACCAGTTGAAGTTTCCGGACCGTTTTCAAAGGCAGCCCCACGTATAACGCATTGCAGTAATCCAAACGAGAGGTTATCAGAGCATGGATAACTGTAGCTAAGCTATCTCTGTCCAGATAAGGGCGCAGCTGGTATATCAGCCTGAGCTGATAAAAGGTGCTCTTTGCCACTGAGTTCACCTGTGCCTCAAGTGACAGTTCTGGATCCAAGAGCACCCCCAAACTACGGACCCGATCCTTTAGGGGGAGTGCAACCCCGTCCAGGACAGGGCAAACATCACCTCGCCGGACAGAAGAACCACCCGCTAACAGTACCTCCGTCTTGTCTGGATTGAGTCTCAGTTTAATAATGACTATTCCATGCACATATCTCTGAATTTGTACTCACAGGGATGCTCTTGTTTTCTCCTAGCTTTTCTAAAACAAATGAATTTATCACATCGTATTTCAAAGTGTGTATATGAATGGAAACTTATTGTACCTTATCCTCTTTCCTCATATCAAAACAAGGGGCGAAGAATGATGTACACCACCTTGAGTGGCGCTAAAAAGAAACAGAATTCTAAATATCCTACACTAGACAACATCAGAGAGCCAGTGTAGTATAGTGGCTAAAGTGTTGGACTGGGAGTCGGGAGATCTGGGTTCTAGTCCCCACTCAGCCATGGAAACCCACTGGATGACTTTGGGCCAGTCACAGGCTCTCAGCCCAACCCACCTCACAGAGTTGTTGTTGTGAGGATAAAATGAAGAGGAGGAGGATTATGTACACCGCCTTGGGTTCCTTGGAGGAAAAAAGGCAGGATATAAATTCAATAATAAATAAATCAGATGCATTTGATGAAGTGGACTATAGTTCATGAAAGGTTATGGCAGAATAATGTTATTTAAGGTGCCACAAGACTCTTCGTTGTCTGATAAAGTGGCATTTCCTTTTAGTAAAAGGACTGGAAGCATTTTCTCAAAAGACGTCACTTCTCACCACAGTTCTAATTGTCCATTGTTGTGTCATGCTAATGGAGATGCTGATAAACTGTCCTGAGCAATTGCTGGAAATGGATATCTTATCTTGTATCCATTAACACGAAACCAGTCACACCCAGGGCTTTCATCTTGAGATTTGCATGGATATGTAATGGTGTGACGCACAATCTCTGCTTTTGAATTTTGCAGTTTTTTTTTTATTGTGTAAACATGCCCATGGACTTGTAGGGAGAGAAGAACTCAGAGCTGCACATCCCCACACATCCAGCCATTTTTCTTGCTGAGGACACTTGTGGTTGGAATCAAAACTCAGGGTACAGCTAGCTGAAGGGAACTCAAGAGGACAGTCAAACCTAGCAGAAGCATGCAAGCAAATGAAATGCAATCAAGAGGCGAATCCAAACAGTTGGGGCTGGTTGTTCCGATGTCAGTGGGGTGGTGAATCCACTCCAGATTTCAGTTAGAACCAATCAGAACTCCAAAGGAACTATCCAAGGTGCTAGATAACACCTTGAGAGTTCTGACTGAAACCCGGGGCGGATTTACCACTGGAGCCACCAGCCTCCACTGAATCCAAAGGAACATTGGAGCAAGTTACTGTGCCTTGGAGTCCTTGAGATGGTCTAGGATAGGCCAAGTTCTCAGTGATGTGATAACTCTGTGTCTGGACTGTACTCAATTAAACCCCAGGAGCTCATATATCTGAATGCTTCTTTATAAAATTCCCTGCCTATAGAAAACAGTTTGTCAGGCTTCTCTATGCAGCAGGAAATTGTTTTGTATGGAAATTGTTTTGCATGTATATAGCCTGGAGAAGAGAAGATTGAGGGGAGACATGATAGAACTCTTCAAGTACTTGAAAGGTTGTCACACAGAGACAGGATCTCTTCTTGATCATCCCAGACTACAGGACATGGAATAATGGGCTCAAGTTACAGGAAGCCAGATTCCGGTTGGACATCAGGAAAAACTTCCTGACTGTTAGAGCAATACGACAATGGAACCAATTGCCTAGGGAAGTCCTGGGCTCTCCCACACTAGAGTCCTTCAAGAGGCAGCTGGACAGCCATCTGTCGGGGATGCTTTAAGGTGGATTCCTGCATTGAGCAGGGTTTGGACTTGATGGCCTTATAGGCCCTTTCCAACTCTGGTATTCTGATTATATGACAATGGTGTACTGGAGTCAAGGTTCATGGGGTCAAAGTGCCAGCACTTTTTGATTAGCAGAGATGGAGACATCATCTGCCAGGCTTCCCTGCTCCTTCTGAGCTTAGTTGCAATCCTCACAGTAGCTGCTGGGAAAATAGAACTTTCCAGCAACAAGATATTTTTGTCAGTTTTTCCTGTTGTAATGCTAAGTATTTTGCATTGGCTTGATTTTGAATGGGTATTTATTCATTCATTCATCTATCAATTATTTAAAATATTTTTATCCAGCTTCTCAGCCAAAGAAAAGGTTTCCAGAGCAGCTTACATATAATCAGTAAAAAAAAAAGACCATTCCTGCACACAAGCTTACAGTCTAAAAAGACACGACACACAAGGAAAAAGGGATGAGGAGGGAAGAGGGGGGGGAATTCAGTAGCCTTTTGGCAGGGTTGGTGGAATGGCTCTACTTTCCTGCTTATCTCCCTCTGCTATAATCTGCTGGACTGATCCATTAGCTTTGCAAAAGACAAAGAAAAGGCATATATGATACAAGGAATCAACACAACTGCTGGCATTTGGGAGGTCTCCTACGGGAGGGGGTAATGATGAGGGCCTGCACTTCAAAACTGACCACCATACCACAATGGAGGAGCCATCGCAGGAGCCTTTCCGCCAATCTGAAGTGGTACAGCCCAGAGAGAGCTTTCCCACCTTAGTGAAAAACAGCCCTGAGGGCCTAACTCAAAATGACGTGAAACACGCTCTTGAAAAGGGGCTTAATGCTGCCCCTTTTTATCCCGAAGGAAAAGAAATTGATTGGGTGAGGAGCAACAGTCCTAGAGTAAAGAGTAATCTGTCCTTCTTTCCCCTGTCAATTCAGCAGAGACTGGGGCGGGGGGGGGGGGGAGAAATCAGGGGTGAAGAGCTCCCCAGACAGGAAGCAAGCAAGAAAAGCAGGCAAACAAGGGAAAGCAGTGATTGCTCCTACATCCTCACTCACCCTTTCTGGGCACCACAGCAGGGAGGATTGGGACCATAACGCTCCAAGGGCAAGCAGACACCTCTGCCTGCTCTTTCACCCATCCTCCTCCTCTAGGCTGCATAGCATAGAGGGAATCCTGTTTCCCTGCCTGCCCCCAGCAGTGGCAAAGCTCAGAGGAGATGCCCTGATGTCTTCCAGACTCTGCTGAAGGGGAAAAGAGCACCGATCGCTATTTTCATCTGTTTACTGTAAGATCTCACCCAATCGACTTCTTTTCCTTCAAAATAAGGGCAGCAGAGCTCAGCACCCCTTTTCACGCCATGTTTAGTTAGGCCCTGAGATATCAGGGGCATGAGGTTCCTTTAAGTTTCAGCCCAAATGTGCCTTTGATGGTTATGTAGATTAACACTGCAGCCACTCTGGTGCAGTAGCTTGTGCTAAGAACCTGGTGCGATGCACAGAGGACTGACATGGGCTGGGTGGTTGCTGTGCTACCGTGGCTGTTACAGGGTGTGGACGACTGGAAGGAGAGCATAGAAGCATTGCTCTATCGCTTTTCGGTCAACAGTCCTAATGGATCTCTCCCTCTGGCTAGAGTGAATGGACGGCAATTTGGTGGTCCCCTTTTTGGACCAAAAAGACCATAGTTTTAACAGTGAGAGGAAAACAAATGTGTTAAAGCATCCCCTCTATCACAACTGGAGAGATTAAGAACCAAGTATTTTCTTCTCCTGCTCCTATCCTCCTTGCGCATGACTGTGATCAAAAGGACAACAATAGCAGGACAACAACACAGTATTATTGGCATATGAACAGCAGAAAAGTTGCCTGGTTCCAAGTTTTAAAAGTTAGTTGGTGTCTAACAGGATAGGAAGAGCCCCATCTAGTGGCAAAGAATAGCAGCAACAGCAATTTATGAGGCTGGGTTGGAAAATAAAGTATATGTTGTACTGTTATCCAGTTATTTCAGACAGGGCTACTGTAATTTTAAATCTTCCGTATTAAATATCATACTACCTTTTCAATAACTGTATCTTTAAAAATTTAAATGAATATCCTTGTTTGTTACAAAGATAAAAATACCTTGGAATTTTAAAGATTGTGAGATTTCACTTTTGCTGGTTTTCATATATTAATTGGGGTCACTTAATTATCCCCACCACTGCCACACAGATACACTAGCAGCTATGTGTTGTGTAGTTTGCATGCATGCATTCAAGGATGCACGTGTATTTTGGGTAAGGTGTCTCTGCTTAATTCACTGCCAAAGTTCCCTTGTGGCCAAATGACATGACTTCTGGGCTCATTACAGACACTTACCACCTACCCCCAGCCCTCCCCTGTTCATGATAAGCGAGTTGCCAATCTTGAGAAAAGCTTCCATTTGTGGCAAACAAGCAGGGTTGCCTGATTCAAAGCCAACATACCATTCAAATACCTCTGATATGGCAGAAAATAAGGCAGCTGCCTATGAGGTCTCCTGCCCTGTTGTCCATCTCTTTCCTCTGCTTGCTCTGTGTGTGTGTGTGTGGTGAACCTGGAGCCTTGATCAATTATAGCAGGTTTGAAAAGCGCTGGTCGAAAGCACCAGGAAGGGAACCATCAGGAGTAGCCATGGCTCCTGCCACATTGGGACAGAGGCAGTTATATGAATATTCTCTGGCTTTGAATCTGGCAACCCTACAAACATGTCAGACCGGTTGGTTACCACGAGCTTGCCAGCTGTGGAAAACTCTTTCTAGCACATTATGGAGAAATGAAGAAAAGGTGTCATGGACTGGCAACGCCCTGTTCTGTGAGTGGAAGGAAAAACAGGCAAAATAATGTGCTCCTTTTTGCCCCCACTGCTACTAAAAGCTTCATCACACCTAAGAAGAAATGCTGGCTACCATCGCTTCTCAGTTACTTCCTGTTTGAAAACAGGAAGTAAACAAGGAGCACGAGGTCCATTCAGTTCAGCGTTGTAATCACGCTGCTTCTCCCACACACAGCAGGAGAGAGCAGCAACCGGACTTTTTCTGGTTTTCCTTGCGGCGCAAGGAAGCCCAGAAGGGACGGAAGGCGTGTGAGAGGCAGACGACGTCATGTGTGGGACTTCCGAGAAATCCATGAATGCCCAGTAATGAGTGTGCAATAAAATGCTCATCGGATGGAGCTCTAAGTGGGAAAAAATGTCTTCCTTTCTTCTCTCTGCCTTTTGCCTAAAATTCATTTTCTCTCTCCCCAACTAACAGGCAATCAGAAGGGTAGCTCCTTGTTCATTTCTATAAACCAAGTTTCTATTTCCTGAGTTTAAAATGTTTCTCTGTCTTCCTCTGACCTTTGTTGAACTTTATACAGGGCTCATACTCCATATTCAGGTCTATTTTAGTGACTTTCGAGTACTTTCAGGTCAAAAAAGGGACCAAAATAGGGACTTCATAAAAAACTATGGAAACAAAAACATCACTCAAAAGAAGGTCAAACCAAAAAAATCAAATAAAAATTATAACCCTTTTCAATTCATATTAACTCCTTAAGTTCAATTTTTAGCTTGTCTTTTAACTTTAACGCAACTTTTAAGTTCATTGATTATTTTAGCCATATTAAAGGACCAAAAATAAGGTTTTTTGAATAATTTATGTAAATTTTTATGATTTTCAGTATAATTTTTTAGGCAAGTTCCAGCAATTCAGGTCCGATGTCTTTAAAAATTTGTATACAAAAGTACAACCAGAAGAAAACCAAGCAGCAATGCAGAGATTTAAAATACAGATTTAAAACAGTAGTTAAAAGATTAGGATAGTAAATTGCTAAAATACTGGGAAAACAAAAATATATCCTGTACTTATTTATTTACAATATTTATATACTGCTCCCCGTTGAAAATTTCGGAGCGGTGTACAAGATAAAATAAAAACAGAATAAACACTTTAAAATAGATTTTAAGAGAAGCAAAATGTACAGTGAACCGTGGCTGGTCACTAAGGAAAAACTACGAACCTGATCTTTCAGGGAGACTGCAACCCCATCCAGAACAGGCAATGAGCCTATCTCCCGGACTTGGGAACCACTCACCCACAGGGATTCCGTCTTGCCTAGGATTCAGTCTCAGTTTATTGGCCCTCATCCAGCCTATTACTTGACAATAAAAACTTGAAGGATCCAGTCCTTTGCTGCACCAAATCCTCAACATCACATCTCAATGATTGTTTGTAAAGTTATGAATAGGACACCTCTCAATACAGGCAGTAATGGTGTCATTTAAATAAGTTGAAAGCAGCTAAATAGGTGTGGGTTTTTCTATAGCTCCACATGGGTCTTATTTCTCCAGGGCTCTCTGCAACTCTGATTTTCCAATGTGTTTGAGATATTTATGACTTTCCTTTAACTATTAGGAAGTTTATATCTCCCCAACTGGATAGCATATTGCTGCTCTGCAGAGAGGGCAATTTGCATGCCAATTGTATAGATAATTAAATTATAAGCCAAGAACTGGGACCAATAAAGTCAAACATTCCTGAGGAGCACAGCTTGTCTTTACATTATCACTGCTGCTTCAGATGCACAGATTTCATTGCTTATTCCAAGTTTTTCTACAAAGTCAGCTTTACTAACCTTGGATTTTTATTATTTCCTTTCTCAGGGGCTGCACCACACAATTTTCCATAATGCTCAACCCAAGAGCCTTTTAAAAATTTAAGAAGACAGCTCTGCTAATTAAGCCAGACATGATTCTCAGATGGCACTTGAAATCAACAAAAATAGATTACATTTGTCAAGAGGGGCACTGAAGGAAATAAATTGCTTCCCTGCATGTATGAAATAGATAAATGGGTAGTGGTGGAAGAATTAGGTTGTCATTCTATACCTACTTACCTGGGACTCAATGGGACTTACTTCTGAGTAGACATTATAGGATTGCACTATTAAATAAGTTTCTCACAGCACAATCCTAAATGCGTCTACTCAGAAGCAAGTCCCACTGAATTCAATGGAATTTACTTCAAGATAAGTAGATATAGGATTGCAGCCTCATTTAGGATGCAATTCTATGCATGTTTGGACAGAAAAAAGTCTGACAACTCCCAGCATTCCCCAGCCAGGATGTTATAGGGTTTTATTTTCCTGTCTAAACATGTGTCAGACTGTGCCTTCCATTACATTTCTCACAAAATAAATGATAAATGAATGCAAACATCTACCTTACCCTCTCACACAAGATCTGGTGACAAGGTCAATATTTGGGGGTGGGAGAAAGCCAGAAAAATAACTCTTCAAACTGCTGGGCTGATTAAAATATTTGTTGTAATTTCTATGTTATCCTCACAATCATCCTCTGAGGTGGATTAGGCAAAGAGGCAGCAACTGGCCCAAAAGCCCTCAATGAGCGTCATGGGATTTGAATCTGGGTCTCCTTGCTCTTACTCTAATCACTGCCCTTTGTGTTTTAACTATTTTTGTACTTGCTGGAAATATTTATTGAAGAGCAGTGTAAAATAACATAAATAATAGATAAAATCGTTCTCATTTTTACATCCAAAGTCTACTCCAAAATGGTGAAGACTGATACCATGCTAGCTAGAACATGGGAACATTTGATAAATGCATACTCCAAATCACTGTGATTGGACTGAAAACAGAACACTATTGTTATATGGTCAAAAGTTTTCAAAATAGGAGGTAGCCTCTTCATATGGAGCAGGCAAGACAACACATAGGGTGGGATATTAGGGTGAGAGTCTCACACTTCAATTAGCCTATCTATTTGTGGTTGCACACACAGCGGGAATGGGGCTTACGTGTGTGGATATGTATATTCCATGCACACCTACACATTTTGCCTCTCTTTTTTGAGGCCACACTTTGGACAAGACTCCATTCTCACTGTTCAGAGCTGCTGCATGCCATCGCTCCATGAAGAGGCGCCATCCTATCCCCAATGCTGTTTAACATCTACATGGAACCGCTGGGAGAGATCATCCGGAAGAATGGGGCGGGGTGCTATCACTATGCCGATGACACCCAATTATATTTCTCTATGCATTCGACAACAGCGTCAGCTAAGGCTAGTGTGTCTTCCCTGAATGAATGCTTGGAGGCGGTAATGGGCTGGATGAGGAAAAACAAACTTGAAGCTGAATCCAGACAAGACAGAGATGCTTACTGTCAAAGGCCTCAATCTGGGCTTGGAGGTGTGTCAACCAGCTCTGGATGGGGTTACACTCCCCGTAAAAGACTGTGTTCACAGCTTGGGGGTGCTCCTGGATCTGTCACTCCAAATAAGAGCCCAGATAGATGCGATGGCCAGGAGTGCCTACTATCAGCTTCGGCTGATACGCCAGCTGCGTCCCTTCCTAGAGTTGGAAGACCTAAAGAGGGTAGTGCACGCGCTGGTAACTTCGAGGCTCGACTACTGCAAAGTGCTAGTCCGGAAACTTCAACAAGTTCAAAATATGGCAGCCAGGTTGGTCACCAGTATACCTAGGGGTGACCATATTACACCAATTTTAAAACCACATCACTGGCTGCCAATTGGTTTCTGGGCGAAGTATAAAGTGTTGGTTATTACATTTAAAGCCCTACATGGTTTGGGTCCAGGTTACCTGAGGGATCGCCTTCTCCCGTACAATCCGCCCCGCACACTGCTGAAATTACCTTTTCTATACAACTCTTAAAGATACAGGAGCCCTGTCCTCCTTTCCATGTGGTCACCCATTATTATTATTATTATGAGTCTTCACACGCAGTAGAATGAGGAACTAGATTGTTCTACTTCAGACTGCAGGTGAATCACATTTTGAATGCTTCTAATGAAGTTGACTCTAGTCCACGGATGTTTATACAAGTGTCCGGCTGCCTTCTAGATGTGCTAGGCTGCCAACTCCCGTCTGACTACACTGGCTGGGAGCTCAGCCCAAAACATCTGAAGGGACCAGGTTGGGGAAACCTGGTTTACCATCACAAATTTATTAAGCCGCAATCCTATGCATGTTTAGACAGAAAAAAAGTTCTACAATTCCCAGCATCCCCCCAACCAGGTATGCTGGCTGTGGCGTGCTGGGAATTGTAGGACTTCTTTCTGTCTAAACATGCTTAGGATTGTGGCCTTAGTCTTTAAGGTGCCACGAGACTCTTTGTAGTTTGTCCTGCAACTTCCTCTGGATTGCTCATCCAAAATGCATCCTGCAAGTACCTTCTTCTTCTTGAAAGGTTCTAAGAAAGATTTTATCCTTGAAAAGCGGAGCATAAGTGATTCTACCTCTTGGAAGGTTTTTTTGTTTAAAATGTAAAGAAACATCCAAATATCAACACTCTTTCTTTTGCAGGCTGAAGTGCTACAAGCCTACCATATGAGGAAGGACTCTACCACCTCATTCATTATGCTGTATCTCTAAAGTACAAATCAGATCCACTTCTTGAAGTGAGTCAGGGTTGATGCAATGAGAGCCAGTGTAGTGTAGTGGCTAGAGTGTCAGACTAGGAGTATATATAATACTCCTATTATATATAATAGGAGTATATTATAATACTCCTATTATATGGCGGCATATATAATCCTCCTCTCCACTTTATCCTCACACAACAACAACAACCCTGTGAGGTGGGTTCAGCTGAGAGTCTGGCCCAAAGTCACCCAGTGGGTTTCCATCGGCTGAGTGGGGACTATAACCCAGATCTCCCACACTAGAGGTCTTCAAGAGGCAGCTGGACAACCATCTGTCAGGGATGCTTTAGGGTGGATTCCTGCATTGGGCAGGGGGTTGGACTCGATGGCCTTGTAGGCCCCTTCCAACTCTGCTATTCTATGATTCTAAGGCCTGCCAAGAAAAGATCAGCGAAAGCTGGCATCCCTGCAAGAGTCAGTAATGACTCAGTGCTTGCACGAGAGGTTCCTTTCCTTTCCTTAAGGGTAAAACCCTCTCAGGGCAGCATACGAAGTAAAAAAAAACCCACTATACAAAAGATACAATAAATTTAAATAAATACATATTCATTAACGTTTAAAATACCCAATAAAACTAATAAATAATAAAATTAAAGAAGTAATAAATTTATAATTTATAAATAAATTATATTTACTGTTGTTCCCTGCCTTAATCAAAATGGAGAGCCGGATTATTATTATTATTATTGAATAAAATAAATAAGATGCATGGCACCTCTGGGGGCGTGGTCTCGAGCATGTTCCTCCTCTTAAAGTGAAGACAGGAAAGAAAAGGAAAGGAACCTCTTGTGCAAGCACTGAGTCATTACTGACACTTGGAGGGATGCCAGCTTTTGCTGACCTTTTCTTGGCAGGCCTTATAGCGGGGTGGTTTGCCATTGCCTTCCCCGGCCGTTATTACCTTTCCCCCAGCTAACTGGGTACTCATTTTACCGACCTCAGGAGGATGGAAAGCTAAGTCGACCCAAGCCGGCTGCCTGAAACCCACTTCCGCTGGGATTGAACTCAGGCCATGGGGAGACTTTCGGCTGCAGAAACTGCTGCTTTACTGCTCTGCGCTACACGAGGCTCTACTTTTTTTCTCACCTCACAAAAAAGGGGGGAACACATCCCTCCTTCTACTTTGCATACCCTCCCCTTTACCTCTTCGCGCTTAGAAAGGGATTAGAGATATTTAAAACAAAACGGCAGAAGCGGCACACCGCTCCCACTTCCGGTTTTCGTTGGGCGAGGCGGCCCTCAACATTATGGAACTCTATGGTTTCACGGCGTTCGCTACCCTGCGCCTTCCAGCCGGGTAGCCGGAAGCGTCGCTATGGTTTCGAGGCGCCTGGCCGGTGGCGCACCGCTTTGACGCGAGGGTTTTCCGTCTGCGTCCCTTTCCGTCTGCGTCACTTCCGTGACCGGCGCAGTCTTTCCAGGCCGTTCGCGTGGCTGTGCGGCGTCCCTCCCAGGCAACTCGCCCGGCCGCCCCTGCGAGGCCTCTTCCCCTCCCCCGGCCCTCCTTGTCAGCCGTCGCTCCGGCCTCCGTGCTTCTTCCTCCCCGCCCGCCGCCATGGCGATGAGACAGACCCCGTTGACGTGCTCGGGCCACACGCGGCCCGTGGTGGATTTGGCCTTCAGCGGCATCACCCCCTTCGGCTACTTCCTCATCAGTGCCTGCAAGGGTGAGATTCGGGGGTCCGAGGTGGGAGGAGGCGAGGCGGCGGCAGCAGCCTGTGTGGGTGTGTGAAGGGGGGGATGCTTCCACTCCGGCCTGCGCGGCTTGTGCCCCGTGCAAGTCGATGGCTGAGCTCGGACGAGACGGAAATCAACTGGGGGGGGGGTTAATAGGATCAGAACGGGAAACAACCGTGGATTAGCGTGTCGTCCGAACTCAGCCGAGGTGTGTGTGTGAGAGAGAGAGAAAGCGAGGCGTAGGTAGTCTCAGAAACAAATATGTTTGCCTTGCCGTCTCCCCCACACCCCAACCTTAAAACGGCATGTTATTTATTTGAGGATTTATAACCTGCTACTCTCCGAAAATAGGTTAAAATCCTAGATATACTCGCGTGTGCGGTTGACAGCAAACACTTATTTTCCCTTGCCTGGAATTGCCTCCGTGAGGCCTGAGCATCTCCCTGGCTGCTTTCAAGTCTCCTCTAACTCGCCTTTAGCTTGAATCTTTTGAAAATATTTCTCTTGTCCCAATACCATTAGTTTAACTATGCCAAAGCGAGGGTAGCGTTAGTCATAACTAACTTAAATCCTATTTATTTCAATGGGTCTACTCTAGGATTAGATACTACCCTATGTGTAATTGAAATAACAGTTTATTTTCACCTCTTTGCCTCACTTCTGTTTCTTTGTTTCCAGTTCCCTGAAGAAGGGACCTGTCAACCCTGCTTGGGAGGGGGGGGGGAATACCTTGTACATAGATAATACTGTAGAAATCATTGCCTGCTACTTCAAGCATTTTTTTTTCAAAATGGAAAAGCATTACCTGTATACTTACCTATCCTCAGAGATGTGTCCATCTTATTATTTTTATAAACTCAAATTAAAGGAGAATTTATTTATTGCGATAAAAGTATATAGAACATTCTTCAAAACTTTGTAACTCTGTTTCGGTCAGGGTTGATTTGATTTAAAACAAATGGATTTAAATCGCTTCTCTGGAGGACTTGGTTTTAATTATTTAAATCACAGTTTAAATCACCAGTGAAGAAGATTCTATTCAATCATAATTTTCTTTAATAGTACATTATTGTTTAATATAACAATACATATTCAGAGATGTAGGTTTCATTAAAAACAATTATTCTGAATTGTTTTCAGATTTATTTTCATCAAAAAATAGATGATAATTTGGCCATTTTAGTACTAAAGCAGAATGAACTTATGAAGTCATAAGGAAGGTAAACCAGTTCCAACTGTTCATTAATTTTTATGTAAATGTTCTTAAAAAAATAAAATTTAGGCAATTTCAACCACAGAAAGTACCGAACCAAAATATTACCAAATGGCATTTCTTTTACAGCCTGCTGCTGCCATTCTACAGTGGCTTTCAGCTCAGTTGAGCTAAGTAAGCAGAGGAGTAAGCAGGAACTTCTTGCATGTATAACATATAAACGTTAATGAATGCTTTAAAATGGAGCAGGGGATTTGATTTGATGGCCTTATAGTCCCCTTCCAACTCTACTATTATAGAATACAAATTTAAATAACATGCACATCCATGAATAGCTTTTGCAATACACATTGCATTTTTATTTTTACCTGTAAATTCAAGACTATTTACAAATACTAAGCATATTCAGATTTAAAAACCATACAACCATGAAAAGGAACAGCATTATTACAATAAGCTAAAAGAATACTGAGAGAAACCACAAAAATAATTAATAAAACAGGTGCAGTGGAGGGGATATATTTTATGAGCTTTGTTGTATGGTGGCTAGAGCATTGCATTTTGGGCATGAAATCCTAAGATTCAAATCCTGTCTTCATCTGTCTGCCTAGCTTAGCTTACAAAGATAAGCAAGACAGATAAATATAGATTCTTTAAAAAATAAAATAAAAGTTTTAAAATATAAATCAGATGTCTTTATTAAATCAGATTTTTAATACAAGCCTTTAAAATTATAATAACCTAGCTTCAAATTCAATCTGAATTTAATACAAATATTTAAGGTTTACAGTACTTATATATTTGCATGCAGTTTATTAGCTGTCTAAGGTGAAGCATTACAAGAGGGTGGGTTAGATCTGGACTTCGTCATAAAAGGACACCCATTGAAATCAGTGGAATTTAAATTAGTCACAACTAGCTTAAGTTCCGTTGATTTCAGTGGATCCACCTTAGGTATGATCAATTTGGATTAAACCTACTTTGCTAAATCATGAATACATTTCTGTATTGGATATGGGTATGTTGCTTTCCACTTAATTGGAGAATAGTGTGTTGCTCAGCAACTACAAACCTTTGCTTACTGAAAATTCTCAGCATTTAACCCACACTCTTATACTAAAGCATGATTAATTGCTTTCAGTGAGCGAAAGGACTCCAAATCCTCTGCTAGATTGTATGGCCCTTGCCTTTAAGTTATTGATTTTGCTTAGTGTCCTTGCAAGTACGCAGGCACAGTCAACAGAAATCCATTTATTTCACAGCTGGCTCCAATATGGTGCAAAAGAATGTAAGTTATATTGTCAAATGCATTAAATCATACTTCTGGGTAGTATAATGGTACTCTTCAATGCAAGCCAATATATTTTAAAAGGTTGCTATAACAACTAGTACATTTTAGAAAAACATTGAAAGGAGGAAATTAAATGCTTTGTGTAAAGTATTGAATATTCCTGTGCACACTTTGAAGTAAGCCCGGTTCAACACAACGGTCTGGTTCACATGACATGAAGGTGGTTAACAAGCCATGGTGGCTTGTTAACCACTACTGCAAATGCTGGCTCATTTCCTTAATTACTCTTGTCCTGCAGGGTTATTGTTCGGGTGGCTAACAAACTGCCCAGAAATCATGGCCTGTTGTAGGGTTGTCTGTCAACCTACCCAATAAATCACCCTCACCCAGCTTGGATGACATGAGACACTGTGGGAGAGGCTCGAATCAGCAACCTGGCGGCCATGAGTGCTGCAGCACACTGGCCCAGTTCAGAAGACACCTTAAGCCGCAGCTTTAATCATGGTTAATAAGGCTTTTTTGCCTTATTCACTGTGGTTTAAGGTGTCATCTGAACTGTGGCTTAAATAACTGCTGGCCTGGATTACACGATAACCACAGCTCCCTTGGCTTAAATAAGCCAGGGTGGGCTGCAGTTCTCATGTGAACCAGATCAGTAGTACCTAGTTATAGGTAAATATGCATATGATCAGGCTGTATAGGAACTTGTTTCAGCTAAATACCCAATGTTGGCTGGGTTCTCCCTAGGATTGTCTATGCTGGAGTGGATAGATGGCTGCTGTGTATGTTGGGAGAAATGAAGCAGAAAGTTTTTGCCCTCCCACAGTTAGTAAGATACAAAAGCCTTGACTTTTCATTGAACTTGGCAAGGGAGATCCGAGGAGGAAGTTAGACCTCCCAAACCTTCATAGTATGACTGTCAAATTCCCAAACCTTTACAATAAACTTCTTTCTAGTGCTGTTTTAGAAGAACATAATATTCTTCTAAGAAGGCATGTGATCTTCTGAGGGATTGTTGGCACAATCCATCATCCTCAGATAACCAACCTGAATTCAGTTCTATATACATGCTCAAATGGTGAATCGGAAGTTGAAATTTAAGTTCCTGTCCCAATCTTCACTGGCTTATTCCAGCCATAAATAAGTGGTTTTGTATAAAATAAGCAGGCATTCTGTAGTGAGTGGTGTTCTTAAAGCACTAGAGAAGAATAGTGACTTGTAAATGACCCAAGGGAGTCTACAGTAGGCTTTACCAAAACATCTGGAAATTCTTTGGAACACTCGGGGTTCTACTCTCACTGGATAACCTTCTGAATCTTGATTATATATATGTAGTTGTTTATAAATACTCTGCATCAACATCTGATTTCAGCTGTTTAATAGGATACACACCTGTCTGCATTCCTTTTTTTTTTTTTTTGCTAGATGGTAAACCTATGCTTCGCCAGGGTGACACAGGAGATTGGATTGGAACATTTCTTGGTCACAAGGGAGCTGTCTGGGGTGCCACTTTGAATAGGGATGCCACTAAAGCAGCTACAGCCGCTGCAGATTTCACCGCGTAAGTGAAAGTCCTCTTTCTAACCCTGAAACATTCCATATGTTTCTACTGCTTTTTGCAGCTCCTTTAACACACTTGAATGTTGTTGGTTTTGGGTGTCTCAATTTATTAAGAACTTAATTGCTGCTGTGCAAACAACAACAACAAACAAACCCTTTATAGCCTAGAACATGGTTACGTTAGCATGACAGTCACTGTATATTCTCTGTTTCAGCAAAGTGTGGGATGGTATTTCAGGGGATGAATTAATCACCTTGGCTCACAAACACATTGTCAAATCTGTGGATTTCACTGAGGTAAGGCAAACACAAAATCTTTTCTTTTCAGTATTGAGAGTTTGTCTTTGTTTCCCTGTGTATCATATCAACAACTTCATATTACTCATTGTTAAGCTTTAAAAAACAGTTTCTAGAAGTAATGTGGTCAAGTTTAATATAACAGTATTGTAATCCTGCTGAGGTCATATGGATGAAAATGACAGCATTCGTTTTCTGTTCTAGGACAGCAATTACCTGTTGACGGGTGGACAAGATAAACTGTTGCGTATCTATGATTTAAGCAAGCCAGAAGCAGGTGGGTTTCACTGTTCCTTATAATCAGTGAAACTGGTTATTAGCAAAAGCTATTAATTCTACATATAATTCCACTAATCCTTGCCTTACCTACTATTCCACATAACCTTTTATAACCAAACCTACTCTTCCCATGTTTACATCTGCTTCCTTGTCCCTACTGTTCTTCTGTTTCTCCTGTGTCGAACTTTAGATTGTCAGCTCCTCAGGGCAGGGACCTGAACTCCCGTATTCTGTAAAGCATCATGCACATTGGTTAATAAAGTTAATGCAATCCTGAATTTGGGTAGAAATGAAATCATTGGTGCATACATTGGTTGTATTTGGACATAACATTAAACGATGGTTTTATGTTACGTGAAGGCGCTTCAGGTGCATAAGCTCCTGTCTCTTATCCAAGCTGGCCACAAAGACAGATTGCAAACTTCTGCTTCTGTTTTCAACTAACCATTTTGTTGTTGGGTCCAGGCAAACTGTGGCTAGGGAAAACAAGCCAATTTCAAACCATGGTTTCTGATCCTGATCCTAAGCTATAGTTAACACTAAGAAGAAACCATGGTTAGTAGAAAATCTAAGCTAAAGCTTCCAGTGTTCCTGTGGTTGTGCTAGAGGAGTGAATGGAAGCACACGAGCCGCAGGCTCATGCAGATAATGCTAAACTAGAGTTGAACGTTATGTCCAACCCCAGCCAACAAGCTGGTTCAGATATCATGATTAACCATGGTTTATAATGACAGGAGTGTGCTGCAGTGAGCCTCAGGATTGCGAGCTCCCCTCATCTCTGAGGTTTGGAGGAAGTCAGAAATTATTGCTTCTGTTCTTGATTAACCACAGTTTACAAATCTTAAAGTGTGGTTAATCTTAATTATGTTTTGTTTGAAATAAACCATCTTCAAACCGTGGGTTATGAAGCTGGTTTGTTTCAAACAAACCATGGCTTCTGATCTTTTAGCCATGTTGTGGGATTGGGGAGTACGCAAGCCGAGAACATGCAAGCCTGAAGCTTGCTCCAATTTATTCCTATCAAGAATGGTTAATCATTATCTCTGAACCAGTGAAATCTGTCGATATCATGAATAAATTGTAATGGCACTTGCATCTTGATTAAAAGAGAGGTTAGACTCATGAAATGATCTGGATTTTTAAAAGGTTTGAGAATATGCACAAAAGTTGGTCTGAACATCTCTTCCTGCAACTGTTTGTGTTTATACTTTGCCTGAAAGTTCTGTTGACATTATACTGTATTAAACATTCAGAGGTGCTGTAAGTTACTCTCATATACAAGGTTTGTATTGCCATAACATGATCCTCTGAATAATTGTACTTCTTGATCGAAGGTGGCCTTGGTGAAGTGTAAGGCTAGAGATTTTCCTTTTAAATACCGATATATTTCCTCTTCTCTTTAGAACCTCAAGTGGTCAGTGGCCACACATCTGGTATTAAAAAGGCTCTGTGGAGCAGTGATGACACACAGATCCTTTCAGCAGATGATAAAACTGTCAGGTAAGAACTAACAAATATTTTGCTTTCACCACTGTTTTATTAGGCTTCTACATTAGCTCCGTTTGGCTCTTGACTTCAGTATAGGGTCACCTTTTTAATTTGGGTATATAGCTTTTCAGCTAGGTTTGCTTTGCTTTGTCATGTGAATCTTACAGCATAATTCTGTGGATCAGGGATGAACAGATTTCAGCCTTGCCAGATCTACTTGTCTTTTGAGGAACTCAGGGCCCATCAGGCTGGAGCCTAGAGCTACAAAGTGGCTCAGGAAGATGGACAGGGAGTTTTATACTTAAAGTTAAAGAACAGGCCCCATGGCAAAGGCTCAACCCAGGAATTTATGTTCTGCACTAGAATTTAGCTCAGTCATTGCTCATCCCACCCTGCTCCCCAAATCCATTCTTGGTTTTCCATCAACTTTCATTTCACCAGCTCTGTTTAGAAAAATAGGCCCTTTTGTTTGAGCAGTTTAACAGTTGGGAGTCAAAGTTTTGCTGATCTACTGCAAAAACACCAGTAGATCCCAAGCTAACTCCCATCCACCTTGCTTTGCATGTTTATTCCAAAGTAAGTCCCAGTGTGTACAATGGTGCTTACTTCTAGGTAAGCTCATGTAGTATTGCAGCCTTCAAATGATATGTACATTGGTGGTGCAATAATAATAATAATAATAATAATAATAATAATAATAATAATAATAATAATTTCTGCTGTTAATTTAATTTACCTGAACATTAGATCAGAACTGTCAATGTTAGCAAATATATTTTCTACCCTAATGCTGCCAAAATGTCAGCTGAGTTACTTTGCATACTAAGTGTTTGTCATTGCAGTTTCCTGTATGCTAGATGAAAAATTGCTGCCATTTACTAAAGCATTTAAGATGCATTATAACTTTAAAACAAAACACATAGCTGGTGTTCAGATTGTGTGCATGTGATCTTGGGACACTTGTGTCCTTCACAGTTAGTTAAGTACTGTTCGGGTAGATGGCTACAGAGAGCTTTTCTGCTCTTGATATGTTCAAAAGGTTTAATTGTGCATATGCCCTGTGATAAGAGTGGAATTCACAGCTACTTCCTTGGTTTTGATTTAGCTAAAAGCTTCTCTTTCTCTTCCATTGTCCACCAAACTTAATAACTTAAAATCAGAGTGCTTCCTTAGGCTGAAAACTCTGGATGTCATCTGTCTGGCCACCCCAAAAATCCACTGGGAAAGAGGTTGACCAGAGTTTTCATCCTGAAGAAGACTTTGCATTCACCCACTCTTAAAAGTTATGTAATACTTATAAAATACAATGTTGTTCTTATGAGCCAGGAATTTCAGAACTTCTTAGACAAAAAATAACAACTGTGGCCATGTTCTTGAGCAATACTGCAAATATGTGGAGAGGTGATGGCAGAGCCGAGGAGCATTTGACCTAGAAGAGTTTGCAGATATGACCTACGATATTGCAGTTATAATGAGCTAAATGTATTTTACTCACATCTCTCCGTTGCAGACTCTGGGACAGAAATACATTGACAGAAGTGAAGGCAATAAATGTTGCCATGTCTGTGAGCAGCATGGAATATATTCCAGAAGGGGAGTTAATAGTGATCACCTATGGAAGGACCATTGCATTTCATAGTGCAGAAACGTATGTTGTTGTTTTAATGTGTGTTTTTACAAAACATGACAAAATTGGCAAGGCTTGCAACAGCCTAAGCAGATGGTGTGAGCATGCTGCCATGCTAGATCATATATATTCTTTCAGACTCTTTATTGCTTTGTTAAAATGTGTGTGGGGGTGTAATTGAAGATCATATAGGTTTAAAATACAATTTACGCCATAATGGCAATAGTCTCAACTCTTCCCACCTTCTGTTACCCAGTTTATAATAAAAAACGAACTATTTACATAACATCTGGGTTCTTTGCTGACACACTCTGCTGCAAGATAAGATTTACAGAAATACCTGGTTCTCTAGGACCCGAAGACAGTCCCTGTAGGTCTGTGCATTTGATTATGTAATTTATCTAACTTTCATGACTTCCTTATTATTGTTCTCCTGACTGAATCAGAGTCATCCTAATTGTTTTTGCAAAGGGTTTTTAAATCTTGTATACTTTTTAATGTTTACTATTTTTAACTGTTGTAAACCGCCCAGAGAGCTTCGGCTGTGGGACGGTATATAAATGTAATAAATAAATAAATAAAGTCTACCCTGCTTAATCAGAATTTGCAAAGCTACTTAAACGAAATATCATGTATATATCTCAAGTTAGGCAGAGAACACTAAAAATGGTAGAGACATGAGACAGTAGCACTAAAACCAATAAATTGAAGGCCAGGGTGAATAACAGCCTTATGGTGCAATCCTGTGCATGTTTACTCAGAAGCAAGTCCCATTAGTTTCAATGTGGCTTACCTCCCAGGTATGTGGATATAGGATTGCAGTTTTAACCTAACTGTGAAGGCTAACCAAACTAGATGTCAGAGAGTATCCCATAACTGGAATGCCCCCTTACCAGTGACCACCTGCCTAAACTGGGTGGGGGGCACCCAGAGGAGGACTACTTGATCTCCTAAAGTACAAGGTATAAAGACATACTGCTTGAGTTCTTCACATCAGATTTTAGTATCATGGCTGTGTGTGTGTAAAACCACTTGGCAAACTTAAACATGCTTTTTTTTGTTAATGCAATCCCAGATTTGACTAGTGTATAAATATGAAATCCCTCTAATGGGAATTCCTATCTGGAATGTGTTGGTATCTGAGTCTAGAGTTGAGTTTTTAGAACCTTTCTTAATGTGGTTTTCTTCCTCTCTATAGGCTGGAACAGATTAAAGCATTTGAGGCTCCTGCAACAATCAATTCTGCATCCCTTCACCCTGAGAAAGAGTGTTTAGTTGCAGGTGGTGAAGATTTTAAACTTTATAAGTATGATTATAATACTGGTGAAGAACTAGGTAAGTAAACTTACAGTATGTTTGAGAACATGTTTTGATCACTTGCATTTCTGTTAAAATCTAAAACCAGTTTAACTACTAATGCCAAAGGCTTTAAGCCTTCCAAATTTCCTTGGGTGTGGTATAGTGAAGTAACAGGAACTTCCTAATCAAGTTAGTAATATATCCACATTTCTTTTGATCAAACTCTGGGCCAGTTGGGTGTCTTTAAATAGGTAGGGAGCTTTTGGGGGTATGTGTGAATAGCCTCAAATTTGCATATGTTGAGACCTTGAGGCTTGAAGGCCATAAGAACTGCCCTGCCACGAGGCTGGGAAGACTTCAGGGCTGGTGAGAGAAGAGAACTGGGGGAGAGGACTGCTCTACCATCCACAGCAGCCTGCTGCTTGTGCCACTGCTCCGCCCACCTCCCAGTTCCATTGATTGCTGAGTGGAGCCAACTGCCAAGGTTCTCTCCAGCCAATTGACAGAAGAGTGCTGTCTCCAAGCCTGTTGAGACCTTGAGGCTTGAAGACCATAAGAACTGCCCTGCCACGAGGCAGCTGGCTGCCCCGGTCAGGGCGTCCCTGAAGGGGGCGCCACCAAAGGGGGTGCACCATCAAAGGGGGTGCGCCCCTTTGGTTTGCCCCTTCGGGATGCCATGAGGGTGAGGGTGATTCTCTTTTTCTCTCTCTTCCCTGGGCTGTCAACTCACTGCTTCTTTTAACCATTACCTCGGTTGTGTGAGAAGAGTTTCCCTGAGTGAGAGCAGGGATCTCATGGGAAATGATATAATTACTTCTTGTGTCCTCCCCACCCTGAGGCAGAGGTTGGGGGCTTCACCAATTATAGCTGCTTCATCTGCTTTATAGGAGAGGCTGTGGTACTTGAAGCAGGAGGCTCCCCTGTGTGAGAGCCAGGGGGAGGAGTGTGGCCACACATCAGGTAGTAGTAGAATTAGCAGTTACTAAGAGAGGGAGATTGTGGGGTCAGGGGGAAAGCACTTTATCGCTTAGTTGGTAGTAGCCTGATGTCCATCTGTGACCAGTGGCTGGTTACCACAAGTGAGAAATGTGACTGTGTTGTTTGTATGACTGAGTGTGGGTTTGAATGGTGAGTGAGTGCATAGGTGGCGTAGGTAAAGATGTTTTTGGGAAGCCGTGATGCAGGGACACATGGAGGGGGAGCCACTATTCCAGTGATTTGGGGCAGAAGGAGATATGGCAGGAGGAAGGGGTTGCAACATCAGCGTAGAACGGGTTTCAGGTGTCTTCACACTGTTCCCCTTCTACCCTCCTCCTCTAGTTCTCATGTACCTGGTAGCTCATCCACTGAGCCCTCCTTCCTTGTGGTGCTGCTCTTTAATGCCAGGTCAGTCCGCAATAAGACCTCTCTTATTCATGATTTAATCCTGGATGAGAGGGCTGACCTGGCGTGCATTACTGAGACTTGGGTGGGTGAGTTGGGTGGGGTTGATCTGACTCAGCTCTGCCCATCTGGGTACTCAGTGCAGCACCAACACAGATTGGAGGGACGGGGTGGGGGAGTCGCCGTGATTCATAGATCTTCCATCTCTATCACCAGGAAACCACTCCATCTTGGAGCAGGCCTTGAAGGTTTGCATCTGGTGTTGGGCCAGAGAGACAGATTGGGGATGCTGCTGGTATACCGCCCACCCTGCTGCCCGGCATCCTCCCTGACTGAACTGGCGGAGGCAGTCTCGAGTGTGGTGTTGGAGGAACCCAGGACGGTGGTTCTGGGCGACTTCAACTTTCATGCTGAGGCTGTCTCTGGGGCTCTGGCTCGGGACTTTATGGCCTCCATGACAACCATTGGGCTGTCTCAGTTTGTCATTGGCCCAACCCAAAAAGCAGGGCATACCCTTGATTGGGTTTTTGCTCCAGGCTGTGAGATGGGTAGTCTGAAGATTGGGGGGGTCCAAGTAACCCCATTGTCATGGTCAGACCATTTCTTGGTGAGATTTGAACTCACAGCGTTACTACTCTCCTGCAAGGGTGAGGGACCCATTCGGATGGTCCGCCCCAGGAGACTGATGGAATCCAATGGATTTCTGAATGCTCTTGGGGATTTTCCAGTGGAGAGAGCTGGTGATCCAGCCGAGGCCCTAGCCTCACTGTGGAATGGTGAGATGCGGAGGGCCATCGACTTGATCACACCTGAGTGCCCTCTCCAGTCCTGTAGAGCCCGCTCTGCTCCTTGGTATACTAAGGAGTTGCGGTCAATGAAACAGGCTGGACGTCGGCTGGAGCGCAAATGGCGCAAGACTCGAAGTGAAGATGACCGAGCACGCTGTAGAGCGCATAATCGTGCCTATTGCGTGGCAGTGCGGGCAGCAAAGAAGGCTTATTTTGCTGCCTCCATTGCGTCCTCGAGTAGCCGTCCAGCGGAGCTCTTCCGGGTGGTCCGGGGGCTGCTAACATCCTCCCCAGCAAATGGGGCCCTGGCTCCGTCAAGGACCCGCTGTGACCTTTTTGCATCACACTTTGAGGACAAGATCGCTTCTCTCCGCAGCGAGCTTGACGTTGTTTTTAGTGCAGCTCCAGTTGAGGTGTCCGATGCCACCATCTGCCCAATTTTGTGGGATCAGTTCCAGTTATTGCAGCCTGATGATGTGGACAAGGTGCTTGCAGCAGTGCGACCGACCACTTGCCCTCTCGATCCCTGTCCCTCCTGGCTTATAAAAGCAAGCCGAGGGGGTCTCTCAGGGTGGGTCCAGGGGGTGATAAATGCTTCTCTCCGGGAAGGGGTGATCCCTGATGTACTTAAGGAGGCAGTAGTGCGACCACTCCTGAAGAAGCCCACCCTGGACCTGATGGTATTAGGCAACTACCGCACAGTTGCTAACACTCCTTTTTTAGGGAAGGTACTTGAGAGGGTTGTGGCGGAGCAACTGCAGGCACTCTTGGAGGATACTGATTATCTAGATCCATTCCAGTCTGGGTTCCGATCTGGTTACGGGACTGAATCAGCCTTGGTCGCCCTGATGGATGACCTTTATCGAGAGAGGGACAGGGGGAATGCAACCCTGTTAATCCTGCTCGATCTCTCGGCGGCTTTTGATACCATTGACCATGGTATCCTCCTGGATCGAGTCCGTGGGATGGGCATCGGAGGCACTGTTTTACAGTGGTTCCGGTCCTACCTACGGGGTCGTTTTCAGAGAGTAGCATTGGGTGACCAGTCCTCGGCCTCCTGGCAATTGAGCTATGGAGTGCCACAGGGCACCATCTTGTCCCCAATGTTATTTAACATCTATATGAAGCCGTTGGGAGCGGTCATTAGGGGATTTGGAGCTAAATGCCATCAATACGCTGATGACACGCAGCTCTATCTCCCTGTGACAACTGAATCAGGTGAGGCTGTGCAAGTCCTGGACCAGTGCCTAGACTCAGTAATGGGCTGAATGAGGGCCAATAAACTGAGACTGAATCCTGGCAAGATAGAAGCCCTGTGGGTGAGTGGTTCCCGAGTCCGGGAGACAGGCTCATTGCCTGTTCTGGATGGGGTTGCTCTGCCTCTGAAAGAACAGGTTCGTAGTTTGGGGGTACTCTTAGACCCATTTCTGTCGTTGGAGGCTCAAGTAGCCGCCACGGCTCGGAGTGCCTTTTACCATCTTCGGTTGGTTTGCCAACTACGGCCTCTCTTGGACAGGGATAGCTTGGCCAGGGTGATACAGGCATTGGTAACCTCAAGATTGGATTACTGCAACACGCTCTATGTGGGGCTGCCCTTGAAGCTGCTCCGGAAGCTGGAGCTAGTGCAGAATGCTGCAGCTCGGCTGTTGTCTGGAGCTGCCCCTTTCCACCATGTAACTCCTCTGCTGAGGGAACTGCACTGGCTGCCTATTCGCTACCGGGCCAGGTTTAAGGTTCTTGTACTTGTGTACAAAGCCCTAAACAACTTGGGACCAGGATACCTGAGAGAGCGCCTTCTCCCTTACCTACCTGCCCGGTCACTGAGGTCAACCGAGGGCCTGCTCCTGGTGGTTCCACCTAGATCCATCCTCCGATTGGAATCCACCAGGGGAAGAGCCTTCAGCGTGGTGGCCCCCCTCCTGTGGAATTCCCTGCCTCTGGAGGTCAGGCAGGCTCCAACCTTGTACTCCTTTCGGCGCCTCCTGAAAACATCTTTATTCCAAGAAGCCTTTCTTTAACATGCAGCCTTGGATTTCTGTGTTGTTGTTTTTTGCTTCTTTTTAAATTTAGTTTTAACTGTTTTATTGTTTTTATTTTCATTTTTACGTTGTACACCGCTCCGAAATTTTTCAATGGGGAGCGGTATATAAATATTCTAAATAAATAAATAATAAATAAATATGTCTGAATTGTGTTCGAATGGCCATTGTACCTCTCAGCTCAAGTTGCAGCAGGAGACTTCTATATGACTGATTAACTTTACACAACTGTAATTGCTGTCTGAATGGCCAAAGTGCCACATGCCAGAGTCTTCCTATGGCTGAGATCCAGAAGACACAGTCTGATGCACAAGGATCTCCTTTCCTCTTGGATAGCTCCAGATCATCTTTCCCCAGTCAGCCTGTAAAGCACACATTTTTTTCAGTCCTGGTTCCAGGAAGAAAAGAGATGCAAAAGTGGGAGGAAAAACCTGCTGACGTTATATAGTAGGGGAGGTAAGGGGAATCCAAAATGGTGGCTACGAGACACATACGCATCAGAAGGTAGTGGGAAAGTTCTGACCAAGACTGCAGGAGGAGGGATGTAGTAGTAGATAGTTGGAGCAAGGGAGGGGGAAAAGATGAGAGTTTTAAAAAATGTCCAGTGTTTGAAGGCTGCTGGTAAAGGTGGGACTCAGTTCTGTAAAAGTTGAAGGCCAACTTAACTGAAGCCAGCTTCGTTCAACCAGTATATGTGCTGGTAGCCATTCACAGCAGACAGATTAATGCTAGCTGCAAGGCCTTTCTCTAGGTATGGAAAATGAGTGACAAGCTGTTAAGTTGGAAGCTGTGTGTGCCTTTTGTTTTCTCTAGCTCTTGTAAAACAACTTCTCTTTGTAGTGGAGCTAGAAACACTTTTAGGTACCAACTCTATAAGCTGAGAATTTTTAATAGCTGGGCACTCTTTCATTTTTGATATTCTACAAGCCTTCCAATATATCACTGTTTAAGAAGGAATGTAGTAAGATAAACAAGTGCTCAGATCAAAGCTTGAGTTCATGATTCCAGTGGCCCTCTAATGATTTGTTTTTTCTTATTATGATATATTTATTTATATAGCACCATCAATGTACATGGTGCTGTACAGAGTAAAACAGTAAATAGCAAGACCCTGCCGCATAGGCTTACATTCTAATAAAATCATAATAAAGCAATAAAGAGGGTAAGAGAATGCACCAAACAGGCAGTATAAAAGTCAGAACAATTCAAGTTATAAAAGCTTTAGGAAAAAGAAAAGTTTTTAGCTGAGCTTTAAAAGCTTTTCTAGCTTCTCTGACTTAGGGACAGAGTGTGAGAGGTCATAAGCTGCATGTAGAGATGTTTCCTGCACTTAAGAATAAAGCATTATCCAATGAGACTTTCTAGCTATCTCAAACCTGTATCTATTTTCTGGTGGCAAGCCATACCCCAAGGAGTAGAGGATCTCTCCATATCATACAAAGTACACAAGAGCTACCTGTTATACATGGATGTAGCCTCATTGCTTTGGTTCTATGACTTAGACCGGTAACCTTATTTATTTATTTATTTATTTATTTATTGCATTTCTATTCCGCCCAGTAGCCAAAGCTCTTTGGGCAGTTCACCACCTTCATCTTCAGTACTCAACCCCAGAGCAAACAAGTAGTTGGTTATTTTCTTTCTAAATTCGTAAGTCTAGATCTTCAAGTGTGTGAGCATTTATTCCTTGCCTGAAATTTGGATTGATGTGTTGTAATTTCCTTGCAGAATCTTACAAGGGGCACTTTGGACCCATTCACTGTGTCAGATTTAGCCCAGATGGAGAGTTGTATGCTAGTGGCTCTGAGGATGGAACGCTAAGACTGTGGCAGACAACAGTAGGGAAAACATATGGTCTCTGGAAATGTGTGATTCCTGGTAAGAAACGAGTGTTCTTTCCTGATGGAATTGAAGTGCACTGTGGTTTATTTTAAGACAAGTTAATTATTATAAATTGTATTAAACATTATCGCTTGTTTCATCGCTTGCTAAGTGTCTTGATGAAGACCAAATTGTCACTGATGTGGTAGATCTCTGTCTTCAGACAGCAGGGAGGGGCTCACATGGATCAGTGCTCCTCCCTACGTAAAAAGAAATTCTCTGCACTTATTGGGGGAAGTCTAGGTAGAACCCATCTCCTTGACATTTAGTTTTCTGTATAGATGATAAGGAGCAGCATTGTGATGTGAGCCCCCCAGCTGCTATTTCAATGTATAAAGCTCTAAAAACCAGGATATTTGAGAGAGAGCGCCTTCTACTTTGCCAGGTTGTGCAGTCACTGAGATCATCCGATGAGCCGCTTCTAGTGGTTGAGGATGGTCCAATGGTCCATTTGGAGACCACTCGGAGTAAGCCTTTAGTGCGTTGCCTCCCTCTCTATGGAAATCCCTGCCTGTAGATGTCAGGCAGGCACCAACATCGTTTCATTTTCAGCGTCTGCGGGAGACATTTTTGTTTAAACAAGCTTTCCCTGACTAACTAGCCACAGTTTTATTGGCACAATCTGATTGTAAAGGTTTTAATTCTGTACATTATTATTATGAACAATAAAAGGAATTTAATCATAACGACAACAGTAACAATCCTTTTATTGTTCATTGCTTGGATATTTCATTGGATTTAGAGTGGCATATAAATTGTGTAAATAAATGAAGAGGCAGCTCAGATACCGATTTATCATACCAAATTTACGCTTAATTCAGTTTGGTCCCTGAATATCCACCCCACCCTGCACTGCCATTGGCCTTGTAAAACTGAAATGCAGTGCACACTTTGCTGACATCAATGAGTGTGCTTGAAATTGCCTCATAATAAAACATAATTTGTTTAAGAGAGGATGGGTCATGATGATATATTAAAAACTAACTGGCAAAGCACATCAAACAGCAGTGAAAACACTTAGGGGATGGCAAAACCCCTCTCAAGTTCTGTAGTAAGACGTTTAGCAGAGAACTTCAGCTATTGGGCAGTATGAAACAAGCATGAATACGAAAAGTGATTTCTCTCTCTCTCTCTCTCTCTCTCTCTTTATAGAAGAAGAAGAACTGACTAAACCAAAGGTCAACCTACCAGGAACTGCGGAAGAAGATCTAGGTAATGAGCTGGCAGCTGTGATGGAGTCTGGTCAAAGTAATTTAAATACTGACCTCTATACATTTTCAACTATATACTGTAATAACTCAGTGGGGGGGGGGGGGGGACACATAGGATCCAGTATGGATCTCCACTTGTAGCCACTGCAAGAGCTGTCAGGCCATTCTTCCCCTCACTTGCACTAAAGTAGTAAAAACTATGCTGTAGCTTTTGAACTAATTGCAAAAAACAACAACACAACCCACATTGAAATCAAGGAGCAATGGCAAGATCTTTCTAGGGAGTGGGTGGCAGCTAGCTACTAGTGCCCCTAAGGGCTGTTGCAGTGACTGGCTAAGTCACAGCAGGGAAGTTTCCCTCCAGTTTAGTGGCAAATGCATTCTACTGTTCTGGCTAGAACAGAGGTTTGCATAGCCAAAGTCGGGATCAGGCTGCACTTAGAATAAGTATAAAACTCCTATAAGTGCAGGAGAACAAAGTGTTTGAAATAAGGTCATGGTTGAATACTTGAATAATGTTGACAAATGTATCTTTTAAGTGATGGCTGCTAAAGAGGATTATTTTGATGTTTTCTTCCTTCTTATTTTCAACTTGGCAGAAGACCTTGGCTCTGAAAATTCAGATTCCATCTACAGCACAACTCCTGAAGTTAAGGCTTGAGCTTCACAGCTATTAATGACAACACATGGACATTTTGAGACTAAATCAAGAAAGCAGTGGTAACGCAGCAGCCTCCTGGAGTGCAGACTGTACCTAAGGCAAAGAGGGGCGGTGATGGATAAGAATGCATTGGAACTGTTTGTCAAGAGTTGAGAGTATTGAATGGGACAAGCAGTAACGGTTTTTGCTGTCTTCAAGCACCACTGCCTGTTGTATGTCTGAATGTAACATGGCAGCTGAGACAAAAGTTTCTCCAACTCCAGTTAACTCATTGTAGTGTTTATTACTGAGGAGAAAGGTAATGGCTTCTAGTAGAGTGTATTTTCTGAAAGTGGGAAGAGTTGGCAAAAGATGGGGTTATGTGGTAAAACAACTGACTTTTGTTTTTTCTTTTGTTGTACTTCGCTTCTGAATATCTGTTTCAACCATCTAAATAAAATGCCTCTACAACAACATTCCTAGGGAAGCTCCTATAATGTACAAGCTAACACATCTGTTTCCTAACAGGGTTGAGTGTCTTGAAGTTTTAACAGGAAAAGGATACTAAGACTGGTGATGGTTTTTGCATGATAGCTGGCTGACTGCCTTACTGCTTGAGGCTTGTATTTTTTACCTCCAGTAAACTTTTATATTCAAAAGTCTCTCTAAAGTAACGTGCAGGTTGCATGTATTATAACTGCCATGACTATACATAAATTCTCTGGTGGAAATTGTTCCTATAATTTCTGAATTTGAAACATGTAAAAATGTAGATACTTGGGCACTGTCTTCCATCTTAATTTCTTAAAATAGTATTGGCTAAGCCTTTCTGCACAACAAAAGGAGGTTTTCTTTACTGTTTAAAATTTGATACTTTGTGTGTGCACCAGATTACTCATATGGTGTATAGGAATAAAGTTATGGTTTGAGGGGTCATCTGTATTAACTGGAGAATAAATATACGTTGAGCCACTGATATTTATAGTAACAGCAGTGACCTAATGTGTTCAGAATCTTTCATGTGCCCAAACCCATACTCTTTAAAAATATCACCCTGATCTTCTAGAACAGGGGTAGGCAATTTTGGGGGTGGGGGGCATTGATGCATTTGGTATATTGAGAAACTAACAAACTCATATGGGAGGCATAGCAAAGGACAAGTAACCTGCTCAAAAGACTTGAGTACAATGCATAGGTGGAGTCTGAGCCCCAAAATACTAAGCAGCTCCTTTGAACTCCCAGTTTGCTGTGCCAACAGTAATCTATTTCACAGCAATCCCAGCTGCCAGTAAGAGAAGTGTAGTGTTTTCTTTTAAAAAAATGTTGGAGGTAGAGCACCTTGGGGGTGCCACGAATGGTACCTGAGGTAGGGTGACCATATGAAAAGGAGGACAGGGCTCCTGTATCTTTAACAGTTGCATAGAAAAGGGAATTTCAGCAGGTGTCGTTTGTATAGATGGAGAACCTGGTGAAATTCCCTCTTCATCACCACAGTTAAAGCTGCAGGAGCTATATTAGAGTGATTAGATTTAAAAGAGGGCAGGGCACCTGCAGCTTTAACTGGTGTGATGAAGAGGAAATTTTACCAGGTTCTCCATCTATACAAATGACACCTGCTGAAATTCCCTTTTCAATACAACTGTTAAAGATACAGGAGCCCTGTCCTCCTTTTCATATGGTCACCCTACCTGAGGGCACACTGGACCAAGTTGCATATGTCTATTCTAGAATGTTAACTTCCTATGATGTAAGGTTTACTTAAATATTTAAAGAAACTAGACATCAAATGCAGTATTATGCAGTGCCATTTCTTTGGAGGTAGTAATGACTCTAAAATGTAACTCTGGCAAAAAAGCAATTGTGCTCTGAATTAAATGAAACACCAAATCTTTAGAAATGCTTTGGGGAGGGGGGCGATGTGAAAAAGATGTAAACTTGAGAACATGTAATTATGGGCCTGTGGATTTCTGGGTCTGCTCAATGACTTGTATGAGTAGAGTTACACAAGCAGATAAACCACAGGGTGTAGTTCTTGTTGGCCTGTACTTCGATAATAGATAACAAATGTGATAAGGGAAATGAGTTTGTCAGGGGGAGAGATGATAACCGAGCCTCCCTCCCCTGCTGGTTTTCTGTGGATATCATCCTGTTCCTACTGGGAAGCACTGGAGTATACAATGCCCTGAACTAAAACAAAATAGCCACATCTGAGTTGCGTCATGTGATTCAGCTGTGTAGCTTATGCTTACACTGTCTGCTTAGTTAAGATACAAGAATTTTTCCATCTGTTGTGTGTCACAGTCCTTGTGTATTGTTCCTGGCTCCTGCTGCCTTCTCATTCCCCCCCCCCCCCCCAGCTTTTATACGGCAGTGAGAGTATGAATGTGGCCACCTGGTGCACAGTTAGTTGTGTGAATTGTGGGCAATTACATCGCATGTTCATGTCTTAATAGGGAAAGGGTTTTTTGATAAAATATTGTTCAGCTTTTTTGCTATTAGAGTACATTTCAAAACAAATGCATATGCTTGTGGTATCCTCACAGCAATCTCTCCTATTCTGAAATGTATTGCATTTATATAGCGCAAGTGTCTATCCACGCATTCCATCTCACCCACCCCGTTCAGAAATCACTAGGCTATTATTCTCAGCTGTGACATGGCGAGAGTGCCTTCTCACGGCCTATACTTGCTGCCTAAGCAAGTCATGTGGATGATATTGCAAGCTAAGGCAGTATATGATGTATTTTGCCTTTCGGCTGTGGCTAATGCCACTACTTTTTAAAAGGATCAAGTTGCCAAATGTGGATGTGAACACAGCTTTGTTTACAAATGAGTGTGCAATCTATTCTTAACACCAGCGGATACTGCTATGTATTTGTGCAAGAGAAACTGAGCAAGAACAAACTATGTCCTTTTTCTCTCCTGCTGGTTTTTGGAGACTGCCAGCTCAACTGAACCTTGTGTATGCTTTTTCTAGTCTCGTGACAAGAGGCACTCCTTACGGCCCTGTGGCAAAAGCTGCATGCTGTCTTTCTCATTATACATGTTGAGAAAAGTGCCAGTAGAGGGGAAAACTCTCAGATATCCCTCATTGTAGTACTGGTAGAAGGGGACATACTTTTATTCATGAGCTCTGTGGTGCATGAAGCTCCACAGGTTCTTCTACTTAAAACTTAATCCAATCAGCAGTAATAAAACAAAGAGAAATGAGGTACAATTCAACTTACTAAGGGAAAAAGCCCATTGAACTCAATGACTCACTTCTACATACAGAGGTTTAGGACTGGGCTGAAATGCAGCTGTTTCTCACTCACTAGGGAGGAAGGCAATGGTTCTGTGACAACTTAAAATACCATATTTCTTTAATTCTAAGACGCACTTTTTCCCCCATATAGACATCTCTAAAAATGGGGTGCATCTTAGAATCGCGGGTGCGTTTATTATTTCTTAGAATCAAAGCTTTTTTTCTGTTGGTGGTACTGAAATTAGTGTGCGTCTTACAATCGATGGCGTCTTAGAATCGAAGAAATACGGTACATTCCTGACACAGACTTTTCTAGGCCAGAGCCCATTGAATTCACTGAGACTTACTCTGGGCTTTCTCAGTGGAGGAGTATCAAGCTGCAAACAAAATTAAGCAAGTCAGCCCCTAATGTAGCCTTCTCCCATTTGCTGCCTTCCAGATCTATTTCAGATCTGTATGCCACCCTGAGATCTTAATGATATAGGGTGGGATATAAATGTTTTAAATCTCTCAGCATCTCTAAATAGGTTAGGGAAGGCTGCAGTCCTTTGCACACTTATTTGGGAGTAAATCCCATTGCACTCAATAGGATTTCTGAGAGAACATTTTTAGAATTATCCTTGATACCTTCAGCGGCGTTGCTTCAGTATGCTGAAGATAGGAACTGTTACTAACTCCAACCACATCCTACTCACTAATCCTCTGCAAGTGGGTATAGCAGAGACCTTAAAATCCCTGCTTTGAATAGGTGACCTTGGATGGGCTCACTCAGCCTGATCTACCTCGCAGGGTTGTTGTGAAGCTAAACGGGAAACTGAAGAGCAGAATAAAAATGAACAAATTTTCAAACAAAGTTGTACATGTGCATGCATGTATAGATGCAGCAGCCTAAGACTGCAATGAAAATGTTGCCAAATGTGCAGAAATGAAGTCTTGTTGCTCCTTAACAACCTTGCAGAATTAGGCTGCAATCCTCTTCACAGTTACCTGGGAGTAAGTCAGAAGGACGTTACTAATGTTTACTTTTGACTAGACCTGTATAAGAATGTGCTAGTATGGCATAATTTAACGGTGCAATCCTATGCATCTGTACTCAGCCCCACTGTATTGAATAGGGCTTAGTCCTAGGTAAATAGGATTGTAGACTTATAACCCAAACCAATGCCTATTTAGGTTAGCTAAATGCTGTACTTTAGAGAGGATAGTGCAGTATTTGAAAGTGTCTAGTCAAACTCTGGCTTAGAATCAAAGAACTAAAAGACAGAGAGAACAGGTTTTGAAGTTGCTGATTTAGTTAGCACACAGAGAGAAGGAGCAGGTACACAGGTCACCTAGCAGTCTTTGCCATTATTTTTTAAAATTTTATTGCATTTTTAGCCCACCTTTTTCCTCCGAGGAACTCAGTAATAGTCACTGTCTAAATTGGCACCTATACATATAAATTTGCATATGCAAATTGTGCCCCCTTTTGTCCTCTGGATGATGTGTAAGTGGCCGCTCTAATTTACTCAGCTATAAGCTCCAGGCAAAATATACGTGTTTAGGATTCACACAACCTTAGCCTACAAGACATTTGTTTTTGCTTCAACAGACTAATTCCGTTACCATTCTATCTGCACGCTCACTTGGAAGAAAGCCACATGGCTATAAGTGGGTCTTACCATCTCGTTAAGCAGGCATCGGATCGGGCTCTTTTATTAAGTCTTGAGCATTGCAGTCCTATGCAGGTTTACTCAGAGCTAAGTCCCATTGAGTTCAATGGGGCCTACTGCAAAAAAAAATGAGCATAAGGTTGCAGCCTAAATCCTGGTCTTTGGGTAGAACGGTTCAAGCACTCACAGTTTCAGATGTAAACACCAAACCTACAAACGATCTGTTTTGAACCGCTGAAGCGTGCGAGCTTTCTTTACACGTTGCAAGCGGAGCAATAAAATAAACATAAAAATCGCCCTTTCCAAGACTTCGCAAAACGCTTTTACCCGGGGGGGATACTGAAGGTGATGAAATGGCAGGAAGGGGAGGAGGAGGAGAAAGAGAAGAGGCGTAACCAGGAAGCTCTGAAAGCACATTGCCCTGGAAGGAGATACGGGTTTGGCTTTTGCGCCTGCCGCGATCATGGCTTCTCGGAACCCGGGGACGGAGTTGGGTAAGGAGAAGGCAGCAGCCGTGGACTTTGCGCACATCGCAGGCGCGTCAGCGTGGCTCATGGATGCAGGAGGGGAGGCTTTGCTTTCAGGATCCTCAATCATCTATATTTGTCTATAGATTGTAGCCGACAGTGCCGTGTTATGTATAGTGACTTAATCCCCACTGATCGCAATAGGATGTGCAACTTGGGCGATTGCACATGCCTATCAAGTTTTCACCCCGGGCTTTTACTCCCAAGTTGCTCAGAGCTCCCGAGGTGGTCTTAACCCTCAGGACAACTCAGTGAGGTAGGTTAGGCTCAGAGCTAGCGGAATGGAATGACCCAAGGCTTCTGGCTGAGTCGGGATTTGAACCTGGGCTTCTGAAGTCTGATATGCTGAACAAACCCAGCAGGGCTGTTATCAGAGGCAGTAAGCCTATATGCACCACTTACTGGGGGAACATGGGTGTGAGGAACGTGGGTCCTTGTGGTTGGCCACTGCGTGAACAGAGTGCTGGACTAGGTGGACCCTCGGTCTGATCCAGCACTGCTCTTCTTATGTTCTTATGTATTTGGGCTGCAAATTTGTCTAGGTGTAACAGACTCCGTATTCAATGGAATATGTGTGGTTAAGATTGTAACCCAAACTTGCTGATCCTTCCCTCTTGTGCCTGGACGGTGCTTATTGATGTGTGATACTTACTGCTAAATATAATAAACCCCCTAAGTGGTTCACATACAAATATTATAATCACATTTAAAATGCAATATTACAAACAATTCCTATTATTATTATTATTTATATAGCACCATCAGTGTACATGGTGCTGTACAGAGTAAAACAATAAAATAGCAAACCCCTGCCGCATAGGCTTACATTCTAATAAAATCATAATAAAACAATAAGGGGAAGAGAATGCACCAAACAGGCACAGGGTAGAGTAAAACTAACAGTATAAAAGTCAGATCAAAATCAAGTTTTAAAAGCTTTAGAAAAAAAAGTTTTTAGCTGAGCTTTAAAAACTGTGATTGAACTTGTAGTTCGCAAATGTTCTGGAAGAGCGTTCCAGGCGTAAAGGGCAGCGGAAGAAAATGGACGAAGCCGAGCAAGGGAAGTAGAGACCCTTGGGCAGGTGAGAAACATGGCATCAGAAGAGCACGAGCGGGGCAATAGCGTGAGATGAGAGAGGAAAGATAGGAAGGAGCTAGACATTGAAAAGCTTTGTAGGTTAACTGGAGAAGTTTATATTGGATTCTGAGGTGAATTGGAAGCCAATGAAGAGATTTCAGAAGTGGAGTAACATGGTCAGAGCGGCGAGCCAAGAAGATGATCTTAGCAGCAGAGTGGTGAACAGAAACCAATGAACTAATGTGAGAAGAAGAAAGGCCATTGAGAAGAAGGTTACAATAATAGTACTAGATTACATAGTACTAGACTACATAAGGATGGGAACTCAATGAGTTTGCCATTAGAATATAAGGTGGCTTAAATCCTGGCTGTCCTAATAATGGTCTTGCTATCCCTTCACTCTCTTTCCTTCTGAAGTTGCACTTGATTTAATTTATCCATAATTAAATGTGACTTTTTATACCAAGCCTTGTGGTGGGCTTTGGAAGACCCTTCTAAGATGTAGGTATTGTAGCTCCAGCTCTCACCAAAAATAAGGAAAAAATGTCCTTATACTATTAATTGGTTTGTTCCTTGGAGAATAAGTGTCACCTAAGAACACAATCTTATGTCCGCCCAAAGAGCTTCGGCTATGGGGCGGTATCTAAATTTAATAAATAAATAAATTTAATAAATATAGGCATGCTTGTAAATAGCCACTCACACAGAAGATGCAGAAAACTGACTTATAACAAGTCAAATTATTTGCCTTTCGGGTCAAGGGACAAGGAGCTTCTTTCAGACAAATGGCTGAATTCAATTTTGGTTGGAGAAGCTCTGAGGGGGAGGCATGTTCCAGTGGGGCAAAAGGGCCAAAATACAAAAAATTCCGTCGTATTTTAGCTTAAAGCTCTTATTGTCATTAGCTAAGACTTAAGAGAGGCTTCCCAACCTTTTAGAATCGGGGGGACGGGACCCAAATGGTTGTCAGTCAGGGGAAAGGAGGTGGTGTCCAAGAAAATCCTCCTTCAGAAGCTATTTCCCCACCAGGCATTCAAAGAACACTTAGAAAGTGTTAAGCTTGCTGTCTGAGATGCTGAAAACAATTTTGTCTCTAAGCATCAGGTCTGTGGAGGTTCTAAATTCACAATGCTGAGATTTTTTTCTAAGGGCTGTAACAAAACAGTCTATGCTTGCTTCCTCATTATAAGGAAGCTGCTAGAACTGGTACTGTTCAAAAACAGGGTTTCTCCTGGGCTCACAATAAGTTTTGAATGCAGCAAGGGCTTCTTCTAGTGTCTGACTTTCAGGATCTGCATAGATATTAGGAATGGTGTTGTAAATTTCTAAAGCCTTTTCTTCTATGCAGTGCAGCATTACAGCAATTTTGTAGTCTTCTGACTCTTTCTCTGCTTTTGTAACTGTAAGGTATACTTGTAGTCTCTGTTCCCATTTCCTCTCATTTTCTCTTAAGTTCTCAATAAAGCTTAGCTCAGAAGGAGGTTTAAAATGCTCCATGTTTTATTCCAATATGGCTGCGGGCACTAAAACCCCTCTTCAAGTGGATTCCTGAAGGGGAGAGTCCCACTTCTGACACCATGTAGTATCTCTCAGGCATAGGGACTATACAGGTGAGCTTACCTGCTCAGCCTGCCACTTGCCCCTAGACTACCAGGCAATAACTTCAGAGTCTTTTCCTTGCTGGATTCCTTTATTACTAAAACCTCCTAGAACAGTGACACTCCAAAACCCCGTAGCAAAGCCCACAACACTAAGTGGCCGAAACAGAGGCCCTGCCCAGGCCTTCGATGAAGACCTGGAGACTAGCAGCTACAGGCCTTTTAAAGGTATATACATCCACATATCACAAAAAGATTTTAATTTTATTTCTCAAGATTTTAAAATTACTGTTATTTTTAATTAGGATGCTGACATACTGCGTAGTGAAGTTCTGCCCTCCAGTGACCAGGAACATCTTTATTTGGGTTTAAAAGAGTGGTTTTGTGGTTTGGAGCTCAGACTCCAACATCTGTCTTGGACTCAGGTTCTTGGGCAAGTTACTTTACTTTCAACCTCACCAATTTGCCTTCTGGAAAATGAGTGAGCCACCCCATCATGGCAGCCATTTTATGAATGAGTAAGACCCCCCACCCTCATGGCAGCCATTTTGTGAGACATTTACAACATTCTCTCAAAATTCCAACTGTGCCCGTTGAACCAAAAAGGTTGGGGACGCCAGTTTCAGGCCATTAAAATGCTACCAATGGCTAAAAGGACATCTGTGGGCAGTCAGGTTACTAACGTTGGGGGACATATTATCAAGGTAGCTTGATCAAGATGTGTAGTATTTCATCACTAGCAATTTGAGTAAACGTTTCCTGAACTGTTGCTGCATGGGTCATCATCCTTTTACACCGATTAAAACAATTCATGTGTACTCTGTAGCAACCATGTTCAAAGTCCTGATATTAGCCTGCCTTTGTCTTTGGCATAACACCAAACATGCTCTCATACCCTGAGGCATAATGGGGAAAGTAGCCTAAAGTAAAAAAAGACAAGCAAAAAAGATTGGCTTCCCCATGAAACTTCTAAATACAGTTTTGAAGATATATATATGTGTGTGTGTGTATGTGTGTGACATGCCTTCAGAGGAAGAAAAACATTTTTTTCTAGGGGAGAATTAAAGAAAGTTGGCTAATTAACTGTAGTTTAATTGCTTTAATTACTTTTATCCCTGAAGCCCTATGAATATTTAGATGGAGCAGATGACATATTAAAAACGGTAGTATTCACGCTCCAAGTTTAATGAATTTACATGTCGTTTTCCTTCGGCAGACACTTCAGATGATTCACACATGTGGTGTGTGTGTGTTTTTAACTAGTTTTCTGACCTGGGTATGGAAAGGTGAATGTTCTACGTACAACTCACAAGGGATGGCTATGTGTGTGTGTGTGTGTGAGTGAATGTGTGTTTTGCCTACATGGGAATAATATGTGTGTAAGAAAACAACATTATTTGTGAAATGGAGAAAAGAAGAAGAAAAATTTAGTCAACAAGGGTTGTTAATAGCTTCTTACCATGTGCCAATGGCAAGCAAGGAGTCAGCAGGAGTTTACATTTTTGTAAATTAATGAAGAGCTCTCTTTTCCTCCCTCACCCCACCCTCATACTTAGGCTAGGTTTACAAAGTTATAACTGGCCAGGTGATTCAGTATACTTCCTTTGTGTACTTATTTTAAACAGAAGGGCTGCTTTTGTGGGATGGCATAAGAAGAACCCTGCTGGATCAGACCAAAGGCTGATCTAGTCAAGTGTCTTGTTTCCCATAGTGGCCATCCAGATGCTTCCGGGACCCACAAGTAGGACACATGTGCAATAGCATCTTCATGTTGTACAGTAACTGTTGAACATAGGCTTACTGCCTCTGATACTGGAGGTAGCACATAGCCATCAGGACTTGCAGCCATTGATAGCTTTCTCCTCCATGTATTTGTCTAATCCCCCTTCGAAGCTATCCAAAGTGGTGGCCGTCACTACGTCTTGTGGTAGTATATGCCATAGTTTATCTATGTGCTGTGTGAAGAAGTCCTTCCTTTCATCTCCTGGATCTCCAGCCATTCAGCTCCATTGAATGACCCTGGGTCTAGTATTACAACAAGATAGGGATACTATGACTATTGGCAGGGATAGCTTTACCATTGTGATCCGTGCATTGGTAACCCTAAAACTACATTACTGCAATGCTCTTTATGTGGGACTGTCCCTAAGGTTGGTCCAGAAGCTGCAGCTGGTGCAGAATGCGGTAGCCTGGTTGGTAATGTAAACGGCTTATTGCCAGCAAACTATGCTGATGCTGAGGGAATTGCATTGGCTGCCTATATGCTATTGAGCCAGGATTAAGGTTTTGGTACTTGTTTATGAAGTCCTAAGCAATTGAGGACCACGATACTTAAGAGATCACCTGATACGCTGTTGGCTTGCTTGATCACTGTGCTCATCAGGAGGTACCCTCCTGGTGGTATCTAAGATTTATTTATTTATTTATTACATTTCTATACCACCCAATAGCCGGAGCTCTCTGGGCGGTTCACAAAAATTTAGGAAGTTCAGTCCATCATGGCTTGGAGTAGGGCCTTGAGTGTCACTCTCTGAAAGTCCCTACCACTACAAATTAGGCAGGTTCCAAGTGTTATGGTTTTTTGGTGCCTACTAAAACATACCTTTTCCAACAGGTCCTCTGTACGAAGACTTGTTTTTGTAGGTCGCTTATAAATTTCTTTAATATAAGCGATTAATAAATATCATTAAATAAATACATGAGTAAATATGAAAGAGGCAGTAAAACTGCTCTCTGTCCACTCTCTTCACACCATGCATGGTTCTATAAACCTCTATCATATCCTCCAGATGTTGTAATTGTTCCTCTCAGGAGAATAGCTTCAGTCCCCTATCATTTTGGTTACCCTTTTTTTGCACCTTTTCCAGTTCTACAATATCCATTTTGAGATCTGATAACCATCGTTGTTATCCTCATTTTATTTGTATGCTACTTTCCCACAGTAAACTGTCCCCAAAGCAGTACAAAACAGCATCAGAACTGGATAATAACATGACAATAACATATCAAAATAAGACATCATTATTTCTAAACAGTTCTGGTCACCACATCTAAAAAAGATATTGTAGAGCTGGAAGAAGTGCTTAAAAGGGCAACTAAAATGATCAAGGAACTGAAGCATCTCTTCTATTAGGGAATGCTACAACAGTTGGGATTGTTTAGCTGGGAAAAAAGGAGGCTAAGGGGAGACATGATAGACGTGTGCAAAATTATGCATGGTGTGGAGAATGTGGATAGGGAGACATTTTCTCCCTCTCCCGTAATACTAGAAGCCGGGGTCATCCCATGAAGCTGATTGGTGGGAAATTCAGGACTGATAAAAGGAAGGACTTCTTCACACAGTGCATGGTAAAACTATGGAATTCACTACCACAAATATGGTGATGGGCACCAATTTGAATGGCTTTAAAAGCGGGTTGAATAAATTTCTAGAGGAGAAGGCCATCAATGGCTTCTAGTCCTGATGCTATGTGCTAAATCCAGTATCCGAGGCAGTAAGCCTATATACACCAGTTGCTGGGGAATATGGGTGGGAGGAACATGGGTCCTTGTGGGTCCCTGGTTAACAACTGGTTGGCCACTGTGTGCACAGAATGCTGGACTAGATGGACCCTTGGTCTGATCCAGCAGGGCTCTTCTTATGTTCTTACGTGTTTGATTTTTTAAAAAAAGTATCACCAAAGTTCACATAAATATAAGGTGAACATATCGGTAGGACAGGGGTGGGCAACTTGTGGCCTTCAATATGATGTTGAACCACAACTCCCATCTTTCCTGACCATTGTCTCTGCTGGTGGAGGATGATAGGGGTTGTAGTTCAACAAGATCTGGAAGGCCATAGCTTGCTCATCCCTAGGCAAATAAAAAACCCTCATACGTTCTCGATATTCAAAAACATTGCAAACCAATAGATGCAATAATATGCTAAGGTCAGACAAGCCCTAGTGATTCTTAAAGTAGACCCTGACAACACAATACAAGAAAGAACAACAAGGATTTTATTTCAGGTTTATATATTGCCCCATATCTATTGTTTTTAAGCAGATTTAGTAGTAAGCATCAGTGTAGCTAGCCCCAAATGAAGTTCACCCTCAGTAGCAGCCCCCAAACAAACCAGGTTAAGCCACACTAGCTGTGTTTGGATGTAATGCCAAACTGCAGTTTAGCTAAGGCAGTTGCACAATTTCTTTGGCCCTGAGGGCTGCATGTGATGCTAGATCAGATGCCAGATGTGTGTGCGCGCACATGCAGACACACATGTTCACACAAATGACCTGCATGAGGATCTGAGAGGTAGTGTAGACACCCTCTTCCAGCGATACTGGTACAGTCCGTTGTTTCCTCACTGCCAGTTTCGTCAGGAAAAGATCAAACTGTATGAGGAACCTAGGGAAGGGAGTGGAGGTACAGGCAGCAGGGAATTCACCAGCTTTCGGGGCAATCCTGGGGGCTGTAAGAAAGGTCTTGAGGGACCGCAGGTTGTGCACCCCTGAGCGAATCTATATTTAGAGTAACTTGAATGAGCCTTGGCCACTCTTCTCTTCGTCCTGGTGTAGCTCTGAGGAGAAGTGTTTCCTTTAACTTTTATCATTACATCTGAATTTAGACAAACTGGTTAGTCTTAACTATGGTTTATTGAAACAAGACAATCTCAAACCATGATTTGTGAAGTTGGTTTGTTTCAATAAACCATAGTTAAGATTAATCACAGTTTAAGGTGGGATGTAGCGCTAAACTGCATATAATGAATCCATCTGGCCATGATATTTCTCTTTCTCTTTGGGTTGAAGACTTTTTATGAATTCCTACTTTTAAGGATGTATATATTCTCTCATGTCTCTATTTTGCTGTAGTGACAATGATCCCCCCTTTAAAAAAATATATGGTGGTTTTAACAGTTGTAAACTGTTTTAAGTGTTGTTTTTATAATTGAGATGTGGAGCGTAAATGATTTGGTGGCAGACCTTGATCCTGAGTCATACAGAACTAATACTTGATAGCTTAGGATAGGGTGGAACAGAATTTTGTACTCTGGGTTGGCTTCTTTTTTTTTTTGCTAGCTGGTAGGACCAGCGTTAGTCAGATCGAAAGAGTTACCCTTGTTTTAAATTGTGAGGCAGATAGCAAGCAGCATGAACATCCTTTAAAAATGCACTGAAGAGAACTGGGCATTTTTCTTCCTAGAACTCAGTTGGCTCGCTCGAGTTCGGGTGAATCAACCAGCTGTTCTGAGACGTGCGGCACAAATCCAGACGCAACGGCCTGTGAAAAAGAATTGGCAGGTAAGGCCTCTTTCCTTGAGTATTCTGCTCTCGTCTTTCTAAAACAGCCATTCTTCCTCCGTGGGTTTTAATATTGAATTTCATTCGAGATGTCTGTACATTTAAAAGATGGGGCTTGCCCGTATCGTCATCAAAAACGAATGATTAAAAGAGAGCAATGATGGGCTAGTAAAAGATGATTTCTTTATCCAAACGAATTTCTGCGTGGGTGGAGGCAACACCTCAAGACTGGCAAAACCACAAATTAATTAAAGTTATCTTTATTCATGAGTGGGAAGGAGTGTGCATTATCCAAAATGGTACATTTATTCTGCTTTTCCGACAGTACTCTCTTCAAAAGCAATAATCTTACTCCCCCAATTATTTTTTAAGTAGTTAACATATAACGCAAGCCCCTGTCGATTTTGACTTGCCTTTATAGCACGTCTTATATTTGCCAGTGACATTTTGTTTTACTGCTTGTTACTTGCAATTTCACTTTCCGGGTATTATTTTATAGGTTGCATGGTTTTAGGCCATAATCAAATACACAGAGTAAAATATGCATCAGCCTAGTGGATTTGAGCGCCCTTAATTCTGAATCATGGCCTTATTGTGTAGACTGATTTGTGAACTTTGTGGCTAGTCTTCATGATGAACTAGGTTGCTGATATTATTCTTCAAGATCCAGTGTGGTTTAATGCTTAGACTAGGGATGGGGACATCCCGGTCTAAATTCCCATCCAGCGAAACCTCACTGCATGATTTCAGGCCATTTATATATTCTTGGCATACCCTACTTTGCAGGGTTGTTGTTAGGATAAAAGTGAGGGAGGATGAGCCATCTATACTGCTCTGAGCTCCTTGAAGGAAGGACAGGATAAATTAGAACAATAAATACAGTTTCTATAGAACTTTTAATTTAATTTATTTCATTTATTACATTTCTGTATTGTTCAATAAACAAAGTTCTCTGGGCAGTTTACAATATTTAATACCCCCAAAACATAATAACATAATATAAAATCAGTACTACAAAAATATAGCAATATTAAACAATCAACAATCAATCTCAGGACCCGTTAAAAACCTTAACATAACCTATCAAATGCCTGGGAGCAGAGGAAGGTCTTAACCTGGCACTGAAAATGTGACAATGTTGTTGCCAGGCAGGGCTTCCCTGGGGAGAGTGTTCCAGAATCAGGGTGCCGCCACTAAGAAGGCCCTCTCCCTTGGTGCCATCTTCCAAGCCTCCCTTAGAGGAGGCTCTCAAAGGAGAGCCTCAGATGATGATCGTAGTATACGGGTAGGTTCATACTGGGAGAGGCACTCCATCAAATATTGTAGCCCTGAGCCTTGTAAAAGTAAAACCAGCATCTTGAAATGGGCTCAAAAATGTACAGGCAGCCTGGGCAAGCAGGCCAGAGTCAATGTTTGATGTTCAGATCTTGAACTTGTCTAGTGTGCAATGAAAGGTGGCTTAGGAATTCTTTGAAATTCTTTTAGAAAGGTGAAAATAATGTATAAAAGCTGGGAAACCGCCAACTATCAGAGGCTGGGAGAAAGAAGATGGCCATTTAGAGAACCCCTGTGCTGTCTCCCTGCCTATGTGCCCTGCGCAATAGGCACCCTTCAGCCAGTTTAACTCAAGCCTCTCTTTGAATCCAACAAATATTTATTTAACAGTCTTCTTTAACAAAGCAATAAAGAATGATAACTCACAGTCCACAGAAAACTAAAGAGGTAACCTAGTGGGAAATAAGTAATGGATGCTGCATAGAAAGGAGTGAGGCCTGGTAAAAACGGAGTATGCTCTGCCTGGGCCTCTGGACCCCTTTGCTGACTAGGTTAAAAATGAGAAAAAACTCCCGCCCAAAGGGAAGTCCCTGCTAGTCTATTCCAGGCTGCTAAGTTCCAGGCTGGCTGGAACTCCCCATGGCTGTAAACATATAAATTTCCAATACGTTAAAGAGCTGGGGGCAACACAACCCCAGAAGCCCAGATTTGGCGCCGGGCTTGGTGTTCTGCACCTGTGATGTAGATAAAGACTTATAGCTCAGTTTCTTCTGCAAAAATAACTTCTCAATTAAGCAAAAAACACCCCTCTCCAATTTACACCAATTCTTGGAACTGTTTTTACTACATCTGTCTTCACAACTCGTTTTGCAAGTGAGGAGGCTAGAATCCTTTTCCTAGCAACTGATCGCTCTCTTTTTCTTCTTCAGTTTATTTTAGTTGGAAATTTAAACTGGAAATTTAGTTACAACAAAAATCTAGTTTATCCCTTTTCTGCGTTAAAATAAACATACGGAAGCACTTCATAGCAAAACCTTTAAGAGAGTGTTATGAATCTTTAATAAACAGTGGGGTGGAGGAAATACACTAAAAACAGCATTTGTTTTCAGCTCTATACACTAGGGTAAAATGTTTGGGAAAGTTCTTAACAGGAATGTAGCTATTTTAAGGATAGCAAGTTACAGATTACAATTTGAGCCACTCACTAAGCTGGTTTCTATGTAATGCTAAACCATGGTTTGCTTCTCTTGTATGACTCCCTCCCCCACCTTCTTCTGGGGTGGCCATGAGGAGTTCAAAAGTTTTCATTTCCACTTTAGATTAACTGTGTTTTCTGAACCTGAACAAACTGGGGTTAATCCTAACTATGGTGAGAAAATAGCAGCCAGCTTCAAACTGGGGTTCACAAAGTTGGCTTATTTCCACTAACCATAGTTAATATTAACCACTGTTTAGGGTTCAGATGACTCACTCAATTGAGGCTTATCTAAAACAATGGAAACCAATTACTGAGTGCAGGAGAGAGTGGAGAGCAAAAGATGAAGCTCACTGAGGCTCATTCTTGTAACACTAAACTGTGGTTTAGCATAACACCTGAACTGGCTCATTAAACATTATTAAGTCGAAAGACCTAGGAGTTTCAAACCTAATCATGACCCTTTTGATTGCAGCAAGAATAGTTTGGTCTCAGTACTGGAAATTCTCTTCTATAACTAGCTGTTATAAAGTGGCTTCTTTAAGGTTTTGAAAATTCTGAAGTGGATGTTATGGCAGACCACGTTTCTGGAGAATCCTGCCTTACCGTGAATGAATTGCATACTGGTGCATGTATCTGTTCACTCCCACCTGTCTCCTTCCCACTAGCATGACCACTAAACAAAACAGGAATGGTTTATTTAACCATGCCACCAAACCAGGGATCCTTGGTTGTTGCATCCCGTACAAGCCAGGAATCATATGGCATGAACAAAGCCTGGTTTGCAATTCTGTCTTGCAAAGGATGTAACAAGCCATGATCCCTCGTTTGGATTACAGGCTAAACAACCATTCCAGGTTTTCTGTAAAAACAAACAAACCCAAAAACAGCTTGTATATGTTGTTCACTGTTTTAATTTTGTGTTTTTAATGACTAATGAACTTTGGATTGTAATGATTTTTAGCATTGTGTTAAGTTTTGGAAGGCATCTTACTTATTTATTTTTTTATTAACGGCAACGGGCACAATGTAGTCTAGGTAATACATTTCTGCCTCCCACATACAGTATATCTCAGTGGGAAAGTATGTAGCGTGTGAGTAACCCTTCCATTGTTATCAGTGGGACTTAAAAATGCTTTAGCTTTGGATTAGTCGTAGCCATGGGGTTTTAAAAATTATTTAATTCCGCTCCCCAATATACATTAAAGTAATCCCCCAGTGCAGAGATACAAGGTTTCAAATAATAGATGGATAACATATCCCTCTAATAATTCCACAGTTGTTTAAGTTAATTGTTTAAGTATGCGACCCTATGCATATTTAGACAGAAAGAAGTCCTACAATTTCAGCATTCCCCAGCCAGCAGTGTTGGCTGGAGAATTCTGGGAATTGTAGGACTTTTTTCTATCTAAATGGCATAGGATTGCTCTTTAAGTCAAGAATGTAAAATGTAGCTTGTGTAAATTTGGAAGCAGGAGCTTCTGTTCTGATTCTGGCATGCGAAAGTGGAGAGTAGAAGAGGCCATTGTGAGTCTGATGCTCATTGTAGTTCATTCACTAGGGCCACTGAACACGTCTGAACTAAGCCTCACCGTCCCAAATTTTTGCCAGCCACACAGCTAAATGGGAAGGGATTTTTCTAACAACTTCTTGTTGTTTTTGTTGTTGATAAAGGCAGCTTGGCTGCTAAGGGCCGTCACCTGCATCGACCTCACCACGCTTTCAGGCGATGACACCCCCTCCAACGTCTGCAGGTTGTGTTACAAAGCCAAGCATCCCATCAGAGAGGATCTGTTGCAAGCTGTGAACATGCATGATAAAGGTAACAGCAAGTTGTACTTGACAGTAATGAAACCTTGGTTGTATTGACATCATGCAAATCTGATCAAAGCAGGAGCTGTGTTTGTGTATCTTTTTTCTCAACTTGACCTCTGCCATCTGATTGTTTTCTACTGAAACGTTGGGGCGATCTCATTTCGATAACTTCAGATTGTAAATGCGAGATCAAGGAGAAGCAACCGGGTTGGACTTCCTCTGCTGCTTTTCCAATAATGGTCATCCATCAGGATGACCAAGCAAGACTTAGGCCTCACTGTAGGCTGAAATGGGTCCAGATACTCCACATCTTCCAAGAGCCCCTGCGCCTGTGCTGCCAGTATCCTCTCAAGCATGATGCAACCCACAGTAGTCAAGATATTAATAAACCAAATAATTGACAATTTGCTACCTGCTAATGTTTGATTGAGAAAAGCCTCGCTTTTCCGTACGGTAAGACCGTCCCCAAAAGTCTATTAAGAATGAGAGTTACTGTACCATATTTTGGTCAGGACCTACAGAAGGGGTCCCCAACTTTTTGGGCCAATGGGCATATTTGGAACTTTTGAGAGAGGCTCGTGGGCACTCCCACAAAATGGATGCCGAGGGGGAGGGTGTCACAAAATGACCGCCATGGTGGGCATGGCCTGTCTCAAACCATTCATTTCCCAGAAGGCAAATTGGCAAGAAAAGTGACATAAATCTAGCCAAAACACACACTAGAACAAAGAGAGGGTTTTACCCTTAAAGCTGCCCTAAAAGTAATTTAAATAAACAACAACAAAGCTAATACACACACAAGAAAAGACAAAACACAGGCAGAACACTTCCCCTCATACCTCTCAACCCCCAGCTTACTTTTTTCTGTCCTTTTCTCTCTTTTTTTCTGGGGGTTTGGCACACTTCAAAATGAAGCATTGGGCAGTAGCTACTTGGCGAACTTATTTTTAAAAAATGCCTCTGGGGCCCATGGCCTCTTTGTTTTGCAGATTATTATTATTGTTATATAATAATAACAACAACAACAACAACTTCATGACAAAAATGCTGTAGAATAGGAAGAGGAAAAGAGAGAAAAGTATACACCACTGGCTATGGAAATTAAAGAACTATGTCAACAGGAAAAGATTACAATTATTCCATTAGTCACATCAATCACTGGTATCACATCAACCTTTTTTTTTTTATGGAAAACCTTCAGAAACTGGGCCTACTAAAATATATCCACACCAACATCCAGAAAGCAGTCACACTTAAAACAGGCTCAATACTCAGGAAATTCCTGAACCAGTAAAAGACAGCATGACTTGGCAAAGCCCGTCACATCCATCTAGAAAAACCATCACGAGCGAGAAAAGAGAGATGATATTTTTTAAAATGTAAAAAATCTGGGGGGACAGGAAGCTGGCAGGCACCAACAGAGGTACCCGTGTTTGGTACTTCCTACAGGAAGACGGCAGTACCCACAACACTTGACTGTAATTTCTTTATAGGTATTACTACTGCAGCTGTTTGTGTCTATCCAGCTAGAGTAGCAGATGCGGTTAAGGCACTCAAGGCTGCAGGCTGTGACATCCCAGTAGCTTCAGGTAAGCTTTTTATCTGTATTTCAAAAGGGGAGTCTAAACTGCTTTTGTGAACAGTAACATTCCCTCCCCACCCCACCAATATTGGAGTCCAACGATATCTGGAGCTCACCCACCCTCCCCGCAAAAGTGGGTGGTATATCAGGATCGCCTCTGCTCTCAACACCTGCTTTATGTCCATGTGTCGGGTGTACATTCAAATGGAAGCTCATGGTGCATAGGCCTGATCTCTGTGATCATTCCCCCTTAGAACTGGGTGTCACTGGGAGTAGGATTTACGCCTGAGTAAGTATGGGATCTGCTCCTCCAGACCACGCTGGTGAATCCTCTGAATTTTCTCTTTATGCGGGTGGTGTCATGTTAGTATAAGGAAAGGGTGGGCAACTTGCATCCCTCCTGATGTTTTGGCCTACAAGTCCCATGTTCCCTCATCATCGACTTTGCTGGCTAGGGCTGATCAGAACAGTGGGCCTCCAGAAGCCCTGGTATAAGAGAATACGTACCACTGATGCAGTGCTGGCATAAGTTAACTTAAGCGATCTTAAGTGCACATTGCTGAAACGGAGGGGGGATAGACATTTCTGTAATAAATAATGTTAAGAGTTATTAAGAAAAACCCTTTATTGTTTACGGGAAGACGGAAGACATTTACAAATTCATTCATGCACCAAAAGGGATAGAAATGGCAAATGAAGGCGATGTGTGAGCTGTGAACACCATGGGTTGGATCCAGATTTACTCATACTCCGAGTAGACCCATTGAAATCAATGGCACTTAATTTAGTTGTGGCTGACTTAAGTCCCATTGATTTCACTTAGTCCATAGCTAGACGGGGAGAAACCCAGGGCGATTCCCGGGATCGTCCCTGTGCATCCACATGACGCACAGGGGATCCCGGGATCAGGGAGGGATGATCCCTCCCTTGCCCTGGGATCTCGCCCTACCCTTTGAGCCCGTTTTTTCCACAGTCCTGGGCTGATCCCGAATGTGTGGCCGGGCACCACGGTTTTTCCCAGTTCCTCATGAGGAGCTGGGACCCGCGCACGGGGCACAGATCTCCTCATCGAGGGTGGGGTGGGGTGAGTGGGGAAAATATTAGGGGTGTGCACGGACCCCCCGCTCCGCTTCACTTGCAGATCCGCCATTTTTCGGATCGGGCCGCTCCGCCCACTTCCGCTCCGCTCCGCCCGGAGCTCCGGATCCGGATCCGGAGCTCCGTTTCCCCCCCCCCCATAGGCTTGCATTGAAAGCTAAAAAATTATACAACTTTTTTTCTGTTCAAGTTAGAAACCTCATGTTTGGCACCATGACACCTCATGGGGATATACACACGCACGCCAAGTTTCAAAGCAATCCCATCATCCCCTGATTTTTGGCGAATTTTTGAAAATCGGGCACCCCACACACAACATCCCTGCGAGGTGTGTTAAAAAACACGGGGAAAAGCCCGTTCAGATGAAGAAAGAGAAGTTTCCCAAAATCCCAAGTTACCTGTTTTGCCTATGCCCTCCTCCAACTTTGGGATCATCATGACCGGGAGCTGACTCTGCCCCTCAGCCCTTTGAAAAAGGTATTTTTCCCGCCGATTTTTTAAAAACTTCTAGCCCGCGACCCGTACGATGCAGAAAGTTGAGAGTGGTCTCAAAATGACCCCCATCCACGACTCTCTGTGCACAAGAATTTTCAGAATGATAGCTTAACCCCCCCCCCAGTTATCCCCGATTCTTTCCCTCAGTGCAATCCTATGGGCGAAAAGCCGAAAATGCAGTTTGAGCCGCGCGGTTGACCCGATTTTCACAAAAATATAGCCCGCGACCCGTACGATGCAGAAAGTTGAGAGTGGTCTCAAAATGACCCCCATCCACGACTCTCTGTGCACAAGAATTTTCAGAATGATAGCTTAAACCCCCCCCCCCAGTTATCCCCGATTCTTTCCCTCAATGCAATCCTATGGGCGAAAAGCCAAAAATGCAGTTTGAGCCGCGCGGTTGACCCGATTTTCACAAAAATATAGCCCGCGACCCGTACGATGCAGAAAGTTGAGAGTGGTCTCAAAATGACCCCCATCCACGACTCTCTGTGCACAAGAATTTTCAGAATGATAGCTTCAAAAACAACGTAGTTATGCGCGATTATTTGCCGCAATGCAATCCTATGGCGAAATGTTTTCAAGATGGCGACCGGAGCGCTCCGCCTGAACTCGGAGCTCCGAAAAACGGCCGCTTCTCTTCGCCTTGCTTCTAGGGGGTCCGCGGTCCGCTCCTACTCCGCCTCTGGGTAAGGCGGAGCAGGCCAATCCGCTACTGCTTCTACACTCCTAATCGGAGCGGAGCACATCCCTAGAAAATATATATATATTTTTAAAAAGTACTTACGTTATGCGCACGAGCGCTTGTGCGCATCTTCCCCTTTAAGAAAACAAAACAAAATGGCGGGTGCAATGCCTCTCCCTCTGAGGTCGTCGTGTGCAGCGTGTAAACAGAGGAGGGAACTCGCAATAAAAACATCACGAGATCTTCATCCCTCCATCGCGCAATAACAGGTAGGTCTAGCTAAGGCCTGAGTCTACTTGAAGTGTGACTGAATCTGGATCCAAATTCATAGACTGAAGCACATTGGGTAGTCTCATCTATGGTGCTTCTTTACAGCTTAGCCCTCATGTGACCACACTTTCCCTCCGGTTGGGGAAGAAAAAGGAATTGAAGAATGGCAGACGCTGGGCTGGACTGTCCTTGACTGTGGTGACCTGAGTTTGGTGCTGACGGCTGCTGCCCACTGCTGTGCGTCTGCTTGCACCAATAGTTGCTGGTCAGCGTACCTCGGATGCTCTAATAACCTCCAAGTTATGCATTGTATGCGTTGTTGTTTCCTTCTTTTTAGTGGCAACTGGGTTCCCAGCAGGACAGACAGCTCTGAAAACCCGCTTAGAGGAGATCCGGCTAGCCGTGGAAGCTGGGGCGAGAGAGATCGACATTGTCATTAACAGAACCTTAGTTCTGACGGGGCAATGGGAAGGTGAGGATTAGTTCTGATGGGCCAATGGGAAGGTGTGCATTAGTTCTGACGGTCCAATGTGAGCATTAGTTGAGTCCTCAAAGAAGTGGTCAGTTGTATGTCATACTGCCCATCATTGTCATTTAAGTGTTTTATATTTCAAGTTGTGTGTTTTAAGTACAACTGAACACACCGAAACAATTGGTAGTGTTTGAATTTTAGAAGCAAACAATTGGCTAAGATTTTCAGAGCAATTTCAAGGTTTAGGGGTTGAACCGATGTAAAACCCACCTGGGCAAGGCTGGTCCAAGACATTTGCTGCCTGAGGTGGAGGACAAGATGGCACCTCCCCACCCCACCCCGCATTCCATCTACAGAAGCCAATCAGACTGATAGTTGAATCTTATTTGCACACTGACAACAAGATAGCATCCTCCATTGTATCTCCCGACAGTTTAGGGGGTCCTCCAGCACCTTTCATCACACCATGTCCCCTCCCTGCCGCCACTGCCTCACTTTACCTAATGGTAGGACTGGCCCTACATAGTTGCCCAGGTCTTTTTTTTTCTCCCCACATACACCAAAACATGATTTCTACAGCTGTTATTCTTTAACCAGAATATCACTTACTGCAGAGAAAATAGTTTCTGGTGATGCTATTGCCACCTTCATGCAGAGGGTAGGAGGGAAGGTGGGCCTGGAGTGATTGTGAATGGGGGACCACCCTGGAGATGCAGGGATTGATACAGTCCCATTGACCTCACATGAGCAAACATTGTTACAGCTTTGACAGTCTTAGCCCAGCCCTGTAATTACCAAGGCCACAGCTAGACGGGGTGAAATCCCAGGGCGATCCCCGGGATTGTCCCTGTGCATCCACATGACGCACAGGGGATCCCAGGATCAGGGAGAGATGATCCCTACCCTTTGAGCCTGGTTTTTCTGTGGTCCCAGGCCGAGCCTGAGACCACGGCCACAGCTAGTGTAGAATGTGTGGCCAGGCACCGCGGTTTGTCCCGGTTCCTTGCGAGGAGCCAGAACCTGTGCACGGGGCGCAGAGATCCTCAGGAGCACTGCGCCCATCAAGGGGTGGGGTGGTGGGAGTGGGGAGTTTTTTTTAAAAAAGTACTTACGTTTTGCGCATGAGCGCTCTTGTGCATCTTCCCCTTCAAGAAAAAACAAAACAAAATGGCGGGCGTGATGCCTCTCCCTCTGAGGTTGTCGCGCGCTGCATGTAAACAGAGGGGGAATCTCGCTATAAAAACATTGCGAGATCTTCACCCCTCCGTCGTGCAATAACAGGTAGGTCTAGCTAAGGCCCCAGTCTTCTGGTCACCACAGGCGACCAGGAATTCCATACAGGCGAGTGCATAGAACTCCATGCTGGCAAACAAACAGGCTGGCAGAGGTCCCATCCCTCCATCGCTGGCCTGCTTGGTTTCTGCACAAGCTGCCAAGGAAGGAAAGTTTCTTCTTCCATGACCAACATGGGAATGCAGTGGGAGGTGACGGCAGAGTCATCTATTCCTCCTTTACCAGCCAGGTTGGAAGAAGTCACATTTTCTGATTTTGTGGCTGCCTAAAAAAAGCTTTTGGTTTATTTAAGCCTGTTACACAAATTTGTTAATGGCTACCAAAAATCATGTGGATATTATCTCCAGATTTTTTTTGGATTTTTTTAAACAAAGCTTTCTGCAAAAGAAAATTGTGAGAAATAATTCCTCCTGTTCCCCAACACGCTATTGTCTAACTTAATGTGAAATGGGGGAGGGGAAATGAAACTACGCGGGTGCCATGGCTCTAATTATTTCCAAACAGAATTGTTAAAAAGAACTCAAGGGGTTGTCGGTTTAGATGGTGTATCTTGTTAAAAAAAATAAGTGTGTTTGGTTCTTGACAACAAAATCTGTGTGTTTTCTAATTGGTTTTCGCAGAATCTCAGGGCACACTTGGTACCGTTTAGACTGCTGTTGCTGGTTGTCTCCCTGGAATGCTATTAATTAGTCAGCTTTTTAATACAGTAGGAGATGGCTTTTCTCTGTAATTGGTTTTCTCTTAATGTACCTTGAATGGTTTGCCTTTAAGTGCTGACAATGCTCCAATAACTAAGTTCCGTGTTTGGAAAAAAGTAAAAAAAAAAAAAAAGTGTATACAATTAACATCCTTGCATTAGAAAGCAACTTTTCTTTAGCTGGAGGATAGAGTACTAATAGCTTCCGCCTAGTCCTGGTGTGGACCTTACCTTTGATTGGTGCCCATTGGTCAATTTCCTCTTGAACCTCCAGTATCAGAGGCAGTAAGCCTATATACACCAGTTGCTGGGGAACGTGGTCAAGGGAGTGCTGTTGCACCCGTGTCCTGCTTGTGGGTTCCTGGTCGTCAGCTGGTTGGCCATTGCGTGAACAGAGTGCTGGACTAGATGGACCCTTGGTCTCATCCAGCAGGGCTCTTCTTATGTTCTTAACTTGTATGGATGCTGCAGATGTGACATTAGTTGCCTGCTAACTGGGAGCTAGCCTCGGGAATACGGAGATTCTCTGCAGGGTTCAAACGAAAATGAAGCTTCATACTGAGAGTTGTGAAAGGTCAGAAGAACGTAGCATTTTGAACTGGGGATATGTGTCCCTATTTAATACATAGGTGTAGCAGGGGTGTTGAACCTCATTCAGCCCGAGGGCTGAACTCAAGCTCTCAGGGGCACTGCTCCAGTGATGGCCAGGGCCAAAAGCTATGGGGCAGAGCCAAAAATAGTAGCATATTATAGCTTAAAGCTCTTTTTGCCACTAACTAATCCTGAGGAGAGGAATTTCAACCTTTTAAAATGGGGAAAATTCAAAAGCCAGGAAACTATCAAATGGTCAGTGGTTAGGGGAAATGGGAAGGGGTCAGAGAAGGGGGGTGGCTCCCAGGTAAGACATATCCCCCCACCACCAAGGGCCATATTTGGCTCCCCAAGTAGGCCTAATTTGGCTCTTGGGCCTTCACCTCAGGTTTGGCCCAAGACATTTTACTAGCTGAGGTGAAGGACAACATGGCACCACCTCCCATTCCATGTACAAAAGCTGACTGGACTGGGTGAATTCTTCTTCAATATTGGTTATGGGGCAGCGTTCTCCACCAGACCTGAAGGAAACAGGTTAGCTTAGAGGATGCAGGGCAGGCTGCATGGCCACAGCTCTCTCCCTCAACACTTTGCTGCCACCTCCCAGCAACTGCCACCTGAGGTGACTGCTTCACTCTGCCTAATGGTAGGGCCGGCTCTGGCCCTGATGTATAGATCAGGCCTTTCTTCCATGGTGGGGCTCTAGATGGTATTCATAAGATTTCCAGGTCATCTCCCATCTATCCTGCCTCAGTAAGTTTGCTGCATCATTTTGCCTTCAGAGTGTGGTGGCCTGGGAGGACCATACGTGCAAACCGGCATCTGGGGCTTTATTTAGCGTCCGCTGTCTGCTTGTTTTGTAGGCCATGTGTCCACAAGGTTGTGCCCAAAGCAGCCCACAACCACATTATCAAATGACCAGTGATAAAAATAACAATTGCATGCAACGTAACAGGAACAATGACAAATCACCCCAACGTCAATACTGAGATGCGTAATAAAAATATAACACTCAATCCATGCAACTTTGCTTAAAAGACAACAAATCTGACCTAACCCCAGAACTACATATCAGGCAAAATTGATCTCCATTCCATAAAAGCTGCATGGGACTTTCTGCAAATGGACCTACCCTCGTGGCCATCTTCCTCCCAGCTCTCACCTGGGTTCTCTCAGCCCCTTACCTATCTATCATCCAGGGAAGCAAAGATGGCTACTTCTCATTCAAGCCCCACAGACACAGTTTTTACTCGGTCTCTTCTAGCATTGTCTTTGAGGCAGAAGGCTTTATTAAGGTCCAGGGGTGGTGGGGCAAGGCCTTTTTATTTATTATGACATATATATCCCACTTCTTTTCCTCCAAGGAACCCAAGACAACTTAAAAGTTCCTCCTCTCTCTCCATTTTGTTCTCACAACAACCCTGTGAGGTAGGTTGGGCTGAGTGTCTGTGACTGGCCCAAAGTCACCCACTGAGCTTCATGGCCAAGTGGGGACTAGAACCCAGATCTCCTACGTCCTAGTAGGAGAGCCACTGGCTGGCTTTGGGAGCAATAAGCCAGGATCCCAGGTTTGGGTGAAACACTAAACACTCCATTTCTGGTTTGTTGCCCTAGCAGGGCCAAACAGGCTGCAAGCACCAGAACACAGCTATGTAACTGCAAGAGGGGCTGCCCTTGAAGCTGCTCTGGAAGCTGGAGTTAGTGCATAATGCTGCAGCTCGGCTGTTGTCTGGAGCTGCCCCTTTCCACCATGTAACTCCTCTGTTGAGGGAACTGCACTGGCTGCCTATTCGCTACCGGGGCAGGTTTAAGGTTCTTGTACTTGTGTACAAAGCCCTAAACAACTTGGGACCAGGATACCCGAGAGAGCGCTTTCTCCCCTACCAACCTGCCCGGTCACTGAGGTCATCCGAGGGTCTGCTCCTGGTGGTTCCACATAGATCCAACCTCCGATTGGAGTCCACCAGGGGAAGAGCCTTCAGTGTGGTGGCTCCCTCCTATGGAATTCCCTGCCTCTGGAGGTCAGGCAGGCTCCAACCTTGTACTCCTTTTGGCGCCTCCTGAAAACATCATTATTCCAGGAAGCCTTTCCTTAATGTCCAGCCATGAGTCACTGTATTTGCTTCTTTTAAAATGTTTTAACTGTTTTATTCTTTTTATTTTCATTTTATCTTGTACACCGCTCCGAAATTTTCAATGGAGAGCGGTATATAAATACAATAAATAAATAAATAAGAGGGAAAATTTACTCTCTGTCCACTAAACTATTATTTGGAGGACTGCAGAAAGAAAAACACACAAGGATATTGTGCACATAAAGGCCCATTTATGGTGAAATAAAGGCCTGTTTATGGTGAAATAAAGCCCCATTGTGAAACAGTTTTTCTAGGACCTCTTTAATAGAAAAGAGAGCTGGGTATAGTTTGTAGCAGCATTTAACTTCACATAACATCTAAAGTGGCCCTCAGGATTCGTGAAAGGGACATTGGGTCATGAGGTTCATTACAAAAATGTAGCCTAAAGGAGAATCCCAACAAGGGTAAGGCGTCAAGTTTGGCCAGGATTCAAAGAACTACTATAGGTGCTCCACATGGGCCTGGATTGACCTTTAAAGCCTTAACAGCTTGGGACCAAATTGCCCGAAGTGTTGCCTCATTCCATGTATACCTAACTGGTTTTTGAGATCATGTCTGGAGGCTTTTCTCTTGACCTTCCTGCCAAGTGAGGTGCGGTATCTGATTACTAGATGGAGCATCTTTTGGTTGTTATTTCTTTTTTTGGTCTTTTTTTAATTTTTAATTTTCTATTGTGAATATCAATAAAACAGAACAGAAAACACATTGTGAAAATGAAAAAAAAAACACCCATACATTACGTATATAAGGTTATCGTCTTTTTCCATCATGTGTACCGTTCATATATATATATATATATAAAGGCAGAGAGAGTTATACAAAGGTTTCAAGAAAAGCAGACCAGATATCTGTGTATTTATCCACTTGCAAGTTGCATCTATATAACACCCATTCAAAAGTTGATAATGGCCTTACCTACACCAGGCTTTATCACGGGGCAAACCCTGGGATCGTCCCCGTGCGTCCAAATGACACACAGGGGATCCCGGGATCAGGGAGGGATGATCCCTCCCTTTCCCTGGGATAGAGCCCTCACCTTTGGGTCCAGTTTTTCCGCGGTCTCGGGCTCAGCCCGTGTGGCCCGTTGCCACGGTTTGATCCAGCTCCACGCGATTCCTCGCACGGAGCCGGTAGCTGCGCCCACAGAGGTTAGGGTGGGGGGAGCGGGGAAACAAAATGAATTTTTTAAAAAAACACTTACCTTCAGCGCACAAGCGTTCGTGCGCTGCTTCTCCTTTAAAAAAAATGGCAGATGCGACACCTCTCTTCCTGAGGTCGTCGCGCCTCACGTGTAAACGGAGGAGGGATCTCTTGTTAATTGCAACACGAGATCTTCCCTCCTCTGTCGCGGACTATCAGGTAGGTCTAGCTAAGGCCAATGTTATTAGATCCTCGATCCATTGCAATTTGGGAGGTGTGGATTTGTCCTTCCAATAGCTGGCATAAGGACTCTGAAGATCCATCTGCGTTGACCATGTGTTAACTTCCAAGAAGCCAGTAGGTAATTTAGGAGGACATGCACATCGTTCCATATTATAGATTGTTTCAGTACAATGTTCATCCTTAAAGGCCTTTTGGTTGTTGCACCTCCTCTATAGAATGCCCTCCCTAGATAGGCTCACCTGGCACCTACTTTGCGGTCACTCAACTTCTCAGAGAAGGTGGACTTTGGCGAAACATTTGAAGGCAGCAACAGAGGAGGCCTCTGAGCACATGCACTGTATTTTCTTCGCTCCGGTGTAAATCACAATCATTTGCGATTTAGATGGCACCTCTACTAAAAAGTCGATTTTCGACCTGCTCTGTGTAATAAAACTGGAAATTTCTGAATGCCCTTGAATCCCCCCTCCCCCGTGCTTTTCTGGCCCCTCCCTTATTTTTTTAAAGAGGTTTTTAGCGAGCCCGTGGCAAAGTTGAGGGTCGTGCTTGATGGATGACTGCTGGACTTTCTGAACAGTCTTTCAGCACTGAATATGTTTCAAAAATTGCTGAAAATGTTAAGTACTTTAGTGTACGTCCAATTATGCTGAGCTTTAAGTTAAATCTGCTGTTACCTATTGTTGAGTATCTTCATGCCACTTGAACTATAATTTGTCTAAGCCTGGTCTTTAACAATTATTTTAAGTGCTCTCTAATGGATTGGAATATAAAAGCAAGTGTATTGCGTGGCTCCCTTTTTTTTTTTTTTTAGTTTAGGCGCTGAGTCCTTGCACTGGAGTTACTGAACTCTTCTCTGACATAGAGCTTTTCACTAACAATCTTCCATTAGTGCAAAAGAAAAAGAAAGGCGATTTTTCTGTGTGTGTTTTTTAAACTGAAATTATTCCATCTGGCTTTTCCCCCCTGCTTGTATGCCGCAAGTAAGGGACAAAAGACTAGATCCGTGCAGATCGGATCCTTATCTATTCTCAGAAACATGGGCTTGCCTCCTACGATATGTTAACTTAAGGAGATTCACAAAAGAAATGTTTCCATCCTCACTCACCTCCCTCTGGAGGGTCAAGGGGCCCTTCTGAACAGTGTGGGATACAGTGTGAGGATCTGCAGGGGAGAAGATGGGTCAGGAAACTTTCTGTCCATGAATGCCCTTAGATTAACTTATATTAGGATCCAAGTCTGTTTTGGGGTGATTTCCTCCCACCTCAGCGGTGCCTTGCATCACCTCCCACATTGTTCAGAAGGGACTTCCCCACCCACAACCCTCTGGAGAGAAGGAGACAGGAAGCTTCCCTTCCATGAATGTCCTTTAGTTAACTTAATTTAGGATCCAAGCAGCACCTAACTTCGTTGCTAGATCAGGTCAAAAACTTCTAGACTAAGTGTCTGTTGTTAGGAAGCCGATCAGACCAAAGTTCCAGCGAAAGTCTTCTCCTGTTGGTTGTTCACAGCACCTGGTATTTTGAGATATACTTCTCCTGAATGTGTTAGTTCCATTTAGAGGGTATGTTCTCCCTGTCTCATGTAACTGCATCCTTCCTTCTAGGAGTGGCAAGGTTCTTCCTCAAGGCATCAAAATTTAAGAGTAGAGCCCACTAGGGAGGGGGGCATGTTCTCATGACCAGGAGCAGGAGAGGACAACCACCAGCCCACTGCATTGGCCAATCTGCCCTGCCCATCCCCAAATTGCACCCCTTGTCCTCTGGTTCCTCCAAGCGCCGGCTGAGTCATGTTCCTGCAAGTCCCGACTGAGAGCTCTATGCCTCTCTACACAGGAAATAAATGGGTGGAGCAGATTGAGATTTCAAGGGAGAGGAGGAGCTTTGAGACAGGGGCCTTGCCCACGTCACATTAGCTTGACCTGGGGGCCAAATCCCCTGACTGAAAATAGGTTTTCCATCCCTTGCCTGGAGAGTATCAGATTGGAAGAAGGCGAGTAACATGTGATTTCTGAATCCCTTGTAACCTTTTTGAGATTGGAGGGGAACCTCCTAGCCCAGGCCCATATTACCAGTTTTGGCATAGCCTCAGCACTGTTGGCTCCAATGGTTTGTGTGAAATACGCCAACTTCAAACCAGGGGTTACCAAACCAGGGTATTAAAACAAACTGTAGTGAAGGCTTAACCAGAGTCTAGGGTTCAGGCAAAATGCTAAACCAGGTGCGGAGAAATGTTCAGGGGTCACAATTCTGGGGTGGGGGGCAAAAATAGAAAAAATGTCAACGCATGATAGCTTAAAGCTCTTGTTGCTAGTAATGAAGGCTTAGGAGTGGCATTTAGAACGGGGGGGAACTTCACAGTATCTGGAAAACTACGAAATGATTAGTGGGTCAGGGGATGTGGGGTGGACTAGGGGACGAGGCCTTGACCATGTGGGGGGGGGAGGGAACTGCAGGGCTGGATTGGGACCCCCACCATTGTGCTAAAGGGTGGTAAGTCTAAAATGGAACCAGAGGTTTCTGGTCTCACCCTTCTTGCCAGAGGAGAGACATAAACGGGAGCTCTCAGAGTGGTTAGGTTTATTCCCATCATGATAAACTATAATATCTAAATGCAGCCAGTTAGCTTAATGGGTCAGATGATGATGATGATGATGATGATGATGACATTTATATACCACCCTATAGCTGAAGCTGTCTGGGTGGTTTACAAAGATTAAAAGACTGAACATTAAAAATCAATATACAGAATTTAAAAACATAAAAACAGCTGGCTTTTAAAACAATTTAAAACAAAACTCTCAGCCAGTCCAAACATAGTTCTGGAGTCAGTTAAAACTCAACATATGCTGTGAAATGCCTGGGAGAAAAGAAAAGTCTTAACCTGGCGCCGAAAGTATAACAATGTTGGCGCCAGGCGGACCTCATCGGGGAGATCGTTCCATAATTGGGGGGCTACCACCGAGAAGGCCCTCTCCCTTGTTGCCATCCTCCGAGCTTCCCTCGGAGTACGCACCCAGAGGAGGATTGCATCTGCTCTTGTTTTTGAAACTCCATTCCTAAGGACCTTCTTTTTGTAATATTTGGGGCCTTTTTCTTTCTTTCTCTTAACGTGGTACATATTATTTGTGGATTTTATCTTTGATTTGTAAACCACCCTGAAATCTCCACTGAAGGGCAGCATGCGCGTCTTTTAAATACATGAAATAAAGATACATCATTTTGATGGGAGGTAGCAGGAGAGACGTAAAAGATGACTTGTTTAGTTCCAGTTCTCCAATACTCACACTGGAGCAGAAACTAATTTCGACAGTGGGGAGAACAACCTCAAATTTTAATTCTACATCTAAAGCAGCTGCGTTGGATTTTGAAAATTGACTCGATTTTAGCTGTTAATCTAGAACTGGTATATAATACTGAGGTGTGTTTTTAACGAACTCCTTCCCCTTTCTTACTTTCTTTTCCTTCTAGCTCTTTATGAGGAAATCCGCCAGTTCCGCCAGGCCTGTGGAGAAGCTCACATGAAAGCCATCTTGGGGACAGGAGAATTGGGATCGTTTACTAATGTCTACAAAGCCAGTCTTACAGCCATGATGGCAGGTAATGGCAGAAAGTAGCAGTGTAGCTGTTGAGTGTGCCAGTCAGCTATGACCTTTTGCAGTATACTCCATTCCTTTCCCCCTCCCCTCCCCCAGTTATCTGGTTCTCACCCCTCCCCACCATAAACAGTCAATATTCCTTGACTGGTAAGTATGCTGAGTCCTTACTGAGGCACTGCGGGGTGAATCCAGGGTGTTTTTTCTTAAGTTTTTGTACTGTTACAAACCTTGTGGTTTCCCCAAGACTGCTGATAACAATTCCTTGTGTCATTTTGGCTACGTAAGTATCCATACTTATGTGTCTCCAACCCCTAATTAAAGAATAAGTTTACTATTAGTATAAAGGATCCTTCCAAGTTGAGAAAGTGGCCCTATATTCCCTAGTAAGAAAATAAGAAGAGCCATGCTGGATCAGACGGAGAGTCCACAGTGGACAACCAGCTGTCGACCAGGGACCCACAAGCAGGACACGGTGCAACAACACTTTCCCACCCATGTTCCCCAGCAACGGGTGTATATAGGTTTACTGCCTCTGATTCTGGAGGTAGCACATAGCTATCAGGACTAGTACCCATTGATAGCCTTCTCCTGCAGGAATTTATCCAACCCCCTTTTTAAAGCTATCCCAATTGGTGGCCATCACTACATCGATTCACTGTGTGAAGAAGTGCTTCCATTTATCTGTCCTGAACCTCCCACTAATTAGTTTCATGGGAGAACCCCTTTGGGTTCTAGTATTATAGGAGAGGGAGAAAAATGTCTCCCTATCCACATTCCAGATCAGTAGGATTTAGCTTTTAGGAAGTAAAATATCTGGATTGACCATGAGGTCAGAACCCCCAAAAAGCCCTACATTTTTTTCAGGGTTAGTGGGGAAACAGTAGGGGAATGCTGTAATCTTTCTACTGTCCTGCTCATAGATTGCCCTTGGAAAATCCTTCTAGCTTTCAGTTGCAAAAAAAGGTTATGTTGGGAAAAGTCCTGATGACACACTAGTAGCTGTGCTGAGACATGCAGCCTGACCCTGTAGTGTATTATCCGAGGCGGCAAGAGGATAGGACCAGATGCAAAGGAGTTTTAGATGAGTAAACTGTTCAATGCAAAGTCTTCACTTGCTCATTATTCCCTGGCATGTGTGAGAGTGTGTATGTGTAAATGTCAACCTGATTTGAATCTATGGCATCAGTGCACCCCTCTCTCACTTTCAGTGTCTGGAGAAAGTATTTCTCTCACGAGATTCTGTTGCCTTTCAGTAGGCCCAGTGTCAGTACCTCTCAGACAGGTTCCAGGGCCACAGCCTCTGAAAACCCCACCAGCTCTATTGTCTGCCATTTAAACTTCCCACAATGCCTCAGAGCACCATTTTAAAATGGTGGCTGATAGTTGTCTACCTCTTCTGCCAGATAAACTGGTGGAGGGGGGCACCAGCATAGGAGGGAATCCATTTAGGGCAGTACACAACTTTAAAGCTAAAATAGCCAAAATCATACAAACAAATTAAGAACCAATAGGGGAACTCCAGATGGCCACGCCCCCTTTCCCCTGACCGCCAATTCGCCTTTAGCCCTTCCCACCACTGAAATAGGCTCCCCCCCCCAAGCTTCTGTGGAATAGAATTCAGCCATGGAACTGAAAGACGTTCTTCCCCTGAGATAGATAAACAACGGAGAGGAACCAATGTTTTAGCAGAGAACTTCTAAAGGCACAATACCTTCCTGGGAAAGAATGACTGAGCGGGACTGACCTTGGCCACTTGTAGGAGGGTGTTACAGAGTTCTGGGGCTACCACAGAAAAGGCCCTGTCCCGTCGTTGAAGTAAAGACTGGGCAGTACTGTGTTTGTTTGAAGGTGGAATGTCTCAGACCGCTCAATCAGAAATCCAGTTTTTGTTTTCCTATGGAGTGATAGCCTGGGAGATACTGCGTTCAGATAACTATGGGGTAGCTCAGTTCACATTTTATTTTCCCCCATAGTGGGTGGGTGGGATCACGTGCATGCCAAAATCTCGGTATCAGGGGGATAGTTTCCCCTGGAAAGTATCGAGCGAACAGACCTGCGGTGTAACATTGCTCTGCTGATTTAGCAACTTGGTCCACTGCAGCCACACTGCACCCTTATGTGGGTCACACACGGGTTGAGGAAGAATTTGGTTGGGGCAAGATGAGAGAGTAGTAATAGGAAGCACAAGCATGCCTCTTTCAGCATCTCCCCGCTCCACTCGTCATTAGCACAATGCTTTAACCAAAAATGCTTGAGTATTAATTCAGATCTAGAAAACCAGCAGGCACCACGGTCCAGATCTCAATCAGAGACCAAAGGGCGCAAAATAGGAACCTTGTTCCAATCCAGGTCCTGCTGCAGCAACAGCCCTTTTGATGGTTGTACAGGCTGCTTGTTCATTTAACACTTCTTGCAGCTCTCCAAAACATGCATTAATCTCTCTTTTTAAATCATTAGAGCAAAAGATGACCCCTTATTAATCCAATTGGCACTTCACAGTTACTTTTGGGGGTTGCTTTTTGCATTGGTGCAATTTCCCTGCAATACAGCAGGTGGCTCTGCTGTTAATGATATCCGTTCCTCTCTCCCGCTTGCATTGCTATGGCTGCATCCGTGCACTTTCCCGTTTTTTAAACATATGTAGTCGCTTCCATTCATCTGTGACTTTGTTAGTGGCTGTGTGTTTTCATTTGGAGTGAGCGTAACTGCCAAAGGTAAGAGACCCCATTTTGAAAGCAGAGCAGCTCCCGTTCTTTGGGAATCTTGAGAAACGGACCTTCTGTTGGAAGTCAGTGCCGAACTGATGGAAAGTTAGAAGAAGGGGGGGGGGGGAAATAGGCCGCCAGAGCTAACTCCTGTGTTTGGTTGTTGTTGTTGTTGTTCCTCCATGGCATTGTCACGTGGTCTGAGTCAAAGTGCAAGGACAGATTTTCCAGGAGTCATTGATTAGGGTGCCCTGCCCTCTTTTAAATCTGGTCATTCTAGTATAGCTCCTGCAGCTTTAACTGTTGTGATAAAGAGGAAATTTCCCCAGGTTATCCATATATACAAATGACACCTGCTGAAATTCCCTTTTCTATGCAACTGTTAAAGATACACGAGCCCTGTCCTCCTTTTCATATGGTCACCCTAATAAAAACAAATATGTATTTACAGAAAACATCGCAACTTGAAGAGTGATCTTACCAAAGCAAGGGGCCAAATTTTAATGCACCTGGCCCACTTCTCCTCACCCCAGTGAACTACACAAACTAGCATTAGAGAAGAAGCCTTATATGAAAAGGAGGACAGGGCTCCTGTGTCTTTAACAGTTGCATAGAAAAGGAATTTCAGCAGGTGTCATTTGTATATATGGAGAACCTGGTGAAATTCCCTCTGCATCACAACAGTTAAAGTGCAGAAGCTATGCTAGAGTGACCAGATTTAAAAGAGGGCAGGGCACCTGCAGCTTTAACTGTTGTGATGAAGAGGAAATTCCACCAGGTTCTCCATATATACAAATGACATCTGCTGAAATCTCTTTTTCAATGCAACTGTTAAAGATACAAGAGCCCTGTCCTTCTTTTCATATGGTCACCCTATCATTGATGCCTAATCACCTGCGGAATATCACGGAAGTCTGGAATGCCTGCATTCCTGTGCCAGGCCTACTGAATCACAGAGGTGGGCTAGAAAGACTATTTAGTTGGGGTCCCCAACCTTTTGGGATTGGTGGATGCATTTGTTGTGGTGGCACTGTCACAAAATGAATGCCACAGGGGTCACATCGCCCATTCAAAATGGCTGCCATGGTGGGCATGGCTGGTTGCAGAAAACCCATTCCCAGAAACCAAGCTGGTGAAATTAAAAGTTAACGTGGCCAAGTGCAAGGCAGAGGTACGGATCTGAGATCCAAAGCACAAAATCACTCTTTTGAATAGAAATAAAGAGGGTGCTGGAGGGAACACTTGGGTTTGCAGCAAGCCAGACTCCTAGTTGTTGTTGCTTTTTTTTTTAAAAAAAATTAATTTTTAGAAATCTTAAAATAAAATTCAGGAGGAGCAGGGAATCTGGCAAGTGCTGAGAGAGGTGTCCATAGGTACCACTTTGAAGACTCCAGCTTTAATATCATTCCTGAGAGTTTGGGCATACCACACCAGGTGGACCTTTGGTCTGATCCAACAGGATGCTTCTTATGCAAGCCCTGGACAAAGTTTGAAAACCTCTGCCTTCAAATCAAGTGTTTCTTATTGTGAAATGAGGGTTGCTAATTGTGATGAAAGTCCTTGTGGACTAGAGCCTCCCATATTCAGACGCATCATCCAAGGCCAGCCCAAGATATTTTGCTTTTTGAAGAGAAGAACAAGATGGCGCCCTTCTCCCATTCCATGTACAAAAGCCAAAATGACTGACAATTAAAGCTTTCTTCAACTTTGCTGATGGGATGGCACCCTCTATAACCCCTGAAGGCAGCAGACTACTTAGGGAGTGCAGAGCAGCCCGTGTGGTACCTAACTCTCTCCTCCGACACCTTGCTGCTGCCTCTCATCATTTGCTGCCTGAGGCAGCTGCCTCACTCTGCCTAATGGTAGGACCGTCTCTGGCATCATCACTTCTGGGTTGGGAATGGCCAACCACACCCTAGCCCTGGCCTCAACTACCAGGAATCCCGACCCATTCAGAAAAACAAGGGGGATAACGCTTCTCAGCTCAGGGGGGTGAATATTTAAATTGGCATGAGAAAGATGGATTAACACAACTTCAAAAAGTGCGATGAAAACGAGAGCGAGAGAGCACACATGGACTCTCCATCCTAAAAAGCACACCTAGCTGGGCCTGCGAGGACTTAGCAATGTGTTTTCTGCGTTTGATTATTTATAGATGCAGCTTTGATATGGTATATCAGCTTTTCTGATTTTTTTCATGGTTTGAAATTGGGTGGGACAAAGCGTGAATTGCTGGAAGTTGCTACAATGTTAGAGGTCTTAGATCAGCGGTTCTCAACCTCTGGGTCGGGACCCCTTTGGGGGTCGAATGACCCTTTCACAGGGGTCGCCTAAGACCATCGGAAAACACATATTTCCGATGGTCTTAGGAAACTGTATTGACTGAACTATGTCATGCATCATCTTTTGTATTATTAAAGCTATTGTTATGTATTATTTTCATTAGCAAACCATCCCATGACAATGGATCGTGTAGAGAAAAACGAAAATAATTTTATGGTTGGGGGTCACCACAACATGAGGAACTGTATTAAAGGGTCGTGGTATTAGGAAGGTTGAGAACCACTGTCTTAGATCATTGGGACTACAGAAGTAGGAGACCGTGTTTGGTGGAGCCTGAACCGCTGCAGCACTTGCATTTATGTTAATTGTCTGGTGAATAATTTAAAGGGGCCTGTTTATTTTTTAATAAAAGGGAAAGATATAAATTGTCTCTGTGTGGGTAATGTTACTTACAGCTGCCAGCGAACAGATGTTGGGAGTTCTTAAATAGATATCTTAGTCTACAGCAAGTTACAAGAGTGAAGAACAAACTTTTTTTTTTAATTTACACTCCCACCCATTCATTTAAAATTGATTTTCTGACAAGTTTGTGTATATATACACACACACACACTCACACTGCTTATAAATATTTAATTTAGGTTGTGCTACGTGTGTGTGTGTGTGTTGGCAGGGATTGCATTTTAATGATTATGATAGACTATTTTAATATAAAGCTATTAAATAAGTTTCATTTATTCTTTGCAGCTAGACTTGCCCAGAGTGAGTCAGTTGGATGTTTGTGTATGGAGATTGGGTACAAATTAGAACGGTGTTTGGATGCAGCAAAAGTCTTAAAAATGGGCCTCTCATTGACAAATAGTTTCAGTCCTTCAAAGTATGTGGCGAGAAAAAAGGCAGGTGATGCTAAAGGCCTGGGAATCCACCATGTCTCTTTGGATAAATCAGGAGATGCAGGATGCAGATTCTCTGCAGTTGTTGAGCGGAGGGCTTTGCGCCTTCAGTTCCCTCATTTGCAATAGAGCCAGGGCTTGGGTTTGAAAGAAGGGACTGTTAAAATTCTGAGATCTGAAGACCCAGATACCGGAAAGACCACTTTTTACCATGCAAGCCTGTCTGAATCTTGTGGTCATTTTTGGAGGCCTTCCACTGTGTTTCTCCCTCATTCCCTCACATCCCGGCGTGTGAAGTTAGGCAGGCGGTGTCAGGAGGGAGGGGCCTTCTCGGTCATGGCTCCCCATGCCCTCTCCCAGGAGGCTCACCTAGTGCCAACCGTGATGTCATTTAGGTGCCGGGTGAAGGTCTTTGCATTTGCCCAGGCTTTTTATCATCTAGTGCAGCCTTCCCCAAGCTGGTGCCCTCCAGATGTTTTGGACTACAACTCCCAGCATTCCTGACCATTGGCCATGCTGACTGGGGCAGATGGGAGTTGGTCCAAAACACCTAGAGAGCACTAGGTTGGGATCTAGTGTGAGTCTTTTGTCAAGTTCTGTCCCGTCCCCCGCAATTTTGCTGAATTCTGTAGTTCTATTTTAGCTGCAGGTCTCTGCAGCTTTTTGTCTTCCTGTTTGATTATTGTTGGTTTTATATGCATTGTTTTTATGTTTCTTGTTTTTATTACCTTGTAATAAACCACCCTGGGAATTTTAGTGGCATAAAGATATTTTAAATAAGCTTGAAGCAAGGGATGCTAAATGCATTGTCACTTCTGTGCTTACAGTGGTCACTTAGCAGCAGCCCAATTTTATGTATTGTGATCCTACTTCAGAATTTCTCCATAGGGTAGATTTGACAGTGTAGGTCTCTATATACCATACACACATGTGAATATATGTACATATTGGGAGGGGAGGAGGAAACTGTTCTTGTAATGCAAACTGGGCCTAATGTTTTGGTGGTCATTGTCTTCTTTTGCCAAGTCTAACCCTACTGCCTCTGTTTTGGGAGAAGATGTTTCAGGTAGTCAATCAGAATCAGATTCAGAACTAGAAGATGCAGTGCCAGACACCAGCCAGCCTGTACCAGTGGGGGAGGAAGCTCTCATGGGCGATTCCCCAGCTGGGAGTCAGCCCTCTCCAGAGCTTAACTCCTCAAGGCCAAATCCTACACACTCAGTGGGAAGTGGGGTTTCTTCCGGAGGTGAGCATCCCAACAAACTAGCTGATGCTAGGGTCCGCCGGAAGCTCAAACGCACAGCACGGAGGGAAGGTGTGAGAAAGTCAGTTTGATTACACCAGAACCTGCCTCCACACCAGGCGCTCTGAAGTTACGGGTGTTTGGGAAGTGGGTTCCTATTCTTCTTGAGCGGACAATTGTCTTGCTTAGTTTGCATAGTTTTGCCTAGAGGGACGTTTCCAAGAGGTTAGACTCTATTCAGGTAGAAGAGACGTTTGTTGCATGATAAAAGCTTTGTGGATTACTTAGCAAGCCTCGTCATTTGCCTCCCATCAAAAGCAGGAGTGTTCTGAGAAACACAACATCTTTAGTAGGAGGCTACATGTCAAAATGTCTAGATGTTTTGTGTGGGAGCACCCCGTGCTCCTGAGCTTGGTGCAGCCAAATGGCACAGGTCGTGTGGGCTTTAACAGCCATGGAATCCACTTGGTCCTGCAATGTACTGATGATATGATCAATTCATGACAGGGCTGAGGGCATGGGAGATGATGAGAACCCATCCCAGATCCAGGTGGAATCTACTGAGGCCTCACTCCTGATTTCCACTGTGGGCTCCTTCTGCCAGATCCTTGAATTCCGTTTTGTTCCAGAATTTTAGCCATAACCGTACTACCCTGCAACTAGTATGCATGTGGTACTTTGATGTGAATATCTGTTCACATCTGCATTGAGCTGTAGAGAGCCATTGCAGCTCAACACGTACTGCACTTTCCATGTGGAGGGTGCACATGAAAATTGACCAGCTCATCTGGTCTGCCGCTGTGCATTGGATTCCTTTGTTTCCTGTGTTCATTGGGATCTTGTAGAGCAGGGGTCCCCAATTCAGCGCCATGGCACTCATGGGCAGTGGCACCTGCAAAGCTCTTCACTCCCTGCTCCCTTCAGAATTTTTTTTAACTAAGATACTGGAAAACATTGGAGCATCTGGCTCTCCTTCCTATTCCTGAACCTGCAGGAAGAGAACGCAAGGCAACGGGGGAGAGAGGAGAGAAAGAGCAAGGCTATGGACTGCAAGAGGAGAGAATCAGCAAGATGGGAGAGGAAGAGCGAGCCTAGGGGCTAAGAAGGGAGAGAGGAAGGCAAAGGATGGGGAAGGGAGAGGAAGAGCAAAGAAAGGGGTTGGGAGGAGAAGCGAAAGGCTGAGAGTGGAAAGTGAGAAGGAAAACAAAGGGAAAGGTCTGTGTGGACAGAAGAAGATTGGGTGGGCCAGAAGCTACTCTTTCTATTTCTTCCTCCCTTCCAGCAGGGCTCCCAGCCTCTAACCGTGCTATCTTTCTCTCCTCACATCTCTTGCCTAGCCAGGCCCCAACGGCAGCCATTCTGTGACTTTCCACATGCTTCATGGGAGCCATTTTGTGGTGGTGCCCACAGCAGTTTCTTTAGGGTGAGCATATGAAAAGGAGGGCAGGGCTCCTGTATCTTTAACAGTTGCATAGAAAAGGGAGTTTCAGCAGGTGTCATTTGTATATATGGGGAACCTGGTGAAATTCCCTCTTCATCAAAACAGTTAAAGGTGCAGCAGCTATACTAGAGTGACCAGATTTAAGAGGGCAGGGCACCTGCAGCTTTAACTGTTGTGATGAAGAGGAAATTTCACCAGGTTCCCCCTATATACAAATGACACCTGCTGAAATTTCCTTTTCAATACAACTGTTAAAGATACAGGAGCCCTGTCCTCCTTTTCATATGGTCACCCTAGTTTCTTAAATTCCTAAATGTGCCCACAGGTCCCAAAAGGTTAGGGAGCCCTGCTATAGAGGTTTCTTTATACGTAATTTAGGACAATGACTTCGGATATTTGTGTGTGTGTTTCCAGAATCCCGTAGGTTGTTGCCCATGCATAGCTGCAGCTGAAAGATAGCAAGGTCAGGGTGAGTGGCTTATTTGTTTGGGAAAGTGATGCACGAGGCAATCCCCGGTCACTGATCAAACTACCAAACAAAAGCACGACGTCTCCTGGTTTACAATTTTCAGAATGCAGTATAAGCATTGTTATAGAAGGAAAACATATCAAAGATTACAGGAATTCCCTCCTCCCCTCAAAGCCCACTTGTAAACTAAATTTAGCCACACACAGCTCGATTTGTACATATCCACCTCTTGTTCTCTCCCCAACCCCCTATGGAAACATGGCCTGTAAGCTCTTTGGGGCAGACACCCGTCTTTTGTTAAATGATTCTTGAACAGGCCATGTATGCTGATGGCACTACGGAAATAAATAACCATACGTACTTTTGCTTTGATAAGCTTCATCACTTATTCTGAGCAAAGCCTTTTAGCTTCTTTGGTGCGGGCTGTGGGGGTTTGACACAGAATAGTCTGGGCATTCAAACTTAAAGCCTAAAGGTTTCAAAGCAGAAAAGAATAACTTCTGCCTTTCTTCAAGGCAGGCACTTTTATTGCAATCCCAGTGCTTTTATCAGGAACTATTTGGGGCCGGGGGGGGGGGGGTACACTCAAGTTGACATTGAAGTGTGATGATCTTGGTTGTGTGTGTGTGTGTGTGTGTGTGTGTTTTTATATTGGCCTTTTTAAAAAGTTATGTTTAAAATTCATAGCACTTTCAAAGCCTGATAAAGGAGCCTAATTTTCTAGCCTGCTTTGTTCGGTGTAATATATTTTTCTAAATCCATTTCAAGCAGCCCATTTTTCCATTTCAGCAACTTTCCCGCAAGTTTGGTAGACAATGGGCTTTTATTAATAAAATTAGTTAACAACTTACTGCTGACGCTGGAAAGCATCAGAGTTAAATCAAGTTTCTGGAAATGTCTGTACCTTGTGCAGTGAAAGTTGAGAGGCATGGTCAGGGAGCATCTGATGCTGGAACCTTAGCAAAGCTCATGTGGACATGGTCAGTCATGGAGAACCCTGTATAAGCTATATTACTAGATAGGGAAAAGGTCCTCAACACCAAAGTGCACATGGTAGGAATAAAATGTGTGTGCCTGCTGAATTAAGAGGTCTCTTCCTGGGGCTTGTCTATATGGCTCTGTGAACCGCCCAGAGAGCTTCGGCTATTGGGCGGTATAAAAATGTAATAAATAAATAAATAAATAAATAAATAAAATAAATAATACCCCAACCTAAATATGCATATTTGTGTTTCAGGACACATGACGCAGCCATCCATTTGCCGTAGTGCCGGGTTTTTAACACATTAACGCGCATATTCGCATTCGCGATTTACCGGGACTTTTAGATCATGTCCGAGGCCACAGCTAGACCTAAGGTTTATCCTGGGATCATCCAGGGTTTGCCCCTGCCTGAGCACTGGATCCCCTGTGTGTCACCTAGATGAACAGGTTTGACCTCTGGACGATCCAGGGATAAACCTTAGGTCTAGCTATGGCCCGAGTTTGCGCTGCGTTATGGTTATGTGTCGTTGGGAGAGTTAAATAGCATTTTGACATGTGGGCGGAGCTTTGAGGGCAGGATTGGCCGCTTTCCCACCTATCGGTTGCCTCGTTCCTTCGCACCGTTTTTAGTTTGAATTCTCTGATTCTGTGGAGGGTGTTCGAGCACTTTGCTTATGGCACAGTTGAATTCTTTGCCCCAAATCACATCCTTATGTTCTCCCCTGACAGGACACAACTTAGTGTGCTGTGTGGCTTGGATGGTAGATCAACTTTAGAAGGAGCTCTGAATGCAAAGAGATTGGAAAACACAGCTCCGCAGAGAGAACTTCTTAAAACAAAGAGGGGGAAACGGACAGCCAGAGGAAGGAGACGTGTTCAGTCCCCCTCTCGCATCCTCCTCTGCTGCCTCGTTCCTTCCCCCCCTCCCAGTTTGTCTGTGATATGAATCTGCGGAGCCCCGCATATAAAATTTATAGCTTCCCTCATCTCTACTCCGTAGCTTCGTATCATTGTATATGCGCACGTGTGCATATACACTGCACTACAAAATAAACTGCATTACAAAAAAACTGCACTACAAAAAAAAAATCAGGACATAAATTGCTGTTGCTGCAGTGTGACACTCTTTACTTACATTCGAATCAATGAAAAACTGTGTTTATATTTAATGAGGAGCAATCCCGTTGTCGTATAGATGGGGGCCTGTAGATCCCTGATCTGCAACTAGACATCCTGGGGCAGGGATGTATACTCTCAGAATGCTGTAGTGGGATGGAGGGTGAAGTCCTAGAATTCCAGAGCGAGGGCTTGCAGGATTGAAGTCCCAGTACTTTTTGATCAGGCTCTTGTCAATGTGCCTACTATATCCTGGACCCTTTGAGCAACTATTTAAGGATTTTTTGCCTCTTTATGAGTCCCTTCTCCTTCTCAGTAACGTGGGGCGTAGGCTGTAGACAGGAGGCGATTGGCACACCAGACAATTTAGGTTTAACACAAGAGTTTACTAATATACTAAAATGAGCAAATTACAGTTAAAAGTATTAGTTAATAGAGCTGAATGATTAAAAAAAGGCATTAAAAGGAAATAAAAGTTGCAAAAACACAAAGTTCTTTTACCCTAACCTGCACCTAGACTTCTTCACTCTGCTTTTTTCTGCTCCTTCCGCATGCTGTAGCCTACTGTTTTAGGCTTGAAGAAATGAAACTTAACTGGAGAAAAAAACTAGCCCTCTCACAAATAAACCCCAGGCCTCTAAGGCCTGGCTTTATTACCTTCCCTCTGTAGGCCTCAAACCTTCACAGCACCATTTTGAGGCTCGCCTCCCCACCCCTTTGGTTGTTTGCTAGTTTGTTGTACTATTTTTTGTTTGGTGCTACCTTCTTTTTTCACATGGAAAATAGCCGCGTAGAAGCAGCTTCCACACTGCTCCAGGGGCATAGGAATTGGGCTTTTTTATTAATCATGGGCCTGGCCGGATGGTGGCTGATTTGACTGTTACACTCATGCTGTGCGCAAATGTGTGGGTGTGTAGTATGTGGCTTTTGGTTAACACTCTACTGTGGACCATCCAATTTGGACTTTCATTAGTATGTTTGAAAGGATTGCAGTGAAAACTGTGATACAAAAGATTATGCATCAGGCAGATCGCTTTGCATTATTTTAAATTGCAGACTGTGTCCTTATTCTTTATTAAGAGTAAAGCAACTTTAAGCAGTCTGAGGTTATCAAGAGATAATCACATCCCCAGGGTGTATATAGCACTTTGAAACATAACGATAGCGATTACTCTGTGATTGCTATGCTGCTTATTATTCTTTACTGCTTAATAATGGGGCCATAATATTGTTCTTGGATATAGCTAGCTGAATACCACTCTCCAGTTTTAATCATGTAAATGGTTACCATTTACGAAGATTCCCCACCCCACCCCCACCCCAGTATTTGTACTGAAAGGGAATAGCACACAGCTCATCCTGTTTCTAGATGTAGGACTGCTCTTATTTCTAGCCCAAAATGACTTTTCCAAAAGCAACATGACTTTGGTCGTGCTACCAAAAGGCACCAAATAGTGTGCATTTCTCAACTACTACTTCTCAAAAAGCCCTGGGGTGTTTTCTTGCCATACATAGTAGAACTCATCAGTTCGAGACTTACACACATATTAGAGCAAAGACTTTCAAAATAATGCCCCCCCGGCATGGTTTGGTCTGTTCTGGATTTCCTTGCCATGTTTTGTCCGCCTGGAATAAATGGCTGGCGCCTGATTCAGATTGAACTTCCAAGTTTGTATTCAGCCTCTTACTCAGATCTGAACATGCTTGATGTGGGTTGCTCTGCCCTGACACAGCACTTGTTCAAGGGCGATTCCTTACCCCCCCCCTCATCCCCACTGCCAACCCTCTGAAACACCTCTCCTTAGGGTTCCCCCCCCCCCAAAAAAAAAGGCCTGGGATGGAGGAGAGGAAGGCTGCGGTGGGAGGGGGAATAGGGAAAAACCTAGTAGAGAAAACTTTCACAAGCATTTGAATTCCCACCTTCCATACCAGGGTTTCCGCAGGTAAGTTAATTTAGGATGGAATCCTACCATATTTAGACAGGAAAAAAATCCTACAATTCCCAGCTTGCCCCAGTCAGCCATGCTGGAAGTTGTAGGACTTTTTTTCTGTCTAAATTGTACCCTTAGATAAGTCAAGGCAATTAGATATGTTTGTGTATGATAGGGGTAGCAATGGCTACTAGCCATGATAGTGGCTATAGACTCCTTCCAGGATCACAGGCGGCATTTCTCTGAATACCTGTTGCTGGAGAATTAGGGTAGGTCACAGGTTTTGCCTTCACGTACTGCTTGCATACTTTCCATAGGTGTCTGGTTGGCCATTGTGGGAAACGGGATGCTTGAACTAGATAGGTCTTTGGTCTGACCCAGCAGGACTCTTCTTACAGTTGCTTGTTAGTTCTCCTTCTCAAAGCCATTGCGGGCAACAAGGATGATCAGGGGTCTGGAAGCAAAGACCTATGAGGAGAGACTGAAAGAACTGGGCATGTTTAGTCTGGAGAAGAGAAGACTGAGGGGAGACATGATAGCACTCCCAGAGTGCAGGACACGGAATAATGGACTCAAGTTAAAGGAAGCCAGATTCCAGCTGGACATCAGGAAAAAACTTCCTGACTGTTAGAGCAGTGCGACAATGGAATCAGTTACCTAGGGAGGTTGTGGGCTCTCCCACACTAGAGGCCTTCAAGAGGCAGCTGAACAAGCATCTGTCGGGGATGCTTTAGGGTGGATTCCTGCATTGAGCAGGGGGTTGGACTCGATGGCCTTGTAGGCCCCTTCCAACTCTGCTATTCTAGGATTCTATGATTCTATGAAATACTTGAAAGGTCGTCACACAGAGGAGGGCCAGGATCTCTTCTCGATCCTCCCAGAGTGCAGGACATGGAATAATGGGCTCAAGTTACAGGAAGCCAGATTCTGGCTGGACATCAGGAAAAACTTCTTGACTGTTAGAGCAGTACAACAATGGAATCAAGTACCTAGGGAGGTCGTAGCTTCTCCCACACTATAGGCCTTCAAGAGGCAGCTGGACAGCCATCTGTCAGGTATGCTTTAAGGTGGATTCCTGCGAATGATCAGGGGGTTGGACTCGATGGCCTTGTAGGCCCCTTCCAACTTTACTATTCTATGATTCTATGTGCCAAGAGTTGAGACCAATCAGTTCAATCAACCCAGACATGTTGGCCACAGAGCTGTGACTCTGTATTCTACACAGATCTGTACTCTTCCAATGCACACCCCTAAACTATGCAAAGAACGCTTGTCCCATGAGTAGTCAACCGCTGGTGTCACCGTAGGTCTTTCATCGATTGGTCTTAGGATGGCAATGCTGCATTCAGTGCAAGGCCAGGACACGGTATTTCAAGCGTGGCGGGGAGAAGGAATTATAGCAACCAAGGTTCAAATGCTCATGCTTGGATGCGTTCGTGATTAAATTGTTAAAAAGCAAGCCGTGTGTTCTAGGAGCATTTGTGTTTATTTATTTATGCCACATAATAACTATAGTCATGTTATGAGCACAGGTCAGTCACCCTTTTCTTTTTCTTTTTTGAGCAAAATGCCTTTGAGCCTTTGACTTGAATATACAAATGTAAGCATTTATACCTGCAGCAACATTTTCCCCCCTCAAGAGGAAAGAAATGAATCATCCCTTCCCGTCCCCCACCCTGCGCCCCATGTTACTGCTATAACTGTATTTCCGTAAAAAACAAAAAAACCACACTCCAAGATATAGGAGAGCAACACTGGGAGAATGGGCATCTAAATGGCAAATGCTGTTTAGTGTAAGCAAGTGTAAAGTGATGCACATTGGGGCAAAAAATCCCAGCTTCAAGTATAACCTGATGGGATCTGAACTACGTAGTGATGTCCGACCATGAAAGAGATCTTGGAGTTGTGGTGGGCAGCTCGATGAAAATATCAACCCAGTGTTCGGCTTGTGTAAAAAAGGCAAATTAGAAAAGGAATTGAGAATAAAACTATCAATATCATACTGACTTTATACAAATCTATGGTGTGACCACACTTAGAATATTGTGTACAGCTCTTGTCACACAGACCCCAATCAAAAGATATTGTAGAGCTGGAAAAAGTGCAGAAAAATTACCAAGGAGCTGGAGCAACTCACCTATGAGGGAAGGTTGTAACAGCTGGGATTGTTTAGCTTAGACAAAAAGAGGGTAAAGGGAGAGGTGATAGAGGTGTACGGAATGATGCATGGTGAGGAGAATGTGGATAGGACACATTTTTCTCCCTCATAACCCGGGGTCATCCCATGAAATTGATTGGTGGGAGATTCAGGACAGATAAGAGAAAGTACTTCTTATTTATTTATTTATTGCATTTCTGTACTGCCTAGTCTCCGAACCTCTCTGTTCTTCACACAGCATATAGTCAAATGAAGGAATTTGCTACCACAAGATGTTGTGATGGCCACCAATTTGGATGGTTTTAAAAGGGGGTTGGATAAATTCCTGGAGGAGAAGGCTATCTATCAATGGTTATAAGTCCTCATGGCTATGTATTACCTCCAGTAGCAGAGCCAGTATGCATATGTACATCTGTTGCTGGGGAACATGGGTTTGAGGGTGCTATTGCATCGTGTCTTGCTTGTGGGACAACAGCTGGTTGGCCTCTGTGTGAACAGAATGTTGGACTAGATGGACCCTTGGTCTGATCCAGCAGGGCTCTTCTTATGTTCTTTTGACTATACTATAGAGTTTTCATACACTACTCTCTCTCTCTCTGTCCTCCACCCCCCAAAAATAACTGGAGGGCAACCAAATGTATCAGTCCTAGCCAGCGTAGCCAATGGTGGGGTTGATGGGAAGTGTATGCCAAAACACCTGGAGAGCCACAAGTTGCCCACCCGGATGTATACATATAAATTAACACATACACATTTTATGCAAATCTCCCCGCTTTTGTCTTCTTTTTGTGGTAGGAAGCAATGCCTAACTGGCTACTCTGATAACCCCCTTGTGTTTCTGAGCTGTCTGCCTCCAGATCAGTTTCTGACTTTTTAAAACAGCTTATTCCTATTGGACATGGGACACACTCCTGTTCCATACCCAGGTTCATCAGAACCTGAGTTCTATTGGAAGTCTCAGGCAGCCCAGACACTCAAAATTCCTGCATTTGCTAAATCGCAACTGCACACAACACTATGAAATCAGACTCTGGGCCTTTTCTCTTTTTCTAAACTTTATTCTTTTTTTATTTTAACTCTTAAAAAAGAAAAGAAACACTGACAGGTGAATAATGTGGCCAGCAGCACCTTATTTATAAAGCTAGCATGAATTATACTTAATGGCCTCCATTTTAAAACAGTAGTTTGCTTTCTCCATCCCCCCTTTCAAAGTCTCTGTTTTCATTAGTGGAATATAAAATGTTAATAATACCTTTACATTGTAAGGCTCTATGGCAGCATCTATCTTCCAACTTCTTTGTGGAATCCTGCTAGCAAGTTCTCGTTCGTATCATAAATAGAATTTGTTCACGAAATAAAAAAAATGTATTGTTTTCATTGTTAGAAGATGCTGCTAAATTGGCTGTATGTTTGATAATCACATCTCAAGCTGATTATTCTGCTAATAGCCTTAAGATATTATTTTATTTTAAAAAAATAAGTGCATCACTATAGTCCTAATACTAGTATTTTATTTTTTTATTTTATTTTTTAAAAAAACCCTTCTTGTTTCTACAATGTCTGAATGAGATTTTCAAAATTGAATAATAATTTGATCCGTTAATCTTTTGAAGCTAGTAATTTTATTTTCCCCTCTTTGCAGTCTCCGAGGCTCACAAATGAATAGAGCTTCATTACTGGAGCCTACGTTTAATAACCATTATCCATTATCTTGTAATTAAGACTCCCTGTAACGAATCATGAGGACAATGCAAAAATACATAGTACATTTCTTTAATGAACTGGAAAATGTTCATCTTGTTCTATTTAGTAATGAGTTGCTGAATAGTCGTTAAATCCACTGGAGAATGGAGCGAGATGGATTTTGAAGACTATCTTGAGTTTGTGGTTAATCTATTAGAATTAAAATTTCATCTTCTATTTTTATCAACAGCCGATTAGAAGCCCTTCTGTTTGACCAAATTGATTAGGAGACCCTATACAAGGGCAGATGTTGTTTAATGAAAGTTTTTAATGAAAGTATACCATAGAGATTTCTAATTACCAGACTTATAAAAGCGTTGACTTACCTTACCCTGAAAGGAGGCAGGAGGGGGAAATGGTGAAAGTATTGTGCTAAACGACTTAAATTCTGCAGTTAAATGAAAACTGGGGAACTGGTGCTAGGAAGTTTGATTTGCTTTTCTAAAGAGGAGACTTTGGTCATCAACTTTAAAGAGAGAGCTCAGCAAAGGACTGCAGCTTATAGGTAGAAGACATGCTTTGCATGCAGAAGATCTGAAATTTAATCCCAGGCATCTCCAGTTTTTAAAAAAGGACCCAGGTCACAGGAGATGTGAACAGCCGCTGCCCAAGAGCCATTGCTGGTCAAAGTAGACAATGGCCCAGTTTGCATGACACGCCAGGTTCACCGTGGGTTGGTCACTGTGGGTTATTCAACCTACGATGAGCTGCAGACCATGCTGGGTGCCGTTTTGAATATGGGGTTGGGGGGATTATTTATTTATTTATTAAAACATTTGTATCCCACCCTATATCATTGGAATCTCAGGGCAGCGTACAGATAAAATCAGAACAATGTAAACATAAATATACACAGCTAAAGAAGTATTAAATTGTTAACAAATTAAAACCAGTAGGATTTTTTTAAAAAATATATAAACAATTAAAACTATGTGTGACTAGGGAGGATTTAGCCCTCAAAGGCTTTGATAAAGAGCCATGTTTTAACTTGGCGCTGAAATGAAGCCAGTGTCGGCGCCAGTCGGGCCTCCAAGGGGAGGACATTCCACAACCGGGGTGCCACAACAGAGAAAGCCCTCTCCCATGTCCCACCATATGCAATCCCTTGCATAACCCTACAACAAATCCTCTCAAAACCCTGGTAGACGCTTTCAGATGACACACCACAACCCCATCGGTGGCTGCATATTCAAAATGGTGCCCAGCACACGAGAGTCATCATGCGTTAAATAACCCATGGTGAGCCTGACATGTCATGCAAACTGGGTCAGTACTGGATGGACAAATATCCTAGCTTATCTTGCTAATAAGGCAGCTTCATATGTTGTTGTTGTTCTCCTGGCAGCTCTGGGTTGCCAGGTCACACCCTGGAGACGTTGCAGAACAAACCATAATGATGCTTCCTGGCCCCTCTGCCCAGGTGGTCCCTTTGTCAGCTTGATATGTTCTGCTGGATTAGACCAAAGAATGCTGAACTCTATCCTGCATCCCACAGTGGCTAAGCAGATGGACCAGATGCTGTCTCTCAGCCTACCCTACCACACAGGGTTGTTATGATGATAACAGGAAAGGGGGAATGGAATGGAATATCCCAGAAAAAGGCATGGCTGGCTGGAATCCTGAACAGGATCAGTCTATACTACAACAGTTTGTTGCAGGCCCCAAGTCTTTCCTTAGTTTGGTAAAGGGGAGAAACACTTCATCGGATGAAAACAACGCATAAACTAGGAGTTATCACGGCAATTTTGTTAATGAAATGCTTCCTTCTCTCTCTCTCTCTCTCTCTCTCTCTCTCTCTCTCTCTCTCTCTCTTTTCTTTTTTTCTTTTTAAATTCCCCACAAAGGTTCTGATTTTATTAAGACTTCCACAGGAAAAGAAGCGGTCAATGCTACCTTTCCAGTAGGGCTGGTCATGGTGAGAGCCATTAGAGACTTCCACTGGAAAACCGGCTACAAGGTAACCCAATACCACCTCCGACTGGTATTCTTGAAAACAGCTCCATCAAATAGCTGCTCCCCTTGACGTCTGTGCATTTGGTGCAGACGTCTGCAAGGAGAGCTCCTTTAGATGTACCACTGGGCCTCAGAGTGACGTAGAACCTTGCGCTGCTGGGGTTCCAGCTTGTGTGGAACACTTCACATAGACAGCTGTATACATGAAGGCCCCCTCCTTCGGTGGAAGCCGGTGGCTCCTATGTCAGTGGGGCAGTGAATCCGCTCCGGGTTTCAGTCAGAACTCTAAAGGAACCATCAAAGGCGCTTCACACCTTTGGAGTTCTGCCTGAAACCTGGAGCGGATTCACCGCCCCATTGACATCAGAGCCACCAGCCTCCATTGCTGACCTTGCAGATGTTTGTGCCGTAGGTGTGGATCCTGAGGGGTCGGGGGGTGGGGTCAGAGGTACTTGGTCCAGGCAGTGTCGGGGGAGGAGCTACATGACACTGATTCTGGCCCGCTTGCATTGGCTGCCTATACATTTCCGAGTCCAATTCAAGGTGCTGGTTTTAACCTACTGTATAAAGCTCTACGTGGCTTGGGACCACAATACCTGATGGAATGTCTCTCCCGACATGAACCTACCCGTACACTGTGCTCAACATCTAAGATCCTCCTCCGAGTGCCTACTCCAAGGGAAGCTCAGAGGATGGCAACAAGGGAGAGGGCCTTTTTGGTGGTGGCCCCTCGACTGTGGAATGATCTCCCCGTTGAGGCTCGCCTGGCGCCAACATTGTTATCTTTTAGGCTCCAGGTCAAGACTTTTCTCTTCCTCCAGGCATTTAACAGCATTTAACAACGCTAAGTTTGTTTTTTAACGGAGCCCAGAACCGTTGTTTTTAAATGGATACTGCTGTTTTTATACTGTTGTTTTTATGTTTTTAAATTTTGTATACTTTTTTTAATGTTTACTGTTTTTAACTTTTGTAAACTGCCCAGGGAGTTCGGCTATGGAGCGGTATATAAATGTAACAAATAAATAAAATAAACACAGCCCCGCCCTGCTTGTGCGCTGGACTTCCTCTTAAATGTGATGTCTGAATAGGGCTTCTGTGTTGATGTTGATGTGGTTTGGTCTTTCACACTGCCTCAGCCAAGTTTTCACATGTCATTAAGATAACTGTTTAATTTATCACTCTTAAACAGAATTTATCAAGTGTGGAGTTGGGCATGTTTAAAGTTCTGTTAACCAAAAATGTGTGGTGCACACAGCTGCTGGGGAAATAATAATAATAATAATAATAATAATAATAATAATAATAAAAAATAGATGTAAACTGAGTTTATATCCTTTTATTAAACGAAGACAATTTTATCACTGACAAGAGGTTTCTAAATGGTTTCCTTAACAAACCAATTTGGTTGCTGTACAGATGCTTTTCATGCAAAGGCGTTGGCTAGTAAAAACAGGTTAATGTAGAAATTAAACTTCTTCCGAGGACAGAAGCTGGTTGCAGGCTAACATTTATTGAATGATAAGCGGTGGTGGTGATATGAAAAGTATGCAGCATAATGGGAAATAATCTTTTCCTGTCATTATTGAAGGACACACACAAATTGGTTTTTCTGTTGGGGAATCCCCAGTCCAGAGAAACTTATTACTTTTAATAATATAAGGTGACAAGAAAAAATTCTCAAGGAGATGAACTTATTAAACAAAATAATGAAATCCTGTGAAAACAGCAGGGGGAGAAGTAGCCAGATTTTTTATAGTTCTTGAATGAAACATATATATGTGTATGTTAGTGTGTGTGCGTGTGTGTGTGTGATGGCGTCTGTAGAAAGTCAGCAAACAGAAAGGGAGGCAGGATAGCAATGAGTAGCTGTGGGTGAAAATAAATGGAATTATTGGGGGGGAACTTGGAGGGGGGAATAAGATGGTGGTCAGGATTCAGAAAGTTGCAGACGGAGCAGACATTTGCGTATTGATAGTCCCACTTCTGAAAGCACCCCCTCCCCACCCACCCCACGCCCTCCTGCAAATTGTGGAAATGCCAGAAGGGACCCTGATATGCACGAAAAGGAGCTGTAGTCAGGAAAATAAAAATATAGGGGGGACCTTTTTCTTCTTCTTTTCACCTTTCCTTTGACACGGAGGCTGCCTTTCCTTGACGTAAGATTCCTTAGTGCAAATGGAAACAGAGCGAATGAAATCAATGCTACCGTAGTCATGACGGCTATAGAATACCTCTAGGATCAGAGGGTCGTATACCGACGGTGTCCTAGCGGTAGTGCTGATGATGTTGCGCGAACGTAAACCATCATAACTAGCGCAATGGGAGGAAGCGACGATTTGCTGCCGAAATTTGTTGGCTGCACCGAATTTTGACAGCAAGTCACTGCTTCCTCCCATTGCTGTGGTTATGTCGTGCATTGGTTTACACTAGTGCAGTGTCATCAGCACTAGCGCTGGGACACCGTCAGACACTATCCAGAAGCAGTATGTCTCTATATTCCTGTTGCTGGGAGCATGAGAGGGAGAACATAAGAAGAGCCAAGCTGGATCAGACCAAGGGTCCATCTAGTCCAACACTCTGTTCACACAGTGGCCTGTTCACACAGCTATCGGCCAGGGACCCATAAGCAGGACATGGTGCAACAGCACCCTCCCACCCATGTTCCCCAGCAACTGGTGTATACAAGTGCTGTTGCAGTCCTGTCCAGCTTGCGCGCTTCCTGTCAGCATCTGCTTGACCACTAGCAGGAAACCTAGATGTATTTTGCTACTCTGGGCCCAGTCCCAGATCCCTGTGGGTCTCTGAAGCAAAAACATTGGTCTACGCTGTGAGAAAGGTTGGGAAAGGTTGTGCTACATGTACATTTTTGTTTAGTATCTGCATAATTATTATCATTTGACTTACATAAGATGTATACTCCTGTCCAAGAATGCACATATATTACACCTGTCATGGAGTGAATATAGGCCACCTTTTAACCTGCCTCGGTGTGCATGTGACATCTTGTTATGCCACCCCTCTCTAAGGATCCTACCCCAAATGCTGGGAATCCCAGGAGAGGAGAGGTTAAAGCCAACGTGAGAGACAGTGTGGTGTAGCGGCTAGAACATGGGACTGGGATTCGGGAGATTTGGGTTCTAGTCCCCACTCGGTCATGAAGCACACTAGATGATTGGCTGTGTATTCGCTTCCAGGCTAGATTTAAGGTTCTTGTACTTGTGTACAAAGCCCTAAACAACTTGGGACCTTGATACCTGAGAGAGCGCCTTCTCCCCTACCAACCTGCCCGGTCACTGAGGTCATCCAAGGGTTGCTCCTGGTGGTTCCACATAGACCTATCGTCTGATTGGAGTCCACCAGGGGAAGAGCCTTCAGCGTGGTGGCCCCCTTCCTATGGAATTCCATGCCTCTGGAGGTCAGGCAGGCGCCTCCCTTGGTGACCAGCCACGGTTCACTTTGCATTTTGCTTCTTTTAAAACTCTGTTTTAATGCATTTTTATTCTGTTTTTATTTTCATTTTATCTTGTACATCCCTCCGAAATTTCGAATGGGGAACGGTATATAAATATTATAAATAAATAAATAAATAAATAAATAAATGACTTTGTGCCAGTCATTGACTAACAGCCTAGCCTACCTCACAGGGTTGTTGTGAGTATAAAATGCAGAGAAGGAGGATCTAAGGTGCCTTGCGTTCTTCGCAAGAGGGGGGGAAAAGGTGGGAAATAAATGTAATAATAATAAATCAACAAATGATTCTGCTTGCTCTCTGAGATTTTCCAAGGAGGCCTGTTTACATGTCTTCTGAGATATAGCTTGCAAGTTTGTGTGCCAGAGTCTTTCCAGTCCATGGAATCTTCCACCCCGTTTTGTCTCCTCCTACCAATGTTCAATCTCTGCCTGAAGATTTCTTTTCTTTTCTTGAGTTATCTGTTTGTATAGAGTTGTTTTGTTTAGTCCTTTCCCTTTCTCTTTTTGCATACATCAGTTAGATGTATTTATTTATTCAGCTGTGCCCCTTCTTAGAGTCAGAAGACCTAAAGACAGTAGTGCACACGCTGGTAACCTCAAGGCTTGACTTCTGCAATGCGCTCTACATAGGGCTACCATTGTACCTAGTTCGGAAACTTCAACTAGTTCAAAAAAATGGCAGCCAGGTTGGTCACTGGTACATCTAGGCGTGAGCATATTACCCCAACATTAAAATCACTCCACTGGCTGCCAATTAGTTTCCGGGCAAAGTACAATGTGTTGGTCACTACCTTTAAAGCCCTAAATGGTTTGGGTCCAGGTTACCTGCGGGATCGCCTTCTCCCATATAGTCCGCCCCGCACACTCAGGTCCTCTGGGGTGAACTTACTTCAGTCAGCTAAAACTAGGCTGACATCAGTTTCCCAGAGGACCTTTTCTTCTGTCGCCCCCAGATTGTGGAATGGCCTGCCGGAGGAGATTCGTAAAATTAACTCTCCGTGTGATTTTAAGGCAGCTTTAAAGACTAGCCTTTTCCAGCAGGCCTATCCAGATCAATGTAAAATTAAGAACTTTTAAGATGTATTGATTCCTGTTCTAATGTTGTTGCCCGCCTCGATCCAAAGGGAGAGGCGGGTAAGAAATTATTATTATTATTATTATTATTATTATTATTATTATTATTATTAAGAAATACCCAAGCGGTGAAGAAAACAAATCCAATAGAATACGATACTGATAAGGCAACACTAAAAGCAAGCTTTTTTAAAAACACACAAAACAATGGTAAGCATACTGGCTGGGTCACAGATCAGAGAAGGCTGGCATGAAAAGAAATGTTTTGTGCAAGCGACACAAAATGAACGAGGTGGCCAGTAGAAGGTTCCATAAGCTTGATACTAATGCCCTGCCTTTTAGTCGGCACAAGGCATACAGTGTGTGGCACTGTTAGGAGTACTTCCACAGCCGAACGAAGCAATTATAAATGTATTTCTAACGTGTGTGTATATGTGTGTACGTATACACAGGAAATGCAACTAAACAACTCAGGCAAACCCCAGAGGGATGCAACCGACTGCAATAGGAATCAGTATTTTTAGCAAAGCAATTGGCAAAATGTAAATATAATATTCTTTAGTTTCTGTCAAATGTTTCTGCTCCCGCCTTCGTCTCTGACAGTTACTATAAGAAACGACAAAGGTGGAAGGCAAAACATTTGATAGAAATTAAAGAATATATATACAGTATTTATCCCTGTTTTTGCCAGTTGCTTTACTATATCTTTGTTTGAGTGGCATGTTTATTTTTGGCTTTATGTTTGACCCCGTAAGCCACTTTGCACACCTGTATTTCATGGTAAAAAAAAAAAAAAGGATAGAAATCCTTATATAAATAAGTGTTTATTGTATATCTTTATAGATAGATGTGATGCATTTATACTCAAATTCCTGTTTTCTTCTATACTAGCTTCCTGTATTCCTCCAATGACCTCTTAATTACCTGTTTTCTTTTCCCTCCCCCACCCCCTTTCTTTCTTAAATCAAGGTTGGGTTTAAACCTGCGGGAGGCATTCGCACTGCCAAAGATGCCCTGATCTGGCTTTCATTGATGAAGGAAGAACTGGGAGATGAATGGCTAAAGCCAGAACTCTTTCGCCTCGGTGCCAGTACTTTGTTGGGAGATATTGAGAGACAGGTTTGGTTTCTACCTCAGCTTTTCTTTAACACCCCCCCCCCCAAAAAAAGTGTTGCCTTCTGTGATTCAGACTTTTAAAAATTGCCTTTTGAGAACCCTTGTTTTCTTACATTGTTGTTGAAATATCTGCACCTTGATTTTAATTGCTAATATTAACCAATTAGTTTTCTTGATCTTCCTCATTCTGAGGAAGGGGGATCCTGCATAGCAAAAAAATGCTCATTTTGTGACAAATTAACCGTTTTACACTGTAGTAGAATTCATGCCGTGCATCTACGATGCCGCAGTTTTAGCCTCCGCCAGCTGCTTTTTAAGCAGTCTCAGACAGCAGTGTGGGACTTAGCGTCTCTAGATCATTTCTTTTTCTCTCTTTCCTCTACCCCGTTCTTGAAATGGTAGGGGAGCATAGATCAGTATATGCTTTGCATGCGGAAGGTCCCAGGTTCAATCCCAGGCATCTTCAGCCAGGCCTGGCGTAAGCTCTCCTGCCGCCTTAGGGGTTAATTGCGCATGCGCTGCCTCTACCACATCGCCCCCTTACCATGTGGTGCCTCCACCCCCTTCCTCATCATGTGCACCCCCTTCCTCTGACTTCATCACACACGCCTCCCTGCCTTCTCTTTACCGCCATCACTGCCGCTCTCTGGGGAGCCGTGTGGCCAGAAGATGCGGGAAACACAGGGAGGGCAGGTGGGCGGCTGCTCCAGAGAGTCCCGCCAGCCGCTCTCTCGCTGTGGCATTTGCTATATCAGGAGACTGGGACCGGTGGTGCTCTCCGGAGCACCTGCTAGTGTCACCGAGCAGGCCGCTGCTCTGGAGAGCTCTGCTACAATAAATGCCACGATGGGAGAGTGCCTGGCGGGGCTCTTCGGCGCACCCACTGGAGGCAGTGAGACCAGAGGGGGAGTGGTGCAGTCCCCTCCTCCTCTTCACCGTGTGCAGGGGCTTCACCCTGCTTCATGGGAGAGCCTGCCCTACCTCCAGTTGCAAGGACCAGGTAGTATTTATTTATTTATTTATTGCATTTTTATACCACCCAATAGCCAAAGCTCTCTGGGCGGTTTACAAAATTTAAAACCACAAAAAACATTCAAAATATAAACTAACCAGTATAAAAGCATAATATAAAATACAATAAAAACACAACCGGGATAAAATCAAGCAGCAATGCAGACAATAATACAGATTCAAAATACAAATTCAAAACGCCAACGTTAAAGTTAAGTTACTAGGCTGTTAAAATGCTGAGAAAATAAAAAGGTCTTCACCTGGCGTCGAAAGGAGGTATAGTGTAGGTGCCAGGTGAACCTCTTTAGGGAGCTCATTCCACAGCCGGGGTGCCACAGCAGAGAAGGCCTTCCTCCTGGTAGCCACCTGCCTCACTTCATTTGGCAGGGGCTCGCAGAGAAGGACCCCTGAGGATGACCTTAAGGTCCAGGCAGGTACATATGGGAGGTGGCCTTCCTTCAGATAGCCTGGTAGTAGGTAATGGAATACAGGAAACTGCCTTATACCTGCTCAGACTGTTTATCCATCTAGCCCAGTATTATTTGCTCCACAGCCAGCAGCTCTCTGGTGCAGCATAGTGGAAACCCAGCCCAGCTTCAAACCCGCTCTCAGCCATAAAGCTCACTTGGTGGCCTTGACTGAGTTGCACTTTCTCGGTCTCGCCTACCTTGCAGGGTCATTGTAGTTTAAATGAGGGCCATGTAGGCCGCTTTCCTTGGGGAGGAGACCCACCTACGAGCACGGTGAATAAATAAAATGTGAGGCATGTGAGGCATGTAAGGTGAAAGGACATCAACTTGTATTTCTTGATGAAAGGGAACGGCTTCAGGAAACTTGGATAAAGCACTGTTTTAATCAATGTGAGTAATTAAATGTCTATAAACTGCATCCGCCTTCTTGTTAACCTGCCCTTAATTTGCCGGCTTTGTTACACCTGTTTAATTTCTGCTTTTCCATAATTGCTCTGGTAAACCTCCCCCCCCCACCTCTTTTCTCCCACTCTGCAGATTTACCACCATGTGACTGGCAGATATGCAGCGTACTATGACCTGCCAATGGCTTAGACCAGTGACTAATTCATGATTTGAAAGAGAGGGAGAGAGAAAGGATACACGGGAAGAAGCTTAAGTAAACAATGTCCTTGAATCTTTTCCTCCAACCAAGTCCAAGAAGTGCTTACGGAAGAGATTAAAGGGCCGGTGCTTCCATTTCATGGTTTCATTGTGCTTTGCATTGTGCCCCAAATTCTACGGGTAAATAGGGAAAGCTTTGGATTTTTGAAGTTTTCCAACGTTAATTTCGCCGTGCCTCTTTTCGGCGAGTGCATTAATTCCCACGTTAATACCAGGAAGCGATGAACGAATGATTGTTTTTGCTCCAATTCTGCCATTTGCGAGCCACCTTGGGGGGAGTGGGCCTTTTGGCCGAAAGGCAGCAGAGAAGTGAATTATAAGGTCACATAATGATAGCCTCCGATGTCAGAACAGAAATGGTTTCAGGCATTTTTTGAGGGCCAGGCTTGTGAATGGCTTTTAAGAAAGTTTTTGTGAGTATGTGGGGTGGGCGGAAGGGCGGGGCGGTGGCTGATCAGGTCCTTAGGGTGGGGGATAGGGGGCTTTAACCCTTTACCCTCTGGCATAGACCTGATCCAATTCTGGGGGGTTGGGGTAGAGCTGTGCCTGCTATTTGCCTGGCAGGGGAGGAGGAGAAATGAGAGCTTTTTCTTCAGTGGAACTAGCAGGTGCAGGGACCCAATCTGGATCTGGGCTGCAATAAAGAGGAAAGGGTTTAAACCCCCATAACTGCAATTCATTTTTTTCAAAGCCATTCACACAGTTTCTAATTGCTGAATGGGATCTCGCCTGGCCTGGCCTGGCCCTTTTTGAAGTTGGCCACATTTACAAGGGAATGCAAACGGTAGATCTGGAAAAGAGTTTTTCTTCCTTCCACACCCATGCTGAATTGCAAGTGGCATCTAAAATACTTTCAACTGTGGGAGCTGCCCTGCTTCTGTGGAGCTCCATTGCATGTAACACAACTCGAATGTAGCCCACAAGGATCCCATTTTACTTTTAAAGTGGGTGACCATATGGAAAGGAGGACAGGGCTCCTGTATCTTTAACAGTTCTATAGAAAAGAGAATTTCAGCAGGTGTCCTTTGTATGCATGCAGTAACTGGTGAAGTTCCCTCTTCATCACCACAGTTAAAGCCGCAGGACCCTTGCACTCTTGACCAGATACAAAAGAGGGCAGGGCTCCTGCAGCTTTAACTGTTGTGATGATGAAGGAATTTCACCGGTTACTGAATGCATGCAAATAACACCTGCTGAAATTCCCTTTTCTATACAACTGTTAAACATACAGGGGCCCTGTCTTCCTTTTCCATATGGTCACCCTATTTTAAAGTCCTTTCAGTACTTTGCAGGATACTGAAAGGGGAAAATGTGTATACAAATATTGTAAAGAATGGTTGCAAGTGTCTTTTATCTAGTCCTCTTCTTTTTTTAAGTGAAATGAAATGAAAAAAAGTGTTTCTCCTTTGTGCAATCTTGTTTCAACTTTTGACTCTGCGGAAATAAATTGCTTAACGGCTTAAGAACATATGTTTAAATAAAAGAATAAACCGTGCAGGGTGAGTCCTCTCGTTTCACTGGAGATTAATTACTGCGCACACGCGGCGCAACTAAAAATAATACTAGAATCGTTACCTTTCTAAAGATCAGGCCGCCATGAAGTTTACGCTTTATTTCATTCCTGACGTCTGCTGAGAAAGCTGAGCAGACTTTTTCTTTACTTTTCCTTCTTAGCCCTCCCATTTCCACCACCACTGTGGCATGAAACTGTTCGCTCTCCAGACAAAAAGGAGTATTTTGTGTTATGCAACGAGGATGATCAGGGGCCTGGAAAGAAAGTCATATGAAGAGAGACTGAAAGAACTGGGCATGTTTAGTCTGGAGAAGAGAAGGTTGAGGGGTGACATGATAGCACTCTTCAAATAATTGAAAAGTTGTCACACAGAGGAGGGCCAGGATCTCTTCTCGATCCTCCCAGAGTGCAGGACACGGAATAACGGGCTCAAGTTAAAGGAAGCCAGATTCTAGCTGGACATCAGGAAAAACTTCCTGACTGTTAGAGCAGTACGACAATGGAATCAGTGACCTAGGGAGGTTGTGGGCTCTCCCACACTAGAGGCCTTCAAGAGGCAGCTGGACAACCATCTGTCAGGGATGCTTTGGGGTGGATTCCTGCATTGAGCAGGGGGTTGGACTCAATGGCCTTGTAGGCCCCTTCCAGCTCTGCTATTCTATGATTCTATGCTGTATTAGGTAACTTTTACAAAAGAGGGATGTGGGCTCTCAGGGCTGTTCAGAACCACATTGCGAGGGTCCATGGGTCAGTGTGATGGAGCACCTGCTATGCATGCAGAAGGTCCAGGTTTGACCCCCAGCATCTCCTGGTAGGGCTGGAAATACTCCGGCCTGAAACTCTGAAGAGCCATTGCTTAGGGTGACCCTATGAAAAGGAGGACCGGGCTCCTGTATCTTTAACAGTGGCACAGAAAAGGGAATTTCAGCAGGTTCTCCATATATACAAATGACCCCTGCTGAAATTCCCTTTTCTATGCAACTGTTAAAGACACAGGAGGCCTGTCCTCCTTTTCATATGGTCACCCTACCATTGCTGCCAGTCAGTGTCAACAATACTGGGCTTAGATGGACCAAGGATGTGACTCAGTATATAAGACAGCTTTCTATGTTCCACTGCCCCCCTAACACCAGGTGTGTGAGGTTGGGCTCAAATCACACCCTGGTGACAGGGAAAGCTCTTTGTGTATTCTCAGAAGCACTTTGGTTTCCTTGTAAAAAATGTGCTCTGGGTGAGTTCCAATGCTGAGTCCTGGGACTGACATTAACCCCCCGAGCTTTAAAATCTACAGTTTAGAATGGAAACTGGAGATACAGTTTGACGTTTTAAGTGAATTCTGTTTTGCATAGGGGATGGCTGTTGTTCAGTGGTACAGCATAGGCCCAGTCAAAACAAACAAGGATGGACTAGAGAGAGGCCAGTAGTTTGATTTAGGTGTGGCAGCTTCTTGTGTTCCTTAGAACCAATCTACACGTTGCCCAGAAGGTGGTGGTAGAATTCTGGCCTGTAACTCTTCAATCTGTGGGCAGGGCCGGCCCTACAATGAAGCAGCAGGCGGAGCAGGCTGGGAACAGCAGGGAATTGTTCCGCCCTCCCCACCCAAAGGGCTTGCCGCTCCTTGGCTGGCCACTCTCCTTCTCACTGCTGCTGCTGCCACCTGCCTCCCTCACTGCCTGCTTGCCTGGCCAGCCGGCAGTGGCAAAGGCTGCTGCTCCCTCCCCGGGCAGTGGCTCTCATTGTTGTGTTTCTCAAAAACCTCCTGCCTTCTTGGGAGACAATAACGCCGCCTCCTATGTAATCCGCAAAGCTTTATTCAAGCAATAAACATCTCTTCCCACCTGAAGAGAGTCTTATCTCTAGGAACTTTTCCCCTAGGCAAAACTATGCAAACTAAGCGAGACAATTGTCCTTTTAAGAAGAATGGAAAGCCTTTTCCCAAGATGTGTTAACTTCAGAGAGACTAGTTTCTGACGAGATGCAAGCTGGGCTGACTTCCTCTCGTCTTCCTTTCGCTCTGCCCGTTTTAGTCGGCGTCGTACTCTAGGATCAGCTAACCTGTCTGTGCTCTCTCCTCCGGAAGAATGATCGCTTCCCACTGACTGTGTATCATTTGCCCTTGACGAGATAAGCTCTGGAGAGGGTTCACTCGCAGCTGGTGAAGAGTCCGTGAGAGCTTTCTCCCCCACTGGTACAGGCTGGCCTGTTTCTGGCGCCGACTCCTCTACTTCAGAGTCTGATTCTGATGGATCACCTGAAACACCTTCTTCCAACCCAGGGGGAGCAGGGCTAGACATGACACTCACCTTCTGCCCCAGCCCCGAGGCTCCTGGCTGGGAGACTCGGCCTAAATATCACAAGACCTCTCTCATTAGTTCAGCAGACTCTCCCAGCTGGCCAAAGGAGGGAAGAGGAGACACTGCCCTGTGAGAGCAGGGAGTGGGGAACCGTGAGCCAGCAGCCCCTGCCACGGCATGAGAGGGGAGAGCCAGGGAGTACCAGAAAGAGAGACAAGAGAGAGGGAGAAGAGGAGGTGGCAAAGAGAGACAAAGGGGATGGTCAAGAGAGAGATAAAAGGGATGACTGTGCCAAACTCTGGCCTGCAGCTCCCAACAGACAACCCTCAAGACAACGAGACCCTCAACAGAGAAAAAGTTTTCCCAGCCCTTTCTAGATTTCCACCAGCAGGGAAGTTATGGGTTGGTTTGGGGTTTTTATCTGCACGGCATTCCAAAGAACATAGGTAGTAGTAGTAGTAGTTACGTATCTTCAAGTCATCTTCGACTTATGGCGACCCTATGAATCAACGACCTCCAGATACATCTGTTGTAAACCACCCTATTCAGATCCCTGTAACTTCCTTTATGAAGTTAATCCTTCTCTTGCTTGGTCTTCCTCTTTTCCTTCTACCTCCTGCTTTTCCTATCATTATTGTCTTTTCTAATGAATCATTTTTTCTCATTATATGCCCAAAGTATAATAGACTCAGTTTCAGCATTTTCTCTGGCTTAATTTGTTCTAGAATCCACTTATTTGTCTTCTTCGTGGCCCATGTTATCCACAAAACATAGAAAGCTACCTTATACTGAGTCAAACCATGGGTCCATCTAGCCCAGTATTGTCAACACTGACTAGCAGCGGCTCTCCATGATTTCAGGCAGGAATATTTCCATCCCTACCTGGAGAAGCCGGGGATCGAACCTGAGGCCTTCTGCATGCAAAGCAGATGCTCTACCATCCGTTCCAGACTGTTGCCAGCTCAATTCCTCACCCCATTATGTATAATATGTAGATTGACTCTGGTCCTAAGAAGCTTATTTATTTATTGGACTTTATACCATAGCTTTCTACCAAAAATGTCACTCAAGGCAGCTCACGCTCACCACGGATTTCTTAGGGCTGGCGAAGGCGAAGCTTGGCAGACGGTTTTTAATTTTGCACATTGGGTTTATCGTGTGCCTTGGTTTTGGGTAATAATTTTCCTTCTCCCCTTTCACTGCTCTGCATCAGCACGTTGGATGAGATGACCTATAAAGCCTGTGATTCCATAACTCTGAGGAGAACGAACACACACACACACACACACACACACACACACACACACACACACACGAAGTAGCAGCTACTTCCATATTTTAATATGCTCAGTTGTAACTTTGGGTTCTTGTTTCCTTCAGAGAATAGAAATAAGTTTTATGCTGCTGATCCTATGCTGAGCTAACATCTGGATGATAGATAAAATGTCAGGGGTAGGATTAAAAGGAAGAATCATTTTTTAATTAAATACAACCTGCGCTAGAAGAGAAGATGGGAGAAAATAGTATCTCCATCTGGTCAATTCTTTTAATAGGGCAGACGAGAACTAAAGTGTTCTAACAGTACAAAGGCACAGCCTTTAAAATGCCTAATGGCCATTTGAGTTAATATCCCAGCTATTTTAAACTAACATGGCATGGGGTGGGGGTGGGGAAATAACCTTTCTGCCTGCATCCTATATTGGATTTGGGGGTAGGTTTTACTATTTAGTACGCAGCAGCTGTGTGAGTTAGGGGGAGGGGGAACAAACTCTGTGCTAGGGGATTATTAAGAAAGGAATTGAAAATAAAACTGTCAGCATTAGAACGCCTCTGTTAAAAGAGGGATGGTGCAGCCACTTTTGGAATAATACTATGGTTGCCTCACCTCAAAAAGGATACTTGAGAGCTCAAAGGGGGAAAGCAACATGGTCAGGCTCAAAGGGGAAGGGGCTCAAAGGGAAAAGTGAAATGGAACGTCTTTATAATGAAAAGCTAAAGAGTTTGGAGGTTTGGGGTTTAAAAAGAAGAAGAAACACGGAGAGAGCAATCCTATTGCTTCTAGGCAGAGACTGGAAGTTCATAGGATAGTTCAGATTCCTGGATCTGAGGTAGAGGCAGTGCTCCGACCTTGGACGCGGGAATCCGAGGTCCTCTGCCCCTCTCCCTCATGACCAGCCTGGAGAGAGCTGGGCCAGCTGCCTCTCCGAGGTGGCAAGTGTTCTTGAAGAGGAGGGAAGGAGGTGGCTTACGCTGAATCCCCAGGCTTCCCCAGTCTCCTTCTCTCCCTCTCCATGATGCCTCAGCTAGGGTGACCATATGAAAAGGAGGACCGGGCTCCTGTATCTTTAACAGTTGCATAGAAAAGGGAATTTCAGCAGGTGTCATTTGTATATATGGAGAACCTGGTGAAGTTCCTTCTTCATCACAGCAGTTAAAGCTGCAGGAGCTATACTAGAGTGACCAGATTTAAAAGAGGGCAGGGCACCTGCAGCTTTAACAGCTGTGATGAAGAGGGAATTTCACCAGGTTCTCAATAGGGATGTGCTCCGCTTCTCCTCGAACCGGAGAAGCAGGAGTGGAGCGGGGGGGCTTCGCCTACCCTTAAGGCGGAGGCGAAGAGGATTGGGGGGCCGGCGGATCGAGGTGAAGAGGGTCACCTCAATCCGGAGCTTCGCCTGAAGGTAAGTGGGGGGGAGGGGGACTAATCTGGCGCTGCCGGCGCCGCCATCCATGTGGCGGCAGCGGCGGCAGCACCAGGTAAGGGAGGAGGGATGCTTATCTTCCTCCATCGCGGGATTCAATTGAGGCCCCGGTTGAAGCTGGAAGTGAAGGCCGAGGCCTCTTCCGGCTTCAACCGGGGCCTCAATTGAATCCCGCGACGGAAGAAGGTAAGGGGGCGGGGTGGGTGGGTGGTTTCTGTGGTGCCGCCATCGATATAGTGACGTCGGCGAAGCCGGATCTCGCTCCGCAGAGTGGAGCGGGAGACGGGCGGAGCAGCGCGAAGAGGATCAGGCCCGATCCGGATTTTCCGGATTGGGCCACGAAGTGGATTGGGGGGTCCGTGCACACCCCTAGTTCTCCATATATACAAATGACACCTGCTGAAATTCCCTTTTCTATGCAACTGTTAAAGATACAGGAGCTCTGTCCTCCTTTTCATATGGCCACCCTACTTCAGCTAGACAGGTGGAAACACCCATCTAGTTAAAATGCAGAGCAGGAGGCATGGCGGAAGTGAGGTCCGCCTTTGCTGTGTCTCCCGCTCTGCACTGGTTACTCATAAGCCTCCATGTTCAGACGCTTGTGAGTATGAAGGGCAGATCTGATAGGATTGAGCCCCTAAAGCATTATTTTTCAGCAGGAGCCAGTTTGCTTCCAGTCACCATCACCAAGAGCACTAGGGGAGGGGGGGCTTGCTGGGCCCTGGGGACAGTTCTCTCCTTCCCCCTCAGTCAAGAGGAACCACATGCACCAGATCCAGCTGGAGGCCTTTGGAGTCTCTCCTCCCCATCCGAGCAAAGCCTCTGTCAGTCGCTAGGCAGACAAATTCCAACAGGCTCATTTGGGCCTTGGATTGCGATGGATCTTTTTCTCATCACAAAGGGCTTCTCCACACTGAGGCCTTTTGTCCTGTGATTTTACTGGGGCTTCTGCTTCCAGGTTCTTTGCAGGAATAAGATCAGCCCTCTACATGAGTTCCCCCGCAACGGACACACTTTCCCCGTTTATCTGTGAGTGCTATATGTTTCATTCTACAGCCACTGGATGGTGCTGTTGTTATGTAGCACCACTTCCTCTTTTCACACACTAAACCAAACTAAATGAAAGCAGATCTTTCTGTTAACACGTAATTTCCATTTCAAATTAAGCCACAGAAATGCTCGGAAAAACCGAGAGAGGTGCTACGGAGGTTGACAACATCATGTAAAGGTCCCACGAATGTCCATGAGTAACCAATCTCAATCGTGGAATAAAAATCCCATGTGGAAAAGAGCCTGAAGAGAATACTTAGTACCCAGCCCCAATACCACCTCTGGTAGCCCAGATCACAGCTGCCAGCATGCCACAAAAGCAAGCAACTAGACAAAGCGAGGAAACCCCTGCTGAGAGTGAGGGGGAGATTCAAAGAGTGCGTTGGAGGTGAGGGGGAGATGCCACTGGCCTTTGAGCCTCACATTAAATGGCATGAATGGTTTATAAAGAGTAGGCATGATGTGAAGAAAGTGGGTAGAGCTTTTTCCTCCCGTCTTGGTCTTACCCAAAGAATTGGATTGGCAGTAGATTCAAGACAGCCCACCACCACCACCACCAAAGTGTTTGTTTTAAAGCATTTTTATCCAGTTCTTCGGTCAAAAAGATTCCCAGCGCAATAAAAACAGTCCCTGCTTTTACGCATATGGACCCAATACAAAAGAGGGCAGGTCTCCTGCAGCTTTAACTGTTGCGATGAAGGAATTTCACCAGGTGCTGCACGCATACAAAGGACACCTGCTGAAATTCCCTCTTCTATACAGCTGTTAAAGATACAGGAGCCCTGTCCTCCTTTTTATATGGTCACCCTAGCTCTATTAGAGCTTCTAGATGAGGCTTTTATTGTGCAATTGCACTGCCTCATTCATGATATTCCACAGGGGAGCCAGATGATGGCATGTTTTATTTGTAACTCCTGTATTGCCCCACAAATTCTTCCATCTTTTTTTCACCAGAAAAAAAAACACTTATAGAGGAATAGATTAAATAACTGCACAGTGACTTTTGACTGATAGAGCTAGGAGCCCTCTATTCAGAGGCACCCTAAAAGACATGACACAAGGGAGGAGGAGGAGAAGAAAAAGCAAACTCAGGCATCAATTCTTAAGGTTACAGAGCTCTTATAACAACAAGCTGGGATGGAACTGCTCAAGCACAGAAGGAGCCAAAGGCAGCTGGTGTCTCAGCAGATCTAATGTAATAGCCCTCCTTCCCTTCCTCTGCTCTGCAATTATTCTTCACACAACACATAGTCTAAGAAATTCTCTGGCACAAGGTGAGGTAATGAACACTTAGGTTAGATAGCTTTAAAGGAGTATTAGAAAAAATTAGAAAAATCTTGTCTGCCTCCTGAGGAATCTGTATAACGAACAAGTAGCAATGGTAAGAACAGACCACAGAACAACAGACTGGTTTAAGATTGGGAAAGGAGTACAGCAGGGTTGTATACTCTCACCTTACCTATTCAACTTGTATGCAGAACACATCATGCGACGTGCTGGGCTTGACGAATCCAAGGCTGGAGTTAAAATCGCAGGAAGAAACATTAACAATCTCAGATATGCAGATGACACCACTTTGATGTCTGAAAGCGAGGAGGAGCTGAGGAGCCTTATGACAAAGGTGAAAGAAGAAAGTGCAAAAGCTGGGTTGCAGTTAAACCTCAAAAAAACCAAGATTATGGCAACCAGTTTGATTGATAACTGGCAAATAGAGGGAGAAAACATGGAGGCAGTGACAGACTTTGTATTTCTGGGAGCAAAGATTACTGCAGACGCTGACTGCAGCCAGGAAATCAGAAGACGTTTACTTCTTGGGAGGAGAGCAATGACAAATCTCGATAAAATAGTTAAGAGCAGAGACACCACACTGACAACAAAAGTCTGCATAGTTAAAGCAATGGTATTCCCCGTAGTAACCTATGGCTGCGAGAGCTGGACCATAAGGAAAGCTGAGCGAAGGAAGATAGATGCTTTTGAACTGTGGTGTTGGAGGAAAATGCTGAGAGTGCCTTGGACTGCAAGAAGATCAAACCAGTCCATACTCCAGGAAATAAAGCCAGACTGCTCACTTGAGGGAATGGTATTAAAGGCAAAACTGAAGTACTTTGGCCACATAATGAGAAGACAGGATACCCTGGAGAAGAGGCTGATGCTAGGGAAAGTGGAAGGCAAAAGGAAGAGGGGCCGACCAAGGGCAAGAAGGATGGATGATATTCTGGAGGTGACAGACTTGACCTTGGGGGAGCTAGGGGTGGCAACGGCTGACAGAAAGCTCTGGCGTGGGCTGGTCCATGAAGTCACGAAGAGTCGGAAGCGACTGAACAAATAAACAACAAAGAAAAAATTATTAAAAACTCATATCAGTGGCTAGCCATAATAGTAAATTCAGGTGAGGCAACTTGTCCTCCAGATGTTTTGGCTTACAACTCCCATTAACCCTAGCCAGGATAGCCAATGTGGATGGATGATGGCAGTTGTAGGCCAAAACATCTGGAGGGCCACAAGTTGCCCACCCCTGAGTTAAATGAAACTTCTGTGTATGTTCACGCACTGCTTGTGGGCTTCGCAAAAGCACCTATTTGGCCACTGTTAGAAACAAGATGCTAGGCTTCACGGATCGTTTGGTCTGATCCTTCAAGGCTTTATAGAAAGCACTCGTGTGCTTTAGGTACTAAAACACCTCATTTGCAGCCTTGCACCGTGGTGCTTTTTTTCCCTCTGGTGTTGCTTTTGTTCACAGCTATGAAGCCATATACTCCATCTGGGTTGTTTTTGGTTTGTTGGCACATAAAGCCTGAGGTTTTCTGATAGACCAGGAGAACATCTGTGCCCTGGGATGTTATCCCCCATTAATTGCTGGGTAAAGATATATTTGCTGAAGTCATCCATGGAAGGCGACTCTCCCAGATTCTGCACCAGAGGAGCTGAAGAGCAGAAAAGCTGAAACAAAAGGGACACAGAGAACAAGGGAGTGTGAGATAATGCCGCTTCTGCCTTCTAACAGATGAACTAGTCAGGGTAGCCTTGGTATGCAGAGGGTCTGGAACAGGATCTTGGGGTCTGCATGCCAAGACCCCTGGTTTCAGACCTAAACGTACCTTACAGAAGCTAAGGAAAGTGTTTCTCATTACACAGCCAATGTGTAATGGTAACGTTGGACGTGGGCAAAAGAGACCTGGTTCAAAAATTTGTAGCAGTCCTGATGTTGCTGGACTGTAGCTCCCATCTTCCTTTACCATTGGCTATGCTGGCTAGGGCTGATGGGAGTTGTAATCCAACAACATCTGGAAGGCCACAAGTTGCAAATGGGAATCACCTACCATAGGAGCTTGCCTGCTCTTTGGCTGAGACCTGGCGTTGGATCATCAGAAGTATAGCCAAGACAGGGCCTTTGCAGCTGTGGCACCTAAGATTTGGAACAGCTTCACCAGGGAGGTCCACCTTCCCCATTGCGGCTTGCTTTTCAACAGGCAGCAAAGACACATTTTACTCCAGTGACTTTTGCAGAGGTTTTTTTTTTTTAAAAAAATGCTGTTGTTGCCTTCTGCTGTTGTTGTCTTGTAGTTTTTTAAATAGTTTATTTTTGGTTGAGACCAGGATTGTGTATTTTTATCCCTATTGTAAGCTGGCTTGAATATTTTATAGGAAGGCATGATATAAATTTTGATAGTAAATTAAAAAAAAATGTAGCTGCAGAGATCTACCAGTAAACCCTGGATATTTTATAGAAAGGCAGACGTACATTTCGACTGTAAATTAGAATTGTATCTGCAGAGATCTACCATGAAATCTGAAATATTTTATTATAGAAAAGCGGGGTATAAATGTGGATAATAAATTAGAATTGTGTCTGCAGGAATCTACCAGTAGATCTGGGTGCCGGTTAGAACCAGTCAGAACTCCAAAGGACCTCTCTAGCCTTGGATAACTCCTTTAGAGTTCCGACTAGTTCTGACTGAAATCCGGAGCGGATCCACTGCCCTACTGACATTGGAGTCACCAGCCTCCACTGCCTGCAGGTCTCTCTCGTTCCATAATAGAAGCACAGAGAGTAACTGGCTCAGAATCTTTTCTGCTATATACATACTGAGATTGCATTGTTGAGCCACTTTTAAAACTGAACTAATGGGTACTTTGGCAACAGTTTCGAAGCCTGAAATCATTATTAATTCCTTTAGTACTGTAATAACATTGATGGAGATGAACTCTTATAACATTGAAATTGTATAGTATTTAGCAGTAATTAACGTCCCCTAATTAGGAGATGTTGCCAAGTAGTTTTCTCTGCTGGCACCATCAGTAGTTAAGTGCAGCTGGATGAAAATTAACCACAAAGGGAACAGCTTGTGTTTTATGTGAAGTTTGCCTTTGATTGATTCCAAAAGATATTCCTCAATGCGCCATCTTATTATCAAAAAGGGTACATGGAATTATCAGTGTTAGAGAGAGTAAAGACATTCACATGTCCCAAACCTCAACCCCATCCTCATGAACGTGACGGGGATGGAAATAACTAGGAAATTCACTAACTGACCTTGTGATGCAGTCATGCTTCCAGCGTTGAAGTGATTGGATTTTAATGTGGCCGTGGCTATTGTAGATGGAGCTGGCCAGGTCATTGGGCAAAAAGGATATTTGTCCCATTTTCAGGTTAGGTTGAGGAGTGGGCTGGATGCAAGATAAAAGGATGTGTTAAGAGCCAACATTGTCTGGGAGCTGATGACATCCTAGTTGATGACATACTAAGCTTTCGGGACAGTCTACCGCCAACCCCAAATGCCTGCTACAACCATCCAGGTCTTGCGCTCTCAGCACAACAGCCCAAGAGGCACTGTGGGGAAAATAAAATGGTTGCCGCCAACCAAAACCATCCAGGTACCAGAGCTGAGAGGGCTGTCAAGTCTGGGTGACTGTTACCAGCGTTTTGGGTTGGCAGCAGGGCCGGAAGAAGCCCCACCACCACCGAGGGTTCAAGGCATCAGCAACTGCTCAATGCTGTCTACTTCTGATGTCGGGCCTTGCTGAGCTCCTACAGAATATTCTAGGCTCTGCCCTAAACACACCCTTGAATGTGTTCAGGGCTCCATCTTTTGGCTCACCCAGGTACCAAAATGTTTTATTTCTGAAATTGGCAGTCCCGGCAGCAATGGGAAGGTACAAAGCATCACCCAACACCCATCTCCTGCCCAAAAAACTTGGAGAATAAGAGCAAAGCATTACAGTCACATCGTGCTTAGTTTCTTCAAGCTATTATTTCATTGTTGCCAGTGTGGTCGTAGTAAATTCTGATGTGCAGATGCCCTCTGGGCAGTCCCCCCATGCCCCCCCCATGGACATGCACCCAAGGCTGCTGTGTTGATTCACAGTTTTTAAAAAACAAAACAGTGCTAATAATGTTATGTCCACCAGGAGCAGGTCTTTTATAAAGCGAATGGGTTACAATAGGGAACAACATATTGTTGCTGGAAAATCCATTTCTCCCCCCAAGCTCATAGGGAACAGGGAAGTCTGAGGGAGCTGTCAGATGTCATCCATGTCCCTGCTAATAGAAGAGTGTCTGCCCTGGGTCCCTATGAGCCTTGCCTCCACTACACCACTGCCTGTTGCCTGGATGTAATGCAACATGATGGAACTATCACTGTGAAGCCCGAGGGTTCTTACCAGTGCTCAAGCTGGCCTGCCTGGGACTAGCTGTGATTTGGTTTCTTCCTTGAACTGCCTCCTGTTGCAAATTCAATGGGGTTTATTTCTGAGTAGACATGTCTAGGAATGTGCTGCATATGTAGCAAAGAAATAAAGTATTCTGCCTGTTCTCCCTTGCTGGTCCCCTGACTCCTGGGACCACTTAAAAACATAAGAAGAGCCCTGCTGGATCAGACCAAGGCTCCATCTAGTCCAGCACTCTGTTCACATAGTGGCCAACCAGCTGTCGACAAGGGACTCACAAGCAGGACACAAGTGCAACGACATTCTCGTGCCCATGTTCCCTAGCAACTAATGTACATAGGCATATTGTCTCTGATACTGGAGGTAGCACATAACCATCAGGGCTAGTAGCCATTGCTAGCCTTCTCCAGGAATTTATCCCACCTCTTTTTAAAGCCATCCAAATGGGTGGCTTTCACTACATCTTGTGGTAGGAAATTCCATCATTTAACTATGCGTTGTGTGAAGGAGGACTTCCTTTTACCTGCCCTGAATCTCCCACTAATCAGCTTCATGGGATGACACCCTTGGGTTCCAGTATTATGAGAGAAGGAGAAAAATGTCTATCTATCTACACCATGCATAATTTTGTACACCTCTATAATGTCTCTCCATCACTCTCCTTTTTTCTAAGCTAAGTTGTAAACTTCCTTCATAGCGGAGTTGCTCCAGTCCCTTGATCATTTTAGTTGCCCTTACAGGGTATCGCATTGCTCTTCACTTCTTCAAATTCCTTCTCAAAACCTACCTACTTGGTTAATCTGCTCACTCAGCCCAGGGATGAGATTTGCCCGCCATTTCAAATTAAAAGATAACGAAATGGCATTTATTTATTTATTTATTTATTACATTTCTATACCGCCCAATAGCTGGAGCTCTCTGGGCGGTTCACAAAAAATCACGTGGTAAGGAAGCCTACACCTTTTAATAACATTACCTCACTTGGGATTTTATGTGACCTGCCTAAGAAAGTCCTGACTGCTGCATGAGCTCCGTAACTCTTACTCTAAGAGTGCCAACTTTATTGTGGAGAACACATTTCTTTCTATGTGCACCGCAAACACATATGGTGCACTATGGTGTAGCAAAAGGCACTTCTAGGCCCCAGACAACTACAGCTTCCTTCATCCCCAGCTCAGTGGTCCTGCTAGATGGAAATGCTACGAATCAGGGATCCAATAGAGGTGGAGAGCACCAGTTTGGGAGAGGCTTTGATGGCATCGCTACTATCAAGAAATATTGACGAGAGGAAAATGGATCCTCCAGGTTTTGGTCCAGTCTACCTCAGAAGACTAGATGCTGGGAACAAAGACTGCATGGCCTCTTTCAATCAGCAACCAAACAGATGTCTTTGTGCCAGACTTAACAGAGGCATCTGCTTGGTTGTTGTTCGAAAGAGGATGCAAGACTAAACAGAACTTTGGAATTGATCCTGCAAAGCTATGCTTGCATTCATATGGATAATAGGGCTCCTCTTACATAGCTTAAAGCATGGGCAGGCAATGTAGGGCTCACATGCGCTAATGCACCTCAGGGACACCTGCATCCCTTCCTACTTTTTTTTTAATTAACGTTTTCTTACAGGCAGCTGAGATTGCTGTGAAATAAATTTCTGTTGGTGCTAAAAACTGGATTCCAAGGCATTACTTACTACGTTGAACTCAGTCTCCACCTCTGCCATTTATTAATTTATTTATTACATTTTTATCCTGCCTTTTTCTCTAAAGTTGCATACATGATTCGCCTCTTCCCCGTTTTATCCTCATAACAGCCCTGCAAGGTAGGCTACGCTGACAGTGACTGCCCCAAGGTCATGCAGTGCACTCAATCTTTAGGGCAGGTTTCTTGTCCTTTGCCACACCTCCCATGGCGGGCATTTTGTGGTGGTGCCCAGGGCAGTTTCTCAAATTGCCAAATGTGCCCACAGCCCAAAAAGGCTGCCTACCCTTGATTTAAGTGTTATATCCAATGTTAGCTCTACTTAGAGTAGACCATTGAAATGAATGGGATTTCAGTTAGCCTAAAATTGGATACAACCCAATATTTCTTCCTGCATTTAAAATCTTCGGGTATCCAAAGGAACGAAGGACTACAGGACAGGATAAAATTACTGGATAAGAGCAGTTTTTCCCCCAACAGAAGGAAAGAAGACGATTTGGAAATCTGACAGAAAGACAAGTATTTTCATTGTCTCTGGAAGTCACTCAGCCCTAGAGAGATTTGAAGCCGTGCCACATTTTATCTGCCAGTTGTGTGAATTTACGCGTCAACGCGCCGTGTCAACGCGAGAAAGTGACCATATTTTTATTTTAACAATTTAGATGACTTTTGCAGGTTTTTCTCCTTAAGGAGGGGGGTCGGGGGAAGAGAGAGAAAAAACACTGTAGATCTCTTTTTATTTTGGAGTGTTGGCCTTATTTTTCCCCTTGTAAAGATGTCTCAATTTATAGATTTATTTTGTACGCTTGTCTGGGAGACAGAATGTATCTGGTTGCTTGCTGCTGCTTCTTTATTTTTCTTTCTTTTTTTTTAGTCCCTCTTTCTCTGTTCTGTCACTTCCAATTCACAGTTGCTAAGCGTTCGAAGAGCTCACCAGAGGGACCCTTCTCCTAGTGTGAGTTGAAAACTTTGAAATAACACCTACCAGCAGAAGCACCATATGCTCTGAAGTTTCACAATGAACCAACAGGAGTGTTTCCAGAGAGCATTTGAAATTCCCAAAGATTTCAGCCTTTGCTACCAACAAAGGCCTCTTCCGTTAGGGTTATAGCCATACCAGCCAATTATGATACGATTTCTTCCCCGGCCTCCATTAAATCTGCTTCTGTCCTGCATAATGGCACCGTGGGGGTGCCATTTAGTAAGGGGATAAAGTTTTTTTTTAGTGGGGAGGAGGAGATTCGACAAGATCCCTCGGTTTGCTGTTGAATATATTCAAGGTTAAATTGTGAATTAGAAAAATCAGTGCATTTCGAGAGAATGTTTAAAAGTATCTCTAAATCACATTCACTGCAGCACAGTGTTATCAAGTCACCACCCCTTTTTTAAAAAGCAAAAAACGGGGGAGGGGAATTAATGCCTTTGGTATGCGCCCCCTAATGCATAGGCCTGTTTTGATATTTAGAATAATAATTACTTGGCTTTGCACCTTTAGAGTAGAGGTGTGCTCCGCTCCGATTAGAATCGGAGAATCAGAAGCGAATTGGCCTGCTCTGCCTTGCCCAGAGGCGGAGTAGAAGCGGACCGCGGACCCTTAGAAGCACGGCGAAGAGAAGCAGCCATAGGTGGAGCGCTTCTCTTTTCGCGGAGCGCTCCGATCGCCATTTTGGAAAATTTCACCCATAGGATTGCATTGCGGAAAAGAATAGAGGATAACTGTGTTGTTTTTTAAGCCATCTTTCTGAAACTTCTTGTGCTTAGAGAGTTGTGGCTGGGGATCATTTTGAGCCTACTCTCAGCTCTCTGCGTGGTGCGGTTCGCTTGCTATAATTTTTGGAAAAACCGGGTAAAAAAACCGGGAGAGGTACCTTTTTGAAGTGCTGAGAGGCAGAGTCATGATCACATGATCCCAAAGTTGGAGGAGGGGATAGGCAAAACGGGACTTGGGATACTGGGAAACTTCTCTTTCTTAGCCTGAACGGACTTTTCCCAGTGTTTTTTAAAACAGTAGCCCCACCAAATGCATAAACACAACCTGAAATCATATACTAAGCAAATAAATAACAGATAGGAAACACAGCACTGCTACCCACCCTAACCTTGGTGAACAACTGAATAGATGTGGTGCAAGGGGATGAGCTCCCCTAGGGCATGTGGACGTGCCCAGTGCACACACTCTCCCACCCTGGAGGGTCATCAGAGTCCTCCAAAGGTTAACCAGTGGAGACTAATGCCTATCATGAGTTGAAGTGTTAGTTTGCTTCTTAAAGACTGGTCCCTAGACAGGGCCAGTCAAAACTGGCATAATTCCCCCTCCCCCTGGGCACGTCCACTTCCCTCTTACTGGTAAAAGACAGATATAGCCTTTTTTTAAAAAATCCTTCCTGTTTTTTATTCAGCAACACTGCTGCTTTTAATTCTACCCCTCCTTTGTTTATTTATTTATTCCATTTTATATTTACACCCCATAGCCCAAGCTCTCCTGGCTTTTCCTCTTCAGTGAAGTCAGGCAGGCTTTCATTGTGGTTCAACTCCTTGTTGCTGTTGTTGTTGTTGCTATTAATATTAATTAGTACTGCTATTAACATTATTATTTTGTTGTTTAGTAATGGCTGTGATCACAGTGCAGTCAATCAACTCTGAAGCAAGGATCACAAAGCTTTACTCTTATCCTCCTAGCCTCCTAGTTATGGGATGCAAAAGAAAAGGCATCTCTCTGTGCTGCTCCCACCTCACAGGGATGGTTTGCATTACTGGCTTTGAAACTATCCTTGGCTCACTACCTTATGCCCCCAGAAATGTCTGCTGCCTGCCTGCCTTCCCTCCCTCCTCCCCTGCCCGCCTCGCAGGGATGGTTTGTGTGTGTCTTGCTTTGACTCAGGGGATAAGTCCTTCCTGCGCTCACTTAGACTTTTTGAAGTTCCAAATCAATTTTTCAAGTGTGGAAGAAGGTTCATATAGGTTTATCTCTACTCCCCAATTCATGGCATGTTGGGATTTCCTTTGAAATGGCCCCATTGAGCTATCTGCAGCTTTAAATCCCTGAGATACTGGGGTGTCCGATTTTCAAAAATTCCCCCAAAATCAGAGAAGACTTGGATTGGATTGAGTCTTGGCATGCGTGTGTATACGTCCATGAGGTGTCATGGTGCCAAACTTGAGGTTTCTAACATGAAAATTGACATAGTTCTAGCATGGGACTTGATTTGGGGTGAGTTAAAAGGTTAAAGCCCCACCAAAAATCAGGGGATAATGGGATTTGCTTGAGGCTTAGCATGCATGTGTATACAAGAATAAACTATCATGGTGCCAAGTTTGAGGTTTCTAACATGAAAATCGACGGAGATATCAAAAGGGGTGTGAATTGGGGTTATGGGTGGTGCGTTAGAGGTTAAAGCCCCACCAAAAATCAGGGGATGATGGGATTTGCTTGAAACTTGGCGTGAATGTGGATCTAGATGGCATCTGTGAGGGTGCCTACTTCAAAAAAATTTATCTGTCAAAATGTCAGGGAACAGTCCATGTCTGAAAATGGGGTGTCCGATTTTCATAAATTCCCCCAAAATCAGGGGATAATGGGATTGGCTTGAGTCTTGGCATGCATGGGTATCCATGGATAATCTATCATGGTGCCGAGTTTGAGGTTTCAAACGTGAAAATTGATGGAGATATCGAAAGGGGTGTGAATTGGGGTTATGGGTGGTGCGTTAGAGGTTTAAGCTCCGCCAAAAATCAGGGGATGATGGGATTTGCTTGAAACTTGGCATGAATGTGGATCTAGACGGCATCTGTGAGGGTGCCCACTTCAAATTTTTTTATCTGTCAAAATGTCGGAGAACAGTCCATGTCTGATAATGGGGTTCCGATTTTCATAAATTCCCCAAAAATCAGGGGATGATGGGATTGGCTTGAGACTTGGCATGCATGTGTATCCATGGATAATCTATCATGGTGCTGAGTTTGAGGTTTCAAACGTGAAAATTGATGGAGATATTGAAAGGGGTGTGAATTGGGGTTATGGGTGGTGCGTTAGAGGTTTAAGCTCCGCCAAAAAATCAGGGGATGATGGGATTTGCTTGAAACTTGGCATGAATGTGGATCTAGATGGCATCTTCAAATTTTTTTATCTGTCAAAATGTCGGAGAACAGTCCATGGCTGAAAATGGGGTGTCCGATTTTCAAAAATTCCCCAAAAATCAGGGGACGCTTGGATTGGCTTGAGGCTTGGCATGCATGTGTATATGTCCATGAGGTGTCATGGTGCCAAACTTGAGGTTTCTAACTTTAACAGAAAAAAAGTTGTAGACTTTTTTGGATTTCAATGCAAGCCTATGGGGGGGGGGGGAAAGCGGAGCTCCGATCCGGATCTGGAGCTCCGCAGCGGAGCGGAGCGGACTATAGGCGGAGCGGGGTGGAGTGAAGCGGCCCGATCTGCAAATTGCGGATCTGGAAGAGAAGCAGATCACCAGTGCTTAAAACAGTTCCACTGGCTTCTGGTCCACTTTTAAGCACAGATTCAAAAACACTGGTGCTCACCTTTAAAATCCTATATGCAGGGCTGGCCCTATCAATGGGCAAAGTGAGGCAGCTGTCTCCGGCAGCAGATGCAGGCAGGGAGGTGTTGCTGAACAGAGCTATTTGTGCCCTGCACTCCCTAAACTAGCCTGCTGCCTCAGGCATATACAATTCAACTGCCAGTCTAGTTGTTGGAATGGGGGAAGAGGGAACCAGGCTGGGGAAGATAAGAACATGCCAGCCTCTCAGTACAGAGATGGGTGGATGCCAAAGCATTGCCATGGAGAGCTACTCTGATGCATTTCACGTATTCACCTGCACGCCTGCATTGGGATGTTGCTAGGAGGGCAGACTGGCTACCCATGTTGCCTTGCAATGGTGCCATATTTCCAAATCCAATACGCCTCACACACGTGGAAATGGCCTGTAGATCCACCCTGCAGCCTGCCCTTCTGCTTTGACCCTCGGCCTCAGGTGAAGCCGCTGCTGGAACGCAATGGATGCAGGTAATGGGGAGGAGGGAGGGGGCCTTACCTGGCGCCAGCGCTTCCACCACAGTCCATGCGGCAACGACGACAGAGCCAGGTAAGGGGGCAGGGGGGAAGGGTCTTACCTGAGTCCGTCGCGTTCCGGCAGCAGCTTCAACTGAGCCCGAGAACTCAAACCAGGAGACCAGGCCGCAGCGGCCCGATCTTTCGGTTTAAGTCCTCGGGCTCAGTTGAAGCAGCCGCTGGACCGCGATGGACGCAGGTAAGGGGGGAGGAGGGAGGGGGCCTTACCTGGCGGCGGCACTGCAGAGCTCCGATTCGGAGCCGGAGCTCCGCAGCAGAGAGAAGCAGCCCATAGGCGGATTGACGCAGGGCAGAGCAGGCCCAATCCGGAATTTGCAGATTGGGTGTGGAGTGGATCGGGGGGTGGGTGTCCATGCACAGCCCTAATTCCTTCCACTTTGGTTTCCTCTTCCCTTCTTCATATTGTCCTGCTAGGAAAAATTAATATATAGGGGGGAAATGAAAATAAAAGGTCTGCGTCATGTGCATCTCTTTGCTGGCCTGTACTGATTTTGTAGCAGATCATTGCCCCATTTGCCCACAGTGTCTGCACTGTATCTTTGCATCTTTGTTTGCACGTGAAGCTTACCTGAGCCCTTCTTCACCTCCAGGAAAGGAAAAGTGGAGCTCAGAGCATCTGTTTCTGTGCCAGAGGGGCTGGGGACTATGACTTTGCTGTGGTCCAGTTTAACAATGGCTTTATGTAGGTGCCTGGAAACTCCTGTTGGTTGGGAACGTTGCATAAAGTTAACTGGTCCCAGCTCCAGGGAGAGTGTTATGCCTGTTCCAGGCGGCATGTTATGCACACACCCATACACACGCACGCACAAAAGTAATTCTGGACCAATCTGGCATACAAAGTTAAACTATGGAATCCACTACCACAAGATGTAGTGACAGCCACCGAGTTGGATGGCTTGAAAAGGGAGTTGGATAAATTCCTGGAGGAGAAGGCTATCAATGGCTACTAGCCATGATGGTTATTTGCTACCTCCAGTGTCTGAGGCAGTAAGCCTGTATACACCAGTTGCTGGGGAACATGGGTGGGAGGGTGGTGTTGCACCATGTCCTGCTTGTGGGTCCCGGGTCGACAGCTGGTTGGCCACAGTGTTGGACTATATGGACCCCCGGTCTGATCCAGCACAGCTCTTCTTATGTTCTTAGCTCCATTCTATACACCTCTGCAGAGAAGAAAACCACGGACTATGATACAGAGGAGAACCTGGACATTTAAAACACAGGCCTCCCATTTCCACACCACCTCCTTGCATGACCGATTTAAATAACCTGATCTTTAAATACCTTTACATTTTAACGATATTTAAAGAGCAGTCTATTTTAAGTTTAAACACCTTTAAAAAGATCTTCTCTCCAATCTCTGGTTGGAGATAAGAACAGGTTTCCCCGCTTAGTGCTGAAGAAAGCCGCCTTCTCACCCCAATCACCCCAATCAGGGTTGCTGTCCCAGCACTGCTAATAGCAGGGGGCTTTTCCCTGGGACAAGTGAGTGGGTGGGCAGCAGGCAACCAAGCGAGTGCCTGTTCATGTGGATGTTATGATTATAGCACAGCTTGTCACATATCTTCGCGCCAGGTTTGGAAAGAGCCCTTTGATAGGGACCTTTCTATTGCTGTGTGTCCTCTTCTCAAGCTTCTTCTCTAGCCTTGAGAAGAGAAGGGACGGGAGATGTGACAGCACTCAAGTACTTGAAAGGTTGTCATACAGAGGAGGGCCAGGATCTCTTCTCGATCCTCCCAGAATGCAGGACATGGAATAATGGGCACAAGTTACAGGAAGCCAGATTCCGGATGGACATCAAGAAACACTTCCTGACTGTTAGAGCAGTACGACAATGGAACCAGTTACCTAGGGTGGTCGTGGATTCTCCCACACTAGAGGCCTTCAAAAGGCAGCTGGACAGCCATCTGTCAGGGATGCTTTAAGGTAGATTCCTGCATTGAGCAGGGGGTTGGACCCGATGGCCTTGTAGGCCCCTTCCAACTCTACTGTTCTATGATTCCAGACACATAACCTGAATGTGTACATGTGTAACTACCAACATGGGTGTAACTGGGCCATTAACCAGTGATGTGGTGTGTTGCACATCTAGTAGGATGACCGTATGAAAAGGAGGACAGAGCTCCTGTATCTTTAAATGTTGTTTAGAAAAAGGAATTCCAGCAGGTGTTATTTGTATGCATGCAGTAACTGGTGAAATTCCCACTTCATCACAACAGTTAAAGCTGCAGGAGCCCTGCCCTCTTTTGTATCTGGTCACTCTAGTATAGTTCCTGCAGCTTTAACTGTCGTGATGAAGAGGGAACGCCAGTTACTGCATGCATACAAATGGCACCTGCTGAAATTCTCTTATCTATAGAACTGTTAAAGATACTGGAGCCCTGTCCTCCTTTCCATATGGTCACCCTAGCATATAGTGGATAAATGCACTATGCAGACAACTCATGTAGCCGAACCAGGGGGTTTGCCCCCGCCCTGCTTTAAAGACATAAAACACCTTGAGACCAAATCACAACTAGTTCACCACTTTGGGGAAACGGGACGCTTTGGTTTAAAAGTAAGGCACCATCAGATGGGAGAGTAGCAGGAGCCTTGGAAATTGCTCATCAAAAGCAGCCGGGCGGCAGCAGCAGACTGAGTAGGCGCATAAGTCACCTGGTCACTGTCATTTATACTCCGGTGAGAAGTAGTGTATTAGCATTTAAATAATAGCACCTATTTCTAGATTTGTACCTACACATATAAATTAGCACATTCACACTTTATGCAAACCTGGGCTCTTTTGTGGGGATGGGTTTCCTCTTTGTTGGTGATGGGTCAGTGGCCACCTGAATACTGGCTTTGTGCTTCACAGCTGAGCTGGGTTTAGGCCTGCCAGGTCTAAGCCAACGTGCTCCCCACTGTCCTGGAAAGAGTAATCTCTCTTGCTTTTGCTTTAATGCCTCAAGTGAAAAAACCTTCAAAATGGGCTTTGGTTTCTGAGAGCATCTCTACATTAAGAGGAAATTGCCTTGCTTACCTGGAGCTTTGTGCTTCCTGGTTTTTTGTCACAATTGTTATGGGTGCATTTTACAGGTGGAGCACACTATACCATGTGCTTTGAATTGAAATACTTCCCCTCCCTTCTCGTTTATTGGGACAGCGCCATCTAGTGGCGGAAGATCCTGCTTTTCCCTGGATATTACCACATTAAAAGTGATTCTGTTCATAGCAGGATTTCCAAGGGATACAGCGTGAGAGGTCTTGGTCATTGATGACATCATGTAATGGATCCCAAAACTTCTGTGAGTGGCCAATCACAAGCGTGCAATAAATCACTCATTTTTAGGAGTCCTAAGTCTGCCTTCCTCAACCTGATGCCCTCCAGTTGTTTTGAACTTCAACTCCCATCAGCCCCAGCCAGTATGGCCTATGATCAGGAATGATGGGGGTTGCAGTCCAAAACATTGGGATAGCACCAGGGTGGGAAGGCTGATACAGCTCATATCCCATCCTGACTGCTTCCATCCAGCAGACGAACAGAGCACTGAACATGTCTTAGGAACAGTGAAGCAAACTAGGCACTCCGGGGGAACCGGTCTGCCATGTCCACAGCGCTTCCTCCTTTTCTGCTTCCATGGGAAGGTAGGAAGCTGCCCTTATACTGTGTCAGACCATGGATTCATCTAGCCCAGTGTTGTCAACACTGACTGGCAGCAACTGCTCTCCAGGGTTTCAGGCAGGATTCTTTCCCTTCCTTACCTGGAGAAGCCGGGGATCAAACCGGGTTCCTTCTGCATGCAAAGCAGGTGCTCCATCACACTGAGCTATGGTCCCTCCCTGACAGCCCTTCCCCCAAGGACCCCTTTGCATTAGCCTCACCTCCTTCACGCCTCCATACCAGCTGTTGAGCTTTGACAGCAGCTGGGCTGTTTTAAAGTTTTATCTCTAATTAAGAAATGGAATCTTAAGCAACAGTTAAATTTTAACACAGGCGGCTGCATCTACAAAGAAACTCCGATTTCAGAAGCACGGCCCTATTTTTATTTATGTTCCCTAATTGAGAAGATATTGCAATTCAAGGAGAATCCACCTTTACCGCCCCAGCTCACACTAAAGGCAAGCTTCATCAGTTCCTAACTAGCCTGAACTGACTGGCTCTTTAGGAGCATCAAATAGGTTTGTTTAGGGCTGCGATTGCCTGATTTTCTGGTTGTTGTTTTTTCAATTTCTGGTCTAACAAAGGGGTGGGCATAAGAAGAGCCCTGCTGGATCAGACTGAAGGTTTACCTAGTCCAGCGTTCTGTTCACCCAGTGGCCATGCAGCTGCCCATGGGCAAACCCACAAGCGGGACCTGAGTGCAACAGCATCCTCCCCCCAATGTTCCCCAGCAACTGGTGTTCAAAGGCATACTGGAGTTCTGACACTGGAGGCCATCATGATTATTAGCCACTGACAGCCTTCTCCTCCATGAGGTTCTCTACCCCCTTTTGAAGCCATCCAAATTGGTGGCCATCACCACATCTTATGGTAGCGAATTCCATGGTTCAGCTTTGTGCCACGTGAAGAAGTTCTTTCTTATATCTGTCCTGAATCTCCCACCCATAAGCTTCATGGGATGAGCTCAGGTTTTAGTATTAAGAGAGAGAGAGAGAGAGAGAGAGAGAGAGAGAGGATGTCTTTCTGTCCTCTTTCTTCACACCACTCAGAAGGTAGATCCTCCAGATGTTTGGGACATCAAATTCCAAAACCCTGTGCCAGCATAGCCAATGGTCAGAAATGCTTGGGGTTGAAGTCCAAAACTTTCTGCCCATCCCTGCTCTAATTTCAGCAGGTGTCATGACCAGATACAAAAGAGGGCAGGACTCCTGCAGCTTTAAACATTGTGATGAAGAGGGAATGTCACCAGGTGCTGCATGTATAGAAATGACACCTGCTGAAATTCCCTTTTCTATACAACTGTTAAAGATACAGGAGCCCAGTCCTCCTTTCCATAGGGTCACCCTAGACCAACGCTGCAATGGGTAGGAGAAAGAATGCAAGCCACTAGACCGCAAGAGAGGGAGGCAGCACTGCATGGTTCCTTCCTAAGCTGAAAAACATATGTATGTTTTTGAATTTTCCAAATGTGACATTTCAAATGCAAAAATGTGATATTCAGATGCTGAACATGAAAAGTCCTCCTCGAAATCTCAAACTCAAATGCTTCACTGTCTCTTTTATTCTAATAGGATTTCAGCAGACTGGTTCCTCCAGGATTTCCTTATTTTACTGCTGTGTACTCCTGACCGACAACTAAAATTATCTGCTGAGGCCCTCATCCAGGTTAGGTGGATGCCTACTGGAGAAGGGGCCTTTTCAGTGGTGGCACCCTCCTTAGGGAAGTTTACCTGGTGCCATTGTTATTGCCATTTAGGCATCAGGGGGAAATACAAGGATGGGCACTTATGAATCGGCAAAAGAGAGGAATTGTATCATAAAAAATGAGGAGCGGAGGAGGACTCAAATTTTAGCTCAAATTTGCAGAGACTAATTTACATGTATAACTGCAAATTTAGAAATAATTGTTACCGTTTAAATAGAAATGCAGCACATACCGTAGTGTGGAGAACTTTGGCCAGATGACCTGTGTGTCTTGCTGAGACTGCTAACTGGTGATGGTTAACTTCGAGGCCCAGCTCTTCCTCCTGATGGTTTTTTATCTTTAAACTGGACAGCCCTTCAAACAGAGGATTGTCCTCTGTAAAAGAGGACGCGTGGCCACCCTAAGTCCTTTCCCCCTAAGTTTTTCATTAACAACAATGGCCTTTTTCTCTCTTTCTTTCCTTCCTCTTTTATTTGTAAGTCATAAAACAACCACGGCCAGTCAGGATCCCCCCCGGTAGCAGCCAAGGTCTTGCTTCCTCCACCACGGCCCACATGCATTTCATTGCGTTCGCTGTTCTGTTATTCTTGTGTTAGTTTGGCTTTATTGTAGCACTAGTTACTTTATGATGTCTTTGAATGTTTTATTACTTGTATTTCCCCCCCTCCCCAATTTGGATTGTAAGCCATTGAGGGTTTCCTATCAACGGAAAGGCACTAAAACTTTTCTTAAACAAATAAATAAATAAATCCCTGCCCGAGTATAAAATACCAGAGGAGTATGTCAAATCATGAAAAGCACCCAGTGTTAGCTCAAGTTATTTTGTGCCCCCCCCCCGTCTATACGACAATGGGATTGCTCCTCATTGAACATAAACCCGAATTTTTGTTGATTTCAATCTAGGTAAAGAGTGTCACACTGCAGCAGCAACAGCGATTTATCGCCTGAATTTTTTTTATAGTGCAGTTATTAATGCGCACATGCGCATTATCACATATACGATGCTATAGAGCAGAGCTAAACAAAGCTATAAACTTTATCTGCAGAGCTCCGCAGATTCATAGAAGAGGAAAACAGAGGGCTTAAAGGAACAAGGCAGCAGAAGATGTGAGAGGGGAACAGAACACGTCTCCTCTCTCTCGCTGCCTGTTCCCCCCTCTTTCTTTTAATTTTAAAAGCTCCATCTCTGGACATGAAAATGGCAGGAAGGAACAAGGCAGCCAGAGGGCGCGATAGGTGGGAAGGCGGGAAATCGGCCAATCACTTTGTCCTGCCCTCAAAATGCGATTTAACTCCCCTAAGGACACATAACTCTAATGCAGTGCAAACTCGGACCCTGATACAAAATTGCGGTAAATCGCAAATGCGGATATGTGCATTATCACGTTAAAAACCTGCGCTGCGGCAAATGAACGGCTGCATCATGTGTCCTAAAATGCGAATCTGCGAATTTACGTCGGGGTAAAGAAGCCGTATAGACAAGCCCTGGGTCTCTGTCCGTGACGCTACCTTCTCACCACCATCGTCACTACCTGCTCTTGCTCTGCATCGCCTTTCTCCTTTTTTTGTTTGCAGCTGCTTGCTTGACAAGCAGAAAGCCAGGGAGCAAGTCGGCCATCAAATCTTTTGCTTCTCATTTTCACCGCTGTTGCGGTCTGGCCCAGAGTGAGAGGCAGGTGGACAAGCAGGTGGACATGGTGAAGAAAAGGAGCAAATCCAGGCTGCTCTTGTCAGTGGGCACCTGCTGAAGTGTGGGCCCTCGGCAGGTGCCCAACCATACCTACCCTTGACTTCATTGCTGACTGCACCCACAGGCATTATGCCCGCCCACCCCTAAAATGCATACAATTGCCATCTGCCTGTATTTTAAATAAGAAACAGGGGCAATACAATGTGTACTTGCACGGTTCACATTTGATGTGTGGCTTGTGTATTTTGTCCTTGAGCAGGAGGAGCAACACCCAGCTTCCTTTGAATTCCACCTATTACCTGAAATCCATGTTCCTTATTCTATGAGATGGAGAACTTCTCTACACACAGGAAAAATCCCGCGCCTTACCGGGGCTTTTGTCCTTGCAGTAATCCCACCATCACACTGCAGTCCTTCACACACAACCACCCAATTTGTTCCCTTCTTGGAAAGGCCCCATTGTGTTTTAATGAGACAGTGCCTTTTAGTGGTGGAGAGATCCCGTGGTATTCAGATAATACTACATTATTTGTGTGTGTTTTAAATGCGCAATTTCCAAGAGATAGTGCTAGAGACGTTCTGGCTGTTGATGATGTCATGTAAAGGACCCGCAAACTTCCGTGAATAGCCAACCATGAGCTTGCAAAAAATTGCTTGTTTAGAGAAGCTCTACAGGATGATGTGGGTCCACCTGTAGGGGGCACGGAGGGAGGTTGGACAGAAGGAAGGCAAACTTGATTTTTTATACTCTTCTATCATGTTCATCAGGAAACACAGCCATGCTCTACGAAAGCATTTAGGGGGTCTAGGTAACCAAGGCAACCTTTTTTTGTTGTTGCTGTTGCCTCAAGCCACCATTCCCACCCACCCCATGCCTGTCTATTGCAATGCCAGTAATTGTAGCCGAAGAGGCTGTTTGTTATGAAAGGCAATTAGCACTTGAAATAAAAGAACAGATTTAAATAAATTTGGGGGGAGGGGGGTTGAATGGTGTGATTCTTAAAAACAGACATGGGGCTTTTGGCGGGTGAGAGAGAGGGGACTGCAAATGCCATGGTTTTAGTGCCAGCTCTCCACCCCTCTAAGTGATTAAGGCTGCAACTGAACTCAGTGGGACGTCTGAGAAAACGTGCAAATGAGAAGGCTGAGGCAGAGCGATCCTATGGCGTGTGGGGTGGCTGAGATTCTGTTGTGGAGCAATTGCCACATCCAAAGCCCTCCCTACTTGCTGCAGCCAGGGCAGTGGGGTGGGGTTGGGTTCTCTCTTGTTTTTCTTCTCTTTCTCTCCCCCTCCTTCACCGCCCCTCCATTGATCACAATGGGACGTAAGTATGCTACACTATGCATAGGGTTTACTCCTTTAGTTATAGTGGGAATTATTCACCCACAAATGAGCTGGAAAATGAAAGAGGCCAACATTTTTTCTTCCACCAAATGCTTGTATTTCCGTTGTTCTTCTTAACAAAATATCGTATTCCAGAAGCTGGTCGATGGTGTTCTGTATGTAATTTTAATGTGCCGTTTTAACCGCTCTCCCGCTCTCCTTCTTATTTTGAGAACATTTTAAATATTTGGATTGCTGTTGCATTGTTGTTTTCTGCTGCTGTTTCTGTGCTTCGTGTTATATAGAAAATCGGAAGGATGTTATGAATGGTTACATTAGTGATTTGGTTGTGAGCTGCCTAGAACGCCTAGGGGATAAGGCAAGGTAGTGTGGTACAGTGGCTAGAGTGTTCGACTAGGATTCGGACGATTCGCCATGGAAGCTCACTGGGTGACTTTGAGCCAGTCGCAGACTCTCAGCCCAACCTACCTCACAGGGTTGTTGCTGCAAGGAAAAAATGGAGAGGAGGAGGATTATGTACGCCGCCTTGGGTTCCTAGGAGGAAAAATGGCAGATTTAAATGTAATAAATAAATAAATACATTGATAAAGGTTTTTAGACATTTTTTTAAAAAATGAATAAATAAATCCTCATTTGAGCCCTGTAGCATCTCACGGTCTTTCGAGCTCATGATCATTTTCCTACGAAGCCTTCTTCTGAACAGAATAAGTGGTCCACCCTCATCCGAACCTTCACAACTAGCTACATATTTACACCATCTTGCAAGATTTCTCTCTTTGAATCACATCTCTGGCCTCGATTCCCCTTAGCTCATAAAAATGACCTGTTTATTTTGGAGAGCAACCTCCGTGAAGTGGATGGTGCTCATTCGTCATCAAAATTAACATCTTTCCAACGCTGGCATAATAACTGCGCTGCCAGAGACGGGTTCTTCCACCAAATGCCTCCCTTGCTAATGCTCAGCAGGAGAGACTTGCATTTATAGCCTCCCAGAATAGAGTTAACGTTCGTGAGTCTCCACTCTTGTACGCCTACAGCTAAATCATGGTACCTAGCAGATGGCGCATGTGTGTTTCCTAATGCAATGTCTTGTATGTGTGTAGTTATCATAATTAAATAATAGTTCCCCACGCCATCTCATGTAACAACAGATCCAGGGGTGTATTTCTCAAAAGAGAGGAGCCAACTGCTTCTTGCATGTGCCACGAGAATCTAGCACACAGAGGAAGCATCGCGCATAAATAGAGCATGTTTCCCTCACTGTTTCTTGACTGTTTGATAAACTGAATCTGAAGAGCACGGTGAGGCCAAACACACCCGAGATGCAATGCAAACTTCCGTAGTCACAAATACGAGGGCTGAATTTGGATCCAAAGCTTTCTTGCTCTCTGCCCCTATTTTCCTGGCCAAACCTGTCTAGATCTACAGTGTTGACCTTGAGACCCAACATAGGGTGACCATATGAAAAGGAGGACAGGGCTCCTGTATCTTTAAGAGTTGTATTGAAAAGGGAATTTCAGCAGTTGTCATTTGTATATATGGAGAACCTGGTGAAATTTCCTCTTCATCACAGCAGTTAAAGCTGCAGGTGCCCTGCCCTCTTTTAAATCTGGTCACTGTAGTATAGCTCCTGAAGCTTTAACTGCTGTGATGAAGAGGGAATTTCACCAGGTTCTCCATATATGCAAATGACCCCTGCTGAAATTCCCTTTTCTATGCAACTGTTAAAGATACAGGAGCTCTGTCCTCCTTTTCATATGGTCACCCTACCCAACAGCTTCAGTACTTGGTGTCAGGAAATGCCCCACAAGAAACAGGAAGAAGTGGAGCAAGGAGTCAGGAGAGCAGCTAAACAAAGCCACACCACCATTTCAGCTTGTTATTCTTTCTAGTGTCCCAAGAAGGGAAGTGGCAGAATCTTTGGCTTTTGTGGTGGTTAGGTCGGAGGCTGCCAGCCTGTGTGGCGTAGTGGCTAAAGTGTTGGACTGGGAGTTGGGAGATCCGGGTTCTAGTCCCCACTCAGCCATGGAAACCCACTGGGTGACTTTGGGCCATTCACAGACTCTCTCAGCCCAACCGACCTCCAGGGCTGACTATTTTGTGCCCTAGGCAAGGCAAGCTACTTGCAAACCCACCCACCCCCAAATTGCGTGGAAGTCCGAACGTGTGGGCCGAGTGGATTGCTGGGACTGGCTCACTTCGATTTGGGACTGAGCCGTCCGGAATTCACCGGGACTTACTTCCGTGCGAACGCAACCCACTATGCATCCTGGCGTCCCGATCCCCTCTGCATATTTACTCTGGGGAATAAGGCTTCCGAGTAAGGAGGCATAGGTGGATCAGGCCGCACTGGTGCCTCCCGGTGCAACGCTTTCTCGGATGTAAGTCCCGTTGATCCATGCACGCAGGATCAGGAAGCAGGAGAATTTGCCTTGCGAGGAGTCCACAAGTCCCTAGTTTTCCTGGGGGAAGGGAGAGGGAGTCCCACTTGCCTGCCTGCCTGGACATCATAGCCTGTTTGAGGAGAGAGGCGAGGCAACCTGGTGCCTGGGAGTAAGGCAGAGGCTGGCTTGAGCCAGGGTCGAGCTCGCCACATGCTTTTTCTTCTTCTTCTGGCAGCGGCCTCCCGGCTCTGGGAGGGCGGCTTCTGGGTGGCTAGAGCGGCTCTGGAAGAATGGCTTCCGGGCGGAAGTCCGAATGTGGAGCCACCCCCCACCCCAGTGTCCCTGGCTTCGCTTCGGTTGGGTGGGCGTGGGGTGCCATCTCGCCCGCCCAGGCCCAGCTGAATCCCCGGCCCAGCCCGGCCCGGCTCACAGCCAACAACATGCGTGAGTGCTGTGCTGCACAGTGCCCCTCTTAGCTTGGCACTCTAGGCAGCCACCTGAGTGGCCTCTATGGTAGCACCGGCCCTGCCTACCTCACAGGGTTGTCGTTATGAGGATTAAATGGAGAGGAGGAGGATTATATATGTTACCTTGGGGTTCCTCAGAGGAAAAAAGGCGGGATATAAATGCAATAATAAATAAAAATAATAAACTGTCCACTCTTTTAAAGGTGTTAAATATTTGAACGTCTGTGCAGTCCAAGTCTGGTTTAATAATAAAGAACCATCCTGAAGGAAGAGCTAAATGGCCTTGAAGTTGCCCATCAGCAGCACCAGGACAGCAGACTGAGCAACACACACAGGTCAACTGCTCACATTCTTCCACACTATGGTGAGATGCATCGTATTTCTGTTTAGATTATAATAGCTCTTTCTAAATTTGCATCTCTACTTAATGTGGTGCTTGTGGGCCCCAATGTGCTTCCGGACACCTTTTTTAGTGTCCACCAAGGTGCCCCAACCCTTCCCACTTTTTAAAAATTAACAAATTTAATTAGGAACATAGGAAGGTGGAATATACTGAGTCAGACCCTTGGTCCCTCCAGCTCAGTGCTGTCGACACTGACTGGCAGCAACAGCTCACCAGGGTTTCAGGCAGGTGTATTTCCAGCCCTATCTGGAGCTGACGGGAATTGAACCCAGGACCTTCTGAGCACAAAGCAGGTGTTCTACCACTAAGCCGCAGCCTGTCCGCAAATTCTGCTGGTTCTGAAAAGTGTGGGTTCCAAGGAAATGTTTGGTGTGTTGGGACTCAGCCTCCACCTTGGCCTTGTACTCAGTCTTTGAGGCAAGTTACTTGTCCTTTGTGACTAATCACGTCTCCCGTGGCAGCTGTTTTGTGGTAGCGCACTCAACAGTTTATCAAATGTGCCTACAGGCCATATCCTGCATCAGCATATGCTGATTTATTGCAAATTTGTGTACCTTTTCTGTCCTCTTCTTTTGGTAATGCATCTCCTCTTTTGGGGGTAATTCATAAGTGGTCAGCCTAGTCAGGAAATGCCCCCACAGGAACAAGGAAAGGTGGACTGGGGAGTCAAGAGACCAGCTAAACGAAGCAGCGACACAGCAATTTCACCTCAGAATCAGTTGGTAGTAGGTAGGGTGACCATATGAAAAGGAGGACAAGGCTTGTGTAGAAAAGGGAATTTCAGCAGGTGTCTTTTGTATGGCATGCAGCACCTGGAGAAATTCTCTCTTCATCACAACAGTTAAAGCTGCCCTCTTGACCAGATACAAAAGAGGGCAGGGCTCCTGCAGCTTTAACTGTTGGGATGGAAAGGGAATTTCACCAGGTGAAATGCATAGAAATGGCACCTGCTGAGATTCCCTTTTCTACACAACTGTTAAAGATACAGGAGTCCTGTCCTCCTTTTCATATACTCACCCTACCTAAACCCCAAGCCTCAGCTTGGCTTCATTGGCTAATCCTCAAATGCCCCTTCTCCCCTAATTTAGACTGTTTCCCAAGTGGTAATTATAGCTATTACTCAATAACTCGAGTATGTCAGAAAAAGCTATCATGGATCATTTATCACAGATCACTTGTCTCTTATCCCGTTAGGCAATTACCAAACAATAGAAGACAAGCTGGGATAGGCTAATCCCCTCATTTAAACTGAACATCATCTAACACAAATTAAAATTTCTTTCCTTATATTCGTTACAATCTAGAGCTTTGTGTCATCCTCGTATCTCTCCCCAGAGTCCTTTTACATTTGACAACACTCAGCATGTACAGTAGTGTCCAGAAAACCCATCAGCTAGGGTCATACCAATGCTGCTGATGGGCAAGTTAAGATTACGTCTTGGACATGGTGTTGCTTCTAATCATGCAGCCTAACCCAACATTTGCCCAGGTGCCACAAATGTCACAACAAATGTCTGGTTATGACACAACATCAGACCTAGACTAGGAATGGGTGATCACCCTCTCAGTCACCCCCAAATCGGTCAGAGTTTTCCAAATATTCCTCTTCTCCCCACCTTCGGGGCTGTCTATACGTGGAGAAAGCCCCATGGTGGCTGTGGATCTGTGCTGCGTCAGTTACACAACACAGATTCAGCCTCGCACCCACCTCAGGGCTTTCTTACCCAAACTTTTTCAATGGGAGCAACGTCAGTCCAGCTCTTCAGCCATCCGACATCGCTCTGAGGCTAAACCAATGGGTGGGTGGGTGTCTGTGGTGGAAGGTGACCGACGATTGGCCGCCTTCCACCAGGAAGAGGGGAGGCTCCAGTACCCGGATGGCCACTGGAAAGCCCACACTCTGGCATCAGGATTATCCGATGCCACCCTGGGAGAGGAAAACAGTGGTGAGATGTCACCAACTCAGCGCCTTGAAGACAGCTCCCCACTCTGCCTAAAGGCTCCCAAAGTTTGCCTTGGGGCAGGAAGAAGCAACAGGTGAAAACTTCTCAATGGAAGTTGTGCAATTTCCCACCAAGAACTCTGGGATATGTAATCCGATCCCCAGTGGAAGAAGAAATGACATAGAATCATAGAATCATAGAATAGCAGAGTTGGAAGGGGCCTACAAGGCCATCGAGTCCATCCCCCTGCTCAATGCAGGAATCCACCCTAAAGCATCCCTGACAGGTGGTTGTCCAGCTGCCTCTTGAAGGCCTCTAGTGTGGGAGAGCCCACAACCTCCCTAGGTAACTGATTCCACCGTCGCACTGCTCTAACAGTCAGGAAGTTTTTCCTGATGTCCAGCCGGAATCTGGCTTCCTTTAACTTGAGCCCGTTATTCCATGTCCTGCACTCTGGGAGGATCGAGAAGAGATCCTGGCCCTCCTCTGTGTGACAACCTTTTAAGTATTTGAAGAGTGCTATCATGTCTCCCCTCAATCTTCTCTTCTCCAGGCTAAACATGCCCAGTTCTTTCAGTCTCTCTTCATAGGGCACCTTGCCATAGGCTAGGAACACCCACCACCACCGCCTCCTCCTGACCCAAGGTAATTTCCCCCCACCTCGATTCTGCTCATGAGGATTTCAGAAGGGATTTCACCTAACAGTGCTGTCATCTAGCTCACATTTTATCAGCTTGCCAACAAGAATATCGTAGGGGACCTTGTTAAAAGCCTTGCTAAAATCAAGATATATCTCTAACAAGTACAAGGCAGAAAACAAGAAGTGCTCAGATACAACTAAGTCCAGTGCCCCCTGGTGACTAAACTACATAATCACATTATCCATATAGAGGGTAAACGATATATGTAGGTGTAGATTTGTAGCTGGTTGATAGAATGTGACCAAAGCCAGCAAGTGTTCATGAATGGCTCCTCATCAATCTGGAGAAAAGTGACGCAGGATTTGGTCCTGAACCCATTATTGTTTAAAGTCTTTCAAAATGGAGTTTAGTTGATGCTCATCAAGTGAAGGAGTTTAGTTGATGCTCATCAAATGTGAAAATGATAACAAGTTGACTGGAGTAGCTAATATCTTAAAAGACTGAAACAAGATTCCAAATAATCTTGATGGGATGAAGACCAGGGCCGAAACAAACAAAATGAATTTCGACAGACTTAAATATGAAATCCTGCATTTAGCTGGGAAGAATCAGTTGCATTAAAAACAGAACTGGTGACACCTGGCTTCACAGTAGTATATGTGTAAAGGATCTAAGTCACAAGCCAGTAGTGCAATATGGCAGCTATAAAGGCTAATGCAATTCTAGGCTGATTCAATAGAAGTACAGTGTCCAGATAGCAAGAAGAAAATATGGTGCCATTCTACTCTGTATCAGTCAGATCTCACCTGGAGTCATATGTCTGGCTCTGAGCACTGCAGTTTAAGAAGGATATCAACAAAGGTGCTGACAGGCTTAGAAACCAAGTTCTGTGAGGAAAGATTGAAGGAGTTGAGTATGGAGAAGAAACAATTAAGAGTCAATGTGATGGCCATCTTGAAATACTTGAAGGGCTGTTACATAGATGATAGAGCGATTTTTGTTTTGAGCTGCTCTAGTGGCATGCTCCTGGTGGTTCTGCGTGGATCTATGGCCTGACTAGAGTCCACCTGGAGAAGAGCCTTCAGTGTGGTGGCCCCCTTCCTATGGAACTCCTTGCCTTTGGATGTCATGCAGACACCAACATTGTGCTGTTTCTGATACCTCCTGATTTTTTTTTTAAAAAAAAATTCAGGAAGCCTTCCCTGACTGACAGTTTTATCAGGATTCTGTTTCTTTTAAAAATAGAAACATTTTTAACATGACATTTCATTCTTTTATCCTATTTTGTATATTTGGTTGTTCAATGCCATAGAATCTGACTAGATGTGGAGTGCTTTAAATGTTGTAAGTAGAGAGCCAGTGTGGTGTAGCAGCTAAAGTGTTCGACTGGGAGTCGGAAGATCCGGGTTCTAGTCCCCACTCAGCCATGGAAACCCACTGGGTGACTTTGGGCCAATCACAGACTCTCAGCCCAACCTACCTCACAGGGTTGTTGTTGTGAGGATAACACGGCGAGGAGGAGGATTATGTACACCGCCTTGGGTTCCTTGGAGGAAAAAAGGCAGGATATAAATGTAGTAAATAAATAATAATTAAACAATCTTGGGGGCAATCTCAGAAACCAGGAACAATTCTTGTCTAGTTAGATAAGGATCAGGGTCATAGCAGTGGCACTCTTCTAGTGAACCCTGGAGTTATATGGTGCTTTGAAACAATGGAGGCTGGTGGCTCTGATTTTGGTGGGCCTGTGAATCAATTCTGGGTTTCAGTCAGAATCAGCCAGAATGCTAAATGAGCTATGCGAGGTACTGAGTCCTACTCCCAAAATAGGGTCATAGGATAGCTCCTTTAGCATTCTGACTAAAACCCTGAATGGATTAACAGCCTGTTTTGCTAATTAATTAAGGTTCAGATTTCAGAAGCAATCACAACACAAGTGGTTAGAAGTCCAAACATTTATTATCTAGCAGGCTAAAGAAATACATAGATAAGACTAAAAAGCAAAGCCAGTCAAACATCTTATACATCCCCATTCAATTGTCGGGAGCTCCAAAAGACAACGCGGAGAATCCATCTGCTGGCCAGTCAAGTCCACTGCACCCTTTCCTGTAAGCTAGGTCGGTGGTGAAGTTCCATTTCACAGACGCCAGGGGAGCGATATTTATGGTCCTCACTAGCGTCTACGGGCACTGCGACCATGCTGTTCATCCCATCCCATCATTTTGTTCCCACCTTTTATCAGCCTGTTACCAAGGGAACACATGTTTGACCCCCAGCAGGTTGAACCCAGCAAACACGAGACCTGTCTCGTAGGAGATCTGTCTCATGGATCAAAGCCAGCAGTTCTGGGAAGAAGGCCAAGAGGCGCCACCTGCCGGTAGACAAAGTTCTTCTCTCCGGCTTCAAAGGCATGACGTCAGCTTGTTGCCAGTGTGAACTCCTTACTTGCATTACATAGCACAGTCAGCTTATGATGCAACAAATATACTTAAGCTTAGTGAAAGGGAAACGTCACTCTCACAGGGATTTAGCATTGGGGCAGGATAGTTGCATATCAAACCCAATCTCCTCGAGATAACAAAGGTCTTCCGGATTTTCCCATACACAACCCCACCAAAATGGGAGCCACCAGCCTCCACTGCTTTTGCCCCCAGCTCACCTTTGCTCTCAAACATAGGGGCGTATTCTGCTGAAGCCATGAACATCAGCGACAACAACAAAAAATGCTAGAAATGCCGTATGAAAATAAAGTTGCTAATTCTGTTGTTGTTGTTGATGATTTCCAAAAGCTTGTGTTACCATAAATATGCATAATACATTCTCCCCTTCACTTTGTAACTTCTGGAGCAAAGACTATAATCTGTTTAAGAAGAACATGAATCAGACTGATAAAAAATAATTGGTTGGGATATATATATATATATATATATATATATATATATTAAAAAAATCTCTCTCTCTTTTTTTTTAAAAAAAATAAAGCTGTCAAAAAGTTCTTATGGTAATGAAGAGCTTTGTTATGACAATTGCCTCGTCTCTTTTCCCTTTTGAAGAAGCTAGCGATGTGCAATATGATAGGCAAAAACATCAGGAATAATTAAAACAAATGGTAAGTGAAAGGGGGGAAAAACATCTGCAAGGACAGATCCCCGCCAGAACGCTTTAAAATCACACTTGTTAAGTGACAAACTTCAAATGGGAGCCATATATATATATATATATATAAACTGGCACAGATCGATTCTCCAGCTGCCAAGGTTTGGGATAATCACACCCTATGAATCCCAGTGCTGTGGATGGGGAAGAGGATGCCTCACTTGTCGCTTTCTCATTCAATCCATCACACAGGGCATAACGTGCCACATACACTTCTGGTGACTGAAGCAGGAGGAGCTTTTCATAGTGTGCTCTGCTCTTTCAAGGAGCGCAATTATTCATGCTTTTCTCGGCATATGAAACATGGCAAACTTCACTGCTGGAAACATGGGGGCCGAGAGCTCTATAGGGTGTCTCTGCCTTCTGGAATGGACGCCAGAGAGGGATTTAGCAGGGAGAAGGTCAGGCATCGGAGCGAAGGGATCGCTCGGCACATGTTGGGAGTTTTTGGCAGGGATGTACGAATCAGCAAAATTCCAGCTCATAAAGGCTCTCTTAAAAAATAAAATCCATTACGTTCTTTTGTTTTTAACACCATTGATTTTGGTAGCATGTGGCAGCAGCTGGTGTGGACACCGTGAGTCCTTAAAACAAGCTGAATTTATTCTTTTAACCCTTCTAAGAACAAAAGAAGAGCCCTGCTGGATCAGACCAAGGGTCCATCTAATCCAGCATTCTGTTCACCCAGTGGCCAACAGCTGTCCAAGGAAAACCCACAAACAGGGCCCGAGGGCAACGGTACCCTCCTTTCCATGTTCCCCTGCAACTATAGGCCTGCTGTCTCTGATATTAAAGGGAGCATGCAGCCATCAGGACTAGTAGCCATTGATAGCCGTATCCTCCATGAATTTTTCCAAGCCCCTTTTTCAAGCCATTCAAATAGCTGGCCCATACAACATCTTGTGGAAATGAACCCCATAGTTTAACTGTGCTCTGTAGAGGGTTGCAACCAAAAGTTTTGTTTTGGGTGTTTTTTTTTTTTTTTTTTTGCCATTGCCACTGCAAATTCCAGTGGCACAAATTCCCTGATGCAGAAGAGGTGGACCTAGCTCAGTGTTCCCCAACCTGGCACCCTCCAAGCGTCTTGGACTACAACTCTTTTTATCCGAAGCCAGTGTGGGGAGGGTTGTGGAAAGCTGAACGAAATGGCCCAAACTTCATGTTTCTATTAGGGATGTGCTCCGCTTCTAATCGAACCGGAGAAGCAGGAGCGGAGCGGGGGGCTTCGCCTGCCCTTAAGGCGGAGGCAAAGAGGATTGGGGGGCCGGCGGAGCGTGGCGGAGAGGATCGAGGTGAAGGCGGATCCTTCGCCTTGATCCGGAGCTCCGCCGGAAAGGTAAGTGGGGTTTATTGGGCCCTGCCGCTGTCGCTGTCGCCCATGCGGCGACAGCGGCAGGGCCGGTAACCCCCCCCGCCCTCCTCTCCCTTACCTGCCTCCATCCGCGGTCCGTCAGCGTCTTCAATTGAGCCCGCGGTTCCACCAGGAAGTCTGGGCCGCTTGCGGCCCAGACTTCCTGGTGGAACCGCGGGCTCAATTCAAGACGGCGACGGACCGCGGACGGAGGCAGGTAAGGTCCCCCTCTCCCTTGGTCCCTTACCGGGCTCTGCTGCCGTTGCCGCATGGGCGGCGATGGCGGCAGGGCCCGGTAACCCCCCCTATGGGGGGGGAACGGAGCTCCGATCCGGATCCGGAGCTCCGAGCGGAGCGGAGTGGGCACAGGCGGAGTGGGGGCGGGGCGGAGCAGCCTGATCCGAAAATGGCGGATCTGAAAGTGAAGCGGAGTGGGGGGGTCCGTGCACACCCCTAGTTTCTATAATGAGGATTTTCAACTAAACCCTGTTTTGGTTGTATCCTTATTACAGCTGTGCTGAAAATTTCAAGCCTGTCATTTTTTGGCAATTCAGGGGTGGGGCTGAATACGGACAAAATAAATTCCCCAGCGAGAGAAGCTGGGCAGAGTGAGCGTTTAAGATAATTTTCGATTCTGGGAAGAAGGCAGGGCTTCCATTTACTTTTGAGGTGTAGGAAGTGGTTGAGGGGTCTTCCTGGGATTTTTTTTTACTTAAAAAAAGGCCTGCAGGGCTGCAACAGTGTGTAGGGCTTTTATAAAGTAAACAAACAAACAGAGAGAAACAGCCCCTCCACCTTGGTCACCTCAAACAGCCCCTCCACCTTGGTCACCTCATACAATAAATGAAACCTTTTCCTAATAAGAAATTTCTTTGAAATTCTCCCCCAACATGTGAAAGAAGCAGAAAAAAACCCAAAGCCTCTTTCAGAGGCTGGGAAGAATTTTGCGAATGTAGGGGGCAGGGTTCATCACAGCCCTAATTCTTATAGGAGTGGATGAAACGGCAATCTTAGACGCTAGGTGGTGCTAAAACAGTGGGTTGCCGAGCAGGTGAGAAAAATAGAGCCCTGGAAAATGTGTGCGTGACAGAGAACAGGCAAGGTTACTTGGCAATCATGTGCTGTTAATGTTAATATGTGGTTTCAGATCTTAGCGTTGCTAACCAAAGGAATAGTCATTGAGTGTTGTTGGGGAAGTCGTCCTCTTCCATTGCCTGTCTTCTCATACCATTTTTGCCCCTTGCAGGAAAAGGAGAATAAAGTCCAATGTGGACGAGATCTACCCTGCAAAAAGTGGCTGATATTGGAGAGCGATGGGGAGAGAAATCAGGGAGAGCGGTTTATTTTTAAGGCACATTTGTCTGGATCCGAATTATCAGCCTTACCTCCTATATGATTAAACCATGGTGAGCAGACTGCTTGTAGCTCAGTGGCAGAGCAAATGCTTTGCATGCAAAAGGTCCCAGGTTCAATCCCCGACATCCCCAGGTAGGACTGGGAATGAGACCTTCCTGAAACCCTAGAGCAGTGGTTCCCAAACTTTTTCAGGTAACCGCCCCCTTGGTTCCACAAACTCATGCCCAGTGCCCCTTACCCTACACTATAAAAATCATTATTCAGAATAGCAGTTTTCAACGACCCACTAAGGAAGATAATAACAATAAAATTCAAAACAGTAACAATGAATTGAATATTTATTCAAAATCTGAAGCACCAGCCATATTTTATTTTATTTTTTTATTTATTTAAGGATTTTTATGCCGCCATTCAGCCAAAAAAGGCTCTCACGGCGGCTTACAAAAGTATTTCTTGACAATCCCTGCCCACAGGCTTACAATCTAAAAGACATGACACAAAAGGAAAGGGGACTGGGAGGGAGGAGGAGGAGGGGGGAAAGGAAAGCAAATTCAGGCACTACAATCTTAGTTGGAAAGTTCAGCAGTTACAGTTGACAGCAGGAGGGAGGGGGCTCTGAGCTGGAGCTGGACCCAGGCATGGTGGAGAGGTGTCTGGCTGCTGCTTCCTCCCTCACTGGTGGCCTCTCCAGAGATAGTTGGTAGCAGGAGGGAGGGGGCTCTCAGCTGGAGCTGTACCCAGGCACGGTGGAGAGGTGCCTGGCTGCTGCTTCCTCCCTCACTGGTGGCCTCTCCAGAGACAGTTGGTAGCAGGAGGGAGGGGGCTCTCAGCTGGAGCTGGACCCAGGCACGGTGGAGAGGTGCCTGGCTGCTGCTTCCTCCCTCACTGGTGGCCTCTGCAGAGGCAGTTGACAGCAGGAGGGAGGGGGCTCTCAGCTGGAGCTGGACCCAGGCATGGTGGAGAGGTGCCTGGCTGCTGCTTCCTCCCTCCCTTGCCAAGGGAGGGAGGGAAAAGAGAGCGAACGCCTCTGTTTTGCAGCCAGCGTGGCGGGGCACACCAAGCAGAGTATGTCTCTTCATTAGCGTTTGGTGCTTTTGAAACATTTCAATTCACTGTTAAAAGGCCTCTTCTTAAACAGTATTAATACATGTGTGGATTCTTCCCCTATATGGCTTGGGACCAAACTACCTTCTCCCACAAAATTTTTAAGACCTTCTGGAGAGGCGCTTCTCAGAAAAGACCACCTCGAGCGCCCCCCTGCTGCCCCCTTGCCTCTTAATGCCCCCCTATGCAATCCCACTGCCCCCAAGGGGGCAGTACTGCCCACTTTGGGAACCACTGCCCTAGAGAGATAGGCATTGCTGAGCTAGACAGACCAATGGAGGGCTGTAGATCAGATGCTTTGCATGCAGAAAGTCCCAGGTTCAATTCTCAGCATCTCCAGACTGGGCTGGCAAAGTCTTCTCTCTTGAAACCCGGGAGAGTTGCTGCCAGTCAGTGTAGGGTTAGAGTTAGATGGACCAATGATCTCATTCAGTTTAAAGCAGCTTCCTATATTCCTATGGGAAGCTCTGTATATTTGAGTTGGGTTACATTGTTGACTCCTTGATAACTGTCACCATGTTATCAACATATTCACTTCCGTCCACAAACACAACAAAGATTTGTACTTTTGACATGCACACACAATATATAGGGCTGTTTTATCGTTTATCACTGTAATCCTTTAGTGTGTCGAATTAGTGAATTGGCCCGAAATATAAGTACACCTGAGGAATAGTCACCTGTGGTCTGAAACTTTGGGCAGAGGCCATTGGAAGGCCATTGCATCCCTCAGCTCTCCCTAAATAGTATCACTGAGAATCCATAGCCTGAAATGGTGGACCTCCAGGTGTCCCACATCTGTGTGTATGTGGGGGGGGGGAGGGAAATGTGTTAATCCCACCCTCCTTGTATATTTCCACCCCCTTCTGCACATGGAGGATGGTTTTCTGAATGGGAGAACCCCTTCTATGCATCCAGGCTCTCCATGTGATGGGAAAACCTGGAAGTTGGGGTTGGATCTCGCTTCCATAATCCTAATTCCTCTTTCATGGATTTGATGTGCCCTGTTTGTCACCTGAACAAGGCTTGGCACGTGCAGTGTCTTTGTGAGTTACTGTATGTCTGCATGTGTCCGTGTGTGAAGGACATTCTCAGAACCTTCAAATCGAAATCGGGTTGGGTCTATGAAGGAATCTTCCCAGAGAGATTTTTCCAAGGAATGGAAGGCTGGTCAGGGAACTGAGAGGCTGTTTGGGGGATACAGTGTGTAGTCTGAAGGCTAGTTTGGCACTAAGTGTTTGATCACACCCACTTCACCATTGGGTCATGGCCTTACACATGCATCAATAGCACTGTTGACCAACTTTTGAAGAGAGAAGGAAAGGAAAGGAACTTCTCGTGCAAGCACTGAGTCATTACTGACTCTTGGAGGGACACCAGCTTTTGCTGATGTTTTCTTGGCAGGCCTTATAGCAGGGTGGTTTGCCGTTGCCTTCCCCGGCCATTATTACCTTTCCCCCAGCTAACTGGGTACTCATTTTACCGACCTTGGGAGGATGGAAGGCTGAGTCAACCTGAGCCGGCTGCCTGAAACCAGCTTCCACTGGGATCGAACTCAGGCCGTGGGGAGAATTTCAGCTGCAGAAACTGCTGCTTTACCGCTCTGCGCCAAATGGACTGAGGGGTGCAGAGAAGAGTAAAGGAAAAGAGAGAGGGTACACAGCTAGGCAGGAAAGAGAGAGTGTGTGCCTGTTCAGACAACACAATAAACCATGATTAGGCCACTGACTCTTTTGCAGCAAATGGTTAGTGAGCTTGTTTAAGCCATGTTTATATAGCCACCATGGCTAGGAATGGTTCACTTGACATGCTAAGCCATAATGTTTAGCCACTTTGGCTTAGTGTGTTGTCTGAACAGGGTCAGAGAGAGGGAAAGAGAGATTCAGAGCACATGTGGAAAGGTAAAACAGTATGTAAAACAACATTAAAAGTGTTTCTCAGGTTGGAATTACTCATGACACCTGGGTGTGGAAATGCCGAAGACCACTGGATTTGATTACCTGTGGGGAGCCTATTTCTCCTCCTCCTCCAAGTTGTGCCCTTTTGTAACTGTGAAAGGATCTGTCTCTTCAGTGATGATGATTATCCAGTTCCCCGGGGAGTAACATCCACCAGCGTACTAGAGGTGGTACTAGAATTTTTGTTCTTTCCCTTGTAGTTGCATTAGAGACAGTTTGTACTCCAAAGGTTAACACCGTCGCTGAGCACTCCAAACTCTGACAGCCTGCTAAGAGGGCCTGACAAAGCTTAGTCTAAATGGGTGTGTGGCGGTGGCTTTTCCGTGCTCCCACAGGTGTGAGTGGATCTGGTGACAAGGGAGGCAGGGAAGAACACTTAAGAGACCAATTAGTGGAGGAAGGCTTCCCTGATCAAATCTGTGCTTCACACTCACACTATTTGCTCAGAGGCCTAAATAATGGCCCATCAACCCCAGAGAAGGAACGACCATTTCCAGAGTTTTCAGGTGCCATTCAAGACACTGGTCTGGGAGCCAGAGGAATTCCCTCCACCCACCCCACAGGCGGTCTTCATAAATAAAATAAAACACAGGTTGGCAGGTTTGCAACACAAATGTGCAACTTGAAAGATCTCCTCACAGTCACGGTGGTTCTCTATCTGTGCACCAGAGAGCGATATATTTGCACAGGTGGGTTACCTGCAGCAAAACCATGCCATGCAAAGTCCTTGTTCAGGTCTTCAGCCACTCCGTTGCATCACTCCTCTTCCCTGGTTTTATTCTACCCCTTTCCCATCAGTCAGTCAGCATTTGAAGAGTCCTGAGCACACTCAGTCCCCTTGGGGCTATTTTGAACACCCACCCACACCCAACTCAGGTGACTTGGCAATTATTTATTTGTTTACAACATTTATATTAGTGCTGTGCCAAACATTTTGATTCTTCCATTTTCAGCATTTTATGGGGTGGGTGGGATAAAAACGAAACTCTGGCGAAAGAGGTTGGGAGAGTGAGCATTTCAGAGGATTTTTCTGCTTTGGGAGGGGGACAGGGTTTCCACATAGCTTTTTAAGTGTAAGAAGTCGTTGAAGGGTGTTCTTTCCAATAGGCATTCTTCCTGAATGCTGATGGGGAGGGCGAGGTCACGTGGTCTCCAATAGGCATTTAGGAAGAACTGTTGGACTACTCTTTAAAACGTATGTGGAAAAGGAGAAAAATCTCCAAAATTCTCCCCCTCCCTGCAAAAGAGGCAGAAAAAACAACGCCTCTTTTGCAAGGAGAGAAAAGGTTCCCCAAAACAGGGGGAAGGATTCAACACAGTACTAATTTATATACTGCTCCACATCTAGACAGATTCCGGAGCGATGAACAATAAAATGTACAAGATAGAATGAAAGAATGAAATACCATGTTCAAATTATTAAAAGAAACAGAATTCTGATCAAACCTTGGCTGGTTGGTCAAGGAAGGCTTCCTGGAATAAAGATGTTTTCAGGAGGTGCCAGAAACAGCACAATGTTGGCACCTGCCTGACCGCCAAAGGCAGGGAGTTCCAGAGGAAGGGGGCCACCACACTGAAGGCTCTTCTTCGGGTGGACTCCAATTTGGTCATAGGTTTATGTGGAATCACCAGGAGCATGCCTGGTGCTGGGGAACATGGGTGAAAGGGTGCTGTTGCACCATGTCCTGCTTTGTTGGTCCCTGGTCAACAGCTGGTGGCCACTGTGTGAACAGAATGCTGGACTAGATGGACCCTCGGTTCTTCTTATGTTCTTATGTTTTTATGACTGACTTACTATACTACCATTATTAAATTTATTTTCTTGTTGCTTCTCCTGTGGAACCAGAAAGGCCTAATGGATATCTCTGGAACCTAGAGAGAGAGAAAAAAAGGCTGATAGCTTCATCCCACGTACCTGTTTCCCTCGAATGATCTCCTACAGTGCTAAGCTGTCGGCGTTGTTGTTGTTGTTGTTGTTGTTGTTGTTGTTGCTACCAGACGGCAAGATCCTTTGCATATCAGGAAGTGGGTTTAAGGGGGGAAATGTAAAAAAATCATTAAAAAATCAATGGATGACCCAATCTGATTCAAATCTGGTATGCTTAAAGCTCTCCTTAATATCTATTACTGTGCCAATTTTGATGTCTTTATCTTTAAAGCTTACGCAGATGGAAGCATTTGTTTGATTTTTCTTCAAATCCTGCTCCTGCGCCCCAGTGGCCGCTCGGATGATATGCTCAAAAACTAGTATCAAAATACGGCGAGTCTTTTGCTTTTAGAGCAGGATGCATGGGAGTACTTCACAATAAAAGCAGATTATAAGCTGGAAAACTTTGGAGTCCTTTGCATGCAATTCGCAGTGATGCCACAGTATAATGCTGGTGTGGTAAAGCTCTGAAGCTTGGGTGGAGACAACTGATCCAAGTGAAAGCAGGCGTCCGTGGGGTGTTTGCTTCTCAGTTTCTGGAAACTGGAGAAAGGTGGGACCTGGGCAGGAGCATCACCATCGCTCACTACCTTTTGAGTGGAGTGTTTGAGCCAGTTGGCTTATCTGTCTCGGGCTCACGTGTGCCTTGGCTTCCACTCCTCAATGTATTTGTAAATCTAATTAAGGCAAGGGAGACGAGAGCTGATGACAATGTACAGTAGAGTAACAGAGCACACAGGCGTCAGTAAACCACCTCTTTAGCACTAAACCCACAGCTGTCTTTTACAAACGTCTGCTCCCTGGAATAAGGAAAAGTCACATCAGCGCACAGCACAGGTGGTGCGTGCGACAATCCGCCCCCTCCTCATGTCTTGGGGGGGTGTTTGATGCATATGCCGGTGTTATTTATAACCCCTTCTCTGCCTCTCCACTTTATTTAGCATTTGCTGCGATCAACTCAGATAATCACTATCTTTCCCTTGACACAGGTCTATTCCTGCTTTGAGAAAGGGGAACATGCACTGGGTTTGGGGGTGACATGAAAACAGGTAAACTGTGCCTCCCGCTCCTTTGGAGGACAGACTGTTACCTCTTCAGGTTGCTGGAGTGTAGGACGGCCATGTATGAATCGCCTCGAAAGAGGAAATACATCCCCCAAATGGAGGACAAAAAGAGGACACTGTTTTGCTTAAATTTTGCATACGGTGATTTATATGTATGGTTGCAAATTTAGAAATAATAATTATACTTTGCATTGAAAGATAGTACATTACGTGGAAGAGTGTGACCAGGTGTGTGCCTTGTTCTGCCTGCGGTCCAGGTGATGCATTCATTCATGCGTCCTTCTGATGGGTTTATCTTTATACTGGACTTGGACTGGACAGGTAGAGGACGCCTTCAAAACAGTTCTCTGGCAGGGCTTCAAAACAGAGGACTGCCTTCCATAAAAGAAGATACATGGGCATCCTACCAGAGGGGGAAATCTCATTTTTGAACCTTTCCCTCTGTAAAAAAGAACAAAAAGAAAAGCTTCAAGGTCACACAGCAAGGAGAGAGCTGTGCGAAGAGCTTTCCCCCCTGATGTGCTACTTTCATTTTAAAATGGTATTTCCCGCCTGCAGTCTGTTAGGCTCTTACTCCCAAGTCACTGCAGATCGCAGGCTCAGGCTCATTTCCAGCATAATGCTAGTTAGTAAACAAGCCAAGATCTGAAGCCAAGGTTTGAGCCTGTCCTGTCCTCAGGAAGTAGAGTTCAAATACAGTGACCATATGAAAAGGAGGACAGGGCTCCTGTATCTTTAACAGTTGCATAGAAAAGGGAATTTCAGCAGGTGTCATTTGTATATATGGATAACCTGGGGAAATTCCCTCTTCATCACAACAGTTAAAGCTGCAGGAGCTATACTAGAATGACCAGATTTAAAAGAGGGCAGGGCTCCTGCAGCTTTAACTGTTGTGATGAAGAGAAAATTCCACCAGGTTCTCCATATATACAAATGACACCTGCTGAAATTCCCTTTTCAATACAACTGTTAAAGATACAGGAGCCCTGTCCTCCTTTTCATATGGTCACCCTATTTTTATAGGGTACTGCAAATAATCGGAGGAGGGATTGGGAAGGTTTACTTTAGCACTGCAGTGGAGGTGACTAGCAAACTGGTTTGTTCTGCGTGGGGTGTTATACTGCCACTCCTGCCCCATCTGCATGACCGGTGGGTAAGCAGGACAGGTGTCCTCAGCATCACAGGTTGCAAGTGTGCTTTCACCCACTGTGGGTGAGCCCCTCAACCAAAATATAGCTGGAGGGGATGTTCTCAGATCCTTCGGGGTTTTTTTGTTCTCACCAAGTAACCTATGATAAATATTACATTCCTTCATAACATCGGAGAGAGTAGAGCTCTTTGATCCATTCCATCCTGCATAGGTATCTATCTATCTATCTATCTATCTATCTATCTATCTATCTATCTGCAATGGAAGAAGAAGGAGATATATCATGCAGGTGATTCAAAAAAACCCCTGAGAGATCATTATCAAAAGACAGAAAGGCCTCCCAGAACAGATTAACCAGCTAACATTAAAAATGTCTTCTTGTGAGCCTTCTGGTGTGTGTGTGTGTGTGTGTGTGTATTGGAGGTGGGCAATGGGGAGAGTTCTTAAATAAAGGTAGAAACAAAACAGAGAACCAACGATGATAAAACTCCAAGAAGATGTTGGGAGGCAAAGATAAAGGAGAACGAGGAGTTATGCATGAATGAAGCCGATGTGAACACATCCAGAAATGGATGGTGATTGTGTACCATTGGGAGAATGGCAATTCTTATGGTTATGCATTGTAAGAGCTTTGATATTGCTTTTAAATTGGGGTCTGCTGGGGGTGGGGTGAGGGACAGGAAAAGGATGTGCTCTAGAGGAATTTGGAACATCTTTAGAGCTACATCTGAAATTTGCTGAAGTGGGCTTCTAAGACGAATCAGAAGGGTTTGATCCGTGTGTGAGTTGCTTTGGGTTCATATCGTATTCTGTTGTCTTAGGTGTTCAGAGCAGTCTACGTTATAATTTGTTGATTTTTTAAAATATATATCCCACCCTTCAAGTCAGGAATTGAAATCTGGTTCAAATCTTTCCTCCATCACCAATCCAGTAGATGGCCTTAGGTAGAAAGCTATCTTATCAGCCTCAGCCGCCCACCCTCCCCACCCCCAATTTGCAATATGGGAATGGTACTATAGTACTGGCCTACACAACAGGGTGGTTTTGTACATGAGCAGCTTTGAACACTTTGGGTAGCATCCTATTGTGCCTGTGCGCTCACAGCTGTTGGCACTTCTGAAAATAATTTTAAAAATGAGCAGGAATGCTTGTTTTGGGAACGGGGCAGCTCAGCGGAGCACCCAGATGGGAGCTTGGCTGACCTGTTTTAATCAGGAATCCAATGGATTTCCAGGGTTATTTTTAGAAGTGCCAAGTAAGTACCTCCACTGCAACAGAATCAGCAAAGGCGGAGTGGCCCCATTGGACACTGCTCTCCGAATTCCCTATATAAATATTAAGGGCATGATTCTTTGTAAGAAGAGAAAGCCGTGTCATGCCATCCCAAGTGAATGAAAGGGTTAGGGAAAGTGTGTGTGTTGCTGGAGGGTGGGCGGAGCATCGCAGTGGTAGGCTCCACCCCCTGGCTCTGTTCAGTCATTATAATGAATGTGCATAGGTCAAGGGGCAGAGCCTGCTGACCCCTCCATGCATGTTCAATCTCTGTATATAATACTATCTGAAAAGGGCACCTAAGGACAAAGAGTGGGAGAAGAATTCCCCTCTCGGCTCAAAGGGGCATCATTTCACTTTCTGTAAGTTCATGCATTTGTGCGCAGGTGGAAAAGAAATAATGGGTTCCACCCCCCCTCCCCCCTTTTTTTGTTTTTCCTTAAGCCTTAAAAAAAAAAGATCACTGGCAATAGTCTTAAAATAAAATATGATGATAGGTGCCCAAAATGTGTACGTTAATCAAAGCGATGTTGCAAAATTGATCAACCCCTCTTCTTCAAACAGTATACTTTCCTTTTGGCTCTCCAACACACACACACACACACACACACACACACACACACACACTGCACTCCAGACCCCCCGCACCCCCCAAGCCTTGTTCTTCTGTGTAGTAAGAAAACATCCCAAAGGATTTCCCTTTAGGAATCCAGATCTCAGCATGAAACTGAGTAATACGATTTATGTTGACACCACTAGCTCTCTCCTTTTCCTTTTCTGACCGAAAATGGCTTTATCTCATCAGGTACTGCCATCATGAAATAGTACAGTAGAAATTCCATCATTTGGATGAGTTTATGGAGATAGATAGCCACACACACACACACACGTCTGTTTCAAAGCATTATGCTGTCCCTAGACAGGAACATGGGAAATGAATATTAAAATAACAAAGTATCTTCAAGCACTGAATTGCCAGTGCTCTCTCTCTCTCTCTCTCTCTCTCTCTCTCTCCCTCTCTCTCTCTCCCTCTGCGTGTAAAATAATACTTCCTTTCTTCAAACAGATGATTGTAGAGGGCGGCACTGACCATCGCTCCCTTATACAGAGCAAGAGGGGGCCTTCTCCCGCCCTGGAAACCGTTTCGCGTTCATTTGTGGAACACCATTCAAAAGGGCAATCCACAGGCTAGTAGCGTGTTTCCTCATCCAGAGATATTCACTTATTCATTCTCCATCACTCGCCACTTGATGTATGCCATCACTTGCCAACAATGCACTTTTGCTGTTTAAATAAGCCAAACAGGTCAGCCCGGAAGCAATAGAACAAAAGCCTCAGTTCCTTTCTCCCCGTATTATTTTGTTTCCAACCTGTGGCAAGTTGCCCTGGTTCCAGTAGGGCTGGCAATCCAAATTTTAACACTGGCCAGCGTGCTCATTGGCATTACAAATGCTTCTTTGCAACTTCCGCTTGCGCCTGGAGCACTCATTGGGTGGCCCTCCTGGGAAACAATGTGTGAACCAATAATTCACACAACGGCCGTGTTGGGTTATAAATTGGCCACAACCCTTTACTTTTCCTCCATAGAATTAGCCAAACCATTCCTCTGGTCTCAGCCCCTGCTAAAGGTTCTCTCCGCCCCAGTTGGAGAAACCACACGCGATAGTTTTCCCAGCGTACAAAAAGTACAAGTGCATTTTAAATAGATCTAAGTGATCCTGGCATCTCCAGCCCTTTTAAACTGTTGTTCGCTGCTACTCTTTTCTTCGCATTTCAACATTCATGAATACACCCAATCATCCTAAGCCACATAAACACATAAATTCATGAAACAGCCCCACGCTGCTCCTTTTATTTTTAGGAGAAGGTGTAAAATATTTATGATCTTCCTTGCCTATCCCGTCGCTTTCTTTTTTTTGTTCCAAAATATATATGAAAGGTGATTAAAAATTTACAGCGCTACAAAACAATACGGTTAACTTCTACATTGTCACCAACCTCTTTGTGCAGCACGATCCTAACCGCATTCACTCAGGCGTGCATCCAAGGAGTTCAGTGGGGCTTACTCTCGAGGAAGTGAATAGGATTGGAGGGCAGGGGACGCTGATTCGATTGGGGAAGCAGCAGAGGTGGGGGAAACCCTTTCCCCAATTTAAATTAAATTATTCCCCTGAAGTTGCTGTTGGCTCTGAGTGGGAATCCAGGCACGACACGGGCACAAAAAGCACAGCCATACACATTCATAGATAGATCCAGCCTGCCCAAGGGTCTCTACTTCCCTTGCTCAGCTTCGTCCATTTTCTTCTGCTGCCCCTTATGCCTGGAATGCTCTTCCAAAACATTTGAGAACTACAAGTTCAACCGCAGCTTTTAAAGCTCAGCTAAAAACTTTTCTTTTTCCTAAAGCTTTTAAAACTTGATTTTGTTCTGACTTTATACTGTTAGTTTTACCCTACCCTATGCCTGTTTACCCTACCCTGTGCCTGTTTGCTTTCTCTTCCCCTCCTTATTGTTTTATTATGGTTTTATTAGAATGTAAGCCTATGCAGCAGGGTCTTGCTATTTTATTGTTTTACTCTGTACAGCACCATGTACATTGATGGTGCTATATAAATTAATAATAATAATAATAATAATAATAATAATAATAATAATAATAATAACAACAACAACAGGATCTGCCTTGGTGCTTCTGCCCAATTGGGGGAGCCACCCCACCCTCTTCCGTACCACACCTCAGTCCTGCTGAAGGGCTAGAGAGACTGCAAGGGGGCAAGGAAGTCTGCTTCCACCAACCAAGCTGCACACACCTACATCTGGACCCCAGCATTCATATCCAGTGGTGGGTAGTGGCTCTGAAGTCAGTGGGGCAGAGAATCCGCTCTGGGTTTCAGTCAGAACCAGCCAGAATGCTAAAGGAGCTATCCAAGGTGCTTAAACTAGACTTAGGGTTCAGCATATAGGAGAGCTCATTTAGAGTTCTGGTTGATCTAATTGAAACCCAGAGCGAATTCACCACCCCAATGAAATCAGAGCCACCAGACTCAACTATTTATCGCCCTTAAAAAGCCAGAGGTGCAGTATCTCAGGCCTAGGGGCCAAATATGGCCCTCCAAGGGTTCCCCCAGAGGCTCCACTCCTTCCCCTGTCCCACCCCCTTTCCCGAAAACTCCCCTCGTTCTTTTGTGCCTTTCGTGCCATTTCCCCCTCATCCTAAAAGGTTGGAATTAGGGCTGTGCAAACCTTGGGCCTCAGATTTGAATCACGGAGGCTATTTCATGATGGATCCACCATTTTATTGCACAGCCCTATGCCTCCATAAGGAAGTAACAGCCTACGACTCCCAGCATGGGAGGGCTACACTTACTGGGGCCCAGGAACGGTGGGCACACGTGATCTCACTGCTGCCGCTGCCATGATTTGCCACTCCACGATCGTCCACTCCCTGGTGAGGTCGGCCGCTGCTGCCGCAATCCAGAATACTCCAGTGAGTAGTCATGAAATGGCCTCCGTGATTCAGATTTCCGGTGCCCGAGGCTTGAACAGCCCTAGTTGAAAAGTCTCACTTACAGCTTAGTTATTGGCAGTTCTAAGCTGAAATATTCTGGGTTGGTTTTGTTGTTGTTGTTTGCTATTTTTACTTTGGTCCCGCCCCTTTTGCCTTCTGCCCCATCCACCACTGGGATATACCTTCCTATGGAAAGGAGGTGCGGGCTTCTGTATCTTTAACACTTGTACAGAAAAGGGAATTTTAGCAGGTGTCCTTTGTATGCCTGCAGTGAAATTCCCTCTTCATCACAACAGTTAAAACTGCAGGTGCCCTGCCCACTTTTGTATCTGGTCACTCTAGTATAGCTCCTGCAGCTTTAACTGTTGTGATTAATTTCACCAGGTGCTGCATGCATACAAAGGACACCTGCTGAAATTCCCCTTTCAGTACAACTGTTAAGGACACAGGGGCCCTGTCCTCCTTTCCATACGGTCACCCTAGTACCTTCTCCACCCCCCAAGAGCTTTTCTGAAACAGAATCCGGGCCTTGAACTGAAAGAGGTCCAACGCCCTTGCAGCAGCGCCTCCACAGAGTTAGATCTGGGCCTCCAGAAATAGAACCGCACTTTGCAGGGACCATCGGAGCTAATGGTTGCTTTCAAGTAAATAATTGCACATTGCCACTTGAAATGATTTCACAAATATTTTCCCTCCAACCCATTTACAATTAAAATTCAAATAGGTTCAGGTATCATTAGCTATTTATAGAAAAGAATCTTAAATTAAATACTTTTTGTTGTTGTTGCTTTGTCAACAAGCCAGGTAACCGAAGGGTCCTTCAATCCCTTTTAATTGCTTCAAAAGAAAAACCATTTTTTAAAAAATAAAATAAAAATGTTATAATGCTCCAAGTGGATAAAATAACAAAAGTGATCGCTATTCATCTGGGCGCCATTATTGCACGCAAAAATAAGGTGCTCTCTCTGCTCCCCAAGATACTTCTTTCTAATCCCATAAAAGCATCTGTCTTTGATTTCAAGTGGAATTCCTGCTGTGCAGGTTGCAACGCAAATCCAATTTGTGTGTAACAAAACCAAATGGGTTGAAATGAACTCTGCATTCCAAGGATGTTTTTGTTTAATCATTGCCTTCCCTCGTCTTTATAATGAATGCATAATCAAGTTATACTTCAAGGGGGGAGGAATAAGGAAAGCAAAAGAAAAATGGAGTGGTGTGTGTGTTTGTGTGTGTGCAAGCCCCCCCCCTCGATATCTTAGCAGTATCTGCTACCCATAATTATTGTTGCCGTCTTCTGTTGGCAGGCAGGAAGGAAGAAACAGGAAGAAAATCAAATGCATGTGAGTTTTTTGTCATTTGGAAATATCTGATAAGAGTAGCTGCTTCTTTGAGAACGGAACACAGCATAATTACAGGAAGAGATGCCAGTGCAAGCAGCCGTATTATTGATGGTGCTATTGATGTATGATTGTGCCTCAGGCTAGGTTCTCCAGGTTTCCAGCACCCCGAGGCAGGGCATAGTGATGTCACATGACAGGGACGGATGATGATGTCATGTGCCAGGGCCTGGTGACGTCACAGCTTTCGACAAGTCTTGAAAGTAAAAAATCTGGTGAGTGAGCTGGATGTGGGACCGAGACCCAGTGTCAGAAAGGTGAAAATCTCTGCCCCCCCCTCAAATGGAAATCCGGGAGGTGTGAATAGGGTGGCCACCTCTGGATCAGCAAAAAAAGAGGAAATGCAACATCCCCAAAAAGGACGAAAGGGAACAATGATTTGGGTAAAATTCGCATAGGCTCATTTATATGTTTTTTTTTTAAAAAAAATTATTAAACTCTATTTAACAAAGCGGTTTAAAAAGTTAAAAATATATATAAAAACATACAAGTCAGACAGCGTTTCTAATAAATACACAAACACGATTTCTGTAGATGCCGAACCGAGCTTGTCTCCTTTTCTCGATTATATCAGTGGTGCAGATGTGGCATCCAACTCTGGTTTAACAAATCTTCCTCTGACCACAGTAAATTGAAGGCTCATTTATATGTACAGATGCAACTTTAGAAAGAATTACTGTAACTTAAATAGAAATACAATACATCTTATCATAGCCAGGAAGATTGTGACCAGGTAAATGATGTGCCTGCTCAGTAGGGCTGTGTGCACTGCTTCGGGCCAAACCCTGAACCTGAACCAAGGCACTCTGAAGTGCTTTGGGATGCCTCAGGGCCATGGTGAGCTGCTGCCCACCCCCCCACCAGAACTTTGGGCTGTCCTGCAGCTGCCTATCCTCAACGAAAGCCTCCATTTTAGATTAATACGGGGCCTCTGTTATTTCCTAGATCTAAGGTCTCAGACGATGGTGGCCATAAAGGGCCATTTCCAGAACACATAAAGGCCAACCCACTTTAGGTGTTCAGATCTCACTTCGGATTCAGATCCGAAGCGGATTGTCCCATGCCCAAAACACCCCGAGTCAGTGGAGCCGATTTGGGAGCTTCAAATAGGCCTCTGAAGCGAATTGGGGTGGGCGGATTCGTGCACAGCCCTACTGCTCAGGTTTTTGATGGGCAACTTCAAAGCGCTGATTTGCTCTTCCTTCTTATGGTTCTTTATCTTTAACCTGGATTCAGTGGAGGCTGGTGGCTCTGGTGTCGGTGGGGCAGTGAATGTGCCCTGGATATTAAGTCTGAATCAGTCAGCAGTCTAAAGGAGCTCTCCAAAGTGCTTCACAGAAAGTGTTTTGCAGCCTCAATCAAAGAGGACACCTGGCAACCCTTACAGTGTTTTTGGACCTAATTTCGGTTCTGCCTTCTAGACAGAAGTGGTTCTGCTATCTTCTCTTGCCTAATGCATCTATCACTGAGACTAATAAGGCACTAATCTTGCATCCCAAGAAAAAACACCCCTCCAGAGTCAACCAAAGAGGTCAGCTTCCAAAGGTGGCCTTATGATCAGAACAGATAATTTCATGTGCCAATGAGTACCAATTTGGAAGATGATGATGATGATGATGATGATGATGATGATTAAAAAGCAGTACAGACTCATTTTAATTAAGCTGTCACAGAGCCAGCAGGCAGTAACTTGTACCTACAAACTGTCCCTATATTTTTGTGAGTGTACGTATTTCACATGCCAGAAAGAAAGGGGGGAAGCTATTATTTTCTCCACTGTCTCCCTCTATATTTCTCCCAATTCCTTACCTTACGGTGGAGTTATAAATTGAAATGTGTGCCCTGCAATCTTGCCCAAAAGGTTCCATTTCGAGATTTCATGTGTAGGTGATCAAACAGGCACACTGAAAACCCAAAATAACAATGCGTGGAACTGATGATGACCTGGTGAAATGCGGAGTTCCATAATCCCGAAGAGCTCAGCTGCAATTACTTAAACCACGTGACCACTGGATGTCCTCACAGTTCTTCCAATGTAGCTTGGGTTGGATCCCAGAGATAATGGGTTGTATCCAGAATAGCGCTTATAGTTCTGCTCGTAATGGAGGATGGAGTTGGGAGGGTGCCAATTCTAGCTTTTTGAGGGCCCTTGGGCAAGACACCTCAAGGACTCCTCTCTGTTAGTGAGTCCGTCTTCTCCGCACCATTGTCACCAGCTGCTATTGCTCCTCCTTCTCTTTCTTATCAGTGGTCCCGTTTGCCTACTTGACGGGCAGAGAGCCAGGGAGCAAGTCGTTAGCGGCATCTACTGATCTTCCTTCTCACCACCACCGTGGTCTGGGCCAGAGTGACCCACTGCAGGTGAATCATTGTTCACCACTGCAGGTGAATAATCAGGCTGCAGGGGTGAAGAGGCAAGCATCTTCAAGGGCTCTTGTCAGTGAGCTCCTGTTGGGTATGGCTCCTTGGCGATGGGCGATGGTGGCCCTGGGTGGAGAGGCAATCTTTGTTATTCTTGCTTCCCCCTGCAGGTCCCTGTGCTTCCCGAAATGATCCTCCGAAGGGCTGTGAGGCGTCTGGACCAGCATGAAAATGGCTGCAGATGGGAGGGGGGCTCTATGAAGATCAGCTCCCCACCCCCTTCCTCCAGCACAGAGCCTCCACTGGATCCTGGTGCCTTTGATGAACAGAAGGGACCTTCCCATTCATGGAATGTCCAGTACTGATCCAAACCACGGTGTTTATCAAGACCTGTGAATAGTTGTCTGAATTGTGCTTGATCTACAGTGTCCTACAATGATCTGTAGATATTGGTGCTCCACGTGTTCCTTAAAGGCCCCGACTGGAGCAGAGGAAGGGAAATCATGCTTCCTCGATCCTCCACTGGGCCCCAATTGGAGCGGCTGGGGGTTGGGGTTGGGGCGAGAATTACACACTCCACCATGCTAACGGTAGCTGAGGCATTTCTTCTTTTTTTAGCCATTCATCAGTGGTACCCTAAGTACATACATATTCAAATACATATTGTTAATCTGGTCCTGTTTGAGTTCAGAACCTATATCAGTTGGGCTCTGGACACCCTGGTAGGTAGTCTAGATAAGTCCAAACAGACAAACATCACCACAGACTTAAATGTAATCTGAAATCTATCTATCTATCTATCTATCTATCTATCTATCTATCTATCTATCTATCAATCTATCTATCTACACACACACCCATATACACAAATGTATAAATACGTTTTCAATTTACAGATGTGTTCCTACTTTAAATATGTAGAGATAAGACCAAAAAAATCCCAGTATTTTCTCTGTTGAGTTACCTCTCATTATACATCATTCATATTCCATTGTTTCCGGACGAACTCTTGTGGGAGGCAAGGCTGGAAGAATGAAATCCAAAACAGATGCAGGAGGAATCTTTGGAAATCCCATGTCAAGCAACACTCTAATCTGCTTTGTGGCTACGACTTATTTTCCAGTACCATTGAAACAAAGTAATATAAAGTCAGGAAGCCAGGGGAGTCAGAAGGGAAGCGAGAAGCCATGAATGCATGCCTAGGAGCTTAATAGATGTGTCGGTCAATTTGCAAGTTCTAAAATAACTCATCCTTCTGAATCATTTTATTTGCGGACTTCCGAAATCAATCCGGCATTGGCTGTGTCTGCATTGTTATTTGATTCTCTGTCCTCCTTTCCATATGGTCACCCCAGCATTAGAGAGCCAGTGCGGTGTAGTGGCTAAGGTGTCAGACTGGGAGTCGGGAGATCCGGGTTCTAGTCCCCACTCGGCCATGGAAACCCACTGGGTGACTTTGGGCCAGTCAGAGACTCTCAGCCCAACCCACCTCACAGGGTTGTTGTTGTGAGATTAAAGTGGATAGGAGGAGGATTATGTACACCGCCTTGGGTTCCTTGGAGGAAAAAGGGTGGGATATAAATAAATAAATAAATAAATAAACAAGCACAAATGTGCATCTGCAAACAGGAACTAAATTCACATTTTGTTGTTGTTTATTTGTTCAGTCGCTTCCGACTCTTCGTGACTTCATGGACAAGCCCACGCCAGAGCTTTCTGTCGGCTGTTGCCACCCCTAGCTCCCCCAAGGTCAAGTCTGTCACCTCCAGAATATCATCCATCCATCTTGCCCTTGGTCAGCCCCTCTTCCTTTTGCCTTCCACTTTCCCTAGCATCAGCCTCTTCTCCAGGGTATCCTGTCTTCTCATTATGTGGCCAAAGTACTTCCGTTTTGCCTTTAATACCATTCCCTCAAGTGAGCAGACTGGCTTTATTTCCTGGAGTATGGACTGGTTTGATCTTCTTGCAGTCCAAGGCACTCTCAGCATTTTCCTCCAACACCACAGTTCAAAAGCATCTCTCTTCCTTCGCTCAGCTTTCCTTATGGTCCAGCTCTCGCAGTCATAGGTTACTACGAGGAATACCATTGCTTTAACTATGCAATAATACTAAAAAATGTGACCTGATCATATTTACAGGAAATTCCAGGAACTGAACCTTTGTCATGAAGAGCATGTACTGTGCCGCTGAGCTAGAGACCCGTATAGAGCACATTATTATTATTATTATTATTATTATTATTATTATTATTATTATTTACATACTTATCATTTTGTTTCATACTGAAAGCCAGTACAGAAAATGCAAGCTCTTTCCTGAATCATGCTCCCCCTCTCATCTCCTTTGTAAGCCGGATACCTTGCCCTTTCTATATGCCATGTGGATGAGAATGAAGCACAGTAATTCTGTTTCTCATGTTCTTCATCCCTTATGCAACCTCCATCCCTTATGCAAAGTGGTGAAATGCGAACTTATGGAAATAGTTCACATTTCATCACTACGGGGAATACAGTAGTGATTTTTTTTGTGATTGGATGAGAGAATTTCTGTTGTTTTATGAGCTGTGGAACATTTGAAAGGCACACCGCACAGACAGCAGAATAAGCAACTTGACAGAAATGGGTAATCATGCTAGAGCGTGGGTCTTGTATTTAGCTATTCTCTCTATTCTGTAGAATGCTGAACATGAAGTTTAATCTGGGTTCGATGAACTTTCTAAAGAAGCTGCTTCAAATCCAAGCCCTAGTCATCAAACATCCTTGACATTCTGACTCAGTACATAATTCACTTTGGTGGTGGTATTATTATTATTATTATTATTATTATTGTTGTTGTTGTTGTTGTTGTTGTTGTTGTGCATTTTAAATGCATAATCTTTCTGCCTAGTGAGCTTTGGGCATAAGTCCAGCATATAAATTAGTTAATGAAATAAGGAAATAGTGGATAAAGAGGCATACACACACATACAGCTTTGGAACAGTTAGGAGTATTCAATTGTGCTTATGAATGATCTCAGTCAGTTAGGATGACTGTATGAAAAGAAGGACAGGGCTCCTGTATCTTTAACAGTTGTATTGAAAAGTGAATTTCAGCAGGTGTCATTTGTATGCCTGCAGCACCTGGTGAAATTCCCTCTTCATCACAACAGTTAAAGCTGCAGGAGCCCTGCCCTCTTTGTGTCTGGTCATGCTAGGCAGGGCTCCTGCAGCTTTAACTGTTGTGATGAGGAGGGAATTTCACCAGGTGCTGCAGGCATACAAATGACACCTGCTGAAATCCCCTTTTCAATACAACTGTTAAAGATACAGGTGCCCTGTGTTCCTTTCCATATGGTCACCCTACAGTCAGTTAACATACTTGGGCACTATTGATATAGTATTTCACAAATTTCAGGAGGTCACAATGTTGTGAAAAAGGATGGGTTAGAGGTTAGAAGAGGAAGGGGTAAAAAGACCTCACATACTTAAGTTTGATGTCCAGATACTTGCAAGTCTTCAGGAGAGTAGGTTTTGTAGACACATTTCTAAAGCTGCAATCCTATACACACTTAACTGGACATAAGGTCCCAGTGAATTCAGTGGAACTTCTGAATAAACATGCTTAGGATCAATCTGAACATCAGTTAGTGTACCTGTTTCTATAAATTTCTCTACTCTTCACTAAATCATAGAGTTTGAAGTTTGCAGAAGTTGTTATTTAAAAGTATTTATTATCCTGAATTAGCCATTCTTTCTTCCGTGAGCAGGGAATCCACTACTAGCCCTGATAGTTGTGTACTATCTCCAGTATTCGAGGCAGTAAGCCTGTGTGCACCAGTCGTCGTCCCAATCAACGACGTGTAGATTCCCTCCAGAAAGTTCTGTGTTGGGTTGTTCAAATGCAAAGCTGTTTTCAGAGGGCGGAGAGGATTTGGAGGAAATAGGTAGAAGACTGATTCTAGCAATGCCCACACCCCATTTGTGTCATCTTTGTTTCAGTTTTATGCGTCCTGTCAAAATCTTTGCATTTCACCCCATTTTGAGAATCTCACAGGATTGAAAAATGTTCCAAAAGTAACCTAAATACTTTTCAGAGGCGCAAAGTGTAGTAAATGCATGGAGTAGCTGGGAAAAGAAAGTTGCTACTACACCTTACCCAGTTCTGTTTTTTGTTTGTTTGTTAAAGCAAAGTTTTTAAATTCACTGTTTCTTCTTTAGAACATTTAGAATAGACTTATCTTCCAGCCTCGTCCTCATTTCTTTTAATTTATCCCATCTGAATTCCATAATATTCATCCCAGTTAAACAGGTAGTGAATTTGGTCCAAAGTTTTTATAGGAGATTAGATGAAGTATTAGTGATCTACAGTAAATATATCTATCAAATTGCCCACTTTTTTTTTCGAGGGCAGCTCTATTATCCTGAAATGTATTGACAGAGCAATTTTTATCTAATAAACTCAAGGAAAGCTAGTCGGGCAGCGGAAAACATTTGGTTGCAAATTCATCTCAGCCTCCGTGTAAACAGATTGCTTCTTGGGTTGTGTTATTATTAGTGCAAGCTGGACAGATTGAGTGTGAGAATAATTTATTCCCTGTACACTTCTAATTACAGCAAAAGAGGTTCTATCAGTGACACACATGTCCATCTTGTTCTTTCTTGTCTTTCAGGCATGGCTGGTTGCAGTTAAGGAGATGGAACAGCACAAAGCATACGAGAAACACAACTCTTGTCAGAAAAGGACTGAAGTGTTACCGTTAATTATTCTGGACCATGTGCTCGTTTACAACCCATCTAACATGAGAAATTGTCTCCGAGGTGTCAAACAGCATCACTTACGTAAGTGCAGGGGAAGCAATAACAAAAACGTTTGAGTGACTGGATTTGGGTGACCTGCCAGAGACCCTTACCAGAAGCTTTGAGATTTAGCTCCCAATTTATGTCTTCAAGTTTGATGCAGAATTTAAATTGGGACGTTCTCTTGAAGCGTTTGGGGTTTTTTTAAGGGGGGAAAAATCCCCACGAGCCCGATTCATTGTGAAGAGTTGTGAGTTTTGCCTTTGCAATCATTTGCTTAAATAAAACCAAGGGACATTGCTATCCTTTCCCCTTGATTCCTCACGAAACAAAACGAACAGAAAGAACAATTATCCTTTTGTAGCAAACCACTTCCATGAACATTAAGTAAGCATATGAATGAAAAGGATGCTGAGGAGGAAACTGCAGGTGAAAATATCAACTCCGTGGAACAGCTTGCCTTCTTCAGAATGATGCATGCTTACATTTTTTAAAAGCTGTGCTACCTGTTACACTCCCCTCATGAAAAGCTTTCCAGTTCGGCCTGCTGAAACTGCTCCTTTGCTATAAGCAAGAATAGATAGATACATAGATAGATAGATAGATAGATACTACACTTCTAATAGTTACACACCACTCAGTGGGGCTTACAACTATTAAAATCATTGTTAAATATAATAACCTTTCCTTAAAAACAACAATATGAAAGAGTGCTGAAACGAAGGCCTGCTGAAATAGAAAAGTTTTTGCCACTTCAGCAGGTGTCATTTAAAGCTGCAGGAGCCCTGCCTAGCGTGACTAGATACTAAAGAGGGCAGGGCTCCTGCAGCTTTAACTGTTGCGATGAAGAGGGAATTTCACCAGGTGCTGCAGGCGTACAAATGACACCTGCTGGGGGCAGGTGGGAGGTGTTCCCTTATCCTGGAAACAAATCACTTAGGGCTTTAATGGTAACACTTTGACCCTGTTCAGATGACACGCTAAGCCACAGTGGTTAAGCATTTTGAGCTAAGCATTATATCTTAGCTTGTCATGTGAACCATTCCTAACCATGGTGGCTACATAACCATGGTTTAAACACGTTCATTAACCATTTGCTGCAAAATGGCTTAGCGTGTTGTTTGAACAGGCCTTTAAGTTGTGTCCAGAAACAGATCATTAACTAGTGCAACTGTTCCAGAGCAGTTGTGATATGATCCCGGAAGGTTCACTAACTTCCTCACTGCCACATTCTGGACCAATTGAGGTTTCTAAAGTTTAGCTGAGAGAGAGACAACCTTCCCTGTTGGCCAGGGGGAACACAAAGAAGATAAGTCATGTGAGGCATTTTCCTGTTGTGGTTATCACTGACTCTCTCACTATTTATCTTCTGTGCTCGTTCCCCTATCAACAGGGGAGATTAGCTGGGGGTCTTCTGCTGAATCCTATGGCTTTTGAGAGTTCCATCTGAGCTTTTCAACATCTATATGAAACCTTTGGGTAACGTCTACCTGTGGATTTGGAGCGAGGCGTCATCATATCCAGCTCTATTTCTTGGTAATATCTGAATTAGGTGAGACTGTGCAGATGTTGAACTATTATCTAGATGAGAGTGATAAAGAGTTCAACCTATACTCAAGGAAGTTGAACTCCCCCTGAATGACCAGGTGTGCAGTTTGGACATACTCCATGACTCAACTTTGTCGCCAAAGGCCCTAAAGGCCACAGGACCAACTTTTACCAACTTTGGTACCAAAGTGGAGGCCTTTCATGAGTAAGAAACCTCCCAGTTGGATTACTGTAATGTGTTATATGAGGGGCTGCCCTTGAAAATGATTTGGAAGCTTAAACTGGTTCAGAATGTATGTGCTGTGCTAGGATTCTAACTAGTTTATCATGATGCAGCCACATTACACCAATTCTAATTCACGTTGACTCCCCATTTGCTTTCGTACCCAATCCAAGGTGTTGGTGATCACCTTTAAAGTTCTAAATGGTGTGTGGGCCAAAAATCTGAAGGAATGCCTCCTCCCACACCATCCTGACCATGGATTGAGATCTTCAGGGAAGGTGTTTTTCTTTGCACCATCCTTAGGATAAGTGCATCTGTAAATGGGAGGGACTTCTTAGTGGTGGCGCCTCAACTATGGAAAGTCCTTCCAAGCAACATAAGATTGGCACCAATTCAGTACTGGTTTTGGCACCAGATAAGAATATGCCTGTTTGCTCAGGAATTTTAAAAAGTGTAAATTTAATAAATCTATTTTAGATTCATGGAATGATTTTTGTTTGCTGGTTTGATGTTTTTATGCCTCGGTCTAATTTTTATTGTTGTATTATATTGCTTTTATAATTTTATGTACATCACCTTGGGATCACTTTGGGGGATGAAGGATCAATATAGAAAAACTTGAAATAAATAAATAAAGAGACCCCATCTATCCTCTCCAAAAACAGCAGGCATCAGTAAAGAAAGTGTTCCTTTCAGCTAATTGGTATGACGATAAGACTACCCTGTTCTTATTTACAAAACTACAGATTTATGTCAAGCAAAGCCAATTATGCGTAATGTTTAAACTATTGCAGGTGCTGAATGACTTTGTTGCTAGGCACTGGAAATGAAAAATGCTCTTTTAACGCATCTCATTGCAATGAAGAGCATGTGCTCCATTCTCAGTGCAAACGCCACAGATGGATAGCTTAATCCCTGCCACTGAGCTTTCTCTACACTCCTTCTTTCTCCTCCTTCCCCAGTGTTCTACCTGAAACAATGCCCACGTTTTGTTCTCCCCTGTAGTACCTGGGAAATGGTTTGATTTTTAAAACCAAAATTAAAGCCACATCTTATGTCTTTCATCAGGTACGCTTAACTTGTTCAGAACATGCTTGGCCATTTGCTGTGATATAAAAGGAAGTTCGCTTTGTTTGTTGCTGTGCTGTGCAGATCGAAGAGGTTTAACATCTAGTTACTGGGTTGCAATAGTTTGATGGTGGATAATATATCTACCCTTTGGGGGAGTTTAATCACCTTGCTTTTTCTCCAGGGAACTTTAGAAACCAGACCCTATGATGGTAGCTAGAGCAGCGTAAAACAGAATTATTGGTACCTTCACCAAAGCTAAAATTGCCAGGATTCTTTGGGGAATCTGATGACGTTTTGTGATTTTTAGTAAATTCTTATCAAAACCGAACAGAAATGAAATTCTCATCCATCTCTAAGGGGGAAGGGGTTCTTCCTCCCCCCCCCCACGTGGGGTTCTGAGAAATATTTAGCAGGCAATCATGTAAAAGTCAAAGGATAAGTTAGAAATAGTGGGTGAAGTGTCAACTCACCTCTTTTTTCCTAGTGCTTCCTCTTACAGCTGTTCTCTTGCCCTCTGCTGCTTGGCAAATCATCAGAAAATTACAGGATTGGGTGCTTGGTGCCAAACCTGTAGTTCTACACTAAAGTAACTAATGTATTATTATATGCTCCATGCTGCTGCCTGGTCAGTTTCTCTGGACTTCATCAGCAGAGACTGGTGTTTCCGATATTATTGGGCGATGAATCCGCTTAGGGGTTAGATCTACACTATCGCTTTATAGCGGTATTGAAGTGCAATGATAACTGTTGGGCCACATTATGCATCCCATATACTGCTTTCATAGTGTTATTTCCGGCTTTTTCTTCCACATTATCCAAAATGCTGCAATAAATGTCACTGTGTGACCTACGAGGTAAAAATGTGCAAGAGGGACATAGCATTACCGTGATGGGATTGTAAAGATTTGATACAAGGTGTAGATCTGGTCTAGGGCTAGATTTACACTTTGTGTCAAATCATTACAAATGTGGAATAAAAACCAGAAAATAAGACTACGAAAGCGGAATGTGTCATGGGCCCCAACAGTTAGTTATCAGTGCCTGTCAATACTGCTACAAAGCAGTAGTGTAGATCTAACCTAGGTTTCAGTCAAAACTAGTTAGAACACTAAAAGGGCTATCCATGTTGCTGAATTCTAGTCCCAAAATAGGTCCAGCACCTTAGATAGCTCCTTTTGAGTTCTGAGTGAAACCCAGCGTGGATTCAATGCCCCACTGGCTTTGGAGTCAACAATCTCCACTGGTGCCAGAGCCCCTGACCCGGTGGCCTCAGCAATATTTACCTCAGTCAGGGGAAGAAGCCACCCTCCACTCCCTCCGTCTCTCTGTGGGGGTCTCCTATATCATCGAATCTTGTTCTCTCGTTGTTAGAGGGAACAATAATAATAACTTTTGTAAACCGCACAGAGAGCTTTGGCTATTGGGTGGTATAAAAATGCAATAAATAACTAAATAACATCCCTTGGTTCACAGTCTGCTGGAACAGAAGACTTGGGGGCTGTCTTGATGATGGCGCATTGGTGGTGGCGCAAGCCCTCAAAACCCAGCGGTTTCGCTCCTGCGGGGATGCGTCATGTTATCTCCACGCACAGGAGCGAGCGCGTGGTTCATATGGATCATCATGAGGGGGAGCTGCCTCCACCGCTGCCTGCTCCTCCCTGGCTGTGTCGGAGAACTTTCCCCCCAGTAAAAGGGAGACTTTTCTCCCCACTCCAGGGGCAGTGCAGGAGCATTCTGGCGGGCATTCAGCCCACCACCCTGCCCCCTGCTCCCTCCCCCTGCCTGGGCAGACCAATTGGGTGGCTATTCACCTGGCCACACCTCCACCGCAACTCCGGAGCACGGCAAGAGACAGCAATGTAAGTCTCCAACATTTTTGCTTTGGGAGCTTTGGAGGTAAGCCCTGTCATGCCTGCACGATGGCTTCTGCGTCATATAATCAACGCCACGCCACTGCGCCCACCTGGGGCTTTTATCTAGGGGTGTGCACGGACCCCCCACTCCGCTTCACTTTAAGATCCGCCATTTTCGGATCGGCCTGCTCTGCCCCACCCCCACTCCGCCTGTGCCCACTCCGCTCCGCTCGGAGCTCCGGATCCGGATCGGAGCTCCGGTCCCCCCCCATAGGGGGGGTTACCGGGCCCTGCCGCCATCGCCGCCCATGCGGCGACGGCGGCAGAGCCCGGTAAGGAGGAGGGGGGCCTTACCTGCCTCCGTCCGTGGTCCGTCGCCGTCTTCAATTGAGCCCGCGGTTCCACCAGGAAGTCTGGGCCGCAAGTGCGGCCCAGACTTCCTGCTGGAACCACGGGCTCAATTGGAGACGCTGACGGACCACGGATGGAGGCAGGTAAGGGAGAGGAGGGCGGGGGGCGTTACCGGGCCCTGCTGCCGTCGCCGCATGGGCGACAGCGACAGCAGCAGGGCCCGGTAAACCCCACTTACCTTTCCGGCGGAGCTCCGGATCGAGGCGAAGGATCCGCCTTCACCTCGATCCTCTTCGCCACGCTCCGCCGGCCCCCCAATCCTCTTCGCCTCCGCCTTAAGGGCAGGCGAAGCCCCCCGCTCTGCTACTGCTTCTCCGGTCCGATTAGAAGCGGAGCACATCCCTACTTTCATCATGTATAGGCAGCCCCCAGTACAGCAGAATTCAGGATTGTGTTTTATGATGACTTTATTAAATTCAAAATCCCTCTTTTAGAATGAGCTCACACATACATATGGTGTTATAAGCATTCCTCTTGCCCAATTAAAAGGCTCTGTCACTCATGGGGGTCTCATTAACAGTAAAGGGAGTTGAGACATATGGAACAGCTAAGGATCAGGGCCTAAGTCTGAAGAATCTTGCAGAGATTTTTTTAAAAAATATATATATCAAGGCATGAAAAAGATAAACAACAATCCATTATTGTTAAGTCAGTTCATAAACACAGAAAGGAACGTATCGTTAAAATCTGACAGACAATACTCCGATGACTGACTACACCGAGTGCTCAACCAGTCCTTTTCAGAGCAAGATTTCACAGGAGAGTCTCCACGGGGGACAAAGGGGACGGACAATCCAGGATACTGTCATAAAATTTAAGCGATTTCTCATGCTGTAAAAGCTGCTCTTGAAGAAGACTCCCCCGGAATCCTTCATCGTCGTCTTGCGGCAGATTATTGAATCTGCAAAAGAAAAATAAATTAAGCCACCTTTGCGATATAGTACAATATAATATTCAGGCTATCACCTATGTTTAATGTCATCAATGTCAATTAAAAAAAAAAAACCAGAGGAAGAGAGAAGAGGGATATATTGAACGGCCTTATAAAAAATCAAAGTAATGGACCATACAACCCAGTATTGCACATGACCCTGGAGATCAGACTCCTCCACCCCACGCCCATCTTGGGGGATGAGTCTATGGACTCAGAGGCGGATGTCGTCTCCCTCAATGTCAACTCAGGAAAATGTCATTTCCCTGGAAACAACTCTGCATCAGGAGCCTGTCTTGATACCATCTCCCCACACTGAGGCGGTTATGCTGCCATCCCAAGAATATAAGGATATAAGAAGAGCCCTGCTGGATCAGACCAAGGGTCCATCTAGTCCAGCACTCTGTTCACCAGTTGTCGACCAAGAACCCACAAGCTGGACATGGGTTCCGAAGATTCTAGCCCCAAAGCCCAATCAAATCCATGGTCTCCCCTGCATCATTGAAGTCGACAGCTCCTTAAGCAAGCCAATTCCCCTTTAAATGGAAGTGCTTCCTTTCATTGATGTGCCCACTAATATCCAAATCTCAGCAGATTAGAGGCCGGGGACTCCCCCCCCCCCCCGCACTTTTAGGGCTACCTGAACTTAGCTTTGCCTTGCTAGAACCTGAACGTTTCCTTCCTTTGCCATGGTGGAAGCCAAACTCGTGCATAGAATCCCACCCACCCACCCACTTGGGTTGGGACACCATTAGGCTGGACCAACTCCTGGGACAAAGCAGGTGTCTTCCAAGGTTTCAGGCTGAGGATTTTCCCAGACCTGCTACATAAGACGGGGATTCTACAGCCGAAACCTTTCATATATGCAAAACGTGTCCTCATTTTTGCTTATTTAAGTTTCAGTTGTTGGATTCTGAAGGGCTCTGCTCTGTACTCTCTTCCTAGCGCTGTGGCTCTCGGCCTAATTTCCGAATCCTTCTGCAAGCCATCAGTGGAGCCCTCTGGCAAGAATGATCTCTCCGTTCCCTGGCAGCCTGATCGGGAGAGAGGAAGAGGGAGCGAGGGGGAGAGAGAAAAGAGTGGATCTAACCCTAGCTGGGACTGGGTTTATTTATTTAAACATTTGTGTCTCACCCTATATCACTGCAGCATATAGACAAAATCAGAACAATGTAAACATAAATAATATACATAGCTAAAAACGCATCAAATCGCTAACAAATTAAAACCTGTAGATTATTTTTTTAAAAGCAATAAAAACAATTAAAAACGGTGCCCCTGATAAGTTGACCATGGGGGAATATGGCCCTAAAGGGAGGAAAAAAGTCCCCCACCTCTAATCTGCTTGTATTTGGATATTAGTGGGCATATCAGTGAAAGGAAGCACTCCTGCAAAGGAACATAGGAAGCTAGCCCAGTATTGCTGACACTGACTGGCAGCAGCAGCTCTTCAGGGTTTCAGGCAGGATTTTTTCCAGACCTACCTGGAGAAGCCGGGGATTGAACCTGGGACCTTCTGCATGCAAAGCAGATGCTCTACCCTGGAGCCATGGCCCCTCCATGCACGTAGAACTTGTCCCCCCACTGACACGAAAAGGAAAGCCATTGCAAGCAGAGGATCCTTGCATCTACACAAACACTGCGGCTGGAATGCATTGGTGATCTGGGAGTGGGAAAGGTCTCTGCTTTATTCAGTCTCTCCTCCCTTACCTTTGAGAGGGAAGACCTAAGGCAGAGTTTCTCTGGGTTGTAGCGCAATAGTAGAGGCCATCGTTTGCATGCAGAAGGTACCAGGTTCAAACCCTGGTCTTTTGAGGTAGGACTGGGGAAGAGCCCCATCTGAAGCCGTGGAGAGATGTTGCCAATTCGTATAAACTGCAGTGGGCAAACGGTGGCCTTCAGCCTAGTTTCAAAAGCCCCTCTGCATGCGATCAATTCAGGCCTCTGGCAAGTGCAGCGTGTCCCTTCCCTGGCTCCCCACTGGACAGGAAAGAATAGGGAAAGAGAAAAAAGAGGGTTGCAGAAAGAGGAAACACTAAGTTGTCAGGTGCCGAATATCCAAGGACTTACCTGTGTGAAATAGTCCAGAAGCCCAAAGTATTAATCATCATCAATGAGGCCAAGAAGAAGTAAAATCTCTCCAATTTGCCCTCATTTAGCATATTTGGAAACCAGTCACCTATGTGGAAAATATTGAGAAGAATTCCAAGAAGTCAACCAGTGGGTATATAGGTGGGTAGTTCATGTGGTATTTCAACTTCCCTCAGGCATTCCTTAAACAAGTTAGACTGCACAATGGTCAGAAAGCGTGCTGCACAGGCACAAGGAAAAAGAAGAGCAGAATGCTAGTATGGATGATGCCGTGGGGCCGATTCACATCGAATATGTACACCAACCTTTGTAGTTTAGAATGCCAACCTGTTGACTTCCCCAACCTGGTGCCCTTTAGATGTTTTGGACAACAGCCCCCATCATCCCTGACTGTTGGTCATGCTGGCTGAGAATGATGGGAGTTGGGGTCCAAAACATCCAGAGGGCACCAGGTTGTGAAAGACCTGCTGTAAAGATATGAAGGAGAAATTCAGCATCCATTCCAGGACATGTAGTGGAGACATTGAGCATCCCTGTCTGTTTGCAGCCACTTGTCTCATAAGAAACTAAGAAGTGTCATGCTGAATCAGACCAAGGATCCATCTAATCCAGCACTCTGTTCACAGTGGCCAACCAGCCATCGGTCAGGGACCAACAAGGCAGTACATGGTGCAACAGCCCCCTCCCACCCATGTTCCCCAGTAACTGGTGCACACAGGCTTACTGCCTCGAATACTGGAGATAGCTCACAACCATCAGGGCTAGTAGCCACTTATAGTCTTCGCCTCCAGGAATTTATCCAACGCCCTTTTTAAGCCATCCAAATTGGTGGCCATCACTACATCTTGAGGTAGTGAGTTCCATAATTTAACTATGCACTGTGTGAAGAAGTCCTTCCTTTTATTTGTCCTGGATCTCCCACCAATCAGCTTCATGGGATGACCCCGGGTTCTAGTATTTTGAGAGAGGGAGAAAAATGTCTTCCTGTCCACATTCTCCACACCATGCTTAATTTTGTACACCTCTATCATGTCTCCCCTTAGCCTCCTTTTTCCAAGCTAAACAATCCCAGTTAATGTCACCTTCCCTCATAGGGGAGATGCTCCAGCCCCTTCATCATTTCAGTTGCCCTTTTCTGCACTTTTTCCATAATATCCTTTTTTAGGTGTGGTGACCAGAACTGTACACAGTATTCTAAGTGTGGTTGCACCATAGATTTGTATTATTTATTTATTACATTTTTATACCACCCAATAGCTGAAGCTCTCTGGCAGTATGATACTGGCCGTTTTATTCTCAATTCCTTTTCTTATAATGCGTAACATGGAGTTTTCCTTCTTTACAGCAGCTGCACACAGGTTGTACATTTTCTCCTCGGGCTCATCTACATCAAGCAGGATATTCCACTATGAAAGTGGTATATAAAAGGCAGGAGCCACACTACTGCTTTATAGCAGTATTAAAGTGCACTGACAACTGTTGGGGCCCAGCCACATATCATATACTGCTTTCATACCACTTTCATAGTGTTATATCCTACTTGGTGTAGAGGTGTCCTGGGCCCCAACAGTTGTCAGTGCTCTTCAGTACCACTATAAAGCAGGGGTGTAGATCCTGCAGTGCACTTCAATACCACTCTAAAGCAGTAGTGTGGCTCCTGCCTTTTATATACTGCTTTCATAGCGCTATTTATTTATTTATTTATTTCATTTCTATGCCGCCCAATAGCCGAAGCTCTCTTGGCGGTTCAAAAAAAATGATGATTTTTGTCCTGCTTGGCGGTAGATGAGCCCGAGGAGAAAATGTCCACCCAGTGTGCGGCCGCTGTAAAGAAGGCAAACTCTATGTTAGGCATTATAAGAAAAGGAATTGAGAATAAAACTGCCAGTATCATACTGCCATTATACAAATCACAGTGTAACTGTGCTTAGCACTTTTGTGCACCTAAGAGCACATTTGCCACATAAGGCGTGAATTGGCCTTCTAAGTCAAGAGAGATTCTAAGGGTTTCCCCCGGGGCTGGAAAATGTAAGCAAACTAATTCCACGCAGCAGCTTACGATGAAGGCGAAACTCAAATGATCCAGTAAAAGTAGGAGAGGAAAAAGAGGAAACGCTTCTACCCCGTCTTGTAGGAGATTGCAAACATGCTTTTGTTAAGCAAATGTCTTCCTCTGGATCCACAAGAATAAGTCCCTGTTTCTAGCCAGCTGCCTGCCAGTACAATTTTCTCTCACCCATGAATTGCTTCCTCAGACAAAACCCGCCTTCGTTTGTCAGAAAGTAGCAGGGCACTAACCCCCCCGCCCGCCTCCCTCAGCCGTCACTCCTGTCGTCCCATTTCCCCCACTTCTCGAGTAGGGTTCAAGTCTCTGTGGCATATTCCCAGAGCTGGGTTTAAAACATATCATTTAACACTGTCAGCTGACTGAGCTCTTAGGTACTATAAACCTCCATTTTAGTAGCTTATAAACTTTTAGAGCCATCATTCACAATCAAGCAGTCTTTCATTTTACACATCCCAGCGGCTGCAAGGACTCAAGGAGAGCAAAAGCATTATATATGGGCCCGTGTGCTACAGCTCTTCCCATCAGGATTCAACAGAAAACAGTTTAGACATTAAGAACAGAAGCCAGAACTGTATGTGTAGAACCAAAAAGACGACCCGGTACTATTTCACACCTAGTTGTGAAGCCTGTTCCTATTTCAGTTCCACTTTTGTTTGGCAGGAAGGGTGTATTTCCAATTCAGGCTCCGTTTCAGCCCAAACACGCAACATTACTCCCAGCCCTGTTAAAATGTTACCTGCATTTAAGAATAGACAAACTTTATAGCTAGAAGCGATTTTATAATGACTATTAAATATATCTCCTGCCTTATCATTGAAACAAAATCAAAACAACCAATCAGTGTGCACCTTGCTGCTCCCTCAGATTGGCAGTTCAGGCTTTCCTCCATGTTCTCTCATTTACTGAGGTAAAAATGGTGAGGGTGTAGACACCCACTCTGTTGAATTTATTACCCTGAAATATATGCTAGGCCTTTGACAATTTGTTCACAGCACTGTCAGGTCACAGCATTGATATTTAGGACAGCCATTTAAAAGAAGGATGTAGTTTAAATTGCTGATTGTATTACTTAGCATCATCATCATCATCATCATCTACCTGCTGGTGAAATTTCTCTTAGATGTTTCATGATTTGTACATCACTATGGGGTTTTTTGGTTATTTTTTTAAGATTGAGAAATAACTCATGAATCTTCTAAATAAAACCAAGTTTAAGAAAACATAACTAGCTGAAGCTCACAATAAAAACAACGACCGATCAATACCGAAAGCAATAATTAGAAACAATTTTTTTTAATGAACTGAACCTGCCCCCTCCATTAAAATCAGCCACCCTGAATGCAAAAGACTCATTTATCCGTATGCCGCCCTGCGATACTAGTGATATAGGGAGGGATATAAATAACAACAACTACATTATTTCTTAAAGGTAGAGAGTTGAACATTGATAATTCTCAACAGGAAGAATGCTGTAGAGCCCTAGAGCTAAAGTGGCTGTGAAGACCCTGTCCAGCATCTCAGCAACTTCATGTCCCTTCGAAGAGCAAACTTTGAGCAAAGCTCCAGTAGATAAAGGGAGGTCATCAGAGGGGAATCCGCACATCGTTCTCAGGGCGCTTCCATCCGCCCCCAGTGCACCCCGAAAACGATCGTGTAATTTGCCTGTAAAACAGACGAGGAAGAAGCGTCCTTGCCGCCGCCGCCGCCACCCACAGACCTCCTCGCCGGCCGGCGAGGAGAGCTCGGCTGAAGAAGACGGAGTGGAGAGCGGAAGAAGCTGTCCACCCTGCCTTCTTCCCCCGAGCTCTCCGAGCCGGCTGGCGAGGAGGGAGTTGGGTGGCGGCGGCGGCAAGGACGCTTCTTCCGTGTCTCTTTTACAGGCAAATTACACGATCGTTTTCGGGGTGCACTGGGGGCGGATGGAAGCGCCCTGAGAACGACATGCGGATTCCCCCCTGGAGTCCATTTCTGAGGGGTGCATGACTTAAGTTCCGTAGAGCTTTAAAATGCCAACTCAGGGCCTAAGCCCATAGTTAGAGTCCATCTATGGTCCTTTCTACACCTAAGGATTATCCCAGGGAAATGGAGGGATTGTCCCTGCTTGCTCCCGGGATCCCCTGTGTGTCATTTGCATGCACAGGGATGATCCTGGAACGATCCCTGGAAAAAAGGCAGGTGTAGAAACGGCCTATATATAGGCTAGAGCAGAAGTGGGGATTTGTTTTTTCTGTTGAGTGGCACATTCCTTTTGGGGGAAGGAGACTCTGTCAGGGGCCCAAAGTGTGCAGTTCCCTTGGTCTTTCTGACATCCCTTTCTATCACTCCCTTCCTCTCTGCCTAGCAGGGTGCCAGAGAGGGGCAGGTCACTTTTGCCAGTGACAGTGGAGGCTGGTGTCTCCGACATCAGTGTGTGGGTGTGAATCTGCTCCAGGTTTCAGTCACAACCAGCCAGAACTCTAAAGAAGCTATCCAAGGCTTCTACACCTTGATTTTATTGATTATATAAGTGTCCACAGATCCCACCCACATCCTGGAGTGAGGTGGCGGGGATGGACATCCAGCTACTTGTTGCTGCTTTAAGGTTTGGTATTCATTCTCAGGGGGCTTTAAGCTGAAGAGACCTTGCGCATGAATTACTCAATGGAGGACAGAATTTAAACATTCTGCCAAATTTAACTTGATGAGAACATAAGAACTAACAATGGCCAGCTGGTGCCTCTGTGAAGCTCATACACAGAGCACAGAAAGAATTACTTCTCTCTATATTTTTAAGTCCAGCATTTGGTATTTAGAGGTACACTGCTCCTGTACATGGTGATTCCATTTTGATGTCAGTGTAAATAGCTGTCAATGAACCCATCCTCCATGAATTTGTCAAATTCCACACAAATCAACGGACAACCACCTCACTTTTCTTTCCCTTCCTATTCTTCCTTCTCTTTTCCCTCCTCTACCAGCATTACCTCCCCACCTTTCCAGTGTCTCTCCCTCCCCTTAAGAATCCCATACGAATCAGATGGTAAAGGTATGTGCACCAAGTGAAACACAAAACTGTGTACCAGAGCTGGGGGTGGGGCGTGAGTTGTGGGTGGGAAGGGAGAGAAATTAGGGGATTTTAGTTAAACTTGTTAAAAACCTAAAATATCATAAATAAACTTTTAATAACAAAACCAAACACACACAAAAAGATATATAAGCTGGAAGTTACCGATCGGCACATATTGTAGAGATGTAGTAGTCATGGAGTAAATAGTGCTGGATTCACTACATACACCAAAATTCCGGTTAGATTTCTTTCCTCAGCAGCTGCCCACCATCACTGCACACTGGAAAAGAGCTAGTAGACAGGATCCAACCCATGATGACTGAGAACACCACGTCTACCACCACCAAGACGGAGTCAAAAGAAAATGGGTTCAGGCCAGTCTCTTTCCCTCTTAGCCAAGCACCCAAACCTTGCTGTACATATTTCCATTGCAACTTTTCGAGAAACCTATTCCCATAACAAGTACCATAGGGGGATAGGTTTTGTCATGTGTCTCATTAAAATGTCAAGGGAGGTATAAAGAGCCTTAAGAAATCCGTTTCCTCCGCTTGTACTGAAAATATCACTGTCACCCGTCATCTGTTTGCACTCATCAACTTTCCAAGAAGTCTTATTTTATCATTTTCACACCATCCTTCATCGATGCATTAAAAAAAGAAAAAGATTAACGCCACTTAAGGCTCTGGGTGACTATCTTATCCGTTTTGCCAGCAAAACACAACTCTAGATGAACAAGATACTTCAGGATGCAAATAAGGCTTAAATAGTTGAAACTTCTTCAAAATCTTGTTCCACTGTGGATCTGGAAATCTGGGTTCCAATCCCCAAATCATTCTCAGATCCGATGGATGGACTTGGAGATATTGGGAAGCATCCAACAGTGTCCATGTCCCAGTGCTATTGAAGTTATGCTACAAGAAACCAAGGTTTGCACAAAAATAGCACTTGCTAACGCAATGCGTTTCCTTGTGCCAAGCAAAGAATTTTTCATTTCCCCAAGCTTTTACTGCTAAACTTTTAAAGTTTTTAATTCTTTTAAACTGCTGGCAGGATATACATGCTCAAAAATAAAATAAAGAAGTATTTTTAGTGCTGATATTTAGCATGTTTTGGGTAGTTTTTGGAGTTGCCTCCTCGCTTGACTTTAAGAAGAAGAAAAAGAACAGAGTCAGGCTTTGTGCTAGATAATGGGCAACTTTATATTTACATATATTTAAGCAAATCTATGTACATTTATTTATTGTATTATTATTTTTATCCCCACTTTTTCCAAGGGATGCTTCCCCATCACACACACACACACACGTTATCCTCATAACAACCCTATGAGCGGGCTAAGAAATGGTGACTGGCCCAAAGTCACTCAGTGAGCTTCATGGGTGAATGGGGATCCATTTCTCTCCAGTTGTAGCCTGTCATTCTAACCCAGTTTCCCCAGTGTGAAGTTCTTCAAATGTACTAGACTGGAACTCGAAATGAGTTGGACTGCCAGCAGGAAATGATGGGAATTCCAATCTGACACATCTGGATAATACCAAATTGGGGAAGGCTGTTCTAACCACTACACCACGGTGACATGTGTGTACACACTGCAACAACAGCCCAACACACAAATGAGTGCCCTCTCAAGTGCGTCATAATCCCAACACCTAATGAACGGAGAAAATAATCGTACGACTCGACACATTTTTAGTGCAGTAAAATGATACCACGATACCTCGCATTTAAAATTTGCAACACACTCACTCTTACGCCCACATCTACTGGCATTACAATTTCTTGGCACCCTGGGGAGATTTTTGACCTTAACATTTAGCAAAGAGGAGAGCAGTAAAAATGATAAATTAATTTACAAAAAAGAGAGTCAAGAACAGTCAGGAGCGATATATATATATATATATATATATATATATATATATATATAGTGAAGAGCAAATGAGGAGCTTGACATAAATTCTCAAATATTTAAAAAGGCTGCCAGAAAACAGATTCAAAAACTACCCTTCCCCATAGTTACCAACCCTTCACGTCCTAGCAAGCACATATTCCCCTTCTGGCTTCCCAGGAATGATCCATACACTCTAGGGCTCCTCACGCCAATACTTCTATACAAATCTATGGTGCAGCCACTTATCAAGCAGAGTTCTGTTATCACAGCTGAAATAGCCGGAAAAGGCAGAGAAAAGAGGCAATCAAAATGATCAGAGAAGATTGAGGGGAGACATGATAGCACTCTTCAAATACTTAAAAGGGTGTCACACAGAGGAGGGCCAGGATCTCTTCTCGATCCTCCCAGAGTGCAGGACACGGAATAACAGGCTGAAGTTACAGGAAGCCAGATTCCGGCTGGACATGAGGAAAAACTTCCTGACTGTTAGAGCAGTACGACAACTCTACTATTCTATGATTCTATGCAGTGACCAGAACTGTACTCTGTGAGGCTTACTTTTGAGAAGACACTTATAGGGTTGCACTGTGATGTGCCTCCTGAGTGCAACCACTAACCATGTTATAGGATTGCTACTTGTTCCCTGTCACCACCACCATAGCAACAACGTTTGGAGAAATGTGAGATCTGATGGTTAACCAAGTTCTGATCCTCACATTAATTGAAGATGTGCAGATCTGGTCATTTTGCCTAGGAATTTTGAGGACTTTCAGACCGGGGGGTGGGGGGAAATCGCTTTTCCTTACCGTTGCTCTCTTTCTGGTTCTCTTGTGCATTTGAAATGAGCACAATTACATGGAGAAGAGAGCAGTGACCTTGTGACCTGTACACTTCAATGGGGCAGCGCCCTCTAGTGGCCATTTTATAGTGCAATCACAGAAGTGTCGGGTTTTCTGAGGTTTATTTTGTGACGCTAAAACTGAGAAAAGGAGTGGGAGATGTGCAGGAGGCTGATCAAAAGGAACTGTGAACATCCATGAGGGGCCAGTAATCACTCATTTAAAGAAGCTCTTTATCGAGATGGAACTCTTCAAGCAGTCCTACCTTTTCATCTAAATTCTCAGCGTTTGTATACCTTGTCACAACAAACTAGTTGGAATGTGTTCGTGAAATATATTCAGTATGAAAATCTGCTGTAATTTTATTAACGGAATCTCAAGTTAATTTGGATTTTGATATAACTGAATCCAAAATAATTTGGGACGCTATGAGTAAAATTAAAGCACTTCGTACTGACTATACATTCAGAATGGCTCTGGAATTTACAGGAAGTGCAGAGAAAAATGTTTCTTCTTGCCTATTTACTTCCAAGCCCAATCTAACGTGCTGGAATATTGAAGTTTAAAGCCATAAATGGTCTAAGCTGCACCCAAACAAATCTGCCCAGGCCTTATGTTTGGCCAAAGAAGCCCTGCTCACAGACCTGCCACTGAGTTAAATCAGATTACTGAGTACACAAGACAGGGCTTTTTCAGTTGTGGCCCCATATTTCTTAAACTCTCGCCCTTGGGGAGTATGTTTGGCTCTCTCTCTCTATTTCCTTTAACTCAAGCCTGAAAGAGTTGTTAAATGTCAATCTGCTTTTGGATGAAGTTTTTTTTTTTAATTGTAATACACTGATCTTGATTTAATTTCGTTTAAAACTGTAATACTTATGAATCTGTGTAGATTCTTTGATGTGTTTTATGCTGCTCTTTTGGTCTTTTGTATTTTTATTTTTTAAATATTTTACATACAGATGTAATAACTGTATTATTTTCATTTACAATTTGCTTACTGTAAGCCACCTTGGGGGAATATTTTGCTTCGCAAGGTGGCATAAAAGTTCCTAAAAATAAATAAAATATTTTTCCTGGGTTTTGCCCACTCCTAGCTCAAGCCTGTTTAAGTCACCCCATGGCAAATAAATATTCCCTCTTTAACGCCACCTCCCTTAAAAAAGCAAAACACCTCTGTGGTCTTGGAGGATTCCTATCCCATTTCCGAGAAGGATGCCCTGCAAAGACACCAGAAACTAATTATTCCATCTTTCAAAATAGGAATGATTCATTACATTTTGATGAATCCCGCTGCAACATAGTGACCTATCTTAATCATGTAAGAGAGATCAATAAACTCCTGGCACCTAGACTTAGTTATATGCTTCTAATGGAAGTCAATAGGAAGAGGGCAAAAATCCCTAGTGAGAGAAACACACACACACACACACACACACACACACACACACACACACATATCTTCACTATGCATAAGGACTGCTTTACCTTGTGAGCCAATGTAGGCCACTTGAACAAGAAATGCCCCCATAATACAGCCAGCGCCACTGAAGAATGTCAAGACTTGCATGGCAATCCCACGAATTCTGCCGGGTACAAACTTGAATATAGTGAAGGAACCTTTGCAAAGCAAGAAAGAAATAGACATGAAGGGAAAGAATAGCGGGGCATTTCCTGCTGCTCCATATAATGTTTCACAATGCAACATTCACAGGGTACGTGAAACTACATTATTTATTGTATTTTTAGTCCGGCAATAACATTTAGGCAATAACAAAAATGTCTCTGCATGATACTGGTGGGAGTGGGGAAGAGTGGAGGTAAGAAGATGTCGCAGGGAAGCCATTTGGGGTGCGAGTCCCTTGTTTGCCAGAACTTGTAACCCGGCCCACAACTGGGTTCATTAGAAGGGTTAATTTTAGATTAAGTTCAATCTTAAAGCCTGTTGAGATATTATGCCCAAAGAGGGTAGGTAAATGCATGAAAGGGACATGTGTTTTGGGTGCATCCCCCAACATCCCCGTGTGCGCTGTCCTCACCTTCTCAAGACCTGATAGGGGGCTTCTACTGGGAGTAGACACTCCCACACACAATGGGGAACTCTGATAAAGCTGGGTCTCTGTTCATGTGGAGAGTTTTGCTCTTGTTCGAGAAAATGCAAGTTGAACTTCCCTTCAGACTTTGCCACTTAACCTGGCAAGGCCAGGAACAAGATGGTCAGAGCTGCGGATGTTGGAAGCAGGGCAAGCGTGTGCAGTCCCAAGCTCCTTAGATACATTGACGTACCCTATTTGGGCATAACATCTGAACTGTCTCTGTACCGTTTGATATGGGTGAGCTGCCCCTGTGTAGGCTTCCAGGCTTAAAATTGCCACTGAATGACCCTAGAAAGGAACATCTGGTTGACCCTGAGTATTGGGTCTTGGCACCTGTATTGCCCTCTAGCACAGAGGTCCTGTATTGAGAGTCTTTGTGAGATGTAATGGATAGAAAGCCCCACCAGGGGTGGCAAATTAGACATTTCTCCTAACCACAAAGAACATTATTGTTCCGTGAGCAGTAACCACAAGAATGACAAATGAAGCTCTTTCCGTGCAAATGATGAATGAGCCTGCTCAGAAAAGCAATGGAAGAGCACCAGGGGTGAAGAGACTGATGAAAGCTATGCCAACCGTCCCCTGTTCAAACAGATGTCATTGCATGCTCAACACAGTTGATTTTTAAGACTAGAAAATGAAATAAAACAGTCTTCTTACAGGTGGGAGTCACCAGAGCTTCTGCCACACCAAGCAAGATGTATTGTGGGGCCAGATGGACGCACGGCATGGAGGAAACAAGGAGAACTTTGCCTGAAAGAGTCTGTTCCACCACAGGGAAATGTTTCCTGTGTACCTCAAAAAACCCAGCAACCATCACTGAGAGGGTGGCAGATGTGTAACCTACAACTGGGCACAAAAGGCACAAAACAATTAAAAAATGTTGATAAATTATACATTGGTTTCTGAATAGCACTTGGTATGCTGGAGGAAAAATACAAAGCCACTCAGTTGATACCCTTTGACTCGACCGAATTTTCACATTGTATGACTTTTAGCCTGTGAAAGGTCGTTTTTCACCAAACACGCTGTCCCCTCTTTTCAAGGAGTTGGTTTTTGTCCAAATATTTTTGCTGCCTTTTTAGTATATTTTCCAGAATTCACTGAGGCTGTCCTCAGTGATATCTGAGGAAAAGTGATATTTCCTCAGATATCACTTTTCAAAGCCTTTTAAACTCTTCTTCTGCCATAACCAGGGCTTCTCTAAACAAGCTATTTATAGCACGCGCATGTCTGGACACTCACAGATGTTTCTGGGTCAATTACATGATGCTATAAATATCCAGTGCCTCTCTTGTTCTTTAGAAGGATTTCCTCGCCTTAATTTGAAACAGGAAAAAACACACCATTAACACAAAAATCCCCTTTCTGTTTCAGTATGTAAAGAAGAAACTGCGCTATAAGAAGAGGCAGACCAGCACCATCTTGTGGCTGTATAAATGAAACATATAGAACTCCTGGTTAAAGGGGGAAAGGGGAGGGAGAAGGTGTGTGTGTGTGTAAAGGGGGATGAAAATGGAAGCAGAAAGCTGTGTAAGTTGTGGGGGGTTTCCTGGTGTAGAAATGTTCCCAGTTCCTTATTTTCTCCCACAAATGGGGTCTACTGAGCCAATAAAGTAACACACAGGAAATGGTGAGACATCACATGGTGGCATTGCTATACCAATGAGTGTCAGGACAGTAACCGCACGGGTCAAAACAAGTTGCATGCAGCTCTTATGCGGCCTTCCCATAAGGCAGTGGTTCTCAACCTTCCTAATGCTGCGACCCTTTAATACAGTTCCTCATGTTGTGGTGACCCCCAACCATACAATTATTTTTGTTCTTCTCTACACGATCCATTGTCATGGGATGGTTTGCTAATGAAAATAATACATAACAATAGCTTTAATAATACAAAAGATGATACATGACATAGTTCAGTCAATACAGTTTCCTAAGACCATCTGAAATATGTGTTTTCCGATGGTCTTAGGCGACCCCTGTGAAAGGGTCGTTCGACCCCCAAAGGGGTCCTGACCCACAGGTTGAGAACCGCTGCCATAAGGTAACTATGTAATGACTACAGGAACGGGCATACCATTCAAAACACCAATTTGAATAAAATCCTAGAAACCTGAGTCAATTTTCAGCAGGGCTGAATTAAAAATCAGTCAATTAGTTGCATCCTGCTAAGGATGGATATTATTAATTAAAAGATTCCTTTGCGTTATTGCTTTGATGGGAGCACCTACGTTATAAAGTCAAACTGGTTTAACTATTAAGTTCTTTTTCCTCTACCATGCATAGGATGGGAGAGATGCAAGCCCTGACTGTAAGAGATTCAAGGGCTGATAGTAAGAATGAAACAAGAATGTAAATAATACCCCATTTGACTGTGAATTAACATGGTTTAGGGGTCAAGTTTTCAGAGTTTCAGAAGTACATGAAAAAGTATCCACGGGAAATTACTTAAAACAATTATTTGAAATCAGCATTTTTTTTCCTTGCAAATTTAAACTAATCTACCCTGTTCTTCAATGCTATGCCAGGTGCGTGCAGCATAGAATTGAGAACCTTCCCCAGTCATAAAAATGACTAATATCAGCAATTAGTTTGTCTCTCAAGCATTGAGAGTTGGGTTCAAGGATTTCTCTCTGATGCTAGGCCACCATTTGATGAACACTGCCTCAGTAACAAGACTGGTCACCGAGATAATTGCAGCAAGAAAAAGGAACAGGGTACTGCTAGCAGGGCATATTACATTAGTTTAGCATTGCATGCGCCAGCATGCGCCATGCCAGCAAACGTGGCTTCAAAGAACCAAGGAGTCAGTCATGAAACACCCACCGCGTGACACCAAGTGAAACATTTAACCTTTCGAACTTTTTCAGCATCATTAGACTTCAAGATGTAACCTGAAAAACTACCAGCATCATTGCTGAACGTTCTTTCCTGTAGCTCAATCGAGACGTTATTTTATTTTAAATCCTGAGTAATTGCCACCTGCTGTTTCATACGCTTCTACTTTGCACAAAGCTTAACAACAAACTTAATTAGGCTAATTCTACTCAGATTAATACTTCCTGTCTTTCAGCACTGACTGTGCCACATGCGACGGGGTGTCGAATTAGGCTAGGAGTACAGGAAATGTTGATTTCTAAGTGTGCCGTGTGTTTTAAGCTGCGCCGCAGGATGGGAGAGAGTTTAAAATCGGAAGAGCACTCGAGTTGTTAAATTCATGCAAATGGGAATTGATTTCCAAATAGAAAAATAGTAGATTGTTCTTTATTCTAGAAATACGCACTAGATAGAAATGAGGTTCTCATGTCTTCCCTGTGCCAGATATCTCAATCTACTATAGCGACAAGTCAGACAACACAAATATTAGTCAAGCGCTTCGAATGTATTCTGAGTAATCCCTATAAGAACTCTGTAAAGTACGCCAATATTAACCCCATAGTTCAGATCATAGAATAGTTGAGTTGGAAGAGGCCTACAAGGCCATCGAGTCCAACCTCCTGCTCAATGCAGGAATCCACCCTAAAGCATACCTGACAGATGGTTATCCAGCTGCCTCTTGAAGGCCTCTAGTGTGGGAGAGCCCACAACCTCTCTAGGTAACTGATTCCATTGCCATACTGCTCTAACAGTCAGGAAGTTCTTCCTGATGTCCAGCCGGAATCTGGCTTCCTGTAACCTGAGCCCATTATTCCGTGTCCTGCACCCTGGGATGATCGAGAAGAGATCCTGGCACTCCTCTATGCGACATACTTTCAAGTACTTGAAGAGTGCTATCATGTCTCCTCTCAGTCTTCTCTTCTCAACGCTGAACATGTCCAGTTCTTTCGGTCTCTCCTCATAGGACTTTGTTTCCAGACCCCAGGTCATCCTTGATGGGGAGCTAAGGCCACCTACTGACTTTCTGGTATAGGCAAGATTTGAACGAGGGTCTCTAATGTCTTTGCCTTTATGCAACTGCATTGGAGGCCATTTGTTTTTCAGTTTGGCAGACCACTGTCCGGTTTGCCAAACCACTGAATCAAATTTCTGTCCTTGCTAATGCTTCTCCAAAATGTAGCCAAAGGGGAGGTGGGAATCCCTTTGTGTAACTACACTGAATAACAATAGAGCTTTCAGCTCAAAACCAGGACACTGGTCACAGGTATGTTCTATCTGACCGCACTCCCAAAACAAACAGCTGTCCCTATATATTAACAGACTTCCAAATTATGGCAAATACATCCAGCGTTTTTTTTACCACACAAGGAGTAAGAGCATCTCTACAGTTACGGAAATTGCGTTGTTTACCTGTAGCTTTTGTGCTTCCTGGTTCTTTGGCATGATTGCTATGGAGTGCACTACATGGGAGGAAAGGGCGACCACATGCTTTGAATTGAATACTTCTTCTTCACTTCTATTGAGACAGTGTCAGCTAGTGGGGGAAGATCCTGCCTTTTCCTGGCTATTACTACTTTAAAAGTGGTTCTTTTCATACCAGGATTTCCAGAGGATACTGCGGGAGATGTCCTAGTCATTGATGATGTCATGTAATTAACCTGAAAACCTCCATGAGTGGCCAATCATGAGTGTGCAATAAATCACGCATTTAGAAGAACCCCTACTTCTGAAAAAGACTTTCAAAAGACTGGTATGCTCTATGAAGTTGAATTATTGTCTTACGATGGATGAAACTGTCATGTTGGAAAGATAACCAAAGCGATTTTTTTTTTAAAAAAAGAATTGAACCTTCCCATACCCACACTTTTTACAGCACAATCCTATAAGTATCTACTCAGAAGTAAATCCCATTGAATTCAATGGGGCTTACTCTCAGGCAAGCAAGTTTAGGATTGCAGCCTCATACTCACTTTGCTCCCTCTTGGGAGCTATTTCTAGCTACAGTTCACTACTGTGAGAACAGTTGAAATAGCAGTTTGAAAGGGAAAGGAATTTGGGAGACGTTCAGTTTCCCCTCACTTGACCAAACTTTTATTTTTTAAAAAAAAAAAATCACCCCATCCTGACACTTTACAGGCATTCTGTAGCAGACCCAGTTCTGTATATGACTTAGACCTCACATCTGGTTTCACTGTAAGTGGGGATTTGAACTCACATCATCCAAGTCATAGAATCATAAAACAGTAGAGTTGGAAGAGGTCTATTAGGCCATTGAGTCCAACCCCCTGCTCATTGCATCCAACACTACCTCACAACAATAGCTAGCAGCCTGGCATGTTGGGCAAGGGAATGGTGTTCTCAACATTGCCCCACTGAACTTGCTTCTGTGCAAAGCATTGCTGTCCAGATGCTATTTGTAAAAGTACACTCTTACTTGTTCTGGATCAACATGCTAGGGCATACGGTAGGGGGAAGAGACAATGGAACCAATGACCTAGGGAGGTCATGGGCTCTCCCACACTAGAGGCCTTCAAGAGACAGCTGGACAGCCATCTGTCAGGGATGCTTTAAGGTGGATTCCTGCATTGAGCAGGGGGTTGGACTCGATGGCCTTATAGGCCCCTTCCAACTCTACTATTCTATGATTCTATGAGTTGCCTAGGACCCAAATTGCCTAGGTCAAAAGACACAAAGAATTTAAGACCTCTGGGGGAGGGATCTGTCCTCGCACACTGCGTAAAGCACCGTGAACAGTAGTGGTACGATATATATATATATACATACATATATATATATATATATATATATATATATATATATGCAAATTCTGGAATAATCATCCCAAACCTGGTGCCCTCCAGATGCATTGGACAATAACTTCTATCATCCCCAGTCATCGTGATCCTTGCTGGTTGGGATTGATGGGGGTTGCAGTCCAATGGATTGTGAAGACACCAAGTTGCGGAAGCCAGTTCTAGAACCTCTGCTTTTGGGAATCGTGCCCTAAGTTTGCGTCTTGTTCAACAACAGAGGACTGTGTTACTCCTCTCCTGTGTTAGATATATGCGTATCTTATCATACCAGTGTAACATGTCTTTGAATTTTAAAACCAATATGGGAAAAGGTGAAAACTTTTAATAGAGTTAAGTAATTTTCATTCTGACACTGTGACTGCCTCTATATCTGCACAATACCTCTGGCTTACAGCTGAAACTGCTGCAGTGCTCATAATTCAGGTGTGATGCCTGGCTGTTGAGTCTGTGTTCGTTTCTATGGGCTCGATCGTTCAGCACCATGAAGGATTCCCACAGAATTAACATTTAAGGATAAGGCAGACTCTTGCGAGATTCATAGCAATTTCTCTTATACCCCATTCATCTCCCCCACCAAAACAGAAATGAATGTGAAGAGAGAGTTATGGCCAAGAGGCATTTTGCAATTAAATCCACTTACTTGGACCTGAAGCACAAATTCCCATGGAAAAATGTGGGTCGTGTGTCAGAATCCATCCCTTCCATTAGTTACCTTGCTTCCTACACTAGGAGTGATCTCCTTTTTGTTTGCTCATAAGCCATAACAAAGGCTTCATATACCGAACACCATACAGGCCCCAGATATCTTTGTACATACATAAGTCACTTACTTTCACATGTATTATAAAGCATTATTGTCTATCCCTGCTGCACATACGGATGGTAGCTGTCATGCATGCATTAAGACTATAAGAACTTAAGAAAAGCTCTCTGCTGGATCAGATCAAAGCTCCATCTAACCCGGCACTTTGTTCACAGTGGCCAACCAGCTGTTGGCCAGGGAACCACAAGCAGGATACAGTGCAACAGCACCCTCTCACGCATGTTCCCCATACTGCCTCTGATACTGGAAGTAGCATATAGCCATCAGAACTAGTAGACATTGATAGCCTTCTCCTCCAGAAATGTATCCAACCCCCTTTTAAAGCCATCCAAATTTGTGGCCACCACCACATCCTGTGGTAGTGAATTCCATAGTTTAACTATGTGTTGTGTGAAGAAGTACTATAGAAGTATAATAGTAGGACGGAGTACGCTAACATATAAGTATAACTGAATGAGTCTCTCTATATAGTCCTAGGCCATCGTTGAGCCCTCCAAGACCCAGGGTGATAAATCGGGAGGGTGTTCTCCAAGTCATACAAGAAGCCAAAAGGTAGCCTTGGGCATAAGTAAAATTCGAAAGTTGATATTAATGTAGGACATTTATTAGGCCAATGAAAAGATCACAAAAATGTGCAAACTTTCAGGATCTCCAGATCTCTTCAATCTGGCAAGATGTTACAAAAAAGCAGGTTGGGGACAGGGGTAATCCCCCCTTGTGTTTTGTAACACCTTGCCCAGTGAAGATATCTACAGATCTCAAAAACTTACACATTTTAATGATCTTTTGGTTGACCTAATAACAGTATTACATTAATATGGATTTTGGAATTGTGAAGCTCAGTCATCCAGAAAGCCTGGAAATTAATTTTGACTGGGTCCAGTCACACACCAGGAGTGTATTAATTAACAAATATATTTTGAAAGACAAAAAAAGAGAGAGAGAGAGAGAGAAAATACAAGTCCTTCCATTCCCCAAGATGTCACAGATTGCTATGTTTCTTACAAGTCAACAGCTGCTGCAATCCAGGTTGTAACTTGGTAGCCTGGCTACTGTTAGTAGGACAGTTTGGGAAATGCTTGAAAGCACAGCCTGAGGTTGCATCTGGAGCTGGTACAGCTGCAGCAGATCCAGGATTTCAGTTCTCTCTTCTGTTGCAGAAACAGAGCTTCATTGGAGTTGTCCTGCTGTCCTCCTCTCTGCAGGTTGTTTGCCCAGCTTCTGTTACTGATCCTTTCCTCAAGAGCCCACATTTAGCCTAGTGATTCTGTTCGTCTTCTTCCATTGGTAGGAATGTGATTTTAGTCAGGAGGAAGCCCTCTCCCCACACCAAACTTTTCAACAACTTCCTTGTGCTCCCAACATTGTTTGAGTTGTGGAGGAGGTAGTTCAAGTCTTCCTCGGGCAAATCACTCTCTAGAAAGCTGAGAACTCCTCTACAAAGTGATTTATCGCACAGCTATGATTGGTTGCTCACGGAAGTTTGTGGGTCCTTTTCATGACATCATCAACCTCCCTTGACTCTCTCACCATTTTCAAGTGGGAATTTCGCCATTTTATAACCCCCCGAAAATGCTGTAATAAATCAAAATCATGCACTAAAGCAGCACCATCTGCTGGTGGTATAAATAAAACACATGGGAAGGAATGGGCAAAAACAAGGCCGTTGGGAGCACATGTACTGTGCCAATCATTAAAACTGGTTAGACTCCAGAAGACAAAGATTTCAGGGTGATCTAGACAGGCAAGGATTTTTGACACCCACCCACCCCACTAGTTTAACAATAGCAGAAACACACTGACCCGGTTCACATGATTGCAGCATGGTTAATAAGCAGTTCCACCTCAGTGGATGTGTTTGGGGTTTACTGGTCATACTCAAAGACTTACATCTAAGTAAGGGGGTCCTTTTCAAATCACGTATTATCACTACTTTCTAATTCAGTGCAAGTCAAGCAAAGAGCATCTCTACGTTAGGGGAAATCATACTATCTTACTGGGGCTGCTCCTTTGCACGATTGCGATGGGCTCCATTACACAGACAGACAGGGATGACCATGTTGTTTGAATTGCTGACCATGTGGTTTGCAATGGAAAACTTCCCCTCCTTTCGGTGCTCATAGCCTTGAATGGGACTGCACCCTCCAGTGGGTGGTTGGGAGTGCAACTCCGGCTGCATATGTTAGGAAATCCCACGATATTTCAGAAGAATCGGGATATCCAAGGTTTCTTTTAGTATGGGGGGGTGGGAGGCTCAAAAGACATGCAGGAGGTTGACAACATCATCTGAAGGATTCGCAAACTTCTGTGAGTGGCAAATCACAAACGTGCCCTAAATCACTGTCGTAGAGACACAAAGCCGGTGTGAGTTAATTGTAGACCCTGGACACAATGGACTTAATCACTCCCCCTTTTTGACGGTCATGTTGCACTACTTCAATTGTGACGCACATCACTAGTACTTCTCTTCTTCAAACCCCACCCCTGCTATACCATGCCTTACAACTTCTTCTCCAAGACTGATATGTTAGAGCAAACAAAGCAAACACGGCTTGCTAACCCTGATTAAAAAAATAAAGACTCTGAGCACGTGCACTTTCGCATTTTAAACTCATTTAAATCATAGCACCATCATTAGAGCAGTACAACAATGGAACCAGTTACCTAGGGAGGTCGTGGGCTTTCCCACACTAGAGGCATTCAAGAGGCAGCTGGACAGCCATCTGTCAGGGATGCTTTAAGGCAGATTCCTGCATTGAGCAGGGGGTTGGACTTGATGGTCTTATAGGTACTTTCCAACTCTACTATTCTATGACTCTATGACGACAGGAATAAATTGGAGTTTGCTTCTGCTGCCCTGATGCTAAACACATTTACTTGGGAAGAAGCTGCATTTTGCTGTAGAAAAACATAACAACATATTTAAAAGGAAAAAATAATAAAATGAACATCTGTAACCTGCTGCCCATGTACCTGCTGCTCTCATATATATGAGAAAAGGAAAAGATCTTGTGGCAAGCAGCATCAGCTCCAGTGGGTCCCTCCAGTAGGACCTAGGCTGCACAGGCACCTGTTAGCCCCTGTCTTTATGACCTGCTGCTCCCTGGGTTTTCATGGCAGAGGGTTCCAGCCCTAGAGATATTGCTGGTTATCTGACAGCTTAACCTACATCCCAGGGTTATGAAGCTAAAAATGCACCTCTGAGCTCCTTAGAGGCAGATAAAATACAAATGCAATATATAAAATAAGCGTAACATTTTCTCAACTGAAAATATACATGGTTCAGATGCTGGAAGAAGTACTTAACGAGGCTGGTCTCCAACAAGCGTACAGTCAAGTTTAGGTAAGTATCGATGAGGCCACACCATCAATTACGGCCAGTCAATTTAGGTAACAGATTCTCAACATCAATCCAAAACCATTCATTCATTTACAAATAGTATTTGGGTGCCAATAAACACAAAGCAATATCCCTTCTCTAGAGAAATTAGCATATATCTATATCTATATATTGTACTCACCAATACAGGCTGTCGGGGACCATCCACTTGATTTGGTGTTGAAGAGACAAGTGTTGAGGCACTCTAGAACCGGAGCCAGAATTAAGAATGGCAGGATGCTGATCAAATTCATGGCTGCTATTGGCAAGAGGAATCCATTCAAATTCAAATTGGAATTCATGGTCTGCAGATAAAATCCTGAAGGTATCTATATTGAAAGGGGAATACTTCATTTTGCTTGTTGACCCGTCATGCTCCAGTTTATGCGAGGGAAGGTTTCTCTCATGAGGGAGGAAGGGGAGTACTACACAGAGGAAGCCCTGTTCTTTGTGGAGTTCCTCTAGGGGGGATTCCCCATTCTGCCTCTGGAGGAACTGGATATATAACCTCCACAGGCCGGAGGTTCTGCACCCCTGGTTTATATCCATTCTATAGGCGCAGGCTTTATTCTAGGCGAGTGGGAAAGTGCTATAAAGGGACAATCCTATGCATGTTTAGACAGGGGGAAAAGGCTGGGAGTTGGCGTCCTATTTTCTGTCTAAACATGCATAGGGTTGTGGCCTTGCTTTGTAAAAGTCAGGATCCCTTCTACACCATACTGGAAAAACATACTAATATAAGAACTCAAGTGCTGAATTTAATTTAATGAATCCAATTTTGTTTATTTCAAGGCTGCAATTCTATACACACTAAGGTGTCCATACGGAACTCTACCAGTTGTACTGAATAGGGGATTTCAGCAAATGTCATTTGTATACATGCACCAACCTGATGAAATTCCTTCTTCATCACAACAGTTAAAGCTGCAGGAGCCCTGCCCTCTTTTGTATCTGGTCACTCTAGCTATAGTCCAGTATTAACTGTTGTGATGAAAAGGGAATTTCACCAGGTGCTGAACAAACACAAGCATATGGTTATGGTAGGCACGAGATGCCTAAAGTCGCAGCACAAAATGCCGTTTCAAAGAGGGTTCCCTGATAATATAAGATGTGGGGTTGCCCTCATTTTACATCCTTTTGGTCTGAGATTTGTCTTCACCTTCATCTTGTTTTAGAAGTGTTGTTTAATGGGGTTTTTGAAAACAAAATTATGTTATTTAAAGTATTACAGAAAAGAAAACGAGTACAAACAATCCCCTAACACTTAATATCAAACCAACAATTATATGGATATGTATAATATACAAAGAAAAAAGAAAAGAAAAGAAAATATTGATTGATATAATTACTAGGGGAACAAAGCTTAATCGAATTAGAAAGAAACATTAAAAGGAAAAAGAAGGAAAAGGAAAATTAAAAGGGAAAAATAAAATAAAAAATATACATGTCCTGTAATCCTTCATTTGTTGTTACAATGTCCATATACTCAAAGCTGAAGCAGGCATACATTGTTGCACATCCAGTTTAATGATGTACGTGTTTTATTGAATTATATTCCTACACTGTGGGTGTTATCTGATGGCCATTGGAAGTGGCTCCTTTGTATCCTTTTTAAGGAGCAATCCTATGGCCCGTAGACATTGTTTGATGGGCCACAGGATAGTGGGAATTTCCCCCTCTGAGATTGGAGACATTCCTCTAACCTCAAAAGTGGGAGCCAGTGATCTGCCTTCTTCTATCTCCCCCTTTGAAGCTGGCACAGAAAGAACAGAACCAGCTAGCCTCCAAGGACAGAAAATCAACTTCGGAGTGGGGAAGGGGGCGTTCCAGTGGGCACAGAGGGGAGCAGACCAGAGAGGCCAGGATATGAGCCATCAAGAGCCTCTTCCAGCCTCCTTCGCTCCATCTAGCAAAAAACGAGATGATCAGAGGATGGAGAGCCAAAGATAAGCTCCTCTGCTTCTCCTGCCCTGCCAACATTGGGTACACGAAAGCCTCCGGGTTTGGAAGCTTCCATCTCGTGAGGGTGCAAACGATTGGACTGCGCCCTCAAATAACTGCATTACAGTATTGGAAAGATCAATGTCCACTATCTACAAAAGCCTTCCCAAACAAGGAGCCTTCTACAACTCCCAGCAATGCTGACCATTGGTTATACTGGCTGGGCCTGACGGGAGTTGTTCCAAAACATTTAGAAGGCACCAGGTTAGGGAAGGATGATCTACACCAGTGGTTCCCAAAGTGGGTGGTACTGCCCCCTTGGGGGCGGTGGGATTGCATTGGGGGGCGTTAAGAGGCAAAGGGGCGGCAGGGGGGCGCTCAAGGTGGTCTCTCCAGAAGGTCCTAAAACCCAGGGACCGAGCAGGAAAGAGCGGCAAATTCAGCTGCTCTTCCCACACCGCTCCTGCTATCTCAAGCCCACAGCGGCCCCACCAGAAGTAGGTGGTGGGGGAAGCGCTCACAGGAGGCAGCAGAGCAGGAAACAGCAGCGAATTCAGCTGCTTTGCCCACTCTTCTCCTGCCTAGGAGGGCCCAGGGCTTCTTTCCTGCTGGAGCCACTGCTGTCTGCTCGCTGGCTCCCTCCCTCGGCCAGAGCTGCTCCCTCCTCCAAGCTGCCCTGGCAGACCTCTCGCGATAGTTGCTGCACAAGGCGGGAGCAGCAGCCATGTGGCGGAGAGGATCTCTTCTCGATCCTCCCAGAGTGCAGGACATGGAATAACGGGCTCAAGTTAAAGGAAGCCAGATTCCGGCTGGACATCAGGAAAAACTTCCTGACTGTTAGAGCAGTGTGACAATGGAATCAGTTACCTAGGGAGGTGGTGGGCTCTCCCACACTAGAGGCCTTCAAGAGGCAGCTGGACAACCATCTGTCAGGGATGCTTTAGGGTGGATTCCTGTATTGAGCAGGGGGTTGGACTCGATGGCCTTGTAGGCCCCTTCCAACTCTGCTATTCTATGATTCTATGATTCTATAAGGAGCATGTGGAGGACAGCGGGTGGCAGAGCAGCTGCCAAGAACAGCAGTCAGCCGGCAGGCTGGGTGGGGAGCAAGACTGCTTGTGCTGCTGCAAGGTATCACCAGGCTCCCTTCCCGTCAGGAATTGCAGAGTGGGGCCATCTCCCCTCTGAGCTGCTGCCCTCCTGTCCTAATCAGCCCAGCAGCTATTGTGAGGCTTGGGGGGAGGGGGGTTGGAGAGAGGGGGGTTGGAGGGAGGGGGGGTTGGAGAGAGAGAGAGAGAGAGAGATGCTGTGTGTCTGTGTGTGTGCTCCCACCCCCCAAAAAATCTGGACTACAACAGGATTGGGAGAGAAAAGAAAAGGGGGAGGGAGAGAGAATTGCAATTTCCCAGGTCCTTCCTGGCTAAAGAAGATTCAGCAGCATCTTTTTCCAGAATGCTTGCTGAAACCATTCCTATCTGCCTTTGCTTATTTCAGGGTGTCCAACCCCCTTTTTTCAAGCGTTCTTTTGGTAAACATGGTATGTGTGTATCTTGTGTCACCATAAAAACAGAGCTGCAACACAATCCTAAGTATGTCTACTCAGAAGTAAGCCCCACTGAGATCAATAGAACTTACTCTGAGGTAAATGTGCATAGGATTCAGCCTGAAAACGAAGAGTGTGTGAAGAAAAGTCAGGAGAAAACGAATTGTAGAAATAGAATAGCAAGGTAACTGTGGGATATTTAACCATATTGAAAGACAATAAGTACAGTAAAATTAGTGCCCCTCTACTTCAGTCCCAGCAAGATTTTCCATAGAAAACTCTGTACTAGGTGGCAGATAATTATTTTAAAATTTTAATTAAAATACATTATCCTTTCCTATAACAAAATGGTGCTTACTCCTAAGTAAGTGTGTTCCACTGAAGAAGGAAATCCTATTTGATTCCTGTATTCATGCTAGTGTGACATAAGTTAAAGGCACAATTTTATGCATGTTTAGACAGAAAAAGTCCTTCAACTCCTAGAATCCCCTCTAAATGGGAAGCACCTGCCCCAGGCTTGCCGAGGGAGGGAGGAGAAAGAGAGCGAACACCTCTGTTTGCAGCCAGCATGGCGGGGCACACCAATTGGATTTTGAATAAAGTATTCAATTAATTGTTACTGTTTTGAATTTTATTATTATTATCTTCCTTGGTGGGTCGTTGAAAACCACTATTCTGAATAATGATTTTTATAGTGTAGGGTAGGGGGGCGCTGGGCATGAATTTGCGGAACCAAGGGGGTGGTGACCTGAAAAAGTTTGGGAACCACTGATCTACACCAAGGGATGGAATGTACCCCCAAAATGCATGTAAGACCAGTAGCGTCACTCACTCACCTGTATAACACACAATCTGTAGAAGATTTGGAAGAAAAAGAGGGGAAAGAGGCGGACAAGCGATTTTGTGCTTTCCACTTGACTTTCGCTGTACTTGCCGCCATAGTTTTCCTTGGCATGGTCTAGCCAGTTTGTGACATTCCCACTGAAGTATCGACATTTTACAAAACACACTTTCAGCGCATTAGCAACTACGCCACAGACTGTCAACAGGCAACTCCCTGTGGAAAAGCAAGAGAGATCAATACATCACAGAAGAGCTGTGGCATGTGCGAAAATTATTGCCATATCATAAGGCAATGCATACCACGAATAATAATAATAATAATAATAATAATAATAATAATAATGATGATGATGATGATGATGATGATGATGATGTTTATTTCTTACCTGCCTCTCTCTCTGGATCGAAACAAGGAACAACATTAAATACAAATACCATAAAATACATAAAACTGATTAAAACATATAAAACTAATACAATATTAAAATAACAGTCAAATATCTTAAAATTCGACTGGATAGGCCTGCCGGAAGATATCAGTCTTTCTAGCCTTCCTGAATTCAGAAAGACTGTTAAACTGGCTAATCTCTCCCAGGAGGCTGTTCCACAGTCTGGGAGTGGCAGAAGAGAAGGTGCTCTGGGTAATACCTGTCACCCTAGTTTTGGCTGACTGTAGTAAATTCTTCCCAGAGGACCTAAGTGTGCTGGGCAGATTGTACCAGAGAAGGTGATCCCCCAGGTAACCTGGACCCAAACTATATAGGGCTTTAAAAGTAATAACCAACACTTTACACTTCACCTGGACACTAATTGGCAGCCAATGAAGTGATTTTAGAGTTGATGTAAGATGGTCACCCCTAGCCGTACCGGTGACCAACCTGGCTGCCATATTTTGAACTAGTTGAAGTTTCTGGATTAGGCACAAAGGCAGCCCCATGTAAAGCGCATTGCAGAAGTCGAGCCTCAAAGTTACCAGTGCGTGTCTTCCAACTCTAGGAAGGTGATAGTAGGCACTCCTGGCCATCGCATCTATCTGAGCTGTTATTTGGAGAGACGGATCCAGGAGCACCCCCAAGCTGCGAACACAGTCTTTCAGGGGGAATGTAACCCCATCCAGAACTGGATGACACTAGGGCTGTGCACGGACCGCCTTGATCTACAAATTCCGGATCGGGTCCGCTCCGCCCCGCGTTGATCCGCCTATGGTCTGCTCCACTCCGCTGTGGAACTCCGCATCCGAATCGGAGCTCCGCAGCGGCGGTAGCAGGTAAGGCCTCCTCCCTCCTCCCCCCCTTACCTGCGTCCGTCATGTTCCGGCAGTGGCTTCACCTGAGCCCAAGGACTCAAACCGGAAGACCAGGCTGCCGCCCCCTTACCTGGCTCCGTTGCCATCGCCGCACGGACTGCGGTGGCGGCACCAGCGCCAGGTAAGGCCCCCTCCCTCCTCCCCCCTTACCGTTGCAGCCTGGTCTTCCAGTTTGAGTCCTCGGGCTCAGGTGAAGCTGTTGCCGGAACACGACAGACTCAGGTAAGACCCTTCCCCCTGCCCCCTTACCTGGCTCTGCCACCGTCACAACACGGACTGCAGCAGTGCCAGGTAAGCCCCCACTTACTTTTTTTTCAGAGCTCTGGATCGAGGTGAAGGATCCGCTTGGTCTCGATCCTCTTCGCCTCGATCCACAGCCCCCCGACCCGCTTCGTCTCCGCCTTTGTCGGAAGCGAATCAAGCCGTCTCGCTACTGCTTCTACGCTCCGAAGCAAAGTGGAGCAGAGCCCTAGTTGACACACCTTCAAACCCAGATTAGGGCCTTTGACAGTAAGCACTTCTGTCAGTTTCTGACAGTTGGAGAGGCTGCAGAGGAGATGGGCCAGAATAGACAGGCAGCCAATGTCGCCACTTCTAGGTTAGAGGATGTAGCAACGGAATTGAACAGGAAGGGTTGTAGCTCAGTGGTAGCATGCATGCTTTGCGTGCCAAAGGTTTCCCAACTGTCACTTGTATTTTAGAATTTTATATGCAGACACTAACAATGGGCCTGTTCAGATGACACTTCAGGCTTCGTGGTTCGTGAAACTGGGGTTCTCTGGGGTTCGCACTAACCATAAGCCATGCTGTTGCACACAACACTTTAAGCCTGGTTAGAGCTGCTAACCCTGGTGCGGACAGTCCGACTGTTGTTAGCGAGTGAGCAGGGTTGAGCAAACCGCATCGCACAAGACACCTTAAACCCGGCTGCTTAACCAAAAGCCTTAACCAGCAGGGCTTAAGGTGTCTTCTGAACAGGCCCTTTGCGTTCAACAAAAGGCTCAAGTATTTAACACCTTATGTATCTATACTCAGGTGGCAAAATGAGAATCAGGCCTCAGACATCTTGTTCACATCGCGCTTTAATCGAGGGAGGAAATAAAGGCATCTCTCCCAAAGCAAGGCGGATGTGCAAATCAGAACAATGAAATTACTGAAGAAGAAAATCCTAGATATATAGACTGTGTAACTCATAGCCATTCAGAGATGATGTGTTTGCTTGTTGAAGTTAAGACACAGTGGTGGGGCATGGTGCAGTTGTAAATTCATTGCTTCTGGGCAGAAATGTATACCTTTGCATGATGTAATGGCAATGCAACATGGAAGGGTTTTTTGTTTTTGTTTTCCAAATTCCTGGCTGGGAGATTTGGAATTATATTCAGAGCACATTTCTAGACTCAGCTCTCTCTCCCTTATATGTAGGGTTTCCATACGTCCCAGAAAACCAAGAATGTCCCAATTTCCAGGAGATTCTGATATGTCCCGACCAGCTGGGCAAGAATCCCAGATTCCTGGTCCAGCTGGCCAGAAAAATTCTGACCTCCAAAATGGTGCCTTGAGCCTGTTCAGCAAAGCGGCAGCAGCAGAGAAAAAGACGCATCAATACGGCGCTTTTTCCAGAGCATCACCGCTCCTCCAAAGGCTCATCTGAGTCACTCACCATGACTCACCTTATTTATTTATTATTTATTTATTTAAAATATTTATATCCCGCCCTATATCACTAAGATTTCAGGGCAGCGTACAGGTAAAAACATACATTATAAAACAATAAATATACACAGTTAAAAACAAATTAAACCATGATCCAAGTTAAAACAATATATAATTTAAAAGCTATAGATACAGTTAAAACAGTTAAAATAATGTGCTAGTGAGTTTAACCATCAAAGGCTTTGTTAAAAAGCCATGTTTTTACTTGGCGTCGAAATGAAATCAATGTTGGCGCCAATTGGGCCTCCAGGGGGAGGGCATTCCACAGTCGGGGTGCCATCACAGAGAAAGCCCTCTCCCTTGTCCCTTCAGAACATATATGTTGCATTGGTCGGATGCGTAGAAGAAGAACAACAGCGAAGAAAGGCGCACATGCTCTCCTCAGGCTACCTGAGTCCCATGCAATGCAAAGGAGTTTGGTGAGCTTGGCTGGTTGTGGTCAGACCTTTAGGGTAAGCGCGGGGCGGCGCTACTGGGTTATTTGTGGGGGAAGAAAGAGAGTTTTGTGGGGGATAGGAGGAAGCGAGCGAGTGGGGGACGAGGGGGTGAAGGAGAGGAAAGGAGAGAGGGGAGAAAGGAAAGAAAAGTCACTCCCCCCAAAATCGCCCTTCAAAAATCCACCTCCTTGGATATGGGTTGCAAGCCTCAAATCTGTTACTTGGAAGTAAGTTGCAGTGAATTTAAGATGTCTGGTAGATTATGTTTTAATTGAAAAATTGAGCTTTGCAAAAATTGGGCTTTCCCTAGACATTTACATATTGCTCATTTTTTAAAAAAATCCTAGCCCCCCCCCCCCCCCCGGCAAAAAAAAATTTTCATGGTTTTGTGGATTCAGAATATGGCAACCCTACTTATATGGAATAATGTCAAGAGTTTAGAGTTTCACTCCGGTCTAGAGAAACCTTTCAGGTGCAGGAGCTCCAGTGGACACATAGGAGGTCTTCACATACACACTATCCCCTCCACTGAAATGAACGGGAAATCCCATTTCATTGGACCTCCATGTATATACTGGAGTTTGCAGAGGGCTCCAAATTAGGGTATACATAGTTCATATGTATTCATGCATATACATAGTTACACGCACATGTTGGAATTTGGTGGCAAATCTACAGGAACAGATTAAATATATTTTACAAGCAACATTCCTCTCCAACTCCCTATCTGTTTCCCTTAAAATCTTGGCTCCAATCATCTTCTCCTCTGACCTTGAGCTAATCTATGCTACTTAATTATGGTTCTGAAAAAGTCTATATGGCTCTCTAGATGACTCCCCCCCCCCCCGCCCTCACATTCTTTGGTCAACTGCCAATTGTCGAAATTATAGCTGGATGAAGAAATGCAAATGATATCCCTGCTTCATATATGCATGGCCCACATTTTCAAAAAAGAAAAAGAAAAAAAGAGAGCTAAGATAAAATGCAATCATTTCTTTAAGGTCACCTGCGGACTTGAATTATTGACTTGGGGGAGAATTCTAGACGACTCATCTTATTAGAAGAAGCCAAAACAAGGTTATAAACTTGGTTATTAAGAAGTGGGGGGAAAGAGTCCTGTTGGAATAGTACTCAAGATGGGTCCAAAAAAAAGAAACTTTGAGAAGAAGAAATCAGGGAACAAAAATAGCGTATACCAAATCTGCTGTGACATGAAAACCAATGCAATCCAGATAATTTATTGGATTTCAACTGGGAAACTTTGGCCCAAATCCCACTACTTCCAGAAACTCACAGGGGTAATTCTATAGCAATATTTTTCATTTATTAAGTGCCTAACCTGCGTAGGCATGGTGTGACAATAAATTGTAGTCTCAATTCACGGTCTGTAAAATGGGAACAACAGCATCCTATTTCACAGGTTCAGTGGGGAATGCATGTACAATAAACATTGCAAAGGACTTTGCACCCATATAACTGAGAAGCTGGATGGAGGCAGTAAAGAGGACTGAGGCTACCATCAAATTCAGAGGATAGCTGACAAATAATTGTATTGAACTAAAAATTCAACCGAATAATACATTCAGGCAGAGAGAAAGTAGGAGCGTCATCAGACTCGGGTGGAGTGGGGGATCGTGTTTTCCTGCTTTCGCTATGGCTTCCTGCTGCCGCCCGGCAATAGCAACAAATAGCTTCCTCTTTCTTCACACGGTGAAGAAAGAGGATGCAGTGAAGACCCCATGGCCAGTTCAGTGGGCATTTTTATCACACTGCTTTTCCTGCACACAGTGGGGGCTTATTTTGTCACGGAAAGAAGACCAGAAGGAACGGGAGACGCGTCGAAAGCAGACGGCGGCGTCAAAAGGCCCTGTGAAAAACCGCTTGTCTGATGATGCTCTAGGAGAAGTTATTATTGTAACTGCAATATTCCGAAATCTTAAATTTTGTTCAAATCATGTGTAAACATGGCATTGGCATAGGACCTACTCGTTCTGAAGAACCTGATTAGAGTAAGTGTGTGCAGAGAGGGAGTGTTCTACTCTCATCCCCCTCCATCATTGTATTTGTTGCTGTCAACTCATGGACAGTCTGAAGAGGAGAACCTCTTGTATTCATGGCAGCTCTCTGCACAAGCCCGGATGCTGGCAAATTCAAGACTGCATTTTTACAGCTAGGGTGCTTCCCCCTTGATATAAAAACAACAACACATAATTTCACTGCTTACCTTTTGGAGGGTGGTAAATCATTTCACTGCGCGCCATGTGAATTGTGATCAGAGCCATCAGGACAGACACAAAGGGAATAAGGAAGCCAAGGTTTTTGGCCACCGATTGCTGGATGTACGAAATGCTGATGAAGACAATGGCTGAACTTAAGTTTACCAGCCAATAAAACCTACAGGGCAAAATGCAGAGAATAGTCATTTCAGGAGGGATATGAGGGCCAACAATTATTCATCAGAACCGGCCAGTTCATTTTAAAATAGAATTCATAGGGCAGATTTGGATGAGCCAATCCCAGGCAGGCAGCCAGCCGAATGCTTGGTCACTTCTGAATTTGGCTGGTGGTGCTTCTGTTTCTTGACCAAAAGGGGGACAGTCTGTATGCACTTCTGGGGATGTATGTAACTAAGATAGGTATCACTAAGGTGACAGATGTGGTCATTTTCTCTCCATCGCTTCCTTCCCACCCTTTGGAGCCAACATGGGGCGTAAGAACATAAGAAGTGTCATGCTGGATCAGACCCAGGGTCCATCCAGTCCAGCACTCTGTTCACACAGTGGCCAACCAGCCATCGGCCAAGTACCAAAAAGGCAGGACATGGTGCAACAGCACCCTCCCACCCATGTTCCCCAGCAATTGGTGCACGCAGGCTTACTGCCTCGAATACTGGAGATAGCACACAACCATCAGGGCTAGCAGCCATTGATAGCCTTCGCCTCCAGGAATTTATCCAACCCCCTTTTAAAGCCACTCAAATTGGTGGCCATCCCTACATCCTGTGGTAGTGAGTTCCATAATTTAACTGTGCGCTGTGTGAAGAAGTACTTCCTTTTATTTGTCCTGCATCTCCTACCAATCAGCTTCCTGGGATGACCCCATAGGGTTCTAGTATTATGAGAGAGGGAGAAAAATGTCTCCCTATCCACATTCTCTGCGTAGAACTACAGGGTGAATGCAAAAGTGTCACCGTCCCACCTGCAGTTCCAGCAGAGTTCAGATATCTGCCCAGCCTGCTTGCTCATGTACCATGCCACTTGAGAAAATGTTTCTGCAAGGAGTTCCTCAAGGAGATAGAAGCCTCTACTTTATTTTGGGGAAGGGGGGTTGTTTCAGTTCCAAACTGATCGGTCCTCAACCAACCAAGTTCGATGACGATCAGGGAACTGTATCAATCAACTAAAAAAGTGCCCCAGGTTTAAATCCAGGGAGTACATTTCGTTTTAATATTTATACAGATAAGAATTGCAAGTGGCAATCGCCACCTTTAGAAGAGTTATTCAATTCCACTTCTTCCACAAATAAAAGCCAATGTCTCTAGCTTGGTACTTCCTGTGACATGTCAACGCATCATCCAAGTACGAAAAAAAAGGCATGCTTATTTCCCTTTAGAACTATTCTTTTATTGATATAGAAGTGTATTTGGATTTAATCAGTTTAAATCCATATGATTCATCAACTAAGGGTAAAATCCTGAAGTCCCCAGGGGGGCATCAGAGAGGGGTCATAGTGTTTTGCAAACATCCCTCTTTGGCTAAATGTATGTTGCAAACCCAATTCAAGGTGTTAGTCATGACCTGGAAAGCCTGACACAGCTTGGGAGTGCAATACCTGATGCATGCCTCTCTCGGTATGAACCTACTTATACACTGTGGTCAACATCTGAGACTCTCCTCTGAGTGCCTCCTCCAAGGGAGGTTCAGAGGGCAGCAACAAGGGAGAAGGGCGGTTTTAGTGGTGGCCACCCAATTATGGCCCACTCTCCCCAGTGAGGTCCGCCTGGCACCCACATTGTCCTCTTTTCAGTGCAAGCTAAAGACTTTCTTTAAAGTTTGACTGCATATGATGGGGTGTTTTAGTCTCTTATCAGGTCCTGGTAATTTTAGTGTCAAGTGTTTCCAATTTGTTTTCAAACTGCTTTAAATTTCAGAATGTTAAAGTTTGTTTGTTTTTAGTTACGTTTGATCATGCTGTGAACGGCCCAGAAAACTTTGGCTATGGGGTGGTACAGAAATGTAATAAATGAAATGAATGACCGAATGAAGGTGGAGAAGGAGGCGCTCAGAGGGAAAGTTGTGCCACTAGAGGCCGCCTTGTTGCAAGAGCCATCAACCCTCCTCTGGAGCTTCGGCTTTGGTAGGGACAAATAGCTTCATCACACCGGGGTTATACTCTTCAATCACTGCGAATTGCGTGCAAAGGACTCTGAAGTTTTCCGGTTTATAATCTGCTTTGACTGTGAAGTACTCCCATGCATCCTGCTTTAATTGTACTTTAAAGCCAAAAGAATCAACCTATTTTGCTACCTGTTTAGGAGCGAATCATTTGTTGTTCTCCGAAGTACAAATTAAACAAATGCTTACATCTGCGTAAGTTTTAAAGATAAAGACATCAAAATTGGCAGAGTAATAGATATTAAGGAGAGCTTTAAGCATACCGAATTTGAATCGGATTGGGTCACCCGTTGATTTTTTTAATGATTTTTTACATTTCCCCCCTTAAACCCTTTTCCTGGTATGCAAAGGATCTTAGGAGTGCTGCCGCCCGGGGTATGATTTAGCTAGCAACAGCAACGATGACAGCTTTATGCTGTAGGGGATAATTCGAGGGAAACAGGGATGAATCCAGGGAGGCTTTAGATATGCAGCATTCAAAGCCCCAACATGCTCACCAAACAGGGAAAAACCTATAGCAGGCTTGGAGCTGGAGCAATGAAAAGAACACGCCCTTCCAACAACAACACCCTTCTGCCCTGGCTGGCACAAGCCCCGTCGGGCCTGGATACGGCAGAGAACCTCCTTCGCTAAGGTGGTCACTTATAGGGTGACCCTATGAAAAGGAGGACAGGGCTCCTGTGTCTTTAACAGTTGTATTGAAAAGGGAATTTCAGCAGGTGTCATTTGGATATATGGAATTCCCTCTTCATCACACCAGTTAAAGCTGCAGGTGCCCTGCCCTCTTTTAAATCTGGTCACTCTAGGGGAGTCTACACACCGTTCCGAAGGTGCCCCGAAGCCACTTGAGGGCGCCCCGAAAACACTCGTGTACTATGTACCTTAATCGTCCCCAGAAAAGGAGGAGGAGGAGGCGTGCTTCGGCATTCCGAAGGGCGAGGAAAGGGGGGGCGGAGGCCCCTGCGCGGTCCCGGGGGCGTGGGAGGCGCCCTCCCCTTTCCTCACTCGTCCACTCTCTTCCCTCCCACGACCCAGCCCCGCTGCTGGTAGCTCTCGCAGGGCCTGCTGGCTAAAGGAAAACGGAGCCAGGAGCAGCCCGCCCGCAGTCTGTGCTGCCAAAACACACCTCCTCCTCCGCCTCTTCTGGGGACGATTAAGGTACATACTACACAAGCTTTTTCGGGGCGCCCTCAAGTGGCTTCGGGGTGCCTTCGGAACGGTGTGTAGACTCCCCCTCTTATAGCTCCTGCAGCTTTAACTGCTGTGATGAAGAGGGAATTTCACCAGGTTCTCCATATATACAAATGACACCTGCTGAAATTCCCTTTTCTATGCAACTATTAAAGATACAGGAGTCCTGTCCTCCTTTTCATATGGCCACCCTAGTCACTTATGCATTGCCAAAAAAAGAGGAAATCCATCCCCAAAACTAAGAAAAGAGGACATCCATTTTCCTGCCCGAGATTTGAGGTCTGTTGGAGGAGCCCTCCTCCGCGTCCCGCCAACACGAGACATACGCTATGGTGGGATGTGGGAGAGGGCTTTCTCTGTGGTGTCTCCCCAGCTGTGGAATGCCCTCCCCTTGGAGGCCTGACTGGCGGCAACGCTGTTTTTATTCCAGCACCAAGTTAAGACACGGCTTTTTAACAAAGCCTTTGGTGGCTAATATTCACCAAGCCTATACACAGTTTTAATATGTTTTAATTGGTTTTACTGTTTTTAAATTTTGTACTGGTTTTAGCTTATGAATGGTTTAATTTGTTTTCAGCTACGCATATTTATTGTTTTATATTGGTTGTATGATTTTATCTGTATGCTGCCCTGAGAACCTTGTGATATGGGCGGGATACAAATGTCTTAATAAATAAATAAATACATGGTAATTTATATGCATTGATGCAAATTTAGAAATAATATTTGCAATTTTAATAGAAAATACATCTCACCATAGCACAACCAGGTGATCTGTGTGCCTGCTCAGTTTGCTGCCCCAGTGCTAACTGATGAGGGGCAAATGCAAGGCCCCAGCCTGCTTGCTCTTCTTCTGACTCTTTAATTTTAAATTGGACTAGGGCTGGACAGCCCTTCAATTGGAGGACCGTCCTCGGTAGAGTAGGACACCTGGCCACCCCACCTCCATAGAACTGCTCTACCTGATTTCTTCAATCAGGCTGACAGCCATAATTCTGAAGTGTTTTTAAAAGCCAGTAATTTAAGATCAAGAGCATTTAAGGACTCGAAAGGTCAGGGCGGTACCTTTATATGTTGGAGGCCCAGAGAGTGCGAGAATCCCCCAGCTGGTTTTAAACGCTGTACAAAATCATCTTTCATCTTGTTAGAGCAAAGAATGACAGCGGCAGAGTTGGAGCGGTACATCGGCACAGCACGCCGAGCAGAATACGGACAGCAGCCAAAGGAAAGAACAATGACAGATCCAATTTGAGTGAATTTAGTGCTGCTGAGAACCCTTTGGTGTCTGTCAAGGGTGCCAGCAAAATGTCTGAATGCCACGAAACCAAGGTCCCCATCCACCAAGGTCATCCTTGAAAGCCACGAGAATTTCAACATTTTTTCTTTTTTAGCCTGTTTCGTCTTTCCTTTAAAACATTTGTATCGCAAGAAGCTGTGTGAGTTATCTAGCAATGCTCAGCCTTAGAGATTAGTAAGTTTGTCACACACACACAAAAAAAAAAACAAGAGGGAAGAAATATTTCTCTCTCACTTTCAGAAACGAAGAGAACAAAGCATAGTATGTAAACAGCTAAGATTTAGGGCAGAATAAGACACCGCAAGGAACGCAGGTTGGCTGCCAAAATCAGACTAGGGGCTTCTCTAAATGAACAATTTATAGCACATTTGTGATTGGCCACTCCCGGAAGTTTATGGGTTCATTACATAATGTTGTCAACAGCCAGGATGTCTCCTGTGGTTTCCCCCAGTAATCCCGTTTTTAAAAAAACACAGAGATAATCAAATATCTAATTTATGTTGGGATTCATTCCACCACTAGATGGCAGTGTTTCGTTTAAAAGAATAGGCTTCCTTTGAATTTCCTTTTCAGTTCAAAATCATGTGGTCTCCATTGGTAGCTGTCTAAAAGAACCCGTAGTGAATGTGAAAAGACCTGAAGAAAAGAAAGCCAGGTTTTCTTGCAGGTTATTTCCCCCTTAATGTAGAGAGGCTCTAGTTCCCTCTCCTGTCCCCTGTAATGTGAAATCAAGAAATGCAGGATCTGGTTTTATCATGCCATGTGCTCCTCTTCCTGCCATAGCAGCCAGGGATGAGGAACAGTGAGACAGGAAAAAGACAAGAGCTTTAGCTATTGAGTGAAATAGAACGGTAATAAACTGCTTCTCCAGGCTAAACATGCCCAGTTGTTTCAAAGCCCTATGAAGAGAGACTGAAAGAACTGGGCATGTTTAGCCTGGAGAAGAGAAGATTGAGGGGAGAAATGATAGCAGTCTTCAAATACTTAAAAGGTTGTCACACAGAGGAGGGCCAGGATCTCTTCTCGATCATCGCAGAGAGCAGGACACAGAATAACGGGCTCAAGTTACAGGAAGTCAGATTCCGGCTGGACATGAGGAAAAACTTCCTGGCTGTTAGAGCAGTACGACAATGGAACCAGTTACCTAGGGAGGTTGTAGGCTCTCCCACGCTAGAGGCCTTCAAGAGGCAGCTGGACAGCCATCTGTCAGGGATGCTTTAGGGTAGATTCCTGCATTGAGCAGGGGGTTGGACTCGATGGCCTTGTAGGCCCCTTCCAACTCTACTATTCTATGATTCTATGATTCTAAATAAATAAAATATGGATGCAATCCTAAACTGGGAGCTGTAGGACTTCCCCCCTGCCTAAACATGCATAGGATAAGCACCCTAAACGTAATAATGTCGCAGATGATCTGAGCGACTACCTTCACCTGTTCAGGCTGCCCTGGTCTCTACGTTCTTGTCCATGCTGTGGGCCTACTAAGGTTTGTTTGCCCCTAGTGTGGAGGGCCTTCTCAACTGTGGTGTCCGCCATGATGGAATAATCTCCCCGCTGAGATCAGGCAGGTTCCTAGTGAGGGATGCTTCCACTGACAACTAAAGACGCACTTATTTGGCCAGGCATTTCCCTGACAGCTAGCAATGTCAGCCGCTGCCACCACCTCCACCCCCCCCGACTATTTTAGCAAAATTGTATTGTTTTTAGCGTTGTTTCTTGTTTTAACTATTGGTTTTTATTGTGTTTTATCATGCTTTTATTTTGTAAACAGCTTTGGGATTTATTTATTTTTTAAAAAAGAAAGAAAAGCGGTATAGAAATTCTCTGAAATGAATAAATAAATAAATTAGAACAGGCCTGCTGGATCAGACCAAAGGCCTAACAAAACATTAGAGCATCTTATTTATTTATTTATTTATTTATTTATTTATTACATTTCTATACCGCCCAATAGCCGGAGCTCTCTGGGCGGTTCACACTTGTTTCCCCCCGCACCCAACCAGAGACCTATGGCAAAGCCACAAGCAGATCCCAAAGTCAATGTCTTAACTCCTGAATGCTTTTTTTCTATGGAACTGAGTTGAACAACAGACAGGTTAAGTAGCCTGCCTTTTCTGGGCAACTAAAGTTGCTAAGTATTTCACTGAAGACAGAAACATCCTGCCCCCTCAAGTCTATGAGTGTCTCTACATTAAGGGGAAATCACATTGCTTACCCAGGACGCTGTGTTTCTTGCTTCTTTGGCGCGATTGTTATGGGTTGCATTACATGGGCGGAGGAATGACCACGTGCTTTGAATTCAATACTTCTCCTCTGTTCACTTCCATTGAGACAATGGTACCTAGTGGCAGAAGATCAGCTCTTTTCTGGATATTACCACATTAAAATTGGTTCTGTTAATAGTGGGATTTCCAGGGCATAGTGTAGGAGACGTCCTGGTCACTGGCGATATCGTGTAGTGGACCTGCAAACTTCCATGAGTGTGAAATAAATCATGAGTGTGAAATAAACCACTTGTTCAGAAGAGCCTAATATCTATGATGGGAATGCTACTTAAAAACACTGTAGTTCAATTATACAAAAGATCATTCTTTTTCTATAGCAACACTTCCAGCAGTTAAAAGTTAATATGAAGATAATGACATAGAGGTCAAAACCTGGAGTTTGCTTAGAGTGGTTGGAATCCACAGTTCTCATTCCAGCAACAGTGACTCAGCTCTTCTTAAAAGGAGAGGGGGGAACAGACAATTTAGCATGGTAGGAACAGAATGGTGGGTTCCCGTACTCCATGAGAAAATGGGAGTCAAATTCTTCAAGATGGGAGCTAGAATGTTGGGCTCACTGAATACAGGACCTCTGTTTTAAATTGGGCTGCAGCCCAATTAAATACATTTTAAAACCCTCGATCATACAAATTTCAGTTGAGTAATCTATCAACTGAATTTGCATAAGGATAAAAGGTAATATTCCTGATGTTTATTTCTTAGATGTTGCACATACAGATTGCAGCAGGCTTCATTTTACAAGAGGCATTTCTCAATCTGTGTATGTGAGAGTGAGTGAGAGAGGGATTACATGGTGTCATCAACCTCTAGGGCCTCTCCCATGGTTGATGACTTTTATCCCACTTTCAAAAACATTGGAGATATCGCAATAAGGTGCATTATTCCAATTGAACGGTGGTATGAAATGCTGCCGGAGTGCTATAATTCAGCCACTGGAAGGCTCATTGTAACGGAAAGGATAGAAAAGGGAAGTTTTCAATTCAATTCAATTCACGTGTCCACTATGTAAAGGAGCCCATCGTAATCCCGGAAAGAAAACAGAAGCAGAAAGCCCTGGTCAAGATGTGGGATTTCAACCTCGTGTAATGAACCCTCCAATCTCCTCCTCCTGGACTCTCCCAGCCATCATGGAGGTTGTCTGTATGACAGGTAACTGTGGGAGGTCTGGGGTCCCTTTCACCCATAGATTCCCCCCACTTGCACCATGGGCCACACTGGGAAAGGAAACAAAAATTAATGCTGGCTCATTGTATAGCACTCAACAATGCTAAAGAGGCTAAAATTAGCTTGTTATCAAGCAAACTGTGACCCTTTTAGCAACACCATCTTGTTCCTAAAAAAATAATAATCAAGGTAGGGCAGGGGCTGCATGTAGCCTGCAGTTGCCCACCTATGCTCTAGAAGGTCAGAACTCCAACCTCTTAAAAGGGGGGCAGGGAAGAGGCATATTCAGGATGTGGTGGTAAATGGGAAGGGAGAGGATGTGGATCCACTAGATCCATGATCCCCCCCTCCCCAGCTACCAACACAGAGGGAATTTAGATCAGCTCTGAGGCTGATCAAAAAAAATTTTTTTTTTGTAAAGGCAAAAAAGAAAAGAAAAAAGCCCTCTGCAGGCCGATTTTTCCTTCACAAAACACACCTCCACAATTTCTTCCACCCTGCCAGCAAGAGGCCAGCAGGACTTTGCGTAGATTGGAAGCTCTTAGGACTGGGCTTCCGTAGAATAAATAAAGTTAAATATTGAATACCTCTAAACCACAAACGTATTCAAGTACCTGTTTTGCCACCTCACCACAAAAGATCTGGCTATGGGCCATTACGTGGGTGGACCAACAGTTACCTCAATACCTCCCTTCGCCTTGGTGTTGTCAGTGTTAAGACAGCTAAATTTCTGGAATTGATGGCCAGCTTTAAGGCCTGCTTTGCCGGTGAATTCTCTTTTCAAAGCATATACCGTATTTCTTCGATTCCAAGACGCACTTTTTTCCCTAAATAAACAGCTCTAAAAATGGAGTGCGTCTTAGAATCAATGGCGTCTTAGAATCGAAGCAATACGGCAAGAGGAAAAGAGGAAGCTCCTGCAACAGCCTCGAGCCATGCGAACGAGGAGGAGCTGGTTGGGTAAGCGCCTGGTTTTTTGTTAGTCAAATTTATTCGTAAGTCCCATCGATTTCCATGGGACTTACTCGCGTGTCGTCGTCCCCTGGTACACAGACAAGTAAAGAGCGGGACTGAAGAGTTAAGTTTACTCTTTGTTTCAACGCCCCCCCTTCTTCCCGCGCAAACGGCAGTTTCTTCTCTCACAGAGGGAAAAAAGAAAAGGACATAACCATTAGAAGAAAGCGCGGGGCGGGGGGGGGGAGGAGGTTGGCTGGGCGGTGAGGGAAGTATTTCTTTGATTCTAAGATGCCCTTTTCCCCCCAAATAAACATCTCTAAAAATGGGGTGCGTCTTAGAATAAAAAAAAATACGGTAGATTATACACAATTGTATTAGGGGTGTGCTTCGCCTCATTCCCGAACCCCGAATCTGAGTGGAATGCTTCGTCATGGCCCGAATCTGGTTCAGGACCAGATTGGGATATATCGACCCGAAGCAGACTTACCTGAAGATTCCATGCGCACCACCGAACCACCCTTCCTCTGTGAGGGTCACTCTGACCTGTTGTAGTAAATTACTGTGGCCAGAAATGGCCATTTCCAGCTGTTATAGATCTAATGCAATGGACCTCCGGTCAGCCTCACACTGGGCTTCCTGCGTGCTTCGGAAACCACAACACCCACCCTACTTCAGATTCAGAAACCTACCCAGGGTGGGCTGTGACAGTGCCAGGCGCCCTAAGTCAAATCGGGGCTGATTTGGAAGCTCCAAATTGGCCTCTGAGTCAAATTGAGTGGGGGGGGGGGAATGGAGGCAGTGTTCAGCCCTAATTATTATGGCCAACTTTCAAGTAAAGAGGCATTGCCTATAATTACATTTTACAGAGACACAGCCAAAGGCTAAGTTTCATTTTGATAGATTTAGAATCATATTCATGCATTCTTTTTTCAGACCAAATACTGCTATAGAAATTGGGGTGTGGGGTTATGACCTGCCTTTCTTATCCTAGCAAAAGCCCCAAGCAATGCCCTGCTTGGATTACCCCAAGGATACATTTTATACCCATTAATCTTCCCCTTTGTAATCAACACCAGAAAAAGTGTCACTTTGATTAAACAAAAAACTCTGAATTACTAGGACTGCAGTACAATAAATTCTCCTGAGCAACGGTTCAGATTGGTCTTCAGCCTTAATTCTCTGGAGTCTTATTTAATCAAAATGATGTTGCTAATTAAGGATTAAAACCCAGAATTGAATTTTTAAAAAGGAAGATTTCTCTCTCTCATTCACTCCTTTGGGTAGGTCAAGGAGGAAGAATTTGCTTCAAGGAACTAAACCATCTTTTCACCTTCAGTAAAGCTGCAATATTTGGAAACATTCGGATTTAATCCAAAATGCAGATGTATCAGCATAATTTTTTTCAGAGGGTGGGTGAAGAAAGTCAAGAAAATATATTGAGAAAATTATCCCCATAGGAACACAGCTAATACATTTCCATTGATACTTTAATTATCAATATTAAAATATACTGAACTCCCATAAAGCATTTTGTTCTATCAAGCCTTCTCCTCCTACACAAACCCAGAATTAACATCTTGCTTTCCAATGCTTTGGACCAGACCACATGACCAATCCTGAGGTAGGAAGAAAACAACCTCAGAATTAGCCTTTTCCTTTGCTTTCACATTGCAAGGAGGTCTTTCTGAAAACATTCCTACATGAGAAGCTTGCAAATTGGTTACCACATGTACAGTTTTACAGTGTTTTTCAGGATGTGTTTAAACCGAATGACTTCCTCACAACTGTAGACATTAAAAAATGGTACACAGATGGGTACACACTGAACCAGCAATACCCCTGTACATGCTGGGTACACACTGAACCAGTCCTTCAAATCTATCACTTACCCAGATCTTCACTGAGCATGAAATAAATCACAGATAACTTACTTTTAATCAGACTTACTTAAAATCATATGGGCAGACATTTACAATGGCTTCCCAAGGAAAAATTAAATGGAATTTATAAGGCATTGTAGCTACACACCCTTTACTGTCCAGGGACCCAGAAAGAAGCTAGAGTTAGACAATGTGATCATTTATGTATATTTATTACATTTATATCCTGCCTTTCCTCCAAGGACCTCAGGGTGAAGTTTTTAGTTCTCACCTTCCCCTTTTGTCCTCACAACAACCCCGTGAAGTAGGTTAGCCTGAGAGCCGTTGACTGGCTCAAAGTCACCCAGTAAGCTTCATGGCTGACTGGGGATTTCAACCTGGGTCTACAGAGCCTTAGTTCAACACTCTAACTATTACAACATACTGGCTCTTTTCTATTCATATATCCCCCCCCCCATCCAAGATCTCCTTGTCTAAAGATCCAAATTAGTGGTATTAGCTCTTTTGCTAACATATTCTCCTGTGACTTTCAGTAAAGCTTGCCTGGTACACGAGGGTAAACCGTCTGCCTGGAAGAAGCTAGAAAGCCACTTAGGGCGTCTCTACATTAAGGAAAAAACATTTCCACGTTAACTATGGGCTCCTTAGATGGCAAGCAACAGCGACCACATGATTTGTAATTGAAAACTTCTTCTCTGAGCAATGTTCCATAAAGTTCAATGAAAGACTGCCATCTAGTGGCAGAATTAATCCCACGATTATTTTAAATACTGCATTATCTCGCTCTATTTTTTAAAGCGAGATCAGAGGAGGAAGGCATGGAAGACATCCTGGAGGTTAACAACAACATGTAAATGACCTGCAAACTTCCATAAGTGGCCCATCATGGGAGACATCCTGGAGGTTAACAACAACATGTAAATGACCTGCAAACTTCCATAAGTGGCCCATCATGAGCGTGCAATAAATCACTCATGCAGGGAAGCTCTAAGTGTACTCTAGATTCCCCAGAATGGCTAGTCATAAATAACCACTCCGAGGAAAGCAGTAGCAATAACTTGGTGCATGCTGGGTTTACACTGAACCAATCCTTCAAAACCATCACCGTTCATCCAGATCTTCACTTGCATTGAATGGCCCATGTCTGCACACTAATTGCTTCTTAACAAACAAAGTGCTAAAGGAATCAGCTGACGAGAATCATAGAATAGAGTTGGAATCATTTCTTAGGGTTCAATCCTATGCATGTTTAGACAGAAAAAAAGCATACAACTCCCAGTATTCCCCAGCCGGAATACTGGGAATTGTAGGCCTTTTGTTCCTGTCTAAACATGCATAGGATTGCATCCTTAGGAACAAAGAAAGCTGCTTTCTATGGAACAAGACTAACTGGCCCATTAAGCTCAGGATTGATACATAGGGAACACAGGTGTCTTTCCTAGCCCTGCCTGGAATTACCGAGGATTGAACCAGCAATTTTCTGTATCCACGGTATGTGCTCTACCACTGAGCTACAACAGCCCTCTTGGCAAGTTAGTCCAGGTAGTCCAGTTAGTCCAGTAGCCAAGACAGACTCCCAGGTTGTTCACTTGCTTGATGTTTTCTCTCTCTTAAAAGGTGCTTTACATACATCACCTGGACTTCATACAGACAGAAAATGCCTACGTGCAACTGGATTTGCTTCCAACTGCAATGTCTGTGTCTCTGAGCTCATTATTGGTCATGAAGTCTTGTTCTGGCCCAGCTTCAGTTCTGGTGGCTTCGGAGGGAAACCCACTTCGCCTCAGGAAGCCCCAGAAATAGTTGGGGGGGTGGTTCTGCTTGGGCTTCTTCCTAAACCCATGCCCTTGCCTAATAAAAATCAAACACAGCTGCAAGTCCTTTGAGAAAAAACACACCCCTCAACAGTTAGAGCAGCACCCATGGGTGTCATAGTACCTACAGCCAGTTCAAAGGGCACCCATGATACTTGCCACTTCCTGCCACTTCCTATATTATATATACATACCTTGGAATATGTTAGAGCTCGCTTGCTCTCCCTTTCTAGCCTATTTCTATCGCCCCACCATAAGAACGTAAGAAGAGCCCTGCTGGATCAGACCGAGGGTCCATCTAGTCCAGCACTCTGTTCACACAGTGGCCAACCAGCTGTCGACCAGGGACCAACAAAGCAGGACATGGTGCAACAGCACCCTCCCACCCATGTTCCCCAGCAACTGGTGCACATAGGCTTACTGCCTCGGAAACTGGAAGTAGCACATAGCCATCAGAACTAGTAGCCATTGATAGCCTTCTCCTCCAGGAATTCCTCCAACCCCCTTTTAAGCCATCCAAATGGGTGGCCATCACCACATCTTGTGGTAGTGAATTCCATGGTTTAACTATGTGCTGGGTGAAGAAGTCCTTACTTTTGTTTGTCTGAGTGTTTCTCTGCCTTTGCCTCTAGCCCTGCTCTTTCTCTATACCTTTGCCTTCCTGTTTCCCCTTCCCTCCCAGCCTCTAGCTTTGTTATTTCTCCGTCCACCTCTTCACCTTGCTGTTTCTCACGCCTCCCACCCCCTCGCCTTGCTCTGTCTCTCCCTCCTACACCTTTGCCTTCCTATTTCCTCCTCCCCCAGCCTCTAGCCTCAATATTTCTCTCCCCCAACCCCATTTTAGCTCGCTTTTGACTAGCCAGGCCCCCATGGCAGCCATTATACGACTAGCCACATCCTCTGTGGGAGCCATTTTGTGGTGACGTACACAGTACTTCTTAAACTCCTAAATGTGCCCACAGCTCCAGAGGTCGGGGACCTCTGAGTTCCTTTAGGTGAAATATTGGGTTTTCAACTGTTGAGACCGCCCCCAACCAGACTTGCTCTCCCACTGCAACACAGCGAAGCAAGACTAACCAGTTGAAAAAGGACAGAAGCTCCTTTTGTCCATGTTCATCAAGGTTGTATACACTTAAGGGGCACACTATGGCTCTTATTCCTCCTGAGCCCAAGCAAGTGGCAAACAGCCCTATGTAAAAGAGGGCCTCCTGCTCCCGTTTAGCCAAGGTGTGAAGGACGTAGCGCTTATCGATGAAAAAGTCTTCAAAGGGGAAGGCGACGACAGGTAACAAGGCGGTACCTGCAACAGGAAATAATAATAATAATAATAATAATAATAATAATAATAATAATAATATATTTCTTACCCGCCTCTCCGATTGGATCGAGGCGAGGAACAACAATAAGCATAAAATACCTAAAATACTGATTAAAAACATGGTACATACTGTTTAAAAACATCTTAAAAGTAGGGTGACCATATTTTGGAAACCAAAAAGGAGGACAACATGGCCGACACACAAGGAGGCGTGCTCACTGCAACATGCCTAGCCCCCAAGGGGGCATGGCCTTGGTCACAAGTCTAGTTCCACAGCTCACAATTAAGACAACCTTGTTCTAAATAATATCTTAATGTTAAAATCACTGAAATAAAGTACAAGTGAGACATTCAGTGTATCTGAAATTAACATTTGATGGACTGGTTTTGGATTACAACTCCCATTAGCCCCAGCCAACATGGCCAATGGCCAGAAATTATGGGAGCTGTACTTCAAAACATGTGGAGGGCACCAGGTTGCCTATCCCTGGTCAAAAATATTACAGATTAAGGCATCATCTCCATGTGCTCCCATGTCTCAGAATCTCTCTCTCTCTCTCTCTCTCTCTCTCTCTCTCTCTCTCTCTCTCTCTCTCACACACACACACACACACACACACACACCACATCGTAGAGAGAACTGTTTTCAGTCAGTATTTTAAACGAGCCTGCCAAGTACCATCTTTAGAATTCTGACTGGTTTCTACTGAAGTCAGCAGCAGATTTATTGCCTCACTGACATCAGAGTCACCAGCCTCCACTGAAAAGCTAGTTTTTAGTGGAGACAGGCCAAACAGGTGAATGTGAGTGGTGAACCAAAGGCACCACAACCATCCTTAAAACGTTTACCCAATTTGAGGCCAAAGGCTTGCACGTAATGAGTGCTGATTGGATTATTAATATAAACCCCCACTCCATGTGCTCCAGCGGCTTGGAAGCAATTGCTGGATCAAGGGCTATGTGATCAAAGGCAGGAGTTGTCTTCTCCTTTGCTTCCTATCTAGGCAAGCTGGGGAGTAGAGACAGTTCCAGGGCTGGCCCAAGACATTTTGCTGCTTGAAGCAATCCAGAAAATGCCACCCAGCAATCAGTGCCTGGTCCAGTTATTCTTCCTTCTCTAATTCAGCCTTCCCCAACCTGGTGCCCTCCAAATAGCCAATTAAACATGTTAGGATTTACTTCTAAGTAAACACACATTGGATTGTGTGATAAATAGTAGAAAATGCCACAAACCAACTCCCAGCAAAGCTCTATGGGCATTTCAGTACAAAATACTTGATAAAATAAGATTTTTTTAAAATGCAATTAGGAAGTGAGGAAGGAATCTTGCTGCTAAGGGCTACCAATCCCAGGCAGTCCTCTAAATCAGCCTTCCCCAACCTGGGGCCAGTTAAACATGTTGCAACTTGCTTCGAAGTAAATGTGGATAGGATTGCAATGAACTATAGAAAATGCCACTAACCAATTCCCAACCAATTCTCGGGGCAGTTGCAATATAAAATAAAATCACATATATTTAAAAAAATGCAATTAGGAAGCGAGGAAGGGATCTTGCTGGCAAGGGGTGTTCAAACCTATATGTACCAGTGCCAGCCACTCTTCCCCTAAAACAGCCTCCCCAACCTAGCGCCCTCCCAATTGCCAGTTGTGGGACTTACTTCTAAGTAAACACACATAGGATTGTGTGATAAATCCTAGAAAATGCCACACATTAACTCCCAGCAAAGCTCTCTGGGCAATTCAGTATAATTAAAACAAAATGCATTACACAAACAAATATAATATTAAAAATACAACTGGGAAACAAGGAACCTATGGCTCTTTAAACCTATGGCTAAGAGTCCAGGCCAGTCTTCCCCAACCTGGAGCCTTCCCAATAGCCTTGTCCATTACTTGAATTTTTATTTTTGCCATTTGCAAAAGGAGGGATGAAGATTCTTGATAACTCCAGAAGAAAGGTTTCATCTTGTTGGAAACTGGCTTTAAGTCTCTCCCTAATGTTTGGTCTACCTCGCTCCCAAGCTGCAAGTCGACCTGTAGGGCTTCGATTGGAGCGTCCCCGTGGAGGAGACGCTCCAATAGAAGCCCATGGGGGCGGCGCATTTCCCAATCAAACAAACAACCCCCCTCCCGGCTTAAGACCTGCCTTCCTACCTGATCCAATCGCGTCTGGATCAGGTAGGAAGGCGGGTCTTAAGCCAGGAGGGGGGTTGTTTCCTTGTTTGGGAAACGCGCTGCTCTAATGGGCTTCTATTGGAGCGTCCCCGTGGAGGAGACGCTCCAATAGAAGCCCACGGGGGCGGCGCGTTTCCCAATCAAACAAACAACCCCCCTCCCGGCTTAAGACCCGCCTTCCTACCTGATCCAATCGCGTCTGGATCAGGTAGGAAGGTGGGTCTTAAGCCGGGAGGGGGGTTGTTTGTTTGATTGGGAAACGCGCCGGCCGCCTGGGCTTCTCTATTGGAGCGTCTCCTCCAAGGAGATGCCCTAATAGAAGCCCCGAGAGCCGCGTGTTTCCCAAACACAGAAACACCCATCTTGGCTCCCCTGGCTTCTATTGAGGCCTCTCCTTGGTCGCCATGGTGACGACGACCAAGGAGAGGCCCCGATTTCCTGGGCAAAAGGCGGAGGGAGGCCATTTCCGGCCGGACGGGGATTTACCCCCCGATTTCCTGGCATGTCCGGGCTAATCCGGACGTTTGGTCACCGTACTAAAAGCATCCTAAAAACATACTAAAATATCCTAAAATTCTACTGGATAGGCCTGCCGGAAGAGATCAGTCTTGACAGCCTTCTTGAAGGTAGGCACGAGTCAGCTAGAAAAGCAAGATAAAAATGTAATAAATGAAATGTATCCTGGAAGTGCCTGAGAATCTGTCAATTTTTTTGCCTGTTCCCATGAGCATCACTTGCAAGACCACCCATTACAGGCCATGTCACTTCCATGGCAGGAGATGCAAAAGTGGCATCTTTTGTATTCAGAGTAGATCCGGTGTATTCAATTCCCACACCTCCATTTTCATACAGAATCTCCAAGCCGAGTTTGAAAAGCTCTTGGAGCATTTTAAATGTCTGTCAAAGAAAACAGCCATCCCAAACACGTACCCTATTTCTTCAATTCTAAGACACACTTTTTTTCCCATATAAACATCTCTAAAAATGGGGTGCATCTTAGAACCGCGGGTGTATCTTAGGATTTTTTTTCTGTTGGTGGTACTGAAATTAGTGTGCGTCTTACAATCGATGGCGTCTTACAATCGAAGAAATACGGTAATACTAGTACAAGATACCTACCTATAAAATGCAGCAATGCGCAAATATACACCAATCTGATCCGCCCAACTGGGCATTCGGCCAGCCAGCCCATCAAAACGGGTGTCACCATGCAGGCTCCCACAAAGCAGAGATTGATCACGGCTGCCTGGTAATTGTGATAGCCGAGCTTGACAGTGCAGAAAAGGATCATGTTGCAGACAATGCCATAGAAAGTGAACTTTTCACAAAGGTCCACCAGCATTAAGCAAATCATCACCTGGAATTCTTTCAGAAATGTTGAGCCGGTGACACCACCAACCTGGTTGGGTGTGGATTTTCTTCCCTCTTCTTTGGAGATCTGGTCTAGTAGCTGTTCGTCTTGCATGAGTCTTACGTCTAAGAGAGGCATCGCTTAGGGTTGCTGGATAATTCTAGCTTGGAGCAACACAAGTTTTGTGTGTGTGCACTTCAGTACCCCCTTCTGTAATTAACACACAAGTAAGATCTTTGTGTTAAATTCCACACCTTGCCACAACCACTCTCAGAACGTCTCTTATTTTCATGTTTTAGAATCCAAGACATCGATATTAACTTATTTGAGTGCACAACTTTTGCGGAAACCAATCTGTTTAATTAGCTTGTTATGTGGCAAAACAATCTTCCACCACCTCTGCCCACCCTCAAACAATTGCCTATTAAAAATATGTGAATCCAATACAACGTGCAGCAAACTTTATCTGCCTGTTACAGATAAAGGTTTAAATACTGAGGGAGGCTAAAGCACCTCAGCAAAATTCAAGTATTAGGATCGAGAAAATAATGCGGGGCTAATATTCCAATGCTTTAATTAAGCAACCACGAATGAAACTGGAAGCAAAGAGATAAAGACACGAAGGATGCACGTTAGCAGATGAACAATAGCTTATCGTTATTACATTTCTTGCTATTTTTTTTTAGTTAAATTCAGATAAGAAAGTTAATTAGAAAAAAAGAGTATATGCCACTAGATTTAAGTGTAATAAGCAGTATCTCCATCAACAACACTCCCACCAAATAATTGCGATGTGCTAATGAAAAGTAGTGGTGGTGGTGGTTTTGACGGAAATCATCAGAGAGGTCTCCTCCAAGCAAAAGAAATATTTCTCTGTTGCAAATGTGCTGTAGTCTCAACCATTTGCTGGGATTCAGAAGAGAAAAACACACATTTGTGTGTGTGGGTGGCTGGGTGGATGGGTTTAACTGGAAGCAATATGGCCCTTAGTCACATCTGAGTGTGTGTGTGTGTGGGGGGAATAGGATCATTCAGATTCCTGGATCCGAGGTCAGAGGCAACCCCACCTCCTACCCCTCCCCTTCACAGCCTGTACAGAGAAAACCACGCAGGCTGCCTCCTTGAACTCACAACAACAACCTCAGAGTGCAGGGAACGGGGGTGGTGGTTCTGTGCGTGGGGAGAGGAGGGGGCTGAGGAAGGCAAAAACGCCCATCTAGTAAAAATAGCTTTAAAAAAGAAGACGCTAATAATAGCTCTGCATAGGACGCCCATCAGCCTCCAGGTTCGGAGACTGATGGACATCTGAAAAGAATTGCACCCTTCGTGTGAGACAACGGTACAAGGGTGGGGGAAATCTTTCAAGTTAAATTGGTATTGACGTTATTAGATCAACTACATCAAGACTTATTTAGCACCACCTCTTCCCTTCTTGGCCATGCCTCTTCTTTAAAGGAACTGATATGAAGGAGTGCGGGGCAGGATCTACACTACTGTTTTAAAACAGTTTATAACAGTAGTGATAACTGTTGAGGCCCAGGACACACTCCATATACAGTTTTCAAACCGTTTTCAAAGTGTCATATCCCGCTTGGCGTAGATCTGTGTACGTGCTTTGTACTTTGCCTCTGAACTTGTAGAAATTATTTTCCTCTTCACCGAGCAGCTGTTGCTTGTCCCAACGTATTTAGAATAAAGTAGCAAGGCCTCCTTTCAGGCCTCAACCACCACAGCACTTCTTATTTTAGAAATTAAGCACAACGTCCATCGTACCTTGACAGAATATTGGCCTGGGTGTAATGTAGAGAAGCCTATTCCATGTTTTTCTAGTAGTTCTAACATATGAGAATAAGGTTTTATGTAGGACTAAGTCTCTCCTCCTCTCTTCACAAGCTAGACCTGCTTGGAGAGAGCGGGTGGGAAGGCAAGAGAAATATTGGTAGGCCTCACTCTAAAACCTTGTTCATACTAAATTCTTTTTAAAAATAACTTTTGACATCATCACTTGTCTGCGTTTTCCTTGGTCCCTGAAAACACACACAGTGAAACCAACACTGCGAAGTATACGTTTTTTCTAGAGTCCCAGTAAAACTAGCTGGGGCTATTCAAAAAATTCTGAAGATGTTATCATTTCAGTCTGCATTGTCTAATCTGCTTAGTGCCACTTCTGGTTTTAACTTAATGATTTTAAACCCCATTCATTTATTACATTTCTATACTGCCTCATAGCCAAATCTCTCTGGATGGCTCACAGCATGATAAAACAGAATAAAAAAACTTTTAACATTCCAAAATTTAAAACAGTTTTAAGACAAGTTAGATTTGATAAGAAACTAAATCACCCCATGATTTTCTGCCAAATGCCTGGGAGTAGATTAAAGTCCTTACCTGCCATCAAAAAGATGACAATGTTGGCGCCGTGCGGACCTCAGTGGGAAGAGTGTTGCACAATTGGGGAGCCACCACTGAGAAGGCCCTCGCCCTTGTTGCTACCCTCCAAACCTCCTTTAGAGGAGGCACTGTGTAAGGCTTTATAGGTCAAGACCAGCTCCTTCAATTGGGTTTGAAACATACAGGCAGCCAGTGCAATCGGGTCAGAATTGGTATTAAATGCTCAGACCTTCTGGTGCCCATTATCTACACAAGCAGGATATAACTCTTTGAAAACAGCTTGAAAACTGTGCATGGATTGTGTCCTGGGCCCCAACAGTTGTCACTACTGTTATAAACTGTTTTAAAGCAGCAGTGTAGATCCTGCCCCACATTTTGCACAGCTTCTGAACCCATCTTCAAGGGGAGCCTCAGATAATGTGGATTGCAGTAATCTAACTTGGACATTACCAGAGCATAGACAACTTCATGGTTGGCATTATCATTGTGAGGGTAGTGTGCCATGAATGGCAGCATAGAAATTTTTTAACTACACAAAACTAAACAAATAAAAATACCTTTGCTTAAAAACAAAGAAAAGAGCTTGCATGGATAATTCAAGTAGTCGTATAGCCTTGACTGGCTTTGCCAGTCATTGGAATTTCCAACAATACCCTCAAGATCGCTCTAGGAGTCTAGGGGATTGTGGGAAAATAAATAGGGGCTCCAAACCACAGTTATTACCCAGTGCCAGGTAAACTCGGGGCCTATCAAAAAGTACTTGGCCAAATCCTCACCCAGTACATAAGAAGAACCGTGCTGGATCAGTCCAAGGGTCCATCTAGTCCAGCACTCTGTTCACCCAGTGGCCCACCTGCTGTCGACCAAGGACCCACAAGCCAGAGAAGGTGTAACAGCACCCTCCCACCCATGTTCCCCAGAAACTGGTGAACATAGGCTTATTGCCTCTGATACTGGAGGTAGAACATTGCTATCAAGACTAATAGCCATTGATCGTGTAGGATGGCTGCAATTGCTACCTTGTGAGTAAAAAAAAAAAGCCTTCCTTGCTACAGCGCAACCTTGTTCAGAAGTCCTTCCCACAGATTCCAGGTTAGAGCATTGGTATTTAAAACACATCCCGGAAAAGAATACTGGCTCAAAATAAACCCTGGCCTACTCTGTCATTACTCTGACTTTAAGGGGCTGCTTTCATTTGGCAAACCCTGCTCTCTAAGAGTGAATTAATTGGAGAGGCAAGGGCTTTGCAAAGCCAAGACAGCCATCTTGAAATAGGAGTAGACAATGCAAGATTAGGGTGACCATATGAAAAGGAGATCAGGGCTCCTGTATCTTTAACAGTTCCATAGAAAAGGGAATTTCAGCAGGGGACATTTGTATATATGGAGAACCTGGTGAAATTCCCTCTTCATTACAACAGTTAAAGTGCAGGAGCTATACTAGAATATAGTAGTATAGCTCTACTACTATACTAAAGAGGGCAGGGCACCTGCAGCTTTAACTGGTGTGATGAAGAGGAAATTTCACCAGGTTCTCCATATATACAAATGACACCTGCTGAAATCCCCTTTTCAATACAACTGTTAAAGATACAGGAGCCCTGTCCTCCTTTTCATATGGTCACCCTATGCAAGATGCCCCTTCACTCTCCACTGCTCAGTTTATAGAAGGAAAGGTGAGGGAGCCCTTAAGAAAACCCACAAGGCCCATTCCCTGGTTTTGTCCTGTAGCTGTCCAAAAGCAACAGCTAAGGAGACTCAACAAAAAAAGATCATGCCCCCAACCAAAAACTGCTGTTTACCTCTTATCTCAGGCAAGGTCCTTGCTTCTAGAAATTTTTAGGACTGGATACTCTAACAGTAGGAGCAGGCCGCAAATATGGTCTTTCCTGTCTTCCGTTGTCAGCTTCTGACAACTGAAGGCTTCAAAGCTGAAATGCTTCCTGCGAGAGAGGGAGAGAAGCCTGCAATGACTTATGTCCCAACAGAGGGATCATTTAGTGGGAAATCCTTTGCACATTTATTTGAGAGTGAACCCCATTGCACACAGCGGGACTTACTTCCAAGTAAACATGCAAAGGTCAGATCACTGTGACCAAACACAAAGCATGAGACCTGAGCGCCGGAAAGCCGTTCCGAACAACCTCCAGAATTTGCATCCCACATTCACAGCCCCATTTCCTATGGGGTTTACTTTACTCGGAAGCAAATCCCACATAATTCAGATTGGGTTTACTCCTAGGTAGTGCACATAGGATTACAGCCTAATGCTGTGATAGCATGCTCATTTACACGGAAGCAAAACCATTCGAAAAAGGGAGGACTTAACTTTTAAATAAAAATGGAATAGGATTAAGCACTCTGCATATATTTGCATGATTTATTGTGTTTGCAAGAAGAAGGATTTCAGCTGTTTTGCAATGTTCTTAGAAGATCTGGGCAGACTGAAAGGGGGGCAAGTGTGGAAGTTAGGTATACACAGGCTGGAAGGACAGAAGATAGGAACCAGGAGGAGAGAGAGAAGTGCACTGAAGACTTTCCTCTTTGATTTCAGAAGGTCTCGGTCGGTTTGGCAACTTTGATCTTACTAACTGAAAGGGCAGCCCCTATGCTTTTAAGCTTTTCTTTGCAGCCAAACTTGAAGAGAAAGAAAGAAAGGCTGAGAATGTCCTACAGCGGGCAGCTTCATGCCATGTATTTACTGATGGGCAAATGCCTATTGGCGTGACTTGCTTTTTATTATTTATTTTATTATTACATTTATATCCTGTCTTTCCTTCCTCTTGCAAGAAACACATACGTGGTTCTCCTCTATTTTATCCTCACAATAACCCTGTGAGGTAGGTTAGGCTGAGAGTCAACAACTGGCCTAAAGTCACCCCATGAGCTTCATGTCCGAGCGGGGACTAGAATCCAGATCTCTCAAGTCCCAGTCCAATGTTCTAACCACTGTACCAGACTGGCTCTCTTTTTGCATTCTTAGAGTCTTTTTTGAGCACTTGCAAGGAGAAATTGCAAAAAAGGGAGAGGATTAGTGATGGGACACTGCTGTTTCTCAGGAAAGGGAAGTTCTGCCTGGTACTGCCAACTGGTAAGTTTGGGAGAAGACAATGGAAGTCTATGGGGGGAACCAAATATGAGCCCAGACTAAGAATGCGGACTTGCCTAATCCTGGCAACAAGGTGTAGGAATTCCCCCAGTTCAGACTTTGCCCCAATTGCTAGCTAGGTGCAACCCCCCTTTCAGTATACACTTTTTAAAAAGTTTCTAACCAGATCTTTAAGCATATTTACTCAGAACCAAATCCCACTCAGTTCAAAGCTACTTACTTCCTAGTCAGTGTGTTTAGGCCTCAGAATGGTTTCCATCGAGTAACTTCACGCAGCGATGCAGCTCTCCAGGTGGGACTGAGTACCCAAGTCCTGACACCCTGGCCTTGGATACACAAGCTGTTGTGAGCAGGACTGACGAACAGAAGGGACTGGAGCTGGCAGGCAGAATAAATACTTTCAGCAGATTGTTTTTTATGCATGTTTGCTCAGAAGTAAGTCCCACTAATTTCAATGGGGCTTACTTCCAAGTAAAAGTGTGCATTCAGCCTCAGTGCCCCATACATCTGGAGGTTATGTAAGCCAATTGTAATTTCCAGTAGCAGCCTCTGTAGTAAATCTTGTCTAGCAGCTGAAACCATACAATGAAATATTCCTTCCCATCAAGCATTTGTAGGCATAGAGCTGCCATATATATATAATCTCAAGGCTCGTGTGACTTTAACACCTACCTGACATACAGCTGGTGAAAGAATTCTCTGTGTTAGGAGACTATTAAAGGAGGCACACAAAAAGCACAGCCAGCTGTGTTGGTCCACTGAAGGAAAAAAACCAAATCTACAGTAGGACAATATCAGGACCAAACAAATTGTCACTGAACAGTGAGCAAGCTTTTGAATTCTTCAGAACCTCTTCATCAGTTATGAAGAACTCAAAACCTTGGTCCATTTTTGGTGGCATTTTGGTTAGTTCTAATAAAGGTCTTGCCCTACTCTAGGATTTGTTAAAGGGACTAACCACAAAAGGCTAAAAGCTGGCAATTCTTTCTGGACATTACTTGAGAAACTGTGGAACTGGACTTTGGATTTCTACCAGTGTTGGCAAACTTGCTTAAAGTCCAGTTTTCAACTTCTGCTTCCACCCTGGGGATAACCGCAATCTCAATCCTGCAAATTCACAAACTGTACAGAGCCATGAGCATCTTGCAGTTTTGCGGTCTTTCTCTCTTGGGACATTTGTTCACTCAGGTCACCTGGAGCGGGTTGGGTGGGGGTGTCCTTCCAATGCAAATTCCTCCTTTCAGAAGGAGGGATTTTCCTCAGGAGGGGAGGGAACGGTTAAAATCCCCCTCCATAACTGCTGTGATCCCATTACACCCCACCCAGTGGATGCAATTTCATTTTTAAAAACCCTCAAAAACACCTCAGGATGTTAAATGCAAAGATGTATTTCACATCACACCTTTACACAGCTCCAGCCCAAGCAAACCCCACCGGGACACCTGATACCCTGTCACATGACCGAGAGGCCAGGCCATGACCTGCCCACAGCAGTGCAACTGGCAAAAGCAATCATGAGACTTCCTGGCCAGGAGCTGAACTCAACAATACCATAAGAATCAAGAGGACGCCTGTTCCAGTTGGCCTCTGAGGGGATCCTGGGTGTTTGGGTGGTGCAGGTATTTCAGGTGATGTGATAATGGTGAAATAGGACTGGCAAGGGGGAGGAAGGAAAGATTGGGATGTAGAAGAACCTCAGAAATGGATTTATTTATATACAGTATTTATATACTGCTCCTCATTCAAAATTTCAGAGCGGTGTACAAGATAAAATACAATAAAAACAGAATAAAACATCTTAAAATGGATTTTTTAAAAGCAAAATGAAAGGTCAACTGTGAACTGTGGATAGAATTCTGACTGGTTCTGACTAAAACTCGGAACGGATTCACCACCTCACTGACGTCGGAGCCACCAGCCTCCACTGTATGGTGATCTATGGGGCATGCATGGATAGAGCGTAAAGCAATGGATGTGTGAGTGGCACTAGTATGGGCGGTTCTAGTGCAGGCTTCCACAGCCTAGTGCCTCCAGGTGATTTGGACCACAACTCCCATTATCCCCAGCCAGCATGGCCACTGGCTGGGGATGGTGGGAGTTGTAGTCAAACACATCAGGAGGGCGTTGAGCTGGGCAAATGAGTTTGAGATGCTCTTTCTTCCTGATACCTGTACTACTATAGAATTGCATCGGGCCTTCAACTGATATTAAATGGACTGTAATAGTACTTATTTGTAATATGTATTTCACGTACGGAAACATAGGAAGCTGTTTTATACCAAGTTCCACATAGCTTAATATTGGCTACACCACCCTGCCCCAACCTAGTGCCCTCCATCTTGGACTACAACTCCCATCATCCCCCAGCCAGCCTAGTTAAACAATGGAATTCGTTGCCATAAGATATAGCAATGGCCACTAGTTTCAGATGGCTTTAAAATGGGGATTGGATAAATTCATGGAGAAAAAGGCTTCCCATGGCTTCTAGTCATAATGCCTGTTTGCTACCCTCAGTATCAGAGGCAGTATGCCTCTGAATGCCAGTTGCTGGGGAACATGGGCAGGAAGGTACTGTTGCACTCACGTCGTGCTTGTGGGTTTCCCATTGGCAGCTGGTTGGCCACCGTGTGAACAGAATGCTGGACTAGTTGGACCCTTGGTCTGATCCAGCGTGGCTGTTCTTATGTTCTTATACACATCCTGGGCCAGAAATTCCCCAAATAGGAAAGTGCAATTCAGCTGTGCTTCCTGTCCACCCACCTGTGATTCTGAACATCCAAAGCCACTTTCTACCGCTATATAAAACTCGGGTGACCATATTTGGGAAACCAAAAAAGAGGACACCTAGTGTGTGTGTGGGGAAGCAGCTTTCTGAGTCCTGCAGAAAGTACGTTATTCCCCCGCCACCTTAAAGAACCCGATTGGAGTGGAGGAGGGGAAAGGATTTCATTCTGCACCACCACCATCCACTCCAATTGGGGCCTTTTCTATAATGTCCACGAATGACCCACTTTCCCCTTTAAGACCTCAATTGGAGCTCGGGGCGGGGGAATGATGTGCCTCAAGAAAGCATGTCATTCCCTCCTGCCATGCTAATGGCAGCCTTAAAGGGGAAGGTGTGTCATTCCAGGACATTACTAAAAATTATAGAAAATCCCACCTGACACTATGGAAAGAACAAAAACCAGGACAAATCCGGGGAAATCCTGACAGTTGGTCACCCTAATAAAACAGGCACTCACGCTTTGGCATCTATCCATATTCACCAAAGGTTTAAGCCCATTGTAGCATCCAATGGTTGTGACACTATTGTGCTTTTCCATCAGCAGGCACCTGTTTCATTGTTTTATTTCTCTCTCCCTCTCTCTTTTAAGCCTCAACCCAAACATATATAATTATATCTGTGCTAGGCAGTTTTTCATATGTTCACCGGCTCTTGTCTTATTGCACCTATTTGACGGTTTTATAATTCAGAGGTAATTGCATTGCAATTATTTTTCATGATGTATGGTGAAGTTTTATACCGTGCGGTTGGCAGATATTCTTTACGACGTTGTTTTCTCTAATGGGTAAATTAGACCTAGTTCTATCATATAGAAAGATGGCTTTTTAAAAATCCTGTGACAAACTATAGATTGGAGAAAGCACTCAAGATTTTTCTCCGACCCCACCCCCTTATCTGCCAGAAAGAAAAAGAAAGAAAAAGAAAAAAAAATAGTATGTAATTGGGTGATCAAGTTGTGCCTACAACTGAAGTATTCAGATTTGTGGGACTGGTTCTAGCTGTTCTCTGATTTATTTATTTATGTTGTAGATTGCATTTATACTCCGCCTTTTTTCCTCCAAGGAACCCAAGGCTGCGTACATAATCCTCCACTCCATTTTATCTTTACAACAACAACCCTACCGGTTGGGCTGAGAGTCTGTGACTGGCCCAAAGTCACCCAGTGGGTTTCATGTCTGAGTGGGGACTAGAACCCGGAACACCCAAGTCCCAGTCCAACACTCCAGCCACTACAATACACTACACTGAAAATGATGGATAGTGTCCATTCCCAGGCTGGACTCACATAGGGCCTGGTCAGACAACACACTAAGCCATGGTTAGGCCGCTAACCCTTTTGCAGCAAATGGTTAGTGAGTGTGGTTAAACCGTGGTTATGTAGCCACCCTGGTTAGGTTTAAATGTTTTATCATTTTCTAATACACAAACAAACACAAACAAACACATAAACATTACAGAACGTAAAATCAAACATCAACATAATAAACATAAAACCCCTACACAATTAAGATGGACTTCTGATTCTCTCCACAGCAAAAAATATGTAACAATATTTTCTCTCACTCTATTATTTATTCCTAACCATGGTTAGGAATGGTTCACATGACATGCTAAGCCATAGTGTTTAGCTCAAAATGCTTAACCACCGTAGCTTAGTGTGTCATCTGAACAGGGTCATTGAGAACCAGGGAAGGAAAAATCTTCCTTCATTGCAAACGTGTTGCAACCATGTTTTTATGAGGGGAGCGCTGTAGCTCAGTGGTAGACCACATGAGTTGCATGCTGAAGGTCTCAGGTCAAATCCCTGGAAACTCCAGATAGGACTGGAAAATCTTCTGTCCAAAACCCTAGAGAGCTGCTGTTAGTCAGAGCGTCATCACACAGGGGAAAAATCATGTTTCCTTACTATCGCTTCTCTGCCCCTGCATTTGTCCCTCATTACTTCCTCTTATGCCTGGAAGGGGAAAAAGAAGTAAACAAAGACCACGTGGCCCATTCAGGGGCCATTTTAACCATGCCACTTTTTCTGCACACAGCAGGAGATCGCAGCACATTCCGTGTTTTTTTTTTAAAAAAAGTTGGATTAAAAGGGGTCTATTTTGTGATGGAAAATCACGTTGAAGCAGCAGGAGGTGCGCGGGAGGCAGACGACGTTGTCTAAAGGATGCGCGCACATCCGTAAGTGGGCAGTAGTTAGTGTGTGATAGTACTGTGGACAATACTAAGTTAGACAGACCAATGGTCTAGCCTGGTATTATTCAGCTTCATATCTTCCATATAACTACATTGCTTTCATGGGTCAAAAATTCCCTAGTTTAAATTTTGGAGTCAAATCTAGCGATTTCAGGAAGGTGGAAAAGCCGCCTCCCAATCTACATAGACTATGCAAAACATTCACTGTTCCCTCAGTCTTGTCCAGCACGGGATCATATAATGAGCAGAATGATATCAAAAAGCTATTTAACCCCTCAAATTTAGCTACGTGATGACATCACTTATGGCAAGTGAGGGCAACGTTTTCTTGCAAAGAACTGTGAAATGAGAAGCCCATAAGGAGAGCATGAGGGCAATAGCCCTCTCCCTCTATTGCTTGCCAGATGCTAGTACTCAAGAGACATACTGCTGCTGGTCCTGGAGGTAGCATATACATAAGCGTGCGCAGCACATTTCATTAGGGTGTGCACCCAGGGGATTTTTTTTTAGAAGGCAAACATTTATTGAATATCAGTCATAAAGGATATTCTTTTTATTCTTTCATTTATTAAACACTGTAGGCACTGATGCCCTACTCCACAGCCAGAGGGCAGGAGGAGGACCGTTCCTACTGTGTTTGGACCCCCTATGGATCCCTACTCAATGCCCTCCTCAATTCGCCACTTATTGCTTGAGACATTAGGGTGTGCCAGGGCACACCCGGCACACCCCTTGCGTACACCTATGACCATATAATCATTGACAGACTTTTCCACCATGCGTTTGTCTAACCTGCTTCTGAAGCCGGTAAGCTCATGGCCATCACCACATCTTGTAGTAGCGACATCCGTAGTTAACAATGCCTTGCATGAAGTACTTCATTTTGTCTGGCCTGGCAAAAGGACAGTGGGGTACCTTTTAAGATTCATGTTGGAGAGATGTTGGCTCTAAAGTTGGAGGAGATCATCATGGTGCTCTCCTTTGCAAGAGGACCACACATAAGCTCATGTTAAAACATTCTGAAAGTGTGAAGCCTGAAAAGGACAAAAGGAGGTTAGGATCATGGTGACAAACCCACCCTGGATACCCTTGAGTTGATTGTCTGTTTGGGCAAGTTCTACATGCTCATTTAATGCAACCAGGCATCCTGTGTATCAGTCACACAGATCCTACAGGCATACAGCTTGTGTACAGCTTGCAGGAAGGGGCCATAGCTCACGAAGCCTATATACGCCAATTACTGGTGAATATGGACAGGAGGGTGCTGTTGCACCCATGTCCTGCTTGTGGGTTCCTGGTTGACAGTTGGTTGGCCATTGTGTGAGCAAGAGCGTTGGATTAGATGGACCCTTGGTCTGATCCAGCACGGCTTTTCTTATGTTCTTAGTGGTAGAGCACATGCTTTGCATGCAGAAGATCCTAGATTCAATTCCTGGCTTCCCCAGTAGGGTTAGGAAAGAATCCGAGCTGAGATCTTGGAGAGAAGTTGCCAGACAGTGTCCACAATACTGAGCTAGATGGATCGATCGTCTGACTCTATATAAGGCAGGTTCCTATTTTCCAAGTCAGCTTTGGATTGGAGAGTAGAAGGCATGTGCTTTTGGATGACGGTGGGAGGCAACTTTCAGACCCCAATTTCTCTGAGTCACTTGTGACTTTGAAGAGAGGCAAATGTCATTTTGTAGTTGAAGATGAGTAAAAGTGAAATAGGAGGGGGAGAACTATATTTCAGATTAAATGGTCTCCAAGCAGCAACACTCATATTTGGCAAAGAGAAGGGGCAAACATTTATATGTGTACTTTTGTAAACCACCCAGAGAGCTTTGGCCATAGGGCGGTAATATAAATTAATTAATTAAATAATAAATAATACACACACAGAGCCAGTTAACTAATGGGCATCATTGGTGGAGTTGACAATAGGATCCTTGGCCTGGTTCACATGACACAACAACCCACCATGACTTAATTTATCCACAGAGGTTGTGGTGTTACATTGTGCCCGGTGCCCACAGGCACCATTTTTCCATGGCATCTGGCTTGCCAGGGCTTGTCATGTCATGTGAACCCATGGCTTGTTTTAGGGTTATTAAACCATGGTGGGCTGTTGTGTCCGTACACTTGTACTAAAAATGTATAGACCCAGGCCTTAGCTAGACCTAAGGTTTATCCTGGGATCGTCCCGGGGTCATCCCTGTTCATGTAAATGATACACAGGGGATCCCGGGAGCAGGCAGGGACAACCCCGCGACGATCCCGGGATAAACCTTAGGTCTAGCTAAGGCCTCAGTATGGCTACCGAAACACTGAACAGGAGATGTGTCCTTTTCTGCTAATTAATTAATTAATAATTATAATTAAATAAAAATACTGTGCCAAGGTAACATACTGTCTTCTGCCTTTTTATTATTAATTGCACAATGTATTCTGCTTCTTTTTAAACCTTTATTTTTTTAAAAAAAATCACAAATCTTACAGCCATTTTCTAATCATGGGGGCAACAAAACAGTACAAAAAACCTATATTGTTTAGCTTCTGAGATTTTATCAGAGGTCCACAGACGTTTAAAGCGTATTTGTCAGTCATAGGGCCTAGAAACTTGTGGGTTTGTTTGTTTTTAAGTGAAAGTTAAGATACTCAGGGATCTGAATTCTGTGCTCAGTACATCTGCCCTTTTTCTACACTTAACTAAATTCACATCACACAGAGTACATTGGTAAACACCTGAATGGGATATGGAATAGATATGGGGAATCCTATACATGATCAACTTGCAATATTTATCTTGTTGATTCTCAGTATTTAGTTTCAGGCTTGATGTAACAAATATCAGTACATTCTAGAAATCATATTGTGTTTTCCAAAGCTTCCTTTTTATTTTGATGCATATGATTTCCAAAATAATAATAATAATAATAAAATGTTTTTATCAGAAATGTGCATTAAAAAGAAGAGCTGAGCCTTATTTAAAGGCAATTTAAGCCTAGATAAAACACAAGAGCAATTTATTGCTTTTAGTATAAATGCTTTATAATTGGTTATACACTTGGCAGCTCTGTGTTTGAATGATTGAAATAGATAGATTTATATTTACCAATGCTGCCACAACATATGCAGGCAAATCTAGGGTATCCATATGAAAAGGAGGACAGGGCTCCTGTATCTTTAACAGCTGCATAGAAAAGGGAATTTCAGCAGGGGTCATTTGTATATATGGAGAACCTGGTGAAATTCCCTCTTCATCACCACAGTTAAAGCTGCAGGAGCTATCTAGAGTGACCAGATTTAACAGAGGGCAGGGCACCTGCAGCTTTAACTGTGGTGATGAAGAGGGAATTTCACCAGGTTCTCCACATATACAAATGACCCCTGCTGAAATTCCCCTTCGAAGCCAGGATGCTGGGGTTGGGGGGCGGGGGGGGGGCGGATTCAAAATGGCGTGCCCAGAAGCTGCTCTCTCAGAGCGGTTTCCGGGTGTGCCATTCTGAAGCCGCCCCCCAACCCCAGTGTCCTGAATTCGAAGCCAAGAGCGGCTTCCGCCCTGGTGCTGGCTTCGAAGCCAGGACGCTGGGGTTGGGGGGCGGGGCGGTGGCTTCAGAACAGCACGCCCAGAAGCTGCTCTAGGAGAGCGGCTTCCGAGCAAGCTGTTCAGTGCCCTCCTTTGCTTGGTGCTCTAGGCCGCTGCCTGAGCTGCCTCTATGGCAGGGCCGGCCCTGAATACAACTGTTAAAGATACAGGAGCCCTGTCCTTTTCGTATGGTCACCCTAGGAAAATCCTACGCATGCTTTTTCAGAAGTAAGTCCTATTCGTTTGACTAGAACTTCCTCCAAGCCCAAACATAGGTCTACAACCTCAGGAGCACAGCAGACTGTGGAGAGCATTTGCTGGCTACTGGCAAGATTGTGCCCCTTGAAATCAAGTGCACTACAAAGGCTGGCTACTTGCTTCATCTTCTGTCCAGGTGTGAAGTATTGGTAGGCAATCTCAAGGCCTCAGATCTTGCTTCTTCTGGTTCTTTATCTTTAAACTGGCCTCGGAGTGGATGGCCCTTTCAAACAGAGGACAGTGCTCTGTAAAGGAGTACATATAGACATGCTAGTCCAGTGGTCTTCAACTGGTGGGTCGTGACCCAAAAGTGGGTTGCGAGAGCAGTCCAGGTGAGTCGCAACAAATCTGTTGCCGCCATTTTGGACATGGAGAAAATTGCGAAAGTGGGTCCCATGTTGCAGGCTGGGAGTCCTAGGTGGGTCTCAGGCCTGAACCAGTTGAAGACCACTGTAAGGGCGACCACATGGAAAGGAGGACAGGGCTCCTGTATCTTTAAGAGTTGTATAGAAAAGGGGATTTCAGCAGGTGTCATTTGTATGCATGCAGCACCTGGTGAAATGCCCTCTTCATCACAACAGTTAAAGCTGTAGGAGCCCTGCCCTTGTGACCAGATAAGCAGTTCTAACTGACTGTTGCATAAATTAAGTATGATTAGCCAAGTATATTTTATAACCTTGGCAAAAAAAAAAAATATCTGCACATTACACAATAGTTTCAGGAAGCAATTGATTGTCATCTTATCAGAGTTTATTCCTGGAAATACAGGTTCTTACAAGTGCTAGAAGCTATGTTGTAAAAGTTGAATGCTTCACCAGTGAATTCCAAACTATTATCCACTTCTGGGCCATGAAACAATAGAATCTGGGTTGTGCAAGGATTAAAAATTGCATCAGGAGACATGCTCTTCGTAGATGTGTAGGAAGGGTGAGATATGGCCAAGACCTAAGCAAGTTCACTCCTCGGGAAGTCTTGCTGAATTCAACCTTAAGCACCTGGTGAACTCAGTGGGATTTAAAGTGCTGAAATTTAACTGGATCATGTTCATACTTATTTAACATTGTAGCCCATGCCTAAAGAACAGTTGGGTTTTAACATTATTTTAAACTGATGTGTATTTTACTTTTGTTTCTATCTGTCCTGTTTCTTTGTAATGGCTTTTGCTACACAAATAAAATCAATTTGTATTGTACTGTATCATTGTCGCCATCAGCGTTATCATCAAAAATACTAGGGATGTGCTCCGCTTCTAATCGGACCGGAGAAGCAGTAGCTGAGCGGGGGGCTTCGCCTGCCCTTAAGGCGGAGGCGAAGAGGATTGGGGGGCCGGCGGAGCGTGGCGAAGAGGATCGAGGTGAAGGCGGATCCTTTGCCTCGATCCGGAGCTCCGCCGGAAAGGTAAGTGGGGTTTACCGGGCCCTGCCGCTGTCGCCCATGCGGCGACAGCAGCAGGGCCCGGTAAAGCCCCCCGCCCTCCTCTCCCTTACCTGCCTCCGTCCGCGGTCCGTCAGCGTCTCCAATTGAGCCCGTGGTTCCAGCAGGAAGTCTGGGCCGCACTTGCGGCCCAGACTTCCTGGTGGAACCGCAGGCTCAATTGAAGACAGCGATGGACCGCGGACGGAGGCAGGTAAGGCCCCCTCCCCCTTGGTCCCTTACCGGGCTCTGCCGCCGTCGCCGCATGGGCGGCGATGGCGGCAGGGCCCGGTAACCCCCCCTATGGGGGGGACCGGAGCTCCGATCCGGATCTGGAGCTCCGAGCGGAGCAGAGTGGGCACAGGCGGAGTGGGGGCGGGGCAGAGCGGGCCGATCCGAAAATGGCGGATCTTAAAGTGAAGCGGAGTGGGGGGTCCGTGCACACCCCTAAAAAATACATTGTGTTTTAATTAGCAGAATATGGGAAAGGGCTATGTGAACAGGCTCAGACTCAGTTCTTAAGGGCTCCCAATAAGTTTTATAGAGATGTGACCCTTCCTCCTATTATGAACACCGGGAGTCTTCACGGGTTGAGGAGCAGGCTCCGTCTGCACAGCAGTGGCACCCTTTTGAAAGGACCTCTTAATTTTATTTATTTAAGCCTTCTTTGGGTGTTCTAAACCCCTTTCTTCCAAGGTAGTATGCAAAATGGTTCCTAGGCCTTTGCTAGACCTACCAGTAAATCCGCGACAGACAAGGAGAGACCCCGCGATGCAAGTATTGTGGGATGTCTCCCTCGTTTACACGTCAGGTGAGGCTGTCACGCCCGCCATTTTAAAAAACTTTTAAAGGGGACGACGCGCATGAGCGATCGTGCGCAAAGGTAAGTGTGTGTGTGTGTGTTTTAAAAAATGGGTTTCCCCGCTCCCCCACCCTGCCCCCGATGAGTGCAGCACTCCTGGGGAATGCTGCACCCCGGGCGCGGCTCCCGGCTCTGTGCCAGTAATCATGCGGAGCCGGGAAAAGCCACGAAAGTGGGTCACACGCTCACAGTCTCGGGCTCAGCCTGAGACCGTGGGAAAAAGTGGGCCCAAAGGGGTAGGCTATATCTCGGGGCCAAGGAGAGTTGATCCCTGCCTGAGCCCGGGATCCCTTGTGCATCATCTGGGATTTAACCTGGTCTAGCAAAGGCCCTAGTTGATCACCTATTTATTTATTTAAGGTTATTTATGGGTTGCTTACAAGCAAAGAAATATCTAACCAATATACACAAATACAGTATAAGATCATAATTAAATATTGTGTATTATTAATGTATTCAGAATACAATATCACCTGCCTAGGAATGCTTGCTGAGAAAAGCGTATTTTCAGTAGGCACTGAAAACCCAGAACGGTGGGTGCCAATCTAATTAGTAGTCATTGACCAAATCCAGACCAGGTTATCTTCTGCAAGTTTGCTCCATCACGTTCCTTCTAATCACGACCTTCCTTTGGCAGTCCCATAAGGATGCACTGCATACATACTGCACATATTTCCCAGAAAAACATAACCCAGCCCTCTCAAGGACAACATACTTCAGACTTTGCAAGCCATTAACTAATCCAACAATCAGCCCAAATATAAGAATGGCATCTGGTGTTCACATTTCCACATTTTAGTAGTATGGTGTCCCATCGTTCGAAAAGAATTCAAATGAATATCAACATCTGATTATATACACAACAGATCCACCATGAAAGATTATGTAGGACTCTGGTGTATCATGAAAAGGGAGCAAGCCGGCGCACTGTCTTTTGCAATTAATTGTTTCTGGAAACACAAAACTTTTCCCTGAACTATAAAACGATAATGTGCTAAAATATTTGAGCAGCAATGTCCAGTTCCTTTCATGGCCATGGCTTATCTTTTGGTGGTTTCGTTAGTTATGACCCTAGCCTACACTTTAACTGTGCTTTAGGGAGGTGGTGAATATCGCTGATGTGCGATTTCTAATGTGTGAATAGCATAGATCTACATTTGTGGGAAAGTATCCTGAGGATATGCAGATGGATGGGAGATATTTTCAGTGTTTTGGTGGTGGTAGTGGTGGTGAGCAGTTTGGAGATCTGTTGATTGCCTGATACTGCTTTAAGCCAGTTTCACATCATAAAATGTCTCCTCCACCCAGTGGAGCTGGGCTGTATTCCGATTAGGGATGCACTTTAAATGGGTAACATGATGCAACTTTAAGCCAATTTCAAATTGTAGCATGGCTCTATGCAATGCAGGCTGGTGGCTCTGATTTCAGTGGGGCTGTGAATCCATTCTGGGTTTCAGTCAGAACCAGCCCAAACTCTAAAGGAACTATCCAAAATGCTGGAACTACTTTTGGGGCAATATTCAGCACCTTGGATAGCTCCTTTGGCATTCTGTGTGGTTCTGACTGAAACCCAGAATGGATTCTCAGCCCCGCTGAAATTGGAGCCACCAGCCTCCACAGCATTTTTGTCCCTAAAATACAATTATTATTATATAACTAAACAAAAAGTTTCCCAGTGGAGAACAAGATGCAGCTGTAAGTTAATTTTAGATCATAACACACATTCATGCTTCCAAATGTAATTTATTATTGTGGTTTTTATGCTTTTGATGGTTTTAAATTTTTAAATTTGTTTTTAATGTCCACTGTTTTTAACCTTTGTAAACTGCCCAGAGAGCTTTGGCTATGGGGAAGTATATAAATGTAATGAATAAAATAAATAATTAAAATAAATAATATTTATTGATTAGAAATACGCTTCAAGTGGTGGATATAGTACAGTTCCTGCAGAATGAGTTTCAGCTTCAATGTGCATGCATCAGGTGCCTCCATAAAATCCTTGCACAATGTGCATGCACAATAGTTATTCTCATCTGCATGATGATTCAAAGTAATGCACGAATATCGATGTATATCTAAGACAAGCATGAGGAAAGATGGACATGTTTGTATAAATGGAGAGGTTTCACACACTTTTGGCAACTGGGTTGAAACAGTCTCTTGACCAAGAAAAATATATTCTGCTTTCTCTGCTGTGGCACCCCGGCTGTGGAATGAGCTCCCCAGAGAGGTTCGCTTGGCGCCTACATTGTTTTCCTTTCGTCGCCAGCTGAAGACCTTTTTATTTTATTTTCTCAGTATTTTAACACCTAATTTAACTTAAATTTAAACTCTTCTGCTTTAATTTCATATTTTAACCTATATCAATTTTTGCTATGTGGTTTTATCCTGGTCGTGCTTTTTATATTGTATTTTGTATTTGTGTTTTTAAATTGTTGGTTGTTTTATTATGCTCTTCATGGTTTTAATTTTTGTGAACCTCCCAGAGAACTTTGGCTATTGGGCGGTATAGAAATGAAATAAATAAATAAATACTTGTACATGAGCTACCTGTGATTTCTTCTTTTTGCAAGCGAGGTTGATTATGTGCAAGTCTGCAAAGTGTTTAACACTTTTCAAACGTGCTGATTGTCTTTCGCTATCTTCCTAGGGGATGACTTGCAACTTAATTTGGATCCATCAGAGGCTGCTAATGTAGATGATGTTACTAACGGCATCTCTGAATACATGGAAGCAACACTTTTTAATTTGGACAATGTTTGCCAGTTAATGTACTAGTAGGTAAGCTTTCACGGGCCTTGTTTTGTATCTCCTAGCAGAATATTCATTTCAGGGCCAAATGTCTCTTTATCCTTGACTGTAACTGCAAAATTGTCATGCTGGAACTACATGTTACCTAAGATACACGGTGGCTACCGCTGAAAACAATAGCCCAGTGTCTTGTTGCTCTTCTCTTCCCATAACTTCCTAGTGAAACTGAACATGTCAGGCGATGCCATTACATTGCGGATCTCCACTCCGCCTCTACTCCATTTCATTGGTTGCCAGTGGCAGGGATGGAAAATCTCATAGTGTGATGATGTTAACCAACTCAAGTAATAATTTTCACAAGATATGATGCAGGACGAAGAGTCCTAGGGATGCCATTTTCCACAGCAGCTCTGTGTCACTCATAACATCCAGTTCTAGCATGAACATAAATGTGTTTTTCATTGTGGAAGCTTTCAGATTAAAATCACATATGGTCCATTTTCCTAACCAATTAGAAGGAAACTTGAAATGTTTTGATTGTTTCCTTAGGACTGGCCATATTCATTTTTTAAGAAGGCTGTTGGGAAATAGAAATAGAATAGTTATCTCTACAATGTTTTTTAAAAACCTTCTTCTTTAAGGCAGGGTGTACATTACTGCTTTAAAATTGTTTATAACAGTAGTGACAACTGTTTGGGCCCAGGACACACTCCAGATACAGTCTTCAACCCATTTTCAAAATGTCCTATCCTGCTTGGTGCAGATCTGGCCTCAGTTAAAGTTCTGGGTTTAGCATGTGTGCCACAAATGTATCATAGTGGCATATATTGGTAGAACCCTTGACAATTTCATGCCACCTGGATGGAAAACACAGAAGTTACAAGCAGAAGAAAAGCAGGCGTGTCTCCCAATGAAAGCAAAGGGTGTGTCTCCCAATGGGTGCCTTTGTTAGTTGCCTTGAAAACAGGAGTCCTTGCTTGAAATTTGGCAGGCCAGATACTGGGTAGATAGGTCAAGGGTTCTTTTTTTATGTTCTGACTTTGAGTGTTGCTATTTCTCAGAATCAGGATGTGAAATCATTTTGCTTGATCTCATGTGTTCTTGCAACAATTCCCAGTGTGAAGCTAGTTGCAGATAAGAAAGTAAGGCCATAGCTAGACCTAAGGTTTATCCCTGGATCGTCCAGGGCTCAAACCTGTTCATCTAGTTGACACACAGGGGATCCAGTGCTCAGGCAGGGGCGAACCCTGGATGATCCCAGGATAAACCTTCGGTCTAGCTGTGGCCTAAGTTTAAGGAAGAGGACTGCATGCTTTCCCTTGCATGTTCACAAATACAATGACTAGATGCTTATTTCACTAAATGAAAAGTGGAAATTCACAGAGGAGGCCTGGCTGGAATATCCCTCAGGGGAGAAGGTCCCTATGGCCTTCCCTTCCCATTGTTGGTTACAGCCCTGCTCTGAGACTCAAGTCCAAAGCTTGTTGTATTGACACACAGATTCTCAGTGCTGAGCATATCTCCTCTTAAGAAACACACTGGGAAAACAGTGAGAGCCAAAAAGCCACACTGCTAATTCCAAGGAGGATCTGAGCATGTGTTGCTTGAACCCACTAGTCTGTTATATAGTTCAGACTGGTTCTGACTGAAACCCAGAGTGGAATCACCACCTCACTGACATTAGAGCCACCAGCTTGCCCTGCTTCTGCATCATTCTGGTCGGTCCTCAGCTGTCATTTGGAACCACAGGCCTAAAGGCCTTGTAGATGCCTTGAAGTAGTTGATGACGGAAAGTACTTTCCTATCACACTTGTTCAACAGCATGCAAGGAAGACTGACGCAGGACCCAATGTTATAAAACTTCTTTCTAGCAAGAAAGGAGGGCTGGGGGAGAAGAATTAAGCCCCATTAGTAAAACCAAATTTATCTGCTTCTCTTTTTAAGTGTAGGCAATGAATTCTCAACACTGTCACATCCCCATCTTAAAGGTTAGTGGCTGTAATTATTATTTTTTATTTTTTTATTTATTTTTAAGCATCAGTGCCTAAGACTTGAACTTTCCATTTGACAGCAGGATGTTCATTTCAATAAAAATCATTTGTTATGTTTCCATTCCAAAGTTTCTTATTTTCTTCCCAAGATGATAGCTTGGTATTTCTTTTTATACATCATGTCAGCAGCAGAGCTGACAGCCCCCTGCTGTTCTCTGAGCCCTCCCTCGAAATGTTTGTGGCTTTCTTTGTTGTCATTGTTCAAGGAAGTTTGGTGTGTCTCACTCATCCTAGGTTCCCCGGCTCGTCTCTCCACCTCCGTGATGACACACAGAAGGCTGATGCCTTCTACTGAGTCAGGCTGTTAGTCCATTCTCTACACCCATCTGGCCTTCCTCATAGTGACGCTCTCCAGATGTTTTGGAACGTCATCACGTGGGGAAAACCGCATTTCCTTACTGTCACTTCTCCGCCCCCGCGTTTGTCTCTCATTACTTCCTCTTTTGAAAGAGGAAGTAAACAATGTTCATGCGGCCCATTCAATGGGCCATTTTGATCCCGCAGCTTGTCCTGCACACAGCAGGAGATAGCGGCAACTTCCGCCTTTAAAATAAAATGATCCTACTGGGGTGTTTCTTTGTGGCGCGAAGAAGGCTAGAAGGGGTGGGAGGCGCACGGGAGGTGGATGTTGTGAGAGGGACCTGCGAGCATCTGTGAGTGCCTAGTAACGAGTGTGTAATAAAATGCTCATCTGATGAAGCTCTTGGACTACAACACCTTCTCATTGTTGGCATCCACCCTCTGGAATGCTTTCCCACACATGTTTCAAGAGCCAGAAACTGAGACAATCTTCAAACACCTCTTGGAAACATATTTGTTTAAAGAGGCTTTCCCTGACCTGTGGTAGGCCATAACACTGCCCTGCCTTTTTGTTATTCTTTGCTGTAATATTTTTAAAACTATTTATTATTTCATATATTTTTATATATGCATTTTAATATCAACTGCTTAGAGATTTTATTATATTAAGCAGTGTGAGTTTTTTGTAAATAAATGAGGGAGCAATCCTATGGGCCCCTAGCAATTGTCTGAGGAGCCATAGGATATTGAGGAGGCAGCGCTCTGACCTCTCGCAGCCGGCAAAGAAAGATTAAAAAGATAAAAAGAAAATATGAACGATAAAAGGAAGGACTTCTTCACACGGTTCATACTTAACTTTGCTACCACAAGATGTAGTGACGGCCATCACTTTGGATGGCTTTAAAAGGAGTTTAGATAAATTCCTGGAGGAGAAGGCTATCTATGGCTACTAGTCCTGATGCTAAGTGCAACCTCCACTATCAGAGGCAGTATGCCTGTTGCATAAATTATGCCAAATCCGAGTGCACCAAAGTCCAATATTGAAACACTCACGAAAGATCACAGACGAGGAGTTGGGCACCAAACGTTTATTCTCGAGAATAGGTGATGACCTGGCGCTCACTCAGCAAAGGCAGGGTCACACGGCGCTGAGGCAAGACAATAGCTTATATACTTCCATGCAGTGGTCAGAAAGGGAATTTCAGCTGAGATTACTCGGCCACCATTGCCATGTGGTTTCCCAGGTGTGCTTTGCACCTGTAACCCCTCCACTATTGATGACATGGCTAGGGGGCAGTCCTGAGTTTAACTGGTCAGTGTCATTTGAAACTGACCTATGGTGTTAAAGTGCACCTAAGCGATGTCTGGGCAGCTAGCCGGTGGAGTGGATTCGGCAGGATTAACTTAATCAGTGTCCTCTGAAGCTGCCAAGGCTAAGGGGCTTGATGTGTGCCTGCGTGCCACTTGCACAAGGGTAAATGTGCAGAAATCATAAAAGGAAAATTGTTAAGGACAAAGAAGGCAACACATTCACCATGCTGCAACAAGTCAATGCTCAGTTTTTAAAGTTTTATTCCAGCTCTATTAAGCAGTCAGGATTCCTGATGCAGAGTCAGTTCAGGCTTTTCTTTCCCATCTCAATTGGATATGCAGCAAAGGAAGCTCCTAGCTGAACCTTTACAAAAGGATCAATCTCTCCCTGCTCAATGTTGATGTCAGGATCGTCACTGCTGCACTAGCTAACAAAGTTCAAGAAACAACACCAACGTTAATTCACCCCGACCAGGTAAGGCACATACACACCAGGCAGGGAGCAGGAAATTCAAGGCTATTGGGAAACCTAGGGCTTGTCTATACAGCTTGTTTACTCCAGCCTAAATGTGCATATTCGTGTTTCAGGTCACATGATGCAGCTGTCCATTTGCTGTAGCGCCAGGTTTTTAACATGATAATGCGCATATTCGCATTCACGATTTACCGCGGCTTTTAGATCACATCCGAGTTTGCACCACGTTATGGTGATGTGTTTGGGGGGAGTTAAATGGCATTTTGACATGTTGGCGGAGCTTTGAAGGTAGGACAAAGTGATTGGGTGATTCCCCGGCTTCCCACCTATCGCGTCCTCTGGCTGCCTCGTTCCTTCCCGCTGTTTTGATATTGAATTAAGATGGAGCTTTTAAAATGAAAACAAAGAGGGGTGAACGGGCAGTGAGAGACAGGAGACGTGTTCAGTCCCCCACTCGCATCCTCCTCTGCTGCCTCATTCCTTTGCCCACTCGCATTTTCTCTTCTATAAATCTGCGGAGCTCTGCAGATAAGATTTATAGCTTTATTCGGCTGTACTCTATAGCATTGTATATGCAATAATGCACACGTGCACATTAATATCTGCACTATAAAAAAAATCAGGAAATAAACTGCTGTTGCTTCTGCAATGTGACGTCTTTACCTAGCTTCGAATCAACAACAATTCAGGTTTATATTTAATGAGGAGCAATCCCGTTGTCATATAGACAGGGGCCTGGTGGTACGTAATGCTGCTAGAAAAAGCCCTGCTGCTATTCTATGGTTAGACACCGAAAAGGCCTTTGATAAGATTGATTGACCATTCATCATTGCTCCACTTTCTCAATTTGGCTTTTCTCGAGAATTTCTGGCCTGGGCGAAGATCCTTTATGCAAAACAAAGCTCACAAGTGTGGACCAATGAAATTCTTTCTCTGCCATTCCCACTTGAAAGGGGCGTATGCCAGGGGTGCCCATACTTCCCCCTGAAATTCAACATCTGTCAGGAACTTTTGGATTGCCCTATTTGACAAAACAGGGCAGTATGAGGTTTTGTTCATCATACCACAGAATATAAGATCATCCTTTTTGCAAATAATATATTATTATTTATTGATCATCCTGAAAACACTATAGCAGAGCTTATCAGACAAATAGTCACTTTCAGATCAATAGCAGGATATACGATCCATTGGGCTAAATCACAACTTTTGCCCTTGAGGACAGATCCCTCCTCTGTCCTGTTTTCCAGATGGAGTTCAAACAATGTCTTGATGCCACAGTTTATCTGGGAATAAGGGTCACCAAGGATATTTTCCAGTGGATTAAATTGAACCTGTCACCTCTGTTAGCTGAAATTGGTTTGGACCTGGAAGGATGGCCTCCACTCAGTATTTGAGGTAAAAAGTAAAATTTAAAAAATGGATTTTGTTGTTTATTCGTTCAGTCGCTTCCGACTCTTCGTGACTTCATGGACCAGCCCACGCCAGAGCTTTCTGTCAGCTGTCGCACCCCTAGCTCCCCCAAGGTCAAGTCTGTCACCTCCAGAATATCATCCATCCATCTTGCCCTCGGTCGGCCCCTCTTCCTTTTGCCTTCTACTTTCCCTAGCATCAGCCTCTTCTCCAGGGTATCCTGTCTTCTCATTATGTGGCCAAAGTACTTCAGTTTTGCCTTTAATACCATTCCCTCAAGTGAGCAGTCTGGCTTTATTTCCTGGAGTATGGACTGGTTTGATCTTCTTGCAGTCCAAGGCACTCTCATTTTGCCTCAAATAGCATATGTTCTGTGAGATATGCTGCTGTCTATACCCAAATCATAATTCTCCCTCCCCACCATAAAGTAATTTGTACGAATTGCGGGCATAATTTAATTATTATTAATTATTGATGATTATAATTATTGTAATGTGTTTGTAAATGTTATTTTGTATTTATTTATTTATTTATTTAAAACATTTATATCCCGCCCTATACCATTATGATCTCAGAGCGGCGTACAGATAAAAACATACAGTATAAAACAATAAATACGCACAGTTAAAAACAAATTAAACCATGATCCAAGTTAAAACAATATATAATTTAAAAGCAGTAAAAATATTTTATTGTACGTGCATTTGTTTCGTTTCTGCTTTGCATTTTTGAAATGAGTTTAGTTTTCTTTGTAAAAGTTGTAAAAGTTAAAAAATAATTATGAATATAAAGTAAATAAAGGGGGGAAATTGTGTGTGTGTGTGTGTGTGTGTGTGTGTGTGTGTGTGTGTGTGTGTGTGTGAATTCTAGGGTGGCCAGGTGGCCTATAAAGGTTAGTCTTCTATTTGAAAAATGTTACTGGAGAGTAGTCCTCTATTTGAAGATATCCTCTATTTAAAAAGCTGTCCGGTCCAAGTCCAGTTTAAAGTCAAAGGGTCAGAAGTTCACATTGTCAGTCTTCTCCACTAGGGCGAAATGTTTTGCATTTCTATTTAAATTATAATTATTATTTCTAAATCATTTTTAAATTTGCATCTATACATATTAATTAGCATAAGCCTATAAATCTGCATAATTGTTATGCAAATTGGTGTCCCCTTTTGTCCCCTCTTTTACTGATGTATTTCCTCATTTTTGCTGACCCTAACTTACCCCCCCACACACACACAAATCCACACTGGAGCTGCTTTTCACATTTTGGCGGGTAGTAAGCTGTGTTGAAAACCGTGAGCCTTGCTTCCGAGTAAACATGCATAATAAGCTAGTGCTGCATACCTCTTTCTTCAGCTTCAGCATCCTTGGGTATTTCTGCGCCTAGCGAAATATAAGAGGAATGCATCAGGCACTGTGCTGACAGCTAAGAAATAGGTACCGATAGGAATCTTGGCAATAATGCTCTGACATCCATTTTATGCCTCTTGTTCTCAAAGTGCTGTAAATGATGCACCACAACAACTTCCCCCAGAGGAAGGCCAGCTTCTGTCTATGACACAGGCTACGGTCCCTAGAACTCTACAACCCCACATCTGTTTATTTTTTTTATTGTACATATTTCTAGGCTGCCTTTCGAACCAAAAAGCCTGCCTCTATCTATCTATCTATCTATCTATCTATCTATCTATCTATCTATCTAATCTAGTGTCTTAAATTATGGCATTTTAATGAAGATTATATCTATCTATATAGATCCTTTCATTAAAATGCCATAATTTAAGACACTACTAGTAATAAAGATCTCAAAAGTCCAGCCAAGGAATTGAGTGAAATTAAATAAACCATTTGAAAATCAAATTTAAAACCAGCAGTAAGATAGCCACCGATAATCCTATACCAACCCAAATTGACTAAAAGCGCCATCCGACAAGCGTTTTATGGCATTCTCGTTACTGGGCACTGATGGAGTTTGCTCAGGTCCCTCACATGACCAAAAAAACCCCCCTCATTAAGTCTGATGTTTTTTTAAACTCGGAATTGCTGCTCTCTCCTGCTGTGTGCAGGAGAAGCAGCACCATTAGAACAGCGGACTGAATGGGCCTCGTGCTCATTGTGCACTTCCTCTTTTGAAAGAGGAAGTAACTGAGGAACAAAAACACGGGTGGAGAAGTGAAGGTAGGGAGCGTGTTAACCCCCAGTGTGATGGAGCTTTAAAGATCTGTCTGCTAAAAACAGCTGGATTTTCAAGGCCCATTTAAAAGCCAGAATTGATGGAGCCAACTGTATATCCCTCATAACTGGGGTCTACCACCAAGAAAGCCATCCCTCTGGTGTCTGCAAATCTAACTTGGGTGCAGCTCTATCCACGTTTAGACAGAAAAAGTCCCAAAACTACCATGCTGCCAGTGAATGCTGGGAGTTGTTGGACTCCCATTGGATTGCACTGTTAGTTGAGTATTTTATTTATTTGGATAAAATGGAGAGAAGGAGCATGTAAGCCACCATGGGTTCCTTCCAAGAGGTAAAAAAGTGGGGAAATAATAATAATAATAATAATAATAATAATAATAATAATAAATACAAACCATGCTGCCATTTTGGCTACATAAGACTCTACCTGTTGAGAATATGTTTATTGTTATCATGATGATGATGATGAAATTATTTAACTAATAGCAACAAGAGAGAATGTCTTCTCAGTGGTAGCCCCCTGACTGTGGAACAATCTGCCCAGTGAGGCCTGCCTGGCAGCAACATTGTCATCTTCTTGGTGCCACTCTACTCTCAGGCATTTGAAGACATATGATGGGCGTTTTAATGCTAGCTGCTTAATCAGGTCCTATTATTGTGTTGTTAACTGTTTTCAATGGTTTTAACCATCTGTTGGATGTTAAAGATTTTATGCTACGTTTTTATTATGTTGTAGTTTGGCTTTAATGTGTGTGTGTGTGTGTGTGTGTGTGTGTGTATGTGTGTGTGTGTGTGTCCGTGTCCGTGAATTGCCCAGACAGCACTCACTGGCTAATGTGCAGTTCAGAAATGCAATAATGAATAATCTAACGAAAAGAAGTCCGCCGTTCTTATGCAAGGTTTGGGTACTCCACATAAGATTCTTTCCACACAGCTTTCCTTTTCATCATTACTTATTTGAGGGAAGGGCCCTCCTAGACTCTCCTCCTGTTCTTTCCCAATTATCCCAACCTGAGCTTAATAACACAAAAGTGCACTTTGTAGCGCCGGAGAGGATTGCCTGGTGTCACTTCTCAAAGGCAGACAGTTCAGTGGGGATTCTAACGTTCCCCACGGGCTGGGATTCATGTTTGTTTTGAAAGACGCGGCACTCAGAACTGTCAGTCAACTAACTGGTTAGAAACACTGAGAGCTTTGGAAGAATTAATCAACCGCCTCCTCCCCCTCCCTCCAAAATATAGTAATAAGTGGAACATTGACCTGGCAAGGCAGCAAGCCTGGAAGAAGGTCTCATTCAAAGTAATTAGCAATCCATCATGCCACCCCCCTGCAACCTATACCGGGATTTTATTTTGACCTTGGGCCAAACGCATCCCAGGTAGAGCAGCTAACGGTTAATTCTGAGTAATGTCTAAGCCGTCTCCACCAAGGTTGGTCTCCGAAAAGATGAAGATGAAATTGGAAGGGTTCAGAAGGAAGCAAGTGAAATTATCAAAGCAGGGTAATGCACTCAAATACATGTACGTGTACGGGCAACCTCTGCAACATGGCAATCCAAATTCAGCACCAAGAATGTGGGATTTTTTAACGTTCATGAATTATACTAAGTATGTTTCCATAGATTTGCTTAATTTGAATATTTCCTCCCCCTGGCTAGCCTGCTTCTAGCAATAGAGTGGAAAATGAAGCTATGCATAACGCTAACGCCTTATCTGCCCCTGATCCCAAACTGGCTTTTCTAGTCTTCTTTTAAACTGCTTTAAACTGCTTCTTTTAAACTGCTTTTCAAACTGTCCTTACAAGGTTAGAACCTCATCATTTAAAAACGTGTCAAACTCCCTGCTTGTGGAAAAGTAGCATGTCAAAGGGAAGAAGGCCTAGAATGGCATGCTAGTTTTCTATGTGCAAGTATTATTATTATTATTATTATTATTATTATTAGCATCATCATCATCATCATCATCATCATCGCATGGGGGAACATTCAAACATGTAAAGCGCCACCTGCAATGTGAAGTGGTACATTCCTAGAGGACAAAACCACATGCTTCTTTCCCCCCCCCCTTTTTTTTGCAGATTGGTTTGCAGTCCTCGTTTTGAGAGCTGTGCTGTATGATTCTGTGCACCTGTATGTAAAAATAAAACAAATACAACTCTCCCTGCACATTTAAATCTTGGCTAGGCTTGGCTCCTTCTCTCTCACTGGTTACTCTCGATCATATGAATTTAGGAGTGGTCCATCCATATAGGCAGACTGGGTGGTCACCCAGGGCACCAAGGTAAGTGAGCAACCGAATTCAAGGGGCAAAAACGCAAAAGGGATGTGATCGAGGCTATGGAGGTGAGCAAGGGACCACCTGGGGATGGTGGAGCTAAGTTAAGCTGTTTGGGCCTGTATTCAGTTCTGGGAGGTGTGTGAACTGGGAAAGCCAAAAACGTAGAGATCAAATTTCTCAACTACAAACCTGAGCTTTCACAGAGAATGCAAACCTGTCCAGAACACGTAACCTAATTCACGGACACAGAAATCGCCCACTTTGCAGTGCCATTATACCCATCAGACAGTTCACAGCCTAGGGTGACCATATGAAAAGTTGGAAAGGGCTCCTGTATCTTCTTCATCACAACAGTTAAAGCTGCAGGAGCCCTGCCTTATTGACCAGATACAAAAGAAGGCAGGATTCCTGCAGCTTTAACTTGCGATGAAGAGGGGATTTCACCCGGTGCTGCATGCGTACAAAGGACACCTGCTGAAATTCCCCTTTCTATACAACTGTTAAAGATACAGGAGCCCTGTCCACCTTTTCCTATGGTCGCCCTATCACAGCCATTTGTTCTATTATTAACAGTGCAGTCCTGTACATGTCTACTCAGAAGTAAGTCCCATTGAGTTCAGTGGAGCTTACTCCCAGGTAAGTGTGTATAGGATTGTAGTCCCAAGACAACCAGCAGCAATAATACCTCATGTAGGACTGAAGCATTGGTTCTCATGGCCATAGCCCCCGTCACCAATACAACACAGCACAAACTTTCACACCAAGGTCCAACCCCTAAAAATAAACTGTTTCTGCTGAGAAAGCATACCTTAGTGACATAGAATTTGCCTAACCAGAAACTTTGAACCCTATTTATCCTGATAACTGAGCCTCACCCCCATGCTAAATAAAGATAACTCCGCTGCCTTGTAATTACAATCTCAGCCTTGTAATTCTGAGATTACAAGGCTGAAAGAATCTTGTAGCGTTTTGAGCATTCACAGATCCATTCGAGGGAGTGCTACACCTGCTCTGTTCCTGTATGAATAATAGTGTTAGCTAGGGTGACCATATGAAAAGGAGGACAGGGCTCCTGTATCTTTAGCAGTTGCATAGAAAGGGGAATTTCAGCAGGGGTCATTTGTATATATGGAGAACCTGGTGAAATTCCCTCTTCATCACAACAATGAAAGTTGCAGGTACCCTGCCCTCTTTTAAATCTGGTCACTCTAGTATAGCTCCTCCAGCTTTAACTGCGGTGATGAAGAGGGAATTTCACCAGGTTCTCCATATATACAAATGACACCGGCTGAAATTCCCTTTTCTATGCAACTGTTAAAGATACAGGAGCCCTGTCCTCCTTTTCATATGGTCACCCTAGCGTTAGCACTCCATGATAGCCTTTGGGTTGCATCCAATTGCGTTGTTCCGCCAGCAGGAGGGACTGGTAGCAGAATACATTTCCCCCCATGGCACCACATGGCACACACACACACACACACACACACACACACAGGTATGCAGATTTGGGGTGTAAATTTGTGGTGCTGGTGGGGGGGCTGCAGGGGGAGGGAAGAGAGAACCTGGACTCACGCCTGTGCTAGATACAACCCTTCCTTAGGTAGATTGCTGCTGAATAGAACAGGATGTCGGCTGTTGTAAGAAATCTATGAGAATTTCGTTTCACTTAGTTTTTGGTAAGAATTTACCAAAGTTTGGAAACATCTTCATATTTAGAACAAAAGGAAGTTGAGATTTAAACACTTTGAATGTGGGAGAAACTCAAATCAGGCCCAGGGCTTGGAGCCCTCAGCTCTGAAAAGTCTGGGGCCAGATCTACACCAAGAAGGATATTGCACTATGAAAGAGGTATGAAAGCAGTTGTCAGTGCACTTCAATACTGCTACAAAACAGTAGTTGTGGCTCCTGCCTCTTATAACTTCCCTCTATGTGGGCAGAGCAGAAATGTATCTGTGCCTGTGTGTCATACTTGTCCTGTATGACAACTATCTTCTGTCATATAGGACAAGTGGCTGTCCTATATGGCTGGTACCAGCACCCAGCATAAAAGGGGAATTGCTGGGGCCCCTACAAGACCCACCACTGACATCTACCCAGGTCTCACATTTAAAATGTCACCTGGCCCCAAGCAATGTCAGGTGGCTGGGTGTATGCACTGTTTTCATTCCCCCCACCCCCAATACCCTGGAAAATTTCTAGAGGGCCATTGTGGGAATTTCTAAGGGATGGAGAAACCAACCCATGGGTAGTGCTAGTGTTGTCTCCTGTGGAAGCTGGTGGCTCCGATGTCAGTGGGGTGGTGAATCCACTCCAGGTTTCAGTCAGAACCAGTCATACAATCATAGAATAGTAGAGTTGGAAGGGGCATACACACATACATACATAAATACATACACACATAACTGGCAGTGTAAACAAATCAAAGGGTCCCTGCCCCAAAGAGCTTACAATCTAAATCATACCGGTAGTAGTAAGGACCAGGTACAGGGCCCTGCATGGCATTTTTGAACTGATTCTCCTATGGGTGCAATTTGGAAAGGAATATATGTTGTAATGTAAACCACCCCGGGATCAATTGATGAGGGGCGGTATACACATTGCTAAAATACATAAAAATAAATGAGGTACGCCAGGAGGATTTTGTGTGCATGTGCTTCTGGTTCAGCATTTGTGCCGTTGTTCAGAAGAAGCCAGAGACACGCTACACAATGCTTCTTTTGAAATAGTTGTCCCAAGTGGCTATTAATGTCTAGCACAGTCCCATAAAATCATTAGGAACAATTGTGCACCGCAGCATAAAATCCTTACGGAAAGAGTCAACCCTGTAGTGGAGAGGGTTATTGCCTTCAACAGAGGACGACCGTGACTGCAAGCCAGCAGAAAAGTTCAGGGTGACAAGGAACTTGCAAGAAGAAGAAGAAGAAAAAGAGGTAGTATCTTGCACTTTTATCTTGTCTTTGCTGGCTAAGCAGATTCTGATTATTATGACCACTTTAAATTGGTTAAGCAGATCCCTGGTCCTTGGAAGAGGAGGAGGAGGGGGGCGGAGATAGAAATCCACAAGGGATGAATGAATTCTATGTTAATAGCTGTCTGGGATTAATCTTACACCTTTTATTCCTATTCAGTTTCTCTTGCTCTTTAAAACTACATTTTACCCATTTGTAAAAGAGCCACGTTAGAGGATCACGGTGTTTGTTTTTAATAAGTCGGATAAGTGAGCCGGCATGGTTTCGGCCAGAGGATTGGGCTTACATATGGGAAAATGTAAAATTCCTGCTCGCTCGCTCTGTGTGTGGCTTAGGGCAGGTCGCTATCAGCTTGCCCTATCTTTCAAGGTAGTTGTAAGACTAAAATAGAACTGTTGTTTTTAAATGGATACTGTTGTTTTTATACTGTTGTCTTTATGTTTTTGATGGTTTTAAATTTTGTATACCTTTTAATGTTTACTGTTTTTAACTTTTGTAAACCACCCAGAGAGCTTCGGCTATGGGGCGGTATATAAATGTAATAAATAAATAAAATAAATAAAAATGGCACTGCGAGGGACTGCATGAAGTAGCAGCAGGAATACAAAAATAAAACAATTCAGGCCCCGTGGAGTAGCAGCGGGAATACAAATGTAAAACAATTCAGGAATACAAACGTAAAACAACGAATTATAAAATCACAGGACCATCCATGGAGACCTGAAGATTCCTAATATTTCTTTTCTTTTAAAGCAAGTTTCTACTCATCCTCAAGGTTATGGAGATAAGCACTGAAAAAGGTAACTTCACTGGCTGTGCTGCAATGCACCATGGGGCTTTGATGCTTAGAAGCAGTTCATATGTGCAGAGAATGGCCTGTCTCTTTTATGTCGGGAGACAGTCCTAGTGCAACTTGGAGTGTCTACTGTACACATGGAACATTTCCTGACTCAGAGAGGAGAATGGAGCCATCTTTTCAAGCACACAGTGGTGTACATATTAGACCATTTTCCACTCCCAAACTCACACACATGTGCATTGGAACTGCTGAAAAGCTAGATGCTGTCACTTTATTTCTTTATTTGACCATTTAGATGCTGCTTTATTTCTGTATTTTATTTATTTGTTACATTTATATCCCACCTTTTTTTCTCCAAGGAACCCAAGGCGGCTTACAAGGCCCTCTCCTCACCATTTTTTATCCTCGCCACAACCCTGTGAGGTAGATTAGGCAGAGAGTCAGTGACTGGCCCCAAACTCATCCAGTGAGCTTCATGGCTTAGATTTGATTTTTCCGCCAAAGAAATGGCCCTCCAAGTGTCTTACCATCACTACTAAAAACAATATATATAAAAATTAAGAAAGCACTACGCAATCCAATCCAACAATAAATTACGGTAAGATAAATGTCCAGTTAGGAAAGAGAGAAGGAGACTTGATACACCCATTGAAAAACAACTATTTTCACAGCCTTTCCAAATCCTGAGAGGGGGAATCAATGGACCACCTGGGGGAAGAGAGTTGCAGAGCCCCGGCACCACCACTTGGAAGGCCCTGTCCCGCACGTCCAGCAATTTTAGTCTCAGATGGAGGCTAGACACAGATTAGATCTTTTCTCCCTTTTCTTTTAAACACAATCCTAATTTCACACTTTGAAGTAGGGGAAAGTTCAGCGGAGCTTTTTAAAGAGTTTGTTTCTTTGGAGATGAGGATATTGGAGACTTACAATGGGTGTATAATAACCTGTTTAATTTACAAATGCATGGTTTATGGAGGTGGAGGCCGCGATACATGGTTTATGAAGGTGGAGGCTGCATCTAACAGAGGGTGACACCTTTGCCCAGAGTTTCCCAAGAAGGCCCCAGAACAAAGAGCTCAGACTGTTATAATATAACTGTGTGACAGTTGGCTTTATGAGAACTTCTAATTAAGATTTCACGTCCCCGCAACTCCATAGTACAGAAGCCACTTAATCACTGGCAAATCATCATGAGTCCATTGCTCCTGTAAGTAGATGTAGGCAGATCTTGATAACGCTATCAGCACAGAGCACCCTTTCGCTAGGGACAATGCCTATTAAAATCCAATTAGAAAGCCCCAGTCATAAACTTTGATAAATGATTTTGATTAGTTGTGCTGATTACTTAATTAATGGGTTTGGATGTGGGGTGGGGGGAGAGGATGTGGTAAAGAGGATTAGGGGAGGAGAGGATCCCTCCGAGTTTTTCTGTGAAGTAGATCTGCAGGGAGACAGGGTAGTCATAGATGATAATTCAGAGACGTTCCCTTATTTGGGACACTGATCAAAACCCATAGGAATTTGTAGACATGTCCTGAGATCAGATGGGCCCGCTGCAGCAAAGAGAAGTCAGGGCTTTCTGAAAAAACAGCAACAGTTGCCTGGCTCCTCAGCAGATTAAAGTTGGTTTTTTAGGCTAGTCCCCAAATCTATGATTTATATTCATGGACTAAAATAACCACAAATGATTGACTAGCTCAATAAGCTGTAGAAGGGGTAGTTACCAGAGTCTGAATGAGAGGTGCTAACCACCCTTGATGTCATATTGGTCATCAAATTCATGAAGGGTTGGAGAGGGGTACCTATAAAATCCAGATCTGTCCAAGCATGATAGAGGCTGGTGGCTCTGATGTCAGTGGGGTGGTGAATCCGGTTTAGGTTTCAGTCAGAAGCAGTCAGAACTCTAAAGGAGCTATCCAAGGTGTACCCTGTAAAGAAGCTGTACCTTGGAGCTGTACCTTTAGAGTTCTGACTGCTTGTGACTGAAAGCTGAAGCGGATTCACAGCCCCACTGACTTTGGAGCCACCAGCCTCCATTGTCTAAGCTCTATCCATAGGGTGGCTACGTGTCCTTCTTTGCAAAGGACACTCCTCTATTTGCAGCTGTCCATTATTTCAGTAGTTCTGAAGGATGGGATGTAGAAGTAGTCTAAGGGCTCATCTACACCAAGCAGGATATTCCACTATGAAAGCGGTATATAAAAGGCAGGAGCCACACTACTGCTTTATAGCAGTATTGAAGTGCACGGACAACTGTTGGGGCCCATTGACACGTACCATATACCGCTTTCATACCACTATATCCTGCTTGGTGTGGCTCCTGCCTTTTATAAACCACTTTCATAGTGCAATATCCTGCTTGGTGTAGATGAGCTCTAAGCGGGATACAGGGTTTTTATAACATTTCCTAAGAATTCGCTCTCCCTCCGTCCCCCTGCAGGGATGACATGCCTGCTCCAGCCAATTCTACCTGCCAGGGATTATCCATCTCTGACCTTTTTGCATAGTAGTAGTAACTTTTTAAACTGCTAATGCAATTTTTATTTTTGTTTGTGCGTGTTGTAGTCACTGCAGTAAAATTTATTCCCAATAATACCACTGCGATTTTTAATTTATTATTTTGGTGTTTGACAGATATCGTAGCAGTAACATTTATACTCCACAATATTATTACATGTTTCAACTACTAATGGTATTACTATTTATGTTTGTTTGTGTTTTAAAGCCATACCAATGCAATTTACTCCCAACAATACTACTGCAATTTTTATGTCCATAAAATGTACCATAAATGATAAATATAATAATAGGAATGTAAAGATATAAATTACTTTCTTGGGGGGAACGTGGTTTGTTTGTTTTTTCTCTGATAGAGTGATTGGTGGGACTAAAATACAAAAGGTTGAGAAATACTTCTGTTTTTGAAGCTGTCCTCTGTTTGAAGCTGCACTGTCCAAAGAAAACACCTATAAAGGATTGGTTAGATTAATTGGGGGAATATGCAAATAAATCAATAAATCAGTAGTTATATAGACGCTAAAAAAATGACAGAAACTAGATGTTTTCAAAACATATTGGACTCCGTTTTTAAATTAACGTTTCTAAGAGCATGCTATATTTAGATGTACACATTTGCTTGAAAAAATATTTATAATAAAGCTAAAACAGGAGCAAAAGTAATGTATACAATATCTTTTTTTCATCACTACCATTTCTTTCCTCCCACTTAAAAGTTATTTTCCACAAAAGGCAATGGAGGATTTATTGAAGGTGAAATATGTTTAAGTTGAAACAATCATTTCTCATTTTAAGGAAAGCTTTGATAAAGGGATCATTTACGGATTTTGTAAACTCTGTTGTGGTATTTTAAATAGGAAAATGAAATTCAGGTTAGCACAGAAAACCATTTAGGAAATAGATTCTTATTTCAGCAGTTGTTTCCTGCAAGAGACAACTGCTAAGCTGGAAAAATGCTGCTAACAACGGCAATCAATATCCTCTATACAAAAACGGTCCGTTGGGATCAGTGATGTGTCCTTCTTTCCAGAAAGTAACCCGAAGTTACTTTCAGATCCAAAGGGAGAGAAAGAAAAAAGGAAGGAAGGAAGGAAAGAAGAAAGAAAGAAAGAACGGACGTTGGGCTTCATCAGACGGGGGTTGGAGGGAAATCACGGTTCCCTACAGTCGCTTCTCCGCCCCCACTTCTGTCTCACAATACTCCCTCCTTCTCATGGAGAAAAAGGAGGAAGTAAACAACAACCACATGGCCCATTCTGTGGGAGTTTTTAATTGCGCTGCTTGTCCTGCACACAGCAGGAGATCGCAGCAAGTTATTTCTAAAAATAAATCGACTTCTTTGTCACAGGATGAAGATCAGAAAGAACGGGAAGCACATGGGACCCGCGAAAATCCATGAGTGCCCAGTAACGAGTGTGCTATAAAACACTTGTCTGATGATCCCCATTATATCGGTATTTATTTCTACAGATGTGGTAGAATCATATGCAAGTTCATAACCAAGCAAGCTGCAATCCCAACAGGCTGTACGAAGGAGAAACATCAAATCACAAACATTCACCATTGCCTTCAAATGCCCAAAGCATTTTACAAAAGAAGACAAAGCAACATGGAAAAATTATTTATTTATATACAATTATGGATAAGGCCAAGGCTCTCCAGTCTGTTGTTAACTTTTTAAAAAGCTATTCACATAATTGCTAATGCAGTTTTGAGCTGCAGTCGAAGCTATAAGAACTTCAGTTGAGCACTCAGTGCCTGGTAGGAAGCAGTCAAGCAACACACACATAAGTGCACAAGATTGTCAAGAAGTCGCTCAAAACGGTGCGCAAATTTTCTTGGGGATGTGAATATTTGGGTCCGGGAAATGGACGCCCAATTCTGCTGCCTTCATCAAACTATCAGTACAGTGCTAGAGTTGCTCTTTCCGTGCAGAGATCCTGTGCCTGTAAGAGCTATGCGCCGGGTAGAAATCCAACAGGTACAACTGTCCTCATCCTGGAGATGCTTTCTTGAAAAAAATCTCCTCCTGTTGAATTTCTGGCTGTTAGAAATATCGAAGGCATAGGAGACGTGCCATAAATCCTTCCCGCCCCCCACCCCCACCCCCAGCAGTATACTCAGCCCTGTAGTTCTCAGCATCATTTTGCAACCCGTCACGCCCTTTACGCTGGGATGGCTGTGCACTGACATAACCCATAATTATTGTGCAGTTGCTCAACTCACTCTTGTCACCTTTATGCCAATAAAGAAAATGTGAGTTGACGAGAGCTGGAAGTTGGGTGCTAGTGAGAGAGAAAGTATGAAATAATCTGTCAAGCCCTTTGCCATGTGTCAAACAGGATGTAGAGTTCTGCTCAGTCTATATTCTTAACTTGCCAGCCGGTTGTGTGACTTAGCTCTTTCTACAGTTGCCAGCTGGTCAGGCCCGAAATTCACTGGCTTAGCCAAAATATCAATTCTTCCAATGTGGTTGCTATTTTCAGTATTATAATATATCCTTACTTTCCAAGGTAAAGGTGTTTTTTTTTAAAACAAAACAAAACACAAATTTAAAAATGGTACCCTTCAAAACATGACACTCTGCACATGTTCAAAGGCACTTTTTACACAGAGTTCTCCCCTGAAAGACGGATCTTGACAGAGCGGAAATATTCTTCACATTCTCAGAGGCGCTTTTTGGGTCCATTGATAAAAATGGTAGTTGGTTCCCTTCACAAATTATTATTATTATTTATTTATTTATATAGCACCATCAATGTACATGGTGCTGTATAGAGTAAAACAGTAAATAGCAAGACCCTGCCGCATAGGCTTACATTCTAATAAAATCATAATAAAACAATAAGGAGGGGAAGAGAATGCAAACAGGCACAGGGCAGGGTAAACAGGCACTGGGTAGGGTAAAACTAACAGTATAAAGTCAGAACAAAATCAGGTTTTAAAAGCTTTAGGAAAAAGAAAAGTTTTTAGCTGAGCTTTAAAAGCTGCGGTTGAACTTGTAGTTCTCAAATGTTCTGGAAGAGCGTTCCAGGCATAAGGGGCAGCAGAAGAAAATGGACGAAAGACACTCTGCACAATTATTGTTGTTGAAATTATAATTATTATTTCCCGGATTTTTGAACAGTCCTGCACACGTGCAAAGATCCTTTAAAATGCAGGGAATAATACGAAGTAATAATTAGTACAAACACAATAATAATAATTAATAACAATTATTACACTATGTTGTTATCCTACCCTCTGGCTCCAAGGTACTCACTGTGAAGAACATCTAAGGCCCAGAGCCTACCTTGCAGGGAGGTTGGGTGGACCCCAGCCTTCCTTCACACTCACAACTTTGCACATGGTTCCCACCCCAATTTTATCCTCACAACCCTGTGAGGTAGGTTGCAAAGAGGAAGAATGACTGCTCCCAGTGGGCTTTAAATCCTAGCAAAGCTTTAAAGGCAGGTCTTCCTGATGAACTTAGCCTGGCTGTCTGCACGTGCCCAAAAGCACAGGTGCAGAACGGTTGAAAATACAGGGGGAAATGCAAGTGCTGGAGAAGCGATCACAACGCTCCCTCTCGCCCTCCCCTTCTCGTTGCTCAATACTGCAAAAAGCCTCATGCGAGGACGAGGCCCTTTGGCAGGGGAGCAAAGCCAGGCGCCGGAGCAAAGTCGAACACTGCAGCGTGTTGCAATAGGCCCGGGCGTGCAAGCCTCTGGCTGGGCCGCACGCAAAGGGGAGGGACGAGACAGCCTGGGAGTTGCGGGGTGTGGGTGGAGGCAGGCTGAGGACGCGAGACCTGGGCTAGTAGCCGGGGGGGCTGGGGGCGAGGCTGGGGAGGAGAGTCAGCCCCGTCCGCACAACTGGAGGCTCGTCCCGTGTGAGTGGGGGACTGAAAAGCTCGGCGAACCGAGGCTGCGGGCGAATTCTGGGATTCTCCAAAGCGGGGAGTGTGTGGATCAGGACATTTTAGAAAGAGAGAGACAGGTGCGTTGGCTTTTTCCGTTTGTGTTTTGTGCTTTAATGGATTGCAGAGCGCTTCCCCCCCCCCCCCTTGCGAGACAACGACGCACGCACCTAAAACCACTTTGCAGACGTTTCGCGTTTGCTCCCGTGTGTTTTTGCAAAACTTGGCAGAGAGATCTTCTCCGGCCCGTTGTGTGAAGGTGCAGGGGGGGTGGCAGGGCGGGGAAGAGGGTTTCCCGGGCGGCGGAGGCAGAAGGCGCAAACATTTTTAAAAAGTAAAGTTTTAGGAAGTCGCTGCAGGACCTTTCGTCGAACGGGGATCAAATCTGCTCTTTCGTCTCTCCCTTTACGCTGGGCCATCTAACGCGCTCACTGCGGCATGACTCCGATGAAAAGAGGTCCCTCCGTGCGACTGGAGAAAAGCAAACGCGACGAAGCAGCTTGTGACACCTTGAAGGCTGACCAATTTATTGCGGCGTAAGCTTTCGTAGACCACCGTCCTCTTCGTCACAGATACATACGTGCCTAGAGGTGGCCTCCAAAACAACCAGGGTGCTCCTGGGGGTGTGCGTGTGCAGAAACACGGGCAACTTTCAAATGTTTTGCCCTACAACACCCATCAGCTGTAGCCAGCATAGCCAAGGTAGAGGGATGATGGGAATTGTAGGCCAAAGCATTTGGAGAGCTCAGTTGCCCCTCCCCACCATGCCACAATTGCACAACTTAGTTCTGAGCATTTGAAAAGTAATTAAATTCTTTAGATTGCTTAGTTTAGATCGGTAAGTCTAAATGAGGTCCCACATATTCAGATTATTTATGTAATTTAGGGTGCAATCCTTTGCATGTTTAGACAGGAAAAGGTCCTACAACTCCCAGCATAGAACTTTTTGAGGATTTTTTTGTTGGACTTTTCTGCCTAGTCATGCATAGGGTGACACCCTTGTTTAAGTTTTAATTAATTTTAAATTTGGGGCTTATTTGGAGCTAGTGGAACATTGGCCTAGTTCTTTTACATTAATTTATGTATTTCTATACCTCCCATAATAGCTGAAGCTCTAGGGGATAAAGTGATTTTCTAGGATGGAGCATTTCAGACTGCAGGTGATATGCCTGAAAGCTCCTCCATAGAAATATAGAGATGCCATCACTGCACTTAGAAAGCAAATACGTCAGGAAGAAAGCAGTTTTCTATAGGCAGGGATTTTTTTAAACAAAACAAAAAAAATCTTGGTTTGGAGGAGCATTAGTTGAGCTTCCACCTTAGTTCAGACACAGGTTTTCCACTTGTGAGAACTGGCCTGTGGCTCTTTCTGAACCTGGAAGTCCCCAGTTCAAATCCTGCCTTTGCTACTATAGGCCTGCCTAACCCCTCCTTCCTTTCAGCCACAGCTCCCCAAGTTTGTCAGTGAGATTCTAGAAAGCAAAGAATTTCCATTGACTGCATGTGGTTATTTCTCCGTTCCTTTTCTGTAATCTGTTTCATCGACTGCTAAATGTTTTCTTGTGGTTCGAAGAGAAAGTCTGTGCGTCTAGATAGCGAGGCGGCGTTTTGCCAAACTTGGCACTTTATTATCCCTTCTGGCGTTGATAATACAAATGTAGAAACAGGGTTGGATCTCCCACTTGAAATGTTCAGAAACTAGGAAGTGGTGTTTTTATTTGAAAATATCCAAGGTATCTATGATTGATTATTAAAATACAATAATAACTCATATCCACACAGCAGCAAATGATTGACTTATGGAGTGCTAAAAATTCATTAATATTCCTTTTAAATGAATTACTTTTGAAAAGCAAATGCACTTAATCTTTTTTTAAAAAAAAATGTGTTTGGGGGGAGGGGAAAAGACATCTTTCCAATTTGACATGAGTAGGATTGAGTGAATGCATTTATTTTTATAAGCACACTTCAATCAAGCCTGACTAAATGTAAATTATTTGGCCTATCCTCCCCCATGCCTCATTCCTTCTGGAGCAGCACTCCCCTGCAGCTGCACCAGGAAACTGACAGATAAAAAGTTTTGTAAGTTGCAAAGGCTGTTATCATGACCTTTAGCAATGGAACTGGTGCATTTGGAGATAAGGAGGGCAAGTGTGCTCTGGGAGTAATTTCCGAATCGTTTAGTCAAGCGATACTTGCCTTGTTGGAGGTTGCACTTGCTGATCATTGAATCGTAGAGTTGGAAGGGGCCTCTAAGGCCATCGAGTCCAACCCCCTGCTCGATGCAGGAATCCACCTTAAAGCAACCCTGACAGCTGTCCAGCTGCCTCTTGAAGGCCTCTAGTGTGGGAGAGCCCACGACCTCCCTAGGTCATTGGTTTTCCTGATGTCCAGCCAAATCACTTGCAGTCCACAAACTGTTTCCTGGTACCACAACATGGCCTTGATTGGATGGCTATCCTGGGGAGCGGGGTGGTGTGCAGAGGGACCTGCCAGGAGGGCCTTTGCTCCCTTTCGCCAATCGCCCAGGAGTAGCTAGGAAAGCAAACACTGCTTAGGCTGGCCGCAACTTGTCCAGCGGTGCATTCAAGGCCAGAAACTTTTGATTCCTGAGGCAAGAACTCCAAAATGTGAACCCTTTATTATGTATAATAATAATAATAATAATAATAATAATAATAATAATAATAATGTTAAAGAACTATGGCATCAGGAAAAGGTCACAATTATCCTGTTAGTCACATCAGTCACTGGCATCACGTCAAAAAACTACAGAAAAGCTTCAGAAACTGGGCCTACCAAAATACATCCAGACCAACATCCAGAAAACAGTCATACTTACATGCTCAATTGTCAGGACATTCCTGAATCAGTAAAATAGAGCATGACTTGGCAAAGCCCATCATGTTCATCTAGGAAACCACCACAAGCAAGAAAAGAGATGATGATGATGATGATAATAATAATAATAATTAATAATAATAATAATATGACAATTTGTTGCCCTCTAATAGCACCCTAAAATCTGCCACGTCATGCGTTTTCTCATTCCAAAGCAAAAGCCGAAGGAGAAAAGCAATCGGAGCTTTTCTGACCACGCTTTGAGGATGTACACTGATGGTGCTATATAAATAAATATAATAATAATAATGCTCTTTTGCCGGCTCAACTTCAAAAACTGGCTGCTTGATTAGCGGCTCCATGTAAATAGCTCACTGTGTGGAACTATCAAGAACATGGATACGATATCAAGAAGTCTGTGTATTGTGCGGCCATTTTGTTTGCAGTGAGTGTTAGCCTTAAACCCTGTGCTTTTCTGTTTGGCACTGGCAAAAATATAGGTGTTCTGGGTTGAACGATTCACTTAGGGTGCAATCCAATGCATGTTTAGACAGGAAAAAAAATCCTGCAGCGCCCCGCATTCCCCAGACAGCCATGCTGCCTGGAGAATGCTGGGAGTTGTAGGATTTTTTTCTGTCTAAACATCTATAAGATTGTGCTCTTCTTCAATTAACTTTATTTTTATCGGATCGTATGAGATTTGCATCCTGATCTAGATTAAATTGCATACAATTTTTGGATCCAGTATGCTGATTTTACACCCTGTTATGATAATACTGCTGTCACCAGTGATAATACAGCCAGCCAATGGGGTTGATGGAATTTGCAACCCCAACACATCTGGAAGGCACAAAGTTGGGAATAATAAGTCATACATGGTAATGCTTCATTCAAAGCCCTTGTCTCTGGCCCCGTTCAGACAACACGCTAAACCATGCTGCTTAACCACAAAATGGTTACCGGAATGCATTAACCTTAATGCATTCCATTAATCATCTTTTGGTTAAGCAGCATGGTTTAGCGTGTTGTCTGAACGGGGCCACAGTGTGGAGAGCACGTGGAATTCCTTTTTTCGGATTCCTGTCACCTCTTAAATACAATCCTACAGTGTCAACAGTCCAGTGGCACACGAACAGGCCTTTCAGAAAACTGGTGATCACACCGTTCAGCTCAAGGACAACTCTGCTGCGTTTGCCAAGCAACTCGTCAATTTATTTATTTATTACATTTATGTACCGCCCCATAGCCGAAGCTCTCTGGGCAGTTTACAAAAGTAAAAAACTGTAAACATTAGAAAAGTATACAGAATTTAAAACCATCAAAAGCATATAAAAACAACAATATCCATTTAAAAACAACAGTTCTGGGGTCCGTTAAAAGACAAACTTAGTGTTGTTAAATGCTGTTAAATGCCTGGGAGAAGAGAAAAGTCTTGACCTGGTGCCTGAAAGATAACAATGTTGGCGCCAGGCGAGCCTCATCAGGGAGATCATTCCACAGTTGGGGGCCACCACCGAAAGACCTTCTCCCTTGTTGCTGTTGCCAATTTTTTTCGGTGTTGGGGTTGTATAGCTACACAGCCCCCCAGCACCTGGAATTGTATGCCTAGCATCGCTACGGTAGCCTTTCCCAATCTGGTGCTCGCCAGATGTGCTTGACTTTAACTCCCATCATTCCCAGCCAGCATGGCCAAGGTTGGGGAACACTGTTTTAAAGTGTAGAGATAAACAACTTGGAAGCTTGGAAGCAAGAAGGTTAGTAGACAGAGCGCAGGAGAAAAAAGTGTAGTGTTCTTATAATACCTAGCTCAGATTTTTCTATGAGGCCAGATCTACACCAAGCAGGATATTGCATGATGAAAGTGGTATGAAAGCAGTATATAAGAGGTGGAGAACTTCGTGGGTGCCACGTTGCGGAGCCCTTCATTAGGCACTGTACAGAAATGGAAAGGAACAAGTCTCTGCCTGCAGGCAAATCAGGGAGAGGCAATTTAATTCAGGGAGGAGCTGCAGTGGGCCCGGCCCCAGTTGGGCTCCTCCTCGTGGGCTGGTGTGTTGTAGCACGGGAAGGAGCCACAGTGCAGGACCTACCGTGCCACAAACGTAACAACAGGTACAGGGCCAAAGCAGTCAGTTTTCATTCAATGTATGTTGAGTGCTGGTCTTCAGTTTGTAGCCAGCTGACGTGTGGGTGGATCCCGAATGGGGCTGCCCTTGAAGACATTCCGGAAGCTTCCATTGGTTCCCCAGAGTTTTCATCGAGATCAGTTTTGTACCAGTTCCCCTGGTTGCCAGTTTTCTCCTGGATTCAAGTCAGTCTGCAGGTTTTAACTGTGAAAGCTTATACCAGCCTTCCCCAACCTGGCTGGCAAGATGTGGGTCCTACAAATCTTGAGGGTACCATATTGGGGGAGTCCATCCTAAAGGGATCTCAGACCAGAATATTTCAAGAATCGCCTGTTTCCATATAAGTGTGCCAGAGATCTTCATTACTGGTCTCAGGACCTGCCTTGCTTTGAGTCCGTCCACTCCACCCTGCCTCACACACCTACACTGGAAATAGGACATTTGTAATCCAAGATGTTGGGGCCTTTTCACCTGTGTCCTGCAAGATTTGGGAGAGTTTCAGTAGGGAGGTTTGCCACCTAGCCTCCTTGCTCTTAGTTCATGGGTGCAGAAACTTCAGGCTCAGGGGCCCACTCTGGCCTTCCAAGTTTCCCCCAACCATTGATCATCGCTGGCTTTTATGCAGCTTCTCCTTCCCATTCTAAAAAGCTGAAATGCCGGTCCAAGGCTTAGTTACAGATCCTGTTCAGACAACATGCTAAGACACGGTGGTTAAACATTTTGAGCTAAACAGTATGTCTTAGTGGGTGGTGTGAACCATGACTTACTGTGTCATGTGAACCATGTCTAACTATGGTGGCTACATAACCATGGCTTAAACACGCTTGCTAACCATTTGCTGCAAAAAAGGTTAGGGCTTAACCATGGCTTAGTGTGTTGTCTGAACAGGCCCGCTGGCAGTAAGAGCTTTAAGCTAAAATAGGCTGGAGTTTTAGGCCCTGCCTCTTTCGTCCCGCCCACCACTGGAATGCCGCCCCTGAGAGCTTAGAAATGGAATCTGGCTCTTGGGGATGAAAGAGGTTCAATATCCATTTTAGAAAGTCAGTGAAGACCGTTTTATTTTAGAGGGCTTCTGCATATTAATATTCTGAAGTCAATATTATGTTTGCCTATTATGTACGCCTATTATTATGTATGCCTATTATTATTATTATTATTATTATTATTATTATTATTATGTTTAGTCACTTCTGTTTGGGAGGAGGTTATTATATGGATAAACCTTGTATTGGACATGCCCTTTAAAATTAGCTACCTGTTTCCTGGAAGTTAATCACCGTCTGCGAAAATGGTTTCTCCAGTTCCTTTGATAGCTAAAAGACTGATACTACAACACTGGAAGGATAAAAGCTCACTTCCATTAATGCAATGGACTGAAGACCTTACAACACTTTCCACATTTGAATGGGTGGTGTATAGACGCCACCTGCGAGTAGATACTCATTTGGACATTTGGTCTGCTTTCGTTGCGGTTTATGTATAATTCTTAGAAGGCCGTATTTCTCTGTATATATTGAAATGAATAAATAAAATTAGAGTGCATATGAGTGTTCTCACAAGTGCTGCTGCCATCATCCCATGAACATTTCATAACAGTCTTTCTTCCATTATGGTCCCAGGTCTTCAAAGGATGCCAGCCAAAATGTTGGATCTTCGTGAGCTAGTGGACACTGAGGTTGTTTTGGCCTTTGCCAAATATGCGGTCCTTGTTGTGGTCAAGATGATGCTGATGAGTCCCATGACAGGATTCTTCAGAATGAAGAGAAAGGTAAGAGATTACTTGCTCGTTTTTGAAAACCTGCGGCCCATGTTGTGGTTTCCGAAGGCCTAGGTTAGTAAAATGCCTGTCACGGTGGCAAGAGAAGGGAAAGGGGATCTGGGAGGCGAGGGTTCTCTCGGGAGGATTGGGGCCCACTGCTGGTTTTTGGTAAGCCCACAGTTTGTTCCCTTAGTGGGACACACGGGGAAGTTTGTGGCAAGTCTGGCCTGGCTGTAGAGTAGTAGTAAAACTATGCCTTCCAAAATGTGATGCCTTCCAGATGTTTTTGACTACAACTCCCATCATCTTCAGCCAGCATGGCCAACAGCCAGGGGTGAAGCAGGTTGTAGTCCCAAACATCTGGAGGGCTCCAGGTTGGGGAAGGCAGTCTTAATTCCGGCCTACATTTGCCATGCTGTCCTGTTGCCCGCGCCTGGTTTAGTAGATTAGAAGCAAAATGACGCTTAAGGTGCCATCCTGTGCATGTTGAGACCAAAAACAGTGCTACAATTCCCAGCCCTTGTATATCAGAGAAAGTGCCTGCTCTTCTAAGATGGCACTACAATAACAACAGTTCATTGCTTTTTAGCCAATCAGGCCATGCACATACAGAAACATAATAAAATACTCCTAACGCCAGAGGTAATAGCAGAATACAAAGTGTTAATAAAATGGCTAACAAGAGCAGGTTAAAAACACTAAGATGACACTAGACATTTGCAGCTTGTGTTAAGTGCTTGTTTTAATATATTACGTTCCAAAAATCTGGAAACATGCATGTAGAGGCAGTGCATCAATTGGATCTTAGCCTGTCTACTCAACGCACATCGAAAATGCCTGTTCGTGTGGATTGGCAGGTACCAAATAACCTGTTCCTGTTGTGGGTTCTTAGTCTCCATATATTTCGGCGTGCATGCTGCATGAAGGTAATTCTCGATAGCAAGTCAGGGAGCAGGGTGTAACTCTTGACAGTTTTGGAGCTCAGTTTCTGGGCCGGAGTTTAATCTCAGCATTGTGACCTTGTAACACCTTTTCCTCTGCGTACCCTTGTCTCGAATAGGCATTTGTGAACCCTGAAGACACGGCGTCGTTCGGGAAAGGGGAGAATGCGAAAAAGTACCTGAGGACGGATCCGGATGTGGAACGTGTGCGCAGGTAAACCCAGGGGATTCTCATCAACGTTAGGTTAGGTTTTGTGTGAAATACAAAAGCCGTTTTGTATGAGTTGAAGGAGTACAAGAAGCTGCATATATCTGCCTGCTGTCCGGTGTTCCTGCAACCTCTTTCCGGTATCAGGTGCCGAAAAATATTAATAAGTCCCTTCATCTCTCTCTATAAGCAGCCTTTGACAATTTCCTGTGATCCTAGCCATGTGTTGGGACCTGTGATCTCTAGGTGTGTTGAACTACAAACCCTATTATTCCCAGCCATCCTGGCTGGGTATGATGGGAGTTGCAGTCCAACCCATGTGGAGATCACCAGGTTGGGGAAGGCTGATGCAATGTTTTGAGTTCACATCTTTATTTTGGGGAGTTGTTGAGCCATCTTGCTCACCCAAGAAAGTCACATCGACATGCATTAGCAATGTGGTGTTTCCAAGGGCTGATTCCTTGCGTAGCATCCATTTTTCCTTCCTGTACTGAGAATATGCAGAAAAAGACAGCCACCCCGAGGCTCCAGAAATCTTGTTTTCTTCATGTAGAACATTAAGCATTAAAAAAGAAAAGAAAAGCTTCCATTTGGCTGGATTTATGAGTTTATGAACAGGCCTACTGGTGCTTCTGGATTTGATAGCTGTATAATACATGATCTGGGAAATTTAAGCCACCAGAGGACTTCTTCACGCAGCACATGGGGTGGAATTCACTTTCACGAGACATAGTGATCGCCACCAATTTGGATGGTTTTAAAAGAGGGTTGTCTATCCATGGCTACTAGTCCTGATGGCTATGTGCTGTCTCTAGTATCAGAGACAGTACTTCAATTGCTGGGGAACATGGGTGGGAGGGTGCTGTTGCACTGTGTCCTGCTTGTGGGTTCCAGGTCTACAGCTGGTTGCCGACTCTGTACAGAGTCCTGGACTAGATGGACCCGTGGTCTGATCCAGCAGGCCTCTTCCTATGTTCTAACGACAATACTCTTATGTTCTAACAAGCAATTCTAGGACATACTAATTTATTTATTTATTACATTTATATACCGCCCCGCAGCTGAAGCTCTCTGGGCGGTTCACAAGAGTTAAAACAGTAAACATTAAAAAGTATACAAAATTTTAAAACTATCAGAGACATAAAAAACAACAGTATAAAAACCATCAGCATCCATTTAAAAACAACAGTTCTGGGGTCCGTTAGAAAACAAACAGTGTTGTTAAATGCTGTTAAAATGCTGTTCAATGCCTGGGAGAAGAGAAGAGTCTTGACCTGGTGCCTGGAAGATAACAGTGTTGGCGCCAGGCGAGCCTCATCAGGGAGATCATTCCACAGTCATGGGGCCATCACCGAAAAGGCCCTGGGTCTCTATGGGTCTTGCACTTGGCCATGTGGTTCTACCATCTTGCAGGTGTGGGCATGTTCTCAAGTACTGAGGGAATGGAACCATGAATGGAGCAAAGCCTGGGGCTTTGGGCTACTCAGTGATTTTGGCCCTCTCTATTGCCAGCGGTGAATGCGTTGCGTCTGCTTGGTTGCACGATGGCTGGAATCAAAGAGTATCAAGTGTGAATGGATGATTTTGGCATGTTGAAGCAGTATTGTACTTTATCAGAACCCTTTGTGCAAAGAAGTAGTGTGAGTGATAAGTCTGTAGGTTTTGCTTTGATGGGCACCAGCTACAAGAAGTCTACACAGACTTCTACTGTTACTTTCTACTGTTAGTTTTTCCCTACCCAGTGCCTGCTTACCCTACCCTGTACCTGTTTGCATTCTCTTCCCCTCCTTATTGTTTTACTATGATTTTATTAGATTGTAAGCCTATGCGGCAGGGTCTTGCTATTTACTGTTTTACTCTGTACAGCACCATGTACATTGATGGTGCTATATAAATAAATAATAATAATAATAATAATACAAGAAAAAGAAGCCCCATCACACTGTGAATCACCTTTGCTTCTCTCCCCAGAATCCATCTCAATGACCTTGAGAACATTATTCCGTTCCTTTTCATTGGATTGTTCTACTCCATCAGTGGCGTTTCCCTCTCCACAGCCTTGCTGCATTACAGAATCTTCCTCGGTTCCAGGATCGTCCATACCATCGCCTATCTGGTACCCCTTCCACAGCCCTGCAGGGGTTTGGCTTGGGTGATTGGTTACCTAGTTACCTTTTCAATGGTTTACAGGCTTGTGATGGTTAGCCTGAGTATGTCCTAGAAAAGAAAACCTCCCCAAGCCCCCCGTTAGCCAACATTATTTCCATCCCGCAGTGGTCTTCGAACTTCCTGCTACTCCCAGCACTCTCTTGCAGCTGTGCATTACAGGAGAAGATTGGTCAATGGTGAGCAAACGGTCTTCCAGGGGAATTTCTCCACCAGTACTGCTCTTCTCATTGCTAGGCTGTCGTTGGGTTGACATAGCACAAGCCTTTCATGCAGGCAGGTTCAAGCCATGACATCTTCAGTTAAAAAAGGATCAGGTGGCAGATAAAGGGGGAAACTTCTGCCTGAACCCCTGGAGACAAAAATGGGCTGGAGGAGTCAATGTTATGAACCAGTAGAAGGCAGCTTCGGATTTTCAGTAGCTTCTGAGGAACCCTCGGGTCCTCCAGAACTCACTTTAAAACCAGTGTCATCCTATACTCTTCAAATGCCCTCCTGCACGCCTTGTCCTGGCTGGATTCACATGACACGTTTACTCTCAGTGGTTGAATGTTGGCTGTGGTTGAATCGTGGGTTACCATATTGCCTGAATGCAGCATGTTTTCCATAAGGTGGGTTATCGTGTTGTCTGAATGCAGTGCATTCTCTGCAGGGTAGCTTGTTAACCATGCATTGGGACTTGGTAACCATCCTGAACAACACAACAACAAACTATGGGTTCTCAAGGTGGCTTGTTGAGAAAAATAAGCCACATTGCACGGTTAACAAGCCATCCTGGGGAAAATGTCCTTGATTCAGACAATATGCTAACCCATAGTTCAATAAACTCATGATTCAGCAACAACCCACACTCAACCACTGAGCGTGGGTTAGTGTGTTGTGTGAACCCACTGCCTGTGTTAGGCTTTGGTCATTAAAGCTTTGCTTCATTGCCTTTGCTGTTGCTGCTACCAATACTTAACTATTAGTTAGCACTTGTATAGAAAGGCATAGCCAGCTGCCTGATACTGAGTCAGCCCACTGAGCTGTCAAGCTCACTGTTGTCTACACCAGCTTTCCCCAACCTGGTGCCCTCCAGATATGTTGGGCTACAACTCCCAGCATCCCCAGCCAACACATTTGGAGGGCACCAGGACGCGGAAGATTGTTTTATACCAGGGATAGTCAGCTTGTGGATCTCCAGACGTTTTGCCCTACAACTCCCATCAGCCCTAGCATAACCAATGGTGAGGGATTATGGGAGTTGTAGGCCAAAGCCATAGATCCCCCACCTTTTGTCTTACTAACTGACAGAGGCTCCCCGGGGTTCCACGCAAGAGTCTTCCTTAACAGGAGATGCCAGCTGCTGAACCTGGGGTATTTTGCATGCAAGGCATGTGCTCCACCGCTGAGCTTCGTCCCGTCCCCAACAGAGCCTTTGTTCGGAGGAATCCAGTCTTTGCTTACCATTGCTTCCCCATCTTCTAAATGACTGCTGCTTTGGCTAACCTATTTTGTATTTGTGTGTGTGCTTTTTTCCACTTTTAATAGTTAGGGCTTGTTAGCCATGATTTCTAGATGAGACCTAAATGTGCAGAAGCAAGGCAGTGTACCTTGGAATGCCAGATCCTGGGGAGTAACAAGAAGAGAGGGCCTGCCCCTTTGACCTGCTGTTGACCTTCTAGGCATATCTGGTGGACAGCGGTTGGAACAAAATCAAGGACGAGATGGAGTTTTTGGTGTGATCCATCAACGCAGTTCTTAAGTTTGCTCACACAACTGACTTTCCCTAGTGGTAGCCATGCTTTTGTTGTTGTTGTTTCCACACAATGGGGAAGAAATGGCCACCAACAGAAGTTGGCAGCTGCAGGACCAATGTAAACCCCACTCACCCCGAACACTAAGTTGTCCTGGGCAGCCCACCATCCTAGAAGGGAGCTCCACCCCCAGTCCTGGAGCCAGCCCTTCAGCAAATAATGGTAGGATACTCATTTTCTTAGGCCTTAGCTAGACCAGCGTTTATCCCGGGCTGAACCCCAGCATCGTCCCTGTGCGTCCAGATGACGCACAGGGGATCCCGGGATCAGGCAGGGGTTAACCCTCCTTGGCCCTGGGATACAGCCCCACACTTTGGGCCCGCTTTTTCCGCAGTCCTGGGCTGAGCCCGGGACCGTTGAAGGTGTTGCCCGTTGCCGCGGCTTGAGCCGGCTCCGCGCGAATTGGGGTTAGAGTGGGGGGAGTGGGGAAAGTATTTTTTAAAAAAAACCAAACCCTTACCTTTCCGCTGGAGCGCTTGTACGCAGCCGGCCTTTAAAAAAAAAATTAAAATGTTGGGCGTGATGCCTCTCTTCTTGAGGTCTTCGCGCCTTGCATGTAAACAAGGGCTAGATCTCGCGTTATTCACAAAGCGAGGTCTCCCCTCCTCTCCCCCGCAACAAAAGGTAGGTCTAGCTAAGGCCTTAGATGTAGATTATTTTCTAATCTGAGAAAGTGTGCTTCTTCTGCCATAAATGCATGAATGCGAGGGGTGGTGTGCAGGCCGGGCGAAACAACAAGCGAGAAACCTGAGATAGTTTGTTTGTAGATCTTGGGGAGTCAACTTTGTACCTGATGCACGCAAACCGTGCCCTTGATTCCGGGTCTATAGCCGTGTCTCCATCTCACGCCTTTACCGCTACCCTCTAGCAAAGCTCAAAACTCAATTTTTTTGAGCTCTGACTTGGTATAGATCCACACCTCGAGGCTATTGCAAAAGGCCATCCTGGAGGTTATAGACCAGTAAGAAGAATTTGCCCATTCAATATGGGCTTTGAGGGGTCTGTTCCAACATTCCAAATGTTTAGGTTGAATTTAGGTTGATTCTCTTGTTCTATTTTGTGGTTGCTAGTTCTTTTAAAATTCTTGTTAAAGGGGGAGAGACACATTCTCCTTTCTCTTTCACATATTGCCTCACCTCAAAATGATTGGAATGACTTGTACAAGCCTTAAGATTTTTAATGTGTAACAACTCTCTATTGATGGCATGTACGTATGGTAATTTTCTACAGATGCTATTTTGGGATGTTTCTTTTTGAAGCATAAATAATAAAGACAACAGCAAAAAGGAAAAATGTGTTTGAATTTTGGGGGCTATTTTTTTTCCTCCCTCGACTTCTCTAACTGCAGTCAGCAAATAGGATGTCACAAAGAATCAGAGATTCAAATCATGGAGTTCTTTGAAGAATATTTACCTTAATAATAAGATATCGCAAGCAACGCCAAGCCTTGTTGTAAAGGAGACTTTGATGCAAATAGGTGTTTGTAACCAAGTGCTGGAATAAACACAGGGAGCAGAATTTTGCTTAGCCTAATATATCCCTGAAGGAAAAAAAAAGAAAAAGATTGTTTTGTGTGCCTTTTCCCACACCTTCAACAGTGTCGCCTTTATAGCAATTTCCCATACAACAGAACTGATTCTTCGTTACTCAAATCTCACTGCTGTCCAGATTGAGGGTGTGCCCAACAGTTATTTCAGGAGCTGTTGACATGTCTGCCATACTCTTCCTTCAAGATGCTCAGCATAGATTGTTCATGGTTCACAGGTGATCTCTCATCCAGGAAGCTTCAGCAGTAGGATGGACTCATTTTTCCCCAGACCATTCTTGGGGCATGAGTGCCACTCCGGATATATCAAGACAGCAGGGTGAATTTACTTCAGTATCACAATGACCTAATGGGACAGTGGAATTATCTTCGAAGGCCAATACCTTCTATGTTTCCTAGGTGCATGGCTGCAGGTGAATGATACAGGCCTTAGCTAGACGGTGAAATCGTGTGCATAAACACGTGACACACAGGATCCTGGGATCAGGGAGGGATGATCCATCCCTTGACCCAGTATCTCACCCTCCACTTTGGGCCTGCTTCTTCTGTGGTCCTGGGCTGAGCCCGAGACCACGGAACGTGTGGCCCATTGCCGTGGCTTGACCCAGTTCCGCGCGATTACTCACGCAGAGCTGTGAGCGCTACGCCCACTGTGGGTAGGGGGTGGCAGGAAAATTAAGTTTAATTTTTTTAAAAAAACTTAACTTTGCGCATGACCGTTCGTGCGCTCTGTCTTCTTTAAAAAAATAATAATGGCAGGCGCGACGCCTCTCTTCCTGAGGTCATTGCGCCTTATGTGAAAATGGAGGAGGGATCTCGCGTTAATCACAACACGAGATCTTCCCTCCTCCGTCGTGGAATAGAAGGTAGGTCTAGCTAAGGCCAGAGACTCTATCTTAGTATCTGGACTCAGGCCAGTTGGCTTGTATGATGCCATACCCCGGGGATGGCGAACCTCTTTTGTCCCGAGGACCAAATGCCGTTTCAGAGAAGCCTTCAGGGCCACATTCCAGTGTGGGTGGAGCCAAACAAGAGGCAGGGCCAAAATACCAGCATGCTTGAGTTTCAAGCTCTTATTGCCAGTAACTAGGCCTTACGGGAGAAATTTCAACCTTTTAGAATGGGGGGCAGGAAATGCGCAAAAGCTGAGAAACTACTAAAGAGGTGGTTGGGGAAGGGGTGGAGCTAGGAGAAGGGGGTGTGGCCATCTGGAGAAACCTGGAGGGTCAGATTGTGACTTGCGGCTGTGGTCCCTGGGCGTGAAGTTCTGCATTCCTTCCGCACCCACCCTGTTGCTCTGTGCTTTATACTGCTGAGGCCTAACACCCCACCCTTGTATACCGTGGGGTGTCCTTTTCTTCAAATAAGAGTGACATCACCAACACATTTCTCCACCACCAATCTCCTGAACAGTTATGTAGCTTTTTAAACAAAGTGTATAAACTTTGGTAAGGTTTAGGATGAACACATGAATACATGTACAAGTGTCGCTTAAAGTCATCTGTGAGAGATCTGCAGAGAGAAATCATCTGCAGACATTTATTTATTTATGTAAGAAAATAAGCTTCACTTTTCAAAACAAGTTTTCTGAAGGCAGCTTACAGTTATGATCACAACATCGTTAAAACAAACAACTAAGACATTGTTAAAAACCAATGACTAAAGGCAGCAGCATAAACACAGTTTTAACCAGACCAATATCAATCATTTCCATTATCATTTAGGAAAATTTACAACCAGAAGGGCAAAGAAAACTACCGAATCACTGAATCAGCCCAAAAGCACAATGACTCTGTTCAGACAACACGCTAAGCCACAGTGGTTTCGCATTTTGAGCTAAACGTTATGGGTTAGCATGTCGTGTGAACCATTCCTAAACTTGGTGGCTACATAACCATGGTTTAAACAAGCTCACTCACCATTTGCTGCAAAAGACTTAGCAGCCTAACAATGGCTTCATACGTTGTCTGAACCAGTCCAGTGAAAAGCATGGCAAAAATGATAACACCTGTCGAGAAGGCACCATTGGGCTCCCTTTTCCTTTCCAAGGGTCAATCATAGTGCCTCCTGCAAGAGCATAAAACAAGAATCTTGTGGCATCTTGAAAGCTGACACTTTTTTTTTTTTTTGGTGACAGAAGCTTTTGTGGCCCAGGAGCCAAGCTTCACTGAATGCATGAAGTTTTTTATTTATTTATTTATTTATGCATTTTTATGCCGCCATTCAGCCAAAAAAGGCTCTCATGGCAGCTGACAAAAGTATTTCTTGACAGTCCCTGCCCACAGGCTTACAATCTAAAAGACACGACACAAAAGGAAAGAGGATTGGGAGGGGGGAGGAGGAGGAGGGGGAAAAGGAAAGCAAATTCAGGCACTACAATCTTAGTTGCAAAGTTCAGCAGTTACAGTTGACAGCAGGAGGGAGGGGGCTCTGAGCTGGAGCTGGACCCAGGCACGGTGGAGAGGTGCCTGGCTGCTGCTTCCTCCCTCACTGGTGGCCTCTGCAGAGATAGTTGGTAGCAGGAGGGAGGGGGCTCTCAGCTGGAGGTGGACCCAGGCACGGTGGAGAGGTGCCTGGCTGCTGCTTCCTCCCTCACTGGTGGCCTCTGCAGAGACAGTTGGTAGCAGGAGGGAGGCGGCTCTGAGCTGGAGCTGGACCCAGGCACGGTGGAGAGGTGCCTGGCTGCTGCTTCCTCCCTCACTGGTGGCCTCTCCAGAGACAGTTGGTAGCAGGAGGGAGGGGGCTCTCAGCTGGAGCTGGACCCAGGCACGGTGGAGAGGTGCCTGGCTGCTGCTTCCTCCCTCACTGGTGGCCTCTGCAGAGACAGTTGACAGCAGGAGGGAGGGGGCTCTCAGCTGGAGCTGGACCCAGGCACGGTGGAGAGGTGCCTGGCTGCTGGGTACCAAGACTGATCTGCACCATACTGAGCAATGCAGCAGTTTGTCCAGGGTTTCAGATGGCCCTTTCGCAACCCTACCTGGGGATGCTGGGAGCTGAACGTGGGACCTGGATGCAAAACATGCGCTCTACCACTGTCTCTTCCTCTAGTGATCACCTATAAGCTGAGCACAGAAGAAGGTGAAAAATGTATTACAAAGTGAGCCTCATAAATATCCTTGCCACCGGTCGGGTGCGTCTGTAGCTCGGCGGCAGGGCCCTTGCTTTGTCGGCAAAAGGGTCCGGATTCAATGTCCGGCATCTCCCAATAGGGCTATCAAAGAATCCTGCCTGAAACCCTGAACAGCCGCTGCCAGTCTCCAATAATGGGTTAGATGGATCAGTGATAAAGCCGCTTCCTCTCTTTCATTTAATGCATGAAATGGAGCTGAACGTAAAGCGTTTTGTCCACTAAACAAGGCACCAGAAATAACCGTTCTCTGATCCTGAACAGCGACCACAAATCCTTTTGGCTTCCTATGTGCCACTTACTCGACACGTGCTTTTATCGTCATTCGTTTTTATTATTACAGTGTTCAAATATTGCACGTGATTATATTTTACTAATCACAGACATGGCAGGATGTTCGCTCTCTCCCGCACCCCCAAGCTAGCTACGATGCTTCTTTTCGTTCAAAAGAATGATTTAGGAGCTGCCACTAGATGGCTCTCTTCGGCTTTTCTTATTTTGGGGGGAGTCAAGCAAGTGAGTTTTCCCTCCAAATCGTTCTGGGCTGAGCAAAATAAGTGTTGAGTTTTCCCAGTCTGGTATAAAAACACACAAGGGCTTAGGCACAGGAACTAGCAGGGCACAAATCCCTCAGAGAAATGTAATTCAGGGCGCAGTCCTCTGCATGTGTAGACAGAAAAAAAGTTCTACAACTCCCAGCATTCCCCTGGATTTGTATGAAATGCATATAGCTTTCAAGCAGTTACACATGGCCTTCAACGACAATAAAAGCCCTTAAAAACACTAGGGAAAATACAAATACACTTTCGTCTTCTCCTACCCTCCCCAAGAGTTCTTTACGGCAGCCTTCCTCAACCTGGGGCGCTCCAGATGTGTTGGACTACAACTCCCAGAATGCCCCAGCAGCTGGCTGGGGCATTCTGGGAGGTGCAGTCCAACACATCTGGAGCGCCCCAGGTTGAGGAAGGCTGCTTTATGGGATGACAGAGCCCATAAAAAGCTATAAAGACAGATCTCTGGCAGCAGGCCTACCCACCAGTCGAATTTTAAAATGTCTTAAACGGTTTTGGGATTTTAACCATGTATTGGTTTTATGTTTTTAATCAGTTTTATGTATTTTATATTATTGTATTCAGTGTTGTTCCCCGCCTTGATCCGGAGGGAGAGGCGGGTAAGAAATAATAATAATAATAATAATTGCTCGTGGCATCTGCTTCCACTATTATCTCAGTGGAAGCAGATGTCACAGGTTTTTCTAGCACTTCAAAAACCTGCGCAATTTGTTCGTGGTTGGCTTCGGGGATAGGTATGGTTGAGAAGATGCCCCCACAGGGCCCCACGGACTACACCTCCTTGGGCTTGCTCCTCCCTTTCAGCCAACACTGATTTTATTCTGGCGCCAAGTGAAAACATGGCTTTTTAACTTAATGGTTGAATTCACTAAGGTGGCACATTGTTTTAACTGTTTTAATGGTTTGCTGCTTTTAAATTATGTATTGTTTTCATTATAGTTCATGGTTTAATTTGTTTTTAGCTGTGTATATTTACTGTTTTATACTGTATGCTTTTATCTGTACGCTGCCCTGAAATCTTAATGATATAGGTTGGGATATAAGTGTTTTAAATAAATAAATAAAACCTGCTTGTTCACTTGCCTCTTGCTCTGGCCCGGACAATGCTGGTGGTGTGAAGGAAAGCGGAGCAGTCGATGTCACTGCTCCCTTGCTCCTTGGCTCTCTGTCTGTCAAGAAAGCAAGGTAGCAATGGTGAGGAAGAGGAGGAGGAGGAGAAACAGCAGCTGGTGATGGTGGTGTTGAGAACCTAAACTCACTGGAGGGGCCCCATTAAGGGTGCCGTGCCCAAGAGCCCTCAGAAACCTGGAGCTGCACTGAATTTGTTAGACTTGGCGCAATAGCAGGAGAAATTATTTTGGCTGCATGGCCCTGGCAATGGTGGTGCTATCATCTGTTTGCAGGCTAAATAGGGACCTCCTATTTAGCCGGCAGACCTGTTTAGCCTGCTGGATCTGTGACTGGCTGCCCGATGTGGTGAATCACTGAATTGCAGGAGGCAGCCTTCTCAAGTGACGTACCTTCAGGCTCTGGACTGACTCAGCCACCTGGCCTGCCATTGGGACATCCTGGACAGAATAGAGTATAAGACGGCTCCTGTTCCAATTGAGTCTTGCTTGAGCAACGAAGGCCATGGCTAGACGGGGCGATATTCCGGGGATCGCCCTGGGATCATCCCTATGCGTTCATGTGATGCACAGGGGATCCTGGGAGCAGGGAGAGATGATGCCTCCCTTGCCCTGGGATCTCGGCATAGCCTCTCCCCCTGCTTTTTCCACAGTCTCGGGATGGGTGGGCATTGCAGGTTGTCCCAGCTCCTCATGAGTAACCACAAGGAGCTGGGAGTTGGGCATGGGGTACAGAGCTCCTCAGGAGCTCTGCCATTGGGGGAGGGGTGGGGGGAGCGGGGAAATATATATATATGTATACACACACACACACACACACACACACACACATTTGGTGATCGAGCGCTCGTGCACTCCTTCTCCTTTAAGAAAAAACAAACAAAATGGCGGGTGCGACGTCCTCTTCCTCCTAGGACGTCGCGCGCCGTGTGTACACAGAAGGGGAGATTTCGCGATAACCATATTGCAAGATCATCCCTCCTCCATCATGCTAGACCTGGTAGGTCTAGCCATGACCAAAGTCTTCCTGTATCTTTGATTGTTTCTTGATCCTGTCTCCTGGTTCTGTCCTGACTACTGGCTTGTCCTTTTGGCTTCTAGTTCCCGGCTCTCCTCTGACTGCTGTCGTAGCAGAAGGCTGGTTCAAATCAGTATGGGCAATTCAACTTTGTCCTTCCCCTTTGCATCGCTTGGCTCCTTGGCTCTCTGATCCTTGTACGCCAATGGTCTTTTGACTGACCCTTGACTCTTCTTGCCATCACCATGTTACTAGGCCTTGTGGGAAGACACGGGTTGGCAATGACAATCTGCCATAAAACTAATACAGGTTGTAGTGCAGTTGTAGCTAAAAACACACTGGGCTCTTCAGCATTTTCTTCTGTTCATGCTCTGATGCCCAAGAAAGTTTATGCCATAATAAATGAGTTCATCTTTAAGGTGCCACAAGACTGTTTGTTGTTTTTGCTGCAACGGAGCTGCCCCGCTGAAAATACTTACCCTGGATCATAGTTTAAAGATGCCTGGAGTAAGCAACAGACAGAGTCCATTGCACAGCTGGGTGATGGAATTGTTAATGATGCAGCCCCTTTTAAAGTAATGTTTCTCATTTGGACACCAAAGTGCATCCCTATTTGTATTTCATCTCCTTTCCTTGCTACTTTATCTATGTCCTCTCCGGTTGAGTTGCAGCCCAAGGGACATTGTTTTAATCATTTGCAGTTCCTACCTGAACTTTCTTGAATGCATTTAGTATTACTTTGCTTTGAGACAGGAACATATGGAAAAGGTATTTTTTAATTCTCACAGCGAGGCTTGATTACTTAAAAGGCATTTTATTCCCGTCTGCTTGAAAGAAAGCATTCAAAATCGCCTATATTTCTGCTGCAGAAGAGAAACAGCCTTCCAAACAGAACTATGTAACTATTTGTTTTGGCTTTCTAAAACTTTTATTTTCCCAATTGCTTCCCCACCCCACCCCCACTGCTCAAACAGAAAAAAAGGAGTGACCTGTATCTAAATGAGCAGTAGCTTTCTACTATTAATTTATTACATTTTAATCCCACTCAGCCTTCTAAAGAGCTCAGGATAATACAAAGTCCTTCTTCACCCCCATTTGATTTGCACAACAACCCTGTGAAGTAGGTTAGGCTGAAAGAAGGTGATTAATCCAGAGTTAATCCATTAAGGTGATTTGAAGCTAGAGATTCCCACAGTCCATTTCACAGTTGCATTAGCAATAATTATAGCAATAATTTTGTTATAATAATTAGCAATAATTTTGAACTACATTATACAATTTGCCAGATTCCTGTTTCAGATACATTTGGAAGAACTGGGGCCGGATCTACACCAAGCAGGATATAACACTTTGAAAGTGGTTTGAAAACAGTATATGGAATGTGTCCTGAGCCCAAACAGATCTCAATACCATTATAAGCTGTTATAAAGCAGTAGTGTAGATTCTGCCTGGGAGTGCCACAAATCATCTTTGCTAAATGACATGAATTTGTTTCCAGAAAGTGTCACATGTTGCCATGGGTGCTAGTAGTCCTTGCTTCTTTCCTGCTTTTTCCCCACAGAGGGGCTGATGAATAATGCAAATAAAGTAAATTCCTGTCTGGAAATTTGCATGTGGCACAGTCCCTCCCCCTCCCGTTGGCCACCTCCATCCCCTCCCCCCTCCCTGCTGCTGGCGACAGCCTAACCATGTGCCTGTGCCAGGGTCTGCCTTCACACCACACTTATTGGCTGAGCCGTGCTGTCCATTATCTTCCTGGTGGGGAAGCTGCCCTGCCTGTTCAGCACAGAGGAAATTAACTGCTATTAAAGCTCGAGCTTTGAACATTTTCAAAGTTTCAAATTTCTCTGCACATCTCCACTGTTGAAATTTCAGTTTAAAACAAAAATGAGAAAAATCGGTCTGGTAGATCTCTAGTAATGAGCTTTACGCTACCATATTTTGTAAACCGCCCAGAGAGCTTCGGCTATTGGGCGGTATAGAAATGAAATGAAATAAATAAATAAACATTCTTCTCTAAGATCCCAAATGCAGAAGATGCCGTGGGATAAAGAAGATTCATAGAGCTTGCACCAGTCACAGAAGAACATGTGGGTCGAATATACTGGTTTGCGTGCCCCCCTTCTGCCTTTTTTTAAAAAGTCCCAGTCATTGCCACTACTGGGAGGAAAAATAAGCATGTCAACTTAAAGGCGGATGAATTTCTCACCCTTGTTGGAGGCATAAGAGAAGATCAGTAAGGTTTCTCTTGATATGCCCACCGACCACTGTCAGAGTGCTGATGGCGAAGAAGCGATGGTGGTGGAGGGTCCCAGTGTGGCAACAAAGAGAGCTCTGGTCGTGGGTCTATTGTTCTGCCCACCCACTTGGCTCTCTGCCCAAGGACAGGGAGAATGGTCATAACCTCTGACCCCTAGGACACCTTTCCAGGGTCCGTTGGAACGCAGCTTTAGGAGAAAAGAACATGATGCAAAGTATTAGAATTGGCTACCAAAAGTGACACAATCTCTATGGTGGGTTGTGTTTTTTTTTAAAAAAAACAAAAACCTAAAAGATGGCTGTTATGGTTGAAATGGGAAAATTTCAAACATATTGATACAAAATGTATAACTGGCATTCATGGCAGCTTTCCTCCCAGAGTGAATAGCAGCTGGGGCGGGGGTGGGGATTTTCATATGGATTACAGTGCATAGAAGGGGAGGATTAAAAGCCCTGCTTGTGTGCCAAAGTCCTGAGCCTAATTTCACTCTCACACACGTATGCTTGCTTGCTTGCTTGCCTTTTAAACAAGACATTGCTGAATATTTAGGACCCTTAATGACTTTTAATAGCTGTATTTATGGCTTTTTAATGTCAATGTATGCATGGGTTTTATGACGGTATTTATACATATGACCATTAATATGTGTGTTTACTTATTAAGATTGGAAGTGATACTTGTAAAAGAAATGAAGCCGGGTCTTTGTAAGGTAGACAGAGGACAAGATATACTGTAAGTTGGATATATAGTTGCTGTGTTAGTTATTACTTAACTGGGAAGGGAATAGGTATGTATTAAATTGCTAAGTAGTTCTCCTGTTAATATTTGGATGTAATGCTATATTTGTATATGTAACACATATTTGATATTGATTGGTGATATGGATAATAAAAGTATATATTAAATAATAGCTAAAAAAAAAAAACCAAAATGTGGAGAATATGTTCAATATATGCCTTGTATGGACTGCTTTGGCCCGGAAAAAGATATTTCAGAAAATAGTGAGCTAGCTTTTGAGTTTCACAGAGCTCTTACTCCGGCTGGATGTTAATAAATGGGGAGGGAGAAAATCAAAAGGTGCTGTTGGTGTTGCCCCTGAACCAGGGGTTAAAGGCTCACTACCCTGGCGCATTAGTAGCTAATCAAACACACGAGTCTGGAGAATGCTCTGATACTACAGTATGGGGCGCTCTCCAGTTCTACAAACTGGAGGCACCCCGAACAAAGGAATCTCGGGGATTCTACACGTAGTACTGAGGGTGCTTCCATGCGCCCCCAGTGTGGCCCCAAAGCGATCGTGTAACTTGCCTGGAGAAGAGACGAGGAAGAGGCGTCCTTGCCGCTGCCACCCACCTACCTCCGACCCGGCTGGGTCGGAGAGCTGGGTGGAAGAAGGCGGGGTGGAGAGCGGAAGAAGCTCTCCACCCGCCTTCTTCCACCGAGCTCTCCGTCCTGGCCGGTGAGGAAGTAGGTGGGTGGCAGCGGCGGTGGCAAGGACGCCTCTTCCTCGTCTCTTCTCTAGGCAAGTTACACGATCGTTTTGGGGCCGCACTGGGGGCGCATGGAAGCACCCTCAGTACTACGTGTAGAATCCCCCTATGTCTATTTATAGGCCCTGACTACAAGAGGGTGTTAGTCTCTTTCTAACTCTTCTATTGGTCAGTTCTGGATTCGCAAGTTAGGTTACATTCATTTTGTAAGTTAAGATGCACAATCCCAATGAGTCATAGGTTACATTTGATGCGCCATTGGTTGAAAGTTTTTCCCTTTGTCTGCTAGCACATGATGTCCACCATTAAGGAATGCAAATCTGGCATGTAGCCACCCTTTGGCAGAGAAGCCATCTTTAACCCTTGGTACATTACATTCTTAGGCAAGATGAAATCCCTTCTTGCCTCTATCATTGGTACAGGCCATGGTTAGAGGCCCATCTGAGGAAGCTTAATTTTTTTTCAGCTAGTGCAGAAGCCCTCAGGTTGCACCAAAGCATGCTGGGAGAAAGAAGCCATTTCTGGTTTCTGTTTGAAAATTTAACAGCCAACAGCGATTCAGTTATTCCTACTAACAGCATTATGTTGCAGTGCACTTGAAATACATATTTTATAACAATCCATTTAAAAATATATTTTCTCCTGTACCACAATAAATAATATCCTTGGGACTTAAATATTTTGATATTTATGAGAGGGAGGGGGGAAATTGCTTTTAACACAAAATCAGTACATAGTTTAAAGCAGCAGCGATTGTGAAGTTTATCGCTATTAGAATGCAGAGGTGGAAAAGAAAATTCATTTTAATCACAGAGTAAACTGCTCTTAAATGGCAGGTCTGGGAGATTCTTACTTGCTATTACATTCCAAAGTCATATTTATTTATTTGTTTGTTTGTTTGTCTGTTGTCCCTTTCTACCCCACCCCTTAAAAATCGGCTTGGTATTTGCCACCTCCAGTTCTGAGGAAGTGCTGTTAAATGATTCGATGGCTTGTTTAATCCCCAGACTATTTACACACACACACACACACACACACACACACACACACACACACACACACACACACACACACTCGCTCACTCTCTGCTTAATTTAACCACAGTATTCTCTCCCCCTCTTGCTCACGCCCTCCTCCCTCTTTGTTCTTAATTGTTTTCAGAGTGCTTGACTTCCTTTGGGGAATCACTCAGCAAGCCAGACTTCAAAGAGCAGTTACAGTAGAACAATTTGGCAGTATGCTAATTGAGGCCTTTTAAAAATATAAATAAAAATCTCTCTCGTACATTGTGGTACAAGAGCCACCTTGGACACTAGGGGTGTGCACGGACCGATCCGAAAATTTTGGATCGGCCCACTCCGCTCCGCGCCGCGCCGCTCCGCCCATGCTCCGCTCCTCTTCGCTGCGGAGCTCCAGCTCCGAATCGGAGCTCTGCAGTGGAGGGGAGTGGTGCCAGGTAAGGCCGGGAGAGGAGGGCAGGGTGGGTGGGTTACCGGGCCCTGCCGCTGTCGCCGCCTGTGCGGTGACGGCGGCAGAGCCCAGTAAGGGACCAAGGGGGAGGGGGGCCTTACCTGCCTCCATCCGCAGTCCGTCGGCTTCTTCAATTGAGCCCGTGGTTCAAGCAGGAAGTCTGGGCCGAACCGCGGGCTCAATTGAAGAAGCCGACGGACCGTGGACGGAGGCAGGTAAGGGAGAGGAGGGAGGTTTACTGGGCCCTGCCACTGTTGCCTCATGGGCGACAGCAGCAGGGCCCGGTAAACCCCACTTACCATTCCGGCGGAGCTCCAGATCGAGGCGAAGGATCCGCCTTCACCTCGATCCTCTTCGCCACGCTCCGCCGGCCCCCCAATTCTCTTCGCCTCCACCTTAAGGGGAGGCAAAGCACCCCGCTCCGCTTCTAATTCGCCGGTCCGATTAGAAGCGGAGCACATCCCTACTGGACACTGCCTAGGGACGTGGCTGTGTGGATAGTAGTGCCATCATGTAGTTCAGACACTGGGTGGCAGTGGACTTAGTTATAGCTGGGCGGAGTCAGGAATTTCCTGTCATGGTTCTGTTTTGTTCCCAGACACAATAAAGCTCTTCCTGTGGGTCCTCTAAGCTTTCCGTGTGTGTGTGTGTGTGTGTGTGTGTGTGTGTGTGTGTGTGTGTGTGTGTGGTTTTTGGTGGATCCAATCACAACCCCAGAAACAGATACACTTCGACTGCAGATTGCATTGGGGGGCCCTACGTTCGGTTCTGGGAGGTGCAAACTGGGTGAATTCTGGACAAAAAAATGAAGCGAAACAAACTTCTCATACATTTGTATCTGCCGATGTTTCCTGTTGAACCGGGCACAGTAACTGCCTTTCCTGCACAGAAGCTAACAGAAACTGTTTGAGTAATCTAGAACTTCTATCAAGGTGAGGACCAGAGTGTGAATGGGGGATACCTTGAAGATGCTGGGAATACTGCACCTTCATCTGCAAGTTACAGGTAGGGGTAGTGTTGCAGTTAGCTAGTGAATGCAGAGAATTTTGGCCTTAGCTAGCCTTAGGATCGCTATAGCCTACAGTATGGCTTCCTGCTCCTCCCTTTGATCCTCCTCCCTTGCTCTCTGACTCCTGCCTGTGTAAAGGAACACAAAATGGACTGAACAAACTATCTTGAAACTCTACATTGTTCTGGCATTTGTATGTAAAGGAATAATTGTCAATAACCTGATTTTCTTTCTTCACTAAAGAAAGGTGTTGTCTCCTAAGAGAGCCTGTGTGCATGTGGTACTGGTAAATGCTAATTCCGCTTTGCCTTTTTGTTTTCTCTGCTAACTGCCTTTTAAAAAAAAAAGAAAAAAGAGGAAGCATCATTACGAAATAATATCAGAAGGCATGTCAGTGTGGGTGTTTCCTGAGAGAAGAAATCCCCCTCTCTTTATTTACGGTCTCCCTGTAAGGGTGGCTGTTTCTGGTGAGGACATGACACACTTGCTTCAGGGTTGGTAAATCCCAGACTCCTCCCTCAGCTAATGCCTCTCCCCTTGTGTCTGCCATCTTAGCAGTTGCTACTGTTGTCGAGAATTAGGAATGTGCTTAAATGCTTTGATGAATAGCTGCTGGAGTGCCTCGGCTTCGTATTTTATTACTCGCTTTGAGCATTGGTGACACATATGCTCCTTTACAAGCCCACCCTTGTGGTAATTTCCTTAATGAGAATGGCAATTGGAAGGAACATCTTCTACAAAAAAGCAAATGACACACAAGCTCTCTTTTTCTCTCTCCTTCTTCTCCAGCTATTCATTATTCACAATCAAAAGGAAGAATTAGCTTTCAGAATGATCTCTCCAAAAAGGGGTTATCAGTTTGAAGGAGGCACTTCTAGTACTAGGGGAAAGAAGAAGAAGAAGAAGAAGGGGGGGACTTCAGAAATGAATTGAGTGGCTTACAGGGTAGTTGGCAGAGGCTTATGAAGGGCGGACAGGAATTGCATTATGAAGAATTATTAGCAGACAACTCTCGTGGATAACGTATAATTTTATTAGAACAGACAGGGAGAATTTGTCTTCAGTGTGAGAATTTCTGCTTTGAAATGGGGCATTGCTGGGTGGTACGATATTGTCTGCACACCTCTGCTAGAGAGCACTCCAACAGGGCATAATGTGAGCCAACATGAGCTCAAATGCTTGTACAGGGAATTGGCATCATGGGATGGATATGAGGGTCAGGGGAAGAGAAAAGAGGAGGGAGATCTACTACGGGGCAAGTGTTGCTTCTCCTTCGTTGTCTATGGGCCCGTTCAGAAGACACTTTAAACCATGGCTTTAACCATAGTGGTTAAGCCCAAAAGACAGGCTGTGTTCAGAAGACACCTTAAACCACGGCTTTAACCACGGTGAATAAGGCTTTTTGCTTTATTCACCATGGTTAAAGCCATAGTTTAAGGTGTTTTCTGAACACAGCCTGTCTTTTGGGCTTAACCACTATGGTTAAAGCCATGGTTTAAGGCATCTTCTGAATGGGGCCTATGTCTGTCCCACATCAAAAAAAGGAAGAAGAAGAAAAAAACCATTTTGCATGGCCACAAAAGGTTTAATCTGCACCTTCCACTTCAGCTTGTTTATGAAATCTTGCCATATGGAAACTCTGTCATGTGTATTTATCTTTTCTTAGTGCATCACACATTCCAAATTTCAGCTCTTTTGGGGGTCCAAAGGGCAAAAAAAATGGGGCCTTTGAATGGCTTATCTCTGAACTAGGAAAAGGGAGGCTCTATTGAGAAATAGCTACATCCACGTGAAGCAACAGCTTTGATGCCTCTCTTAACATGCCGGTTGTTGATTCCTTTCCTGGCACAAAAGAAGAAGAAAGGTTTGAGGGTAATCTCTTCACCAATCTTTCTGAGTGGGTTTGCTTTTTCAATCCACGCCGCCTATATTTAACGGTGGTACATCAGGTGCCGCAGAATGCCCAGTCAAATGCAGAAAGCAGGTTTCAAGGCTAAAAGCAATGCTCCACGTATAAGGGAAATATCTTTTGTATAGAATTTTCCTTGATGGAATCTATAGATGGCATGTGCCCTCTCAGCATTTCTTGCAGAGTAATAATAACCGTGCAACATTTCTCTGGTCCAGCTCAGACATGGAGCAGACAACGTGATAAAACTCTTTCTGGGTTTTGCCATTTTACACCAAAGCAGACAACCTTTTTAAAAATAATAATAATAATAAAAAATTGTATTACCTGGAAGGGAGAGGTCAAGGGGTGGAACCAGTGGACTCCAGCAGAAGCCGACCAATTACCAAGAGCTTTTCTTTGCTCCTGTGGTTGGCAGGTAGGGTGGGCTGGGCATGTGCTTATATTCTAGTACAGCCTTCCTCAACCTGGGGCGCTCCAGATGTGTTGGACTACAACTCCCAGAATGCCCCAGCCAGCTGGCTGGGGCATTCTGGGGGATGCAGTCCAACACATCTGGAGCGCCCCAGGTTGAGGAAGGCTGTTCTAGTACAAGGTAATGGAGAGCACAGAGAAACTGATGTGAGAACAAAGCCCACAGTTTCCACTACCAAGTTGCTATAGTGCTCTATCACAGGGATGCAGAATGTCCAGCCTGTGGGCCTGATCTGGCCTATGGAATTTGGCCTGTGGAGTCTCCTTGGGTTCCTCCAGGGGGTGGCGCTTGGCCCCCAAGCCGCTGCCCTATCCCTAAAGGAATCCCCACTGTTATCTCCAGCCTGGGTTTGGAAATAACAGCATGGATGTGAGCAGCAAGGGACTTTCCCCCAGCCAAGTCCTTTCATGCAGTGCCCCCATAGTGACAGCACACATTGCATGAAGCCAACTTGCACTGGGAAGAGTGGCTGGTTCTAGCACTAGCTGAATACTTTTCTCTGTGCTGAGAGAGGCACAAAACTACACATTTCTCCCAGTAGGGAGAAATGCAAAATTCGGGGGGAGGGGGAGGGCAATGATGTCAGTGACTGTAGCCATGGGCAAACTCACTGATGTCAGCCAGCCCATAGAGGACCTGGTAGCGGTAGGGCAATTCAGCCCCACACACTAAACAGTTCTGCTCTTTTGCTCTACCACAGTTCACCCTGCCTGCCTTGGCTTAACAGAACTGGGGAGGTGGGTGCCTGTACCAAGCGGTACCAGCGGTACCGGGCGGCACCACTGTGATGTTTTGGGGGACCTGGGGGCTCTTCTCACCACCACTCCAGCCTGAGCTGCTGCTTTCATTTCCTCTTCTATTAGCACCTCGCCTGACTGTTTTCTCCACCACATGTCTCCTCAAAGTGGACTTTCATAGTTCAATCATCATCTCAGGCAGCTACTTGACCCTGGAAAATAATGAGATAGCAAAGCATAGCTGAACATAGCTAGCTACTTAAAGTGATAGGCCCAGCTGGAAGTCTAGGTACAGAAGGAGCAATTACAGTACACCAGTAAATTCCTCAATATAACAATTGTCTTCTGCATTTCCACTACAGAGACCAACAACACTCAGCCAGATGCTTCTGAGAAGCCCACAGCAAGTCATGAAGACATTTTTTCCCTCCCTTTCTCAAAATGCTACAATTTGGGATCTTCCCATGAAACTGATTGATGGGGAGATTTGGGACAGATAAAGGGAAGGACTTTTTCACACAGCGCATAGTGAAACAGTGGAATTTGCCACCACAAGATGGCCACCAATTTGGATGGCTTAAAAAGGGGTTGGATAAATTCCTGGAGGAGAAGGCCTGGCTATTGGTCAGCAAGCCCACTTTACTGGCAGTTGGAAGATCAGATGGTCTACGGTAGTTACTAGTGTGAACATCCAGCCTGAAACTAGATTTCCGATCTGAAGTGCAGCAGTTAGTTAAATCTGAAGTGGTTACACTGCAAATGCTCTAAACTTTCACCAGCGTGGTTGAGATCCGAAGCTGCCTTCCAGTATCAGTGTTTCAATCACACCCAAAGAGACTGATAACTTATGCACAGTTCTTTAAGAGCAGTCAGGTAATGTTTGCGTTTTATGGATAAATGGATTAGGGATTTGTCAGGCCAATTTTGCAGATTTCTTTCAGGAACATCACAAATCTATAAATTGTCAGGTTGCTTTTCAACTCAAAAATGCCATAAATATTTATCTTGGGGAAAGGAGGCATGTTATTTGTAGCTTTGCCTAATCGTTTAAGTATTTCAAGTATTCAAAACCGCTTGTTATTCAAAAGGAGGCAACTATAGTGCGAGAGTGAGTAAGGCTGACTGGATTTCATTTGGGTCTGGACATTTCTCAGACAGGCCACTGTTGCATATTGTGAGATGGACTTTCAAGGGGCAATAGCATGACAAATGGTTCAGATTGAAGTTTCCACCTCATTTTTTTCTAGTGCAAAATTTCAAGGTGAACCTTGAAGTTTCAACTTGGGTAAATAATTCAAGGAAATGTGAAGGAAGCCAAAAGAGCTTAGATAAGACTAACAAAATTCTTAGGGAATCACTGACCCATTGCTACCTGGGATTGTATCCTGCCCTGACCTTGACTAGAAGCCCACAGGGCACGTGATGAGCCACGGAATTGTCAAGAGCGACCAGTTGAACCATCCTGAGGAGCTTCAAGTGAACAACTTACTCCAATAATGTCCGGGACATGATTGAAGCCTTTTGGGCAATGAGTCTTGGTATGAGCAGAGTAACAAACAAACAAACAACCAGTTTAGATAAGACAGTTCTCAGGGGAGGAAGCTTCTTTCCATACATTCCTAGTCAAGATGTAACAGCAACTGGAGGATGTTGTCTTGTCAAGAATATTGCATATCTATAAATATATGGAATTGCAGGATCTGAACTGTACTGCTAGAGATAGGGGCCAATCAGTCTCGAAAGGATAATTTCAGAATAGATGCTTAGATCATCTCTTGAGGTCTAAAACCATTGTTTCTTAAACATGCCAATGCAATGTATGTTATGGGAGGTATTCACTGATTCCCATGGGATGCTTTCACCAGTTGTTAGGAGCTGCTGGGATTTGCCTCGTGTGATGAGGCACTGGAGCTGCTGGGATTTGTAGATAACTGTCCCATATAATGAGCCCCATGTGATGAGCCAGCTTCTCAGTGAAGGACCTTCCAATGGTGAACCGCCCATTGACACCCGTTCGCCAATGGATCCTCCTGGATAGGAAGGATCCAGATGAGCCTTTCTTGAACAGCAAAGTCTTTTGAACTCCATTGTGTTCCTGTATCCTTGGCTATTCTTAAGTCCTGACTTCGGGCTTACTCCTCAATTCTCCTGCTGGGTTTATCCTCCAGTTCTCACTTGCTCTTCCATCCTGAATCCATGGCTTCTGGTTCAGCTCCCAGTTTACTTCAGACTGCTGCCCACTGCTCAGCTCTGACAGCAGTAGGCACTTTCTATTAACAAACAACAAGACTGTGGAGGCTCCAGGAGGGGCTTTGGGGGGGGAGGGGGTCTCTGGTAAGTGTCTTCTCCTCCCTGTGTAATCATGCAGATGTTCTCTGTCTGGATCTAAACCCCAGAGCTGCCCCAAAAGAAAGGGCAGATGAGTGAACACACAGTGGTACTGTTCCTTCTCCTCACTTCCATTGGTGGTTGGTGCTCTCCTTCCCGGTCAGAGAGGCAGTGCAGGTGACAGGTATCAACGGCAAGGAGAGGTGTGACAGGACCAGGGGCCTCTGGTGGTCAGCAGTGGCCACCTGCTGAGGTTTGGGCCTCAGCAGATGCCTGATGACGAACCCTGCAATAGGGGAGCAATTCTATCAGCATCTATCAAGGAGCCCTAAGATGCTGTTGTAAAGACCCTGACTGGGACTGCTTGCTCCTTATTTGAATCCAGCCTTCCGCAACCTGGTGCCCTCCCGATATGTTGGACTGCAAATCCCATCATCCACAGCCAGCATGCAATCCAACAAATCTGGAGGGCACCACGCTGTGAAGGCTGTCCAAATCCTTTCCCTTAATTCAAGCCTGGACAACTTGCTGCCCAAACCCAGCCCATTAGGTGCATGTTAACTGACAGGTGCCTGAATTCTCCTGTTTCTGCAATCCCAGGCAGGACTCAAGGGGTTGAATCCAGAGTGAATCTGGATCAGCTGCACTGGCAGAAGTGGATTTCCCACACCACCTCCTTCCCACTGCAGCCCCTCCAGCCCCCCGAAAATGTTGCATGTAGACCTGAATGAGGTCAGCTGTGGTATGAGTGGGGGAAGGCGCATCCCCAAAATTGGAGAAGCCCTTCCTCTCGCAGAAGATCCCTTCCTCTGATGGAAGACAGATCCAGGATCCAACCCAAGAGCTTTATTGCATCCTTGCTAGGCCATCTCATATGGCTGCATTCTGATTGATCGTTCCCCAGTTATACAGGCTTGCCCAGTGAATCTCTGGCTTCCTTGTTTGGCAAAGAGAGCACTTTGCCGATGCAGCACCAGCACCAACAATAGAATCTGTTCCATCAGAATACTGGCCCAGTATTAGTTTGTGCCCTTGCAGAACTGAAGTCTGTACGACTTCAGTACAGAAGTCGTGAAGCACACCACCAGCACAGAACGAGATCTCAAACTTGTTAAGATGTCTTTAAGTTGAAACTGTAATGATGACTAAAAGCATACCCTTTTTTTTTTAAAAAAAGGTCCAAATCAGTGCTCTGAAATGCTGTTTGCGCATTACAAAAGTTCTCAGAGAATCTAAGAATGTTTGTGAACAGAGATCCACGGTGTTCTCCAAATTAACTGCTCGCCCGAGTCTAAAAACACGGTGTGTAAACTCTGAGGTGGCCACAGATTAGTTACTGTATATTTCCAGAGAAAGCAAGATGTTTTATTGCTTCATTATTTGTTATTTATAAAGCTGGGCAGGTTCCTTCCAATGATTCATGTAAGATTATTGTCCGTCTGATTCTGGCAGTTCCCCATTACACTATGTTAACATATTTCAATAAGTAATCAATTTGGCTTGCAGAATGCTATTGGAATGCAAGTTCCATTACTTGCTCCATATTTATTTTGGGTGATAGGTTGTCCATCTTAGTCTCAGGCTACCCTTTTTGCATTTGCCATTTTAGGATAAAATACTTAAAATATTTGCATTTAAAAAATGAACTAAAGGACTGGACCGCCTCCAGACAAAAATAAGTAATTATGTCATTTGTATTGCAAAGCAAGAGCGGCTGTAAAACATCAGCATACTTGGGGTGGGGGCCGTGTGGGGTGTTGTAGGAAAGATAAAAGATTGATACTCTTTAGCAGTCTTACATTACATGTGAAATGACAGGCAGGGCAGGGGGAATAAACTAGCTAGGTTGGCATATAAGAAATTCCTTTGAAAGCACACAGAGAGAAACACAGTTTTGCAGCTGTCTGTAGCTTCATCAAGTCCTCAGCTGGATTTTAAGCTTAGCTCTTCTCCCTTGCTTTGATTAGGTTTAGGGCACAACTGTCCAGGGGCTTCTCTATATGCCCTGTACATCCCGTCATGGGTACGCAGTTGCGCGACGTTGTTTAAGTGATGCAGACACCAACATCAGACCTTTCCCCATGAAACTGCGCATTTTCGAAGTGCCATTTTACTGTGACATTTTCAATTGTGCTGAAGTCACCACGTTGTTTCTTCATCTGTGAGTGGCGGCTTCGCTTAGGGTTAATGCAATAGGTGTAGCTCTGGGCAGATCCCAGTGCAGTGTAAGCCCAGGAACACAGGGTGGGGTGGGGTGGGGTGTGGGTGGGGCTTGACCAGCCAAATGGCCACCATGGTGATGTCAAAGCGGAAGGGCAGTTCATATTAAATGAAGGTCCTGTCCCATGAAAGGAACTGTAGCTGCACAGTTTTCAATTCTGCACAGAGTTGCAAGGGGGGGGGGGAAGGTTTTTGCTGTTTTCCAGCTCCTCGTTCCCACCGTCTGACAACAGCACTGTGGTTTTTCCTGGCTGGATAGGCCACACGCCGTCCTGCCGTGTAGCTCTAGTTATTCTGCCTCGCAGCGAGGATGCTGTGGGTTTTGAGGGAATCAGCGAGAAAAACGGCATATAGACACACACAGGGCCGGTGCCAGACTATTTTGCGCCCTAGGCAAGGTGTGCTACTTTCACTCCCCCCTTTAAAATGCCAACTTTGATTTTTAAGCGGCTCTGGGAGGGCGGCTTCTGGGCAGAAGTCCGAACGTGGAGCCCCCCACCCCCAGTGTCCTTGGCTTTGCTTCAGCTGTGTGGGCGCGGGGCGCCATCTCGCCTGCCCAGGCCCAGCTGAATCCTCGGCCCGGGCCGGCTCAAAGCCAACGCGCATGAGTGCTGCACTGCACCCGGCGTCCCTCTTAGCTTGGCGCTGTAGGCGGCCGCCTGAGTGGCCTCTATGGTAGCACCGGCCCTGGACACCCCCCGCCCCAGGACTGACTCCTGTTAGATGAAGGTCTCCAAAGTTGGAATCCTCAGTCTATCCTAAGTCCTGTGGGCAAAAGCCAGGTGGGACAAGATGAGCAACAGAAGCTTTTACCACCTTTCTGCCGTCTGTATTTAATTTTTGAGCTAGACGGGCTCCTGAGCCCATCCATCTCACCTACCTGGCTGCAGGGTGGCCACTTAATGCACTACCAGAAAAAAAGGAAATGCATCACCAAACAAAAGATAAATTTAATTTGCATAACATTTGCATATGCTAATTTCTATGTACAGATGCAAATTTAAAAATAATTATTCTAAGTTGAGGGTGCAATACTTTGCATGTTTAGACATCGCTGGCTGGGGAATGCTGGGATTTGTAGGACTTTTTTCTGTCTAAATATGCAGAGGATTGCCCCAATAATAATAATAATAATAATAATAATAATAATAATAATATCATCATCATCATATATGTATTACCTGCCTCTTCCTTTGGATCGAGGTGGGGGACAACACTAAATAAAATATAATACATAAAATTAGTTAAAAGAGCATATAAAACCAATACAATATTCAAATAACAATCACAGCATCTTAAAATTCTTAGGTTTAAAATTCATCTGGACAGGCCTGCCAGAATGGCAATACAGTACATCTAATCCTACTGTGGAAGACTGTGACTGGATTACCTGTGCTGCTAACTGTTGGTGAGTCCACAGTACTTATGGCCCTTTATCTTTAAACAGTACAGCCTTTCAAATAGGGGATGAAAGAGCCACTCGTAGTGCGTATTAAGCCCAAATTCAATGGTATCAAATTGGCTAATTGTCAACGCTGAGCCATTGGCTATAGTGTGACCCTGTGGAAAGGAGGACAGAGCTTTAACAGCTGTAGAAAAAAGGGTATTTCAGCAGGTGTCATATGTATGCATGCAGCACCTGGTGAAATTCCCTCTTCATCACAACAGTTAAAGCTGCAGGAGCCCTGCCCTCTTTTGTATCTGGTCACTCTAGCTATATTAGAGCCCTGTCCTCCTTTCCATATGGCCACTCTAGCCATAGACCACAATTGAGGAGGGGTCAGGAGCTGAGATCTGGGAAACAGGAGTCAAGCTGAGGGTCAGATATTGCTACTAGAGTTGGGAAACCAGTAAAGATTACATTTCCCAGGCAAAGTTACAGCCTGAGAAGGAAGCCTTCACAGCCCTTTCTTGTGAGGACAGCCAATGAAAAGGAAGCCTTGATAGCAGGGTGACCATATGGAAAGAAGGACAGGGCTTCTGTAACTTTAACAGTTGTGTAGAAAAGGGAATTTCTGCAGACATTATTTGTATGCGCGCAGCACTTGGTGAAATTCCCTCTTCATCACAAAAGCTAAAGCTGCAAGAGGCCTGACCTTTTTTGTATCTGGTCACTCTAGTATAGTTCCTGCAGCTTTAACTGTTGTGATAAAGAGGGAGTTTCACCAGGTGCTCCATGCATACAAATAACATCTGCTGAAATTCCCTTTTCTACATAGCTGTTAAAGATACCTGTCCTCCTTTCCATATGTTCATCCTATTTTAGAACCGGAAAAGCTCCTCCAGAACTCGTTAGGAAATTTTACCAATCTGAAACCGTGATGTCTCACCACACGGGGGCATTGTGCACTGACATGGTCTTGGTTCCAATGCTGGCAGCTCCTGATACTGGTGAATTCTAAGAGTAAAAATAGTTTGTGTTTGTTGCTGCTGTTTAAATCAGTTTCACAAAAAGCACCACTGAACGGAGTGATTTTCCTGTTGGGTGCTAAAAATAATAATGATCAGGACCACTGTGTTTAGTTTGCTTTTCTTCTGATAAATTGTGATCTCGTTGCATGATAGAAAAACTATTTTCTATATGGTGCATTTCAGCTTGGCATCTAGGAATTTTGTTTTGGTGTTTGCCAGAAGGTGTTCAGTTTTCTCTGCCAGGAGAACATCGCTCAACACAGCTGAAGAACAAAAAATGGTTCATATCTGGTCAGAGACAGCTTCGCTGCTTGCTGGAGGCATTTTAAGCAGGAGCAAAGTGAATCAAATAGACTGATGCTTTTGAAAAATGAAAGTTTGCATTTATATTGTAATTCAAATTGGGTTCTGTAAATCTTCAACATTTTAAGGCAACACCCATAAAGAATCGAAACATTAATGAATAGCCAGTTAGAGAAAGTAAGAGGACACTAACGTGGCACTTGTATTAATGAAAATATTCAGAAAACCATTTTTCAGATATTCACAACCGCTCCTAATCTTGAACAAGGAGGACTCTAGGATTTAGCTAACACTTTTAAATTGCAGAAGGGCTTCCTCTGTTTGCCGAAGGTCTTGCGTGAATATGAATAACTGACTCAATCCCATTTTGGTCTAATTATTTTATTGATATTTGTCTTGCCTGCATCTAGTTTAAATTAAGGTTTGGGGGCCTTTTTCTCTTTGCAACAAAGTTTGCATTTGGGATGGACAGTTTGTTCTCCTGTTAGCATAAGGAGATTTTCATTGATCATTTTCTTTAATGTATTCACCCTGCTTTCTCTCCTCACCTCCTATGTAAAACCTTGTGCAACATCACCAAAGATTTATTGTCAATGATTTATTAAAATGTAATCCGCAGGTTAGTCTGTATCATAAAATGAAATCTGCGGGCTATCTTGGTTTAAATGTGCAACCTACTTTGTCAAAGAAAACAAATGATTAAACCTTCATTAGTCTGGTTGGAATTTGATAATGAAGTAGGAAATGTATTATGACCCCCACCCCCAAGTATTAGAATACTTATACTGCAAAGCAACAGCTTAATTGTCATGGGGGTGGGTGCAATTCTCCTTAATGGTTACATTTTTTTCCTATCCTATACTTTAATTTGAATTACCCAATCTTGTTTAATTTTTCCCTGGGAAAGGTTTCCGCTTGCCCTAGCAATATTATAGTTGCTAATTCAATTACACTGAAATAGTTTAATAGAAAATATAATTGCTTATTCATACAGAATACCCATTAAGGAAGTGCAAAGGCTTGTACCTCCGGGTAAATGCATATTAGTACTTTGGAAACTCAAATGGGAATGCTGGATAGGCAGAGGTGCGGGCTGATCTTTAATTGTTCATCACCTGCCTCCCAAATAATATGAATGGACCCAAACTAAATGACCACTCATTACAAGTTTCAATTTAGGAGCTTGGCTAGGGTCAGCAGATTGCTTATGCTGATCGCAATGATTTGAAGTTGTGATTACCATAAGCAATTTAAATTTTATTGATCCAACCTTCTGAAAGTTGTAATTGAGCATAGATGTTGGGCCTGTGGCTCTCCAAACTAAATTGTACTCTGAAGCCCTTGCTGGATTACTGGAATAATCAATAAGCAGTCAGTCACGTTAACAATGAAATAGCTCCATTAACATACAGCACTATTGGTGAAACTTTATTTAGGAATGGTGTTGTATCCACTTCATTGTTTTATCAATGGCCTTCCCGTTGTCGAGGGCAAAAGCATTGCTTTTGTTTGTCTAATTAATTTGTGTAGCCCTCCTCCTCCTCACTAACTATGATCTGCAAATCCAACTTTATATTGTAAAGTCCTTTTTGGGGAGGAAGGGGGTGTTAAAGAATAGCTGTGCTGCTTGGAATTGTGGTTTGTTCCTCGTATTGCCTTGGAAATAATTCAGGACTTCCAATGTAAACTATACTATTAAAGTTTGCTCTAATTCAGCTTTCTCCTTTGCAGAACCATTGATTGCACTGGTACTGCAATTTATGTGATTTTCGGCAAGCCAATAGTAGACTGGTCGGTCGTATATCATTTTGTGGACCAACTGCCTCTGCTCATCCATGGCCTCACTGAAGATGCTGTCCAGACCATAAGATGAGACTCCCATATCATTACGGGGTCCTTTGACATGAGGTCAGAGGACGGAAAGGGTGGAACAGAAGGTTCCCAGTTTGATGAATGAAATGCTGCAGTTACATTAACTTGTGATTAAGCTCAGTCCAACCTGCCACATCCTCCAAGAACCTTCTGGAACACACATTTCTTTGTAAAGAGTCTTCGTCCCCCGCCCAATCTCCCAAATCTAGGGTTTTTTGTTGATTTAAGACTTTTTGTTTGGAGCAGGAATGGGCAGCTTGTGGCCCGCCAGACATTTCAGCCTACAACTCCCATGAACAGTCATCATTGGCTGTACCGGCTAGGGCTGATGAGGATGGTAGGCCAAAACATCTGGAATGCCATGAGTTGCCCATCCCTGGTTGAGATTATGAGTGGCCAACCAGTGGCATATGCAGCTGGGGTTAGGGACATAACTGTGCAGGAACAAAAGGACATGTGAGCCAAGTCTGGACTCTTATTTGCCTCTCCCATGCTGCACTGTTGCTCGGTACAAATAGGCACACAGGAAGCTGCCTTAAACTGTCAGAACATCGGTCCTTTGGAAAGCTGCATATGTGCTATTCTATTACCTTATCCAACCTGGTGCCCTCCAGATTGTTGGACTACTACTCCCATCATTCCCACCCAGCATGGCCATTTTGTAAGGATGGGCGAATCTGTCCATTTCGCTTTCTCCCGCATTCACATTTCTTTGAATCTCAAGTTCTTTCAATCCCGAATATGAAGAAATACGTGAATTTTGGTAAATTCCTATCAAAATTCAAAGTGCTGGTTTTGACCTTTAAAGCTTTAAACGTTTGGGAGCGAGTTGCTTGAAAAGCCGCCGTCACCCATATCAGCCTGCCTGCACTTTAAGATCAGCAAGAGAGGCCCTTCTCATTTGTTCACTCGTGAGAGCTGCTAGGTCAGTGATCATACGGGAGAGGGCCTTCTCTGCAGTAGCCTCACACCTTTGGAACAAGCTCCCATTGGAGGTCCGCCATGCTCCATTATTGCAGGCTTTTAGAAGGCCTTAAAAACATATTATTTTACTGTGGCCTTCTCTCGATATGACTGCTGTTGCTGTTGTTATTATTGTAGTAGTTGTTGCTGGTTTTATTATTGGGTTTTATTGTTGTTTACATTGCTATTTTATTGTGCTTATGTTTTTACTGCGTTTAATATTTTAACTGTTTTTATGGGTTTTTTCCTGGCTTGAAAGGTGACCAAGAAATGTTTTAAATCAATCAATCAATAATTCCCTCCCATCTGCACCAGCCAAAATCAATACGTACTCTATTTCCAGCATAGAGAGGGCCATGTTTGTATCTGCCTACCATATCGTTGTTAAAGATGAGGAGCATGTCAGAAAAAAAGAGGTGGGAACCTCAATTCAGCACTACCCTGGTTCAAAACACAGGGAGTCAATGCCAGACTTCTAAGAGCAAAGAACTCAAAGCCTTAGGCCTGGATGAATGAACCTGTCAGGTTCGGTTTCTCCCACATCCATCCATATATCTATATATCAATATCTATATATCTATTTCTCTATCTATTTCTCTATCTATCTATCTATCTATCTATCTATCTATCTATCATCTATCTATCATCTATCTATATCAAGTTCTTTTCATCCAGAATATGGAGAACTTTGTGAATTTTGGTAAATTCTTATCAAAACTGAACTGAACTTCTTACCCATTCCTAAAACAGAAGCACTGGCAAAGGAGCTCTGTGGGAATTCAGGCAGGTATCTTTCCTTACCTGCAGATACTGGGGGTTGAACCTTAAACCTTTTGCATGCAATGCAAAAGGAGTTGAAGAAGCTATCATATATATGGTGTGTGTGTATGTGTGTGTGTGTATTTATTTTGTATTATTTATTATGCTTTTGTTAGTCATAGGAAAGAGCAAGGAATTATAAAATGCATTCAAACCCAGCTTCAGCCGTTATTATTTATTTATTTATTTATATAGCACCAACAATGTACTTGGTGCTGTACAAAATATACAAATAAAACAACGATACCCTGCCTAGAGGCTTACAATCTAAAATCACATTAAAACATATGAAGGGGGGAAAGGGGTTCACAAAGTAGAAATAAGAGAAAAATCATAGTAATAAGAACAGTAAATTAAGCTAAAATACCAAAAGCTATTGAAAACAAAATGAGTTTTCAAACACATTTTAAAATCTATGATGGAACTCGTGGTACGTAGGTGCTCTGGGAGAGCATTCCAAGCAAACGGGGCAGCCAGAGAGAATGGGCGAAGCCGGGCAAGAGAGGTAGAAACTCTTAGGCGGGGGAGCAACATAACATTTGAAGAACGGAGGGTACGAGGGGGATGGTGGAGTGAAATGAGAGAAGAAAGATAAGAAGGTGAAAGACCATGACACGCTTTGAATGGCAGCAAAAGAAGCTTATACTGAATTCTATATGGGATCGGAAGCCAATGAAGAGATTTTATCAAAGGAGAAACATGGTCAATTATAAATCTTAATTAACGCCCCTCCCCCCCAGCTTCTTAGATTTTAACAGGCAGTGCCAACATATTTTCAAGTATATCTTTGTACTCATAAGGACTAGAAACGTGTGCCTGCAAACTATAAACTCAGATTCCCTGGAAGCTACATTCTGTGTGATTCATGCGCTGCGTGGAATTGTGGCAGGCATGAAACCCTCAGCAAAGCATTTTCTTCTGTATTCTTAAGATTTCCTCCTTACTTTTATATCCAGAGTGCGAAATATTTAGGTCATTTCTAAATGGAACTGTAGCCAAATGGAATGGGGGAGGAGGAAGCACACCAAAAAGCTTTTATTGGGAGCTCTTTTACACTAAAAACAATTAAGTTTTGAGATCCATTTAATTTTTACTTGTTTTAAGCACCATCATAAACATCTGCCATCTGGTACAAAAATTGCTTCATATGGCAGGTGGAGATTTATTTTAAAGTTCTTTGTCTTTGATACTTTTCCCTGCTGCATTTTCCAGTGGGGTAATTTAAACTTGCAGGTATTTAAATAACCATTTATCGTTATAATGGAAGAGCACAGTCAAAACGATACACTCTGTATAACTGCTGTCATTTCGCTGTAGGAAAATCTTACTTTCTGTAATGGTACAAACCCGTTGTCTGTGATTTCTTGGCCTCCTACCTTTAATGGTGACCAGCGTTTGGATGTTTAAGAGGGATCGTAGAACTGCGGCTCCAAATAGAACAATGAAATCCTCTTGTTCCATTCTACTGTTGACCAGATTACGTACCGTGCCATGAAAAGAAAACAGAAACAAGCACAGAGATCCCTAGTAGAAGAGTTTGCAGGTCAATGGGTGAATAATGAGGCAGACGTATTTTTGATTGTCCTTTTAGGTAAAATGCTTAATGTGCTCACCATGATCATTAAGAGAAGCTCAGATGCAACCAAATATAGAACAGAGACGAGCCTCGGTATTCTTCCTTTGTTCCTAGCATATAAAAGTAGCATATGGACATGAAAGTTATTTACATGATCTAAGTTTCAGGTTGCTGAACAAGGCCTTCACTGTGTTGCATTTCCAAGCGAAGCCTTCTCAGTATCTGGTGGGCTAATGAGGAAACGATTCAAAAATACCAGTAAGGAAGTGCAACAAGCAGCATTCTTGGTCAGCCGCCAGGACCCACCAGTGATACCGTTTCTGCAGGGCTGGCACCAATGGTGGGCGTGGTTGGGCACCTGCAGAGAGCCCTCAACCCAGCAGGGACCCAATGACAAGAGTTGCTCCTCCTCTTCACCACTGCAACCTCATTGTTCACCTGCTTCTCGCTCTGGCCCAGACAACGGTGATGGTGAAAAGGAGGAAAAGCTTTTGGTTCAAGAGGGGAGGAGCTCTAAGGCTAATGAGGGAACAGGGATGGTGAAGGGGTGGTCTTTTCCCTGCTTCTGTGCCCTCATTGGCTGTCCCCACACGCACACACCATGGCAATGTCTGATAGGTTCAGATTTAATTTACTCAAAAGGTAAATTAAAAATGGTTTTGTTTTCAAAAGGAGCAGCCTGGTCCCTGCAGGCTTGCTGGGTGGCTGCTGTCAGGCCAGGAGAAGGAGGACAAGCTGCTACTGCTGCAGGAGGATGGCCCTAACAGCAACTGTGCCAGGGTCAGGACTGGGTCCTCTTGAGCCTCTGGATAGCTGCCCATCTATGCCGACCTCTAATGCCAGGCCTGCCTGAAACAATTTGCAGAGGAGTGAGTGAGAGGGGGATACCATTGTAGAAGGGGGTTTCTTACTTCACTTCCCCCTTTTCATTCCTCTTTCCTTTCCCCCTCTCCCCACCACACATTTAAAAGTTGCTGGTTTTGCATGCAACCTCTGCAGCATGGGAGCCGCTGCTCAGATCTGGCAACCGGATGCATGGTCATGCATCTCTGGGAAGGAAGTGGCAGCTGTGACCCAGGCTCCATCGGGCTGCAGGAATCACAGGTAAAGCCGACAGCTTTAAATGTGGTAATGAAATGAGGAAAAGAAAAGAAATCGAAAAGAAGAACAAAAAGGGGAGGAGGTAAAAAGTCCTTCTTACTAGAATTGTGAGCCCCTCCATTTCTCCGAATCAACCCTCCCCTTTCATTCCACTTCGGAGTTTTGGTCAAAATGGCGCTCCCACCCAGTTTGAACCGCACCCGAAAACAAAATGAAAGATCAGCCCTAGTTTACAGCGGCTATTGAAAAATTTAGAAATCCCTGGTAGCTTGCCCGGATGACTCACTGCCCAGATTATTAGTGATTATCAGCGAGTGTAAATTTTTATGTGTTATCGGTTTTGTATTGTTTTCAATGAATTTCTACCTTCTGTTGTCATTTGATTGTGTTGACTTCTGGTTGAGCAATAGACATTTCAATTAATTGAATAACTATAATTTCCCATGGCTGACTGTCTATCCTCAGTTTACAATCTACATTCTTTCTAAATTGCTGATCACTTCCCCCTTTTCATTCCTCTTTCCTTTCCCCCTCTCCCCACCACACATTTAAAAGTTGCTGGTTTTGCATGCAACCTCTGCAGCATGGGAGCCGCTGCTCAGATCTGGCAACCGGATGCATGGTCATGCATCTCTGGGAAGGAAGTGGCAGCTGTGACCCAGGCTCCATCGGGCTGCAGGAATCACAGGTAAAGCCGACAGCTTTAAATGTGGTAATGAAATGAGGAAAAGAAAAGAAATCGAAAAGAAGAACAAAAAGGGGAGGAGGTAAAAAGTCCTTCTTACTAGAATTGTGAGCCCCTCCATTTCTCCGAATCAACCCTCCCCTTTCATTCCACTTCGGAGTTTTGGTCAAAATGGCGCTCCCACCCAGTTTGAACCGCACCCGAAAACAAAATGAAAGATCAGCCCTAGTTTACAGCGGCTATTGAAAAATTTAGAAATCCCTGGTAGCTTGCCCGGATGACTCACTGCCCAGATTATTAGTGATTATCAGCGAGTGTAAATTTTTATGTGTTATCGGTTTTGTATTGTTTTCAATGAATTTCTACCTTCTGTTGTCATTTGATTGTGTTGACTTCTGGTTGAGCAATAGACATTTCAATTAATTGAATAACTATAATTTCCCATGGCTGACTGTCTATCCTCAGTTTACAATCTACATTCTTTCTAAATTGCTGATCACTTCCCCCTTTTCATTCCTCTTTCCTTTCCCCCTCTCCCCACCACACATTTAAAAGTTGCTGGTTTTGCATGCAACCTCTGCAGCATGGGAGCCGCTGCTCAGATCTGGCAACCGGATGCATGGTCATGCATCTCTGGGAAGGAAGTGGCAGCTGTGACCCAGGCTCCATCGGGCTGCAGGAATCACAGGTAAAGCCGACAGCTTTAAATGTGGTAATGAAATGAGGAAAAGAAAAGAAATCGAAAAGAAGAACAAAAAGGGGAGGAGGTAAAAAGTCCTTCTTACTAGAATTGTGAGCCCCTCCATTTCTCCGAATCAACCCTCCCCTTTCATTCCACTTCGGAGTTTTGGTCAAAATGGCGCTCCCACCCAGTTTGAACCGCACCCGAAAACAAAATGAAAGATCAGCCCTAGTTTACAGCGGCTATTGAAAAATTTAGAAATCCCTGGTAGCTTGCCCGGATGACTCACTGCCCAGATTATTAGTGATTATCAGCGAGTGTAAATTTTTATGTGTTATCGGTTTTGTATTGTTTTCAATGAATTTCTACCTTCTGTTGTCATTTGATTGTGTTGACTTCTGGTTGAGCAATAGACATTTCAATTAATTGAATAACTATAATTTCCCATGGCTGACTGTCTATCCTCAGTTTACAATCTACATTCTTTCTAAATTGCTGATCAAGGACTAAGTAAATGCACACAATTTTACTGTGCGGTCAGTGCTATTTTTTTATATATATATATATAATTGCACTGTACAAATGGGTACTTTGAATTATTGGTTAGTAAAGTAAACAATCCACAATTTTACACACCGCTGGAGGTGTATGAAACTTTGATGAAAGATTTAGCTGGCTATGTGCACCATGTACAAGATTTTGCTTTGTCGAAAATGGAGGCTGGCCATGGGCAAGACGTTCGTGTGAACTGGCCATAAGTGAAGGATGATTTTGCAGTCTCATCTCCTTGACTTTACATAGAGCTACTTTTTTTTTCTGGTATGCACCCACAATTTTGACCTCTGTTTCATTAGCGCGGCAAGCACTGGTCCCTTTCATGGTCATTGCTATACCAGGGGACTCTCTTTTCACTTGTTTGCTCTCCCGTTATTACACCCGTCCCACCCCGCTCCTTCTCCTTCCCCCTTCAGTTCATTGGTTCTTTTCTGATGGTGGACATGGGTGCCTCCCCCCCCCCTCACTCTGGCTTTGTTGTCTAGCATTTTACCAATTCAATGTTTAATCAGTTGGGCGCTGTTTCTGCAGGCGAGGAGGGTGGAGTTGGAGCAGTAAAAGCATGGTCGACGGGCTTAGCACAAGCCCATTCTTTTGACATGGTGTGCTGGAGGAGAACCACCCCGCCCTCTTCTTTGATCAGCAAGCACATGTTCAAAGCACACACACCCAATAAAGGACTTAGCACAAGGATGCCAATACATGGGGGCGGAAGGGCGCTTTAATCCCAGCATGGAGGAAATAAACCAGACTTAACCTGCTCTAGGAAAATGTGAAAAATGGAGGGGAAGAGGCAGGGTAACTGCAGGACAGGCACGACGTCATGTGAGTATCGCGCTGCCAAACCACAAACCAGGCATGACAAGAGTGCGATAAAATGCTGGTGTGATGGAACTCATAGTGGCCAGATCTACACCTTGTGTCAAATCATTATGAACGTGGAATAAAAAGCAAAAATAACACTATGAAAATGGTATATGTGGGGGGCAGACCTTGTGTCAAATCATTAAGATCGCATGAGGGTATCCCTCTTGCGCATTTATACTTTGTAGGACACACAGTGACATTTGTTGCAGTATTTTGGATAGTATGGAATAAAAAGGAGGAAATAACACTATGAAAGCAGTATATGGAATGTGTCCTGTGCCCCAAGTTATCAGTGCACTTAAATACTGCTGTAAAGCAGGAGTGCAGATCTAGCCACTATTGGAATATTACAGGTTGGTCCAAGAGGCTCAAAACCCAGTAGATGAATTACAATAAATAAATTCATAAATGAATTGTTGTGTTTTTATTTAAAAATATATTATTTTTCAAGTTCTAATTCATGATATATACCTACTTGGTTTTGCAGTCTTTAATTGCCACTTCCTCCTCAGTGCTGGCCTCTAAATTTATTGACTCAGGGTCGTAGACTTATGGTCTAAACAGGGATGCTTATGGTCCTGCATAGGCCATAAGTCTGGTGTTCCCAAGGTCCCAATCCAGCCATCTAGGTTTCCCCAGATGGTCATGATCCCTTCCACTGGACCCAACCCTTTTCTCCCAATCACTAATTTCCCAGCTTTTGTGCAGTTTCTAAAAGACTGAAAAATGCCTCTCCTAAGGATCCGTTAATGGCAGAAAGTCCCAGGTCCATTCCCTTACATCTCCAGTTTAAAGGATCATTCGGTAGGTGACATGAAAAGCTTCTGCCTGAGATCTTGCAAAGCCACTGACAATCAGTCCTATGACGCTGCCTGATACTGAGGCTTAATCTAGACCAAGCAAGATATTGCACTATGAAAGCTGTATGAAAGCAGTATAGAAAAGGCAGGAGCCACACCAAGTAAAAGATAGCACTATGAAAGCAGTATATAGCACGTGTCAATGGGCTCCAACAGTTGTCAGTGCATTTCAATACTGCTATAAACCAGTAGTGTGCCTCCTGCCTTTTATATACAGCTTTCATACCGCTTTCATAGCGCAATACCCTGCTTCGTGTAAATTAGGCCTACGTCAGAATCAAGGGTAGGCTTGGTTAGGCACCTGCCGAGGGGCTGCATTTCAGCAGGGGCCCCCCTGACAAGACACACACACACACACCCCCAATATGGTCTTGCTCCTCCTCATCACTATTGCAACCTTTTTTTTCAGCTCCCTCTTGTTCTGGCCCAGACTATGGTGGTGGAGTGAAGGAAAGAGGAACAGTAGTTATCATGGCCTAAGTGGTTCTCGGCCTGTCAAGTAAGCAAGTGGTAGCAATGATGACAAAGAGAAGAAGGAGCGAGAGCAGCTGGTGACAATGGCGGTGAGAAGACAGGCTCACTAAGGCTTTAGCTAGACCTAAGGTTTATCCCGGGGTTGTCCCTGCCTGCTCCCGGGATATCCTGTGTGTCATTTACATGAACGGATGACCCCGGGATGATCCCAGGATAAACCTTAGGTCTAGCTAAGGCCTAAGAGAGAGGACCTTAGGGTGTTTTGACCAAAGGCCCTCAAAAGCCTGGAGGTGGCATTGAGGAAGACCATTGGTCTGTTTTCTCAAGTCTATTGTGACTGACAGCTGCTCTCCCTGGTCTGAGACAGAGCTTTGAACTGAGGCATTTCTTTGAACTGAGAGTCTAGACTAAACCAGGAGCTACACCCATGCCTTCTGCCTCACAAAAGAGTAATACACTCACCGTTGCACACTCAGCTCTTAGCTGGGTGGGGAACTTTCTGGTGAGTGGAGAGGAAAGTGAGACTCTGGTATAAGTGTAAGAATACTTTGGTTTTGGGGGAGTCTCTTGCATGTGGAAAGAAGATCCACTGTGGATGACACCAGTGAAGCAGATGTGTTGTGAAAGCGGACCCTTTGCGCTCTGGGTTTGATAGTTCAGTTTTATCAGACGGGGCTGTTATTGTTATCAATAATAATAATAATAATAATAATAATAATAATAATGTGTTTTGCATTTCAATGTTTTTATTGTAAGCCACTTTGAACAAGCTGGAAAATCATGGTACGCGTTGGTAAATAATCAAACAATCACATAATAATGTTTATAATGTTTGAATTGTTGTGAACCATCCAGAGAGCTTCGCCTATTGGGTGGTATAGAAATGAAATAAGTAATAATAATAATCTGCCCAGAAAACATTCGTTATTGGGCGGTTTGAAATGAAATCAATCAATCAACCCACCTGTATTGATGGGAGGCAATGGTTGACTTTTGTCGATCGTGCTGACTTTATCAGTTGAAGTTGGGAGTGACTTCACAGTCACATCGAGAAATGGGCCCCACAATTATCACATGTGACTCGGTCTTCCAATAAGAGAGTGCCACAACAATCCGACATTATTTCATCAGACACCCTTTTCTACAGAGTGTTTTGCTTGCTCTGATTTGGACTCACAAATCAGGCTCTCTCTTGCTTACGGATTCAGCGCAGACCCAAAACAACAGGAAGAGATGCCGATCAAGGGATTTGAAAGAAAGATTTTCTAGCCCATCTTTAATAGCTGTATTCAGAAAATCAGCCAGATTTTTTCTTTCAATCAAGCCAGTGCATTTGACTGGAAAATTTCTTGTGCATGCGAATTCCTTTGGCTAAGTAAAGAGGCATAAAGAAGCAGCTCTGATTTGTACTGTTTTTATTGCCCTTTCATTTGGAGTGACCATACCCTCAGATGCGAAAGTCAGAGGAAGGAGGTGGGGTGGGGGAAAGAGTGGCTGATTAGTTTTCACTGTGCCTTTTATGCATTTGAATACCTTAATCAAGTCCCTTCTAACTTTTCTTCAGTTGGGTTTTGCTGTCTCTCAACATGCTTTATGTGACATGAATAAAGTACAAATTGCAACACAATCTCAGCACATATTCATTCTTCTTCTTTTTTGAAATAAAATAAAATCATCCCCTTTGCCTTCACTTGCATTCCTTTTGTGTTTGTTTTCAGCAATGATTCCCGTGATTGTGTTTACTGGCACTGAATGCTCAAGCAAAGGAATATTCTGAGAAAGCAAATAGGGATTTGCTAATGTAAGTATTTGCATGGAAAAACACACGCACGCACATACAACAACAACCTTGACACTCAAATTTCCATCCACTCATCAAATCATGGACCAGAAACATCCACATAACCTTTGGGGCCTGCTGCAAATCATAAAAACAGCTTGAGTTTCTTAAAGCAAACCTGTGAGTAAATTCATTGCAGGTATGCAACACATCACATTTGATTCAGTGCGGCTTCCCAGCAAATAATTTTGAGTTGTCTGCCTCTTACAGCTATGATCAAGCAGTTGCCTAGTTTATCTTTATTTATTTAAAATATGTATATCTTGCCATTCTGTCTCTTTTCTTAGATGTCCATCAGTGATTGTTGTATGTTTGCTTTTGAGGTGTTTTGCAACTTGTGTGGAGTCCCCTGGGGAATATTTGAGAATAGTTCATAACACTTAACTGAGTTGATGATCCTTTTTGCATGGTGCAAGAGCATATGTCCCCTCTGCCATGTGCATGACATGTGTAGTGATGGAGCCACATGGAGGCTCATATGTCCTGAACCCTGATTTGTTTTATAGTTCCCCTAACCCTTTTCCCCCCCAGGGGGAAGAATCGGTAGCACGCTGTGACGAGTTTGCACGGCACTTTGAAGATAAAGTCGCTCAGATTCGTCATGAATTGGACACCACACTTAATGCAGCACCACTAGTAGAGGCGTTCAGAGCGCCGTCCGGCTCAGTTTTATTGGATGAGTTTCAGTTATTGAGGCCCGAGGATGTGGACAAGGTGCTTGGCCAAGTCCGGTCGACCACCTGTGTGCTTGACCCTTGCCCCTCGTGGCTCATTACATCAAATAAGGAGGGGATCGCCGGCTGGGTCCAGGAGGTTGTAAATGCCTCCTTGAGAGAGGGAGTGGTGGCGGCCTCTGTAAAAGAGGCGGTAATTAGACCACTCCTGAAGAAGCCTAATCTGGACCCGGAAGATGTTAACAACTACAGGCCAGTGGCTAATATCCCTTTCCTGGGCAAGGTGCTTGAGCGGGTGGTTGCAGGACAACTCCAGGCACTCTTGAATGAAACGGATTATCTAGATCCATTTCAATCGGGTTTCAGGCCTGGTTTTGGAACGGAAACTGCCTTGGTCGCCCTGTGGGATGACCTCTGTCGGGAGAGAGACAGGGGGAGTGCGACCCTGTTGGTTCTCCTGGACCTCTCAGCGGCCTTCGATACCATCGACCATGGTATCCTTCTGGATAGGTTGTCTGAACTGGGAGTTGGAGGTACTGCGTTGCAGTGGTTCCGCTCCTACTTGGATGGCCGATTCCAGAAGGTGGTGCTGGGGGATTATTGCTCTGTGCCGTGGCTCCTAAGCCATGGGGTTCCGCAGGGCTCTATTTTATCCCCTATGCTGTTTAACATATACATGAAGCCGCTGGGGGAGGTTATCCGGAGATGTGGACTGAGGTGTCATCAATATGCAGATGATACCCAGCTCTACCTTTCCTTTTCATCAAACCCAGGTGAGGCAGTGACTGTTCTGAACCAGTGCCTGGGCACGGTAATGGACTGGATGAGGGCTAACAAACTGAGACTCAATCCAGACAAGACGGAGGTACTGTTAGCGGGTGGTTCATTTGTCCGGCGAGGTGATGTTTGCCCTGTCCTGGACGGGGTTGCACTCTCCCTAAAGGATCGGGTCCGTAGTTTGGGGGTGCTCTTCGATCCAGAACTGTCACTTGAGGCACAGGTGAACTCAGTGGCAAAGAGCACCTTTTATCAGCTTAGGCTGATATACCAACTGCGCCCTTATCTGGACAGTGATAGCCTAGCTACAGTTATCCATGCTCTGATAACCTCTCGTTTGGATTACTGCAATGCGTTATACGTGGGGCTGCCTTTGAAAACGGTCCGGAAGCTTCAGCTGGTACAAAACAGGGCAGCCCGTTTACTAACAGGGACTGGCTGGCGAGATCACATTACGCCAGTCCTTTTACAACTTCATTGGCTGCCAGTCCAGGTCCGGGCCCGATTCAAAGTGCTGGTATTGACATTTAAAGCCCTAAACGGTTTGGGGCCAGGTTATTTGAAGGAACGCCTGCTCCCATATGTACCTACCCGGACCTTAAGATCATCTACAGGGGCCCTTCTCCGTGAGCCCCTGCCAAAGGAAGTGAGGCGGGTGGCTACTAGGAGGAGGGCTTTCTCCGTTGTGGCACCCCGGTTGTGGAATGAGCTCCCCAGAGAGGTCCGCCTGGCGCCTACACTGTACTCCTTTCGTCGCCAGCTGAAGACCTTTTTATTCACTCAGTATTTTAACACTTAATTTTAACTTAAATTTAAATTATACTGTTTTAACTCTGTATTTTAACCTTATATCAATTTTGCTGCGTGGTTTTATCCTGGTTGTGCTTTTTATATTGTATTTTGTATTTGTATTTTTAACTTGTTGGTTGTTTTATGATGGTTTTAATTTTTGTGAACCGCCCAGAGAGCTTCGGCTATTGGGCGGTATAAAAATGTAATAAATAAATAAATAAATAAAATTGTGTGAATCAGGTCTCTGAATACATTGGCCCTCTATGCAGAACCACATATGAAATATTTTATAGAGGGGAAGTGCTTACACCTGTTGTTCTACCTGCGTGAAGTAGATCACACTGACTTGCTTGGTAATTATCACTGGGTAACAGAGTTCTATTTGTAGGCATTTGCAATAGCAACGGCTGTCCTGGTTTAAAGATCAAGAACCATATGAAGGAAGAGCAGGAACCTTGAACAGCAGACTGAGCAGGCATATTTAGGGGGGGGGCAGTTGTCCTCTTTTACAGAAAACAGTCCTCTGTTTGAAGGGCTATCAGGAGACTCCTCTCTATTTTCAAGATGTCCTCTGTTTGAAAGGCTGCCCAGTCCAAGTCCAGTTTAAAGATAAAGAACCATTAGAAAGAAGAGCTGTGAGTTGATATTGTCCATCAACAGCATCTGGACAGCGGACTGAGTTAGTCATGCAGGCCACCTGGTCACAGTGTTCCACAAGATAGTGAGATGTACTATATTTTACTTCAGTGATAATAAACCTTTCTGAATTTGCATCTGTGCATATAAATTAGCATAAGAACATTTTATCTAAATCTGTCTCCTGTTTTTTGGCTGTGTGTATATGGACACCTTACCACTAGGCATATAGACAGACGTGGATTACTACTACACAGGGCAAAATATGAGTTGGCTGAAATCCTCATACTAAAGGATCTTGGGCTCTCAGCTTTAATTATTGATTGTATCTTTTCTCCTTCCACTGGAAGAAACTTCAGGGCATCTTTTAACCAGAAGAGGCCTGAGAGGTACTTTGATCTGTTTGCAGAGAACAAGCAACATCAGCAGCCCTATGGATGGAGACGGACAACACCTTTTCAGACAGATGTGAGAAGGAGCATCATTGCTTGCAATAGACACACAGACCCCATTACTGCAGGTGTTTTCAGTGCTTCAGAAACTTCGAAAGCGAAGTTTGCCGCAAGGAACTGTGTCGAGGTTTAGGCAAAAACAAGACACCTCGCAAGTAGATTCGAGTTGAGCAAGGCCTTGTTCGCACCCTGCTCTAATCAGGTTTGCAGTCAGGTCCTGCTTGAGCCTCGTGTGGCACAGAGCGGTAAAGCAGCAGTTTCTGCAGCTGAAACTCTCCCCACCGCCTGAGTTCAATCCCAGTGGAAGATGGTTTCAGGCAGCTGGCTCGGGTCGACTCAGCCTTCCATCCTCCCGAGGTCGGTAAAATGAGTACCCAGTTAGCTGGGGGAAAGGTAATAACAGCCGGGGAAGGCAACGGCAAACCACCCCGCTATAAGGCCTGCCAAGAAAAGTCAGCGAAAGCTGGCGTCCCTCCAAGAGACATTAATGACTCAGTGCTTGCACAAGAGGTTCCTTTCCTTTCCCCTTCCTGCTTGACTCAACCCCCAATTTGGTGGAAGATCAGCCCCTGGCCCACAGCTATGCATCCTGGCAGTGTGGGGGGGAGGAGTTGATCTTTATCACAATCAGCTGAGCATCATGGAGGAGGGGAACACTTTTGAAAGTGCGGATCGAGTGGGATCTGTACTTTCAAAGAGCTCTTCTCTTGTTGCTTGGGCAGGAAGGCTTAGGTGAAGCCAGACAGTGAATCCAAAGGCCACCTGAAGTGCAGCCTAGCCTAGGATCACATGCAGCTCATGAGGGCGGGGACAGGTTTCCTACTCCTGATTACCAAAAGCCCCTTGACTCTTGGTAACCTCCTTTCTCATATGAAGCTAGAAGGAAGGAAGGGGGGGGGAGGACCCTCTCCATTTGTGCAATAAAATTGTGGGTGTACGGAATACGCCCCAGAGCAATGGCATTCTTAATTCTTAACGGGCGCTTACACTAATCCTCCAAACCATTAGTACATGTTGTTTTATAAATAGTTACTTTTGAAATGCAGCATTGTTTAAAGCCAGATGGTTGGCTTGAATTTTCATTCTTCATTTTTGCTTCTCTGGTGAATATGCAGATTTACGGGTTGCTTTCTATTTCCCCACAGCTCTGCCTAATATTTACATTCAGATAATGCTGACGAAGGGGATGAAGAGGCCAGACATTAAAAAAAAAAAAGGGAATTTAGGGCACAGTGTTTGCTTCTGAAGTGAGCGTGTGCAGCAATAAAGGTGTGCTAACGAGGTATTAATCTTGTATTCCTCCCTCCCTCTACTTTTCGTCTTACATGAAAGCTGCTGTGATTAGAATAAGGGCGAAATGAACATAAGTATGATAAATGATAATGTCCCCATGGGAGTAAATATACCACTCAGAGCGAGCGAGCGAGAGCTTTGCTAATCAAGCTGGGCAAAGAGCTAATGCACTCTGAGAACACCCGCCTCCAAACGAGTCTAAATTTGAAAACAGTGCACTCGAGGAGTTGCTACTGTATGGGGGGAACAAAGAGGACAATGATGTGAGATGGGTGGATTACAGTTGCCAAAGGAGTTCAAAGAAAGTGCCTGCTGAGACAGGATTGCCTTTAAATGAATATGTGACCATACAAACCGGTTTTGGTAACAGGACTGGAACCCAGATTTTGGGGCCGTTGGGCACTACACTCTCAATGGGGCCCCTCCCTCAGTGAGACTAACTTCTCACAGCCATTGTCATCTGCTGCTACCTCATCCTCCTCTTCCTCATAAGAACATAAGAAATGCCATGCTGGATCAGACCAAGAGGGGATCTACGCAAGTACATGAAACGTTGTTTTTACAGTCATTGAACGTTTTGGTTTTGGACGATTTAAAATGTAGCATTTTTTAAAACGTTTACTTTACACTAAGAAAACAAATCCGTTTGTTCTTTTCCCCCATTTGCCAATTTCCCCTCCCACTTCCTCTTCTCTCCACCGGCAAACAAACCAGGAAGCAGCCTCTCAAAACTGAAACTAAAAAATGTCTGCAAAAAAGAGGCTTGAAAAAAACACATGGCTCCAACTTTGGGCCCGGGAATTACATAAACATGCCCCCAGGAATGTGATTGGCTAATTAAGAACTACAGGAAACCCATTTAATACGATGAAATCGGCCACATCATACCAAATAGAACGACTTATTGCACAGAAGTTCAAAATAAAAACTGGAGAACACCACAATAAAACTTCTCAAGCTGAACGTCATGTGGCGAAATACTACTAAATGCACACTTAAAAACGGTAAGACACATTCTAACTCGACTAGTGTAGATCCCTTCCAAGTGTCCATCTAGTCCAGCACTCTCTTCACACAGTGGCCAGGGATGAACAAGCAGGATATGGTGCAACTACACCCTCCCACCCATGTTCCCCAGCAACTGGTGCACACAGGCTTACTGCCTTGAATACTGGAGATAGCACACAACCATCAGGGCTCATAGCCTTTGATAGGCTTTGCCTCCAGGAATTTATCCAACCGCCTTTTAAAACCATCCAAATTGGTGGCCATCACTACATCTTGTGGTAGTGAGTTCCATAATTTAACTATGCGCTGTGTGAAGAAGTACTTCCTTTTATTTGTCCTGGATCTCCCACCAATCAGCTTCACGGGAGGACCCCGGGTTCTAGTATTTTGAGAGAGGGGAGAAAAATGTCTCCCTATCCACATTCTCCATCCCAAGCATAATTTTGTACACCTCTATCATGTCTCCCCTTAGCCTCCTTTTCCCCAAGCTAAATAAACCCAGTTAATGTAACCTTCCCTCATAGGGGAGATGCTCCAGCCCCTTAATCCTTTTAGTTGCCCCTTTCTGCACTTTTTCCAGCTGTATAATATCCTTTTTTAGGTGTGGTGACCAGAACTGTACCCAGTATTCTAAGTGTGGTCGCACCATAGATTTGTATAAGGGCATCATTGCTACCATTTGCTTGCTTGACAGGTAGACAGCCAGTGAGGAAGTAGGCATTGGCATCATCATCATCATCTCCTCCTCCTCCTCCTCCCCACTGCCAACACCACCATTACTACTGTTGTCTGGACCAGAGTGAGAGGCAGGTGTAGTAGCAGGTTGCATTGATGAAGAAGAGACAGGTGTCCAACCAAGCATAGACACCTGCAGTGTGGGCTAAGAGTGGGTGTATCTAGAACATTCATCTGCCTGAACTGGGGCCTTAAACACACCCACTCCCACATACGCTTGTTTTTAAATTTGTGACAGCTTTCATTTGAAGAATGCAATCTTGTTTTTAGAACAGGAACATTTCTGGCTAAAATAAATAGTGGTAGCTGAGTCCCTTAGGGTGGCCTTGTGTCCTATTTTATAGTGGACAGTCTTCTCTTTGAGGGTGGCCTTTGTTTGAAGGGCTGTTCAGTCCACCTCTGCTTTAAAAATAAACATAATATTGGAAAACAGCAGGGACCTTGAAGCTGTCCATCAACAGTAATTTTATTTTATTAATATGGAATACAATTAAATGACTTGCTTTATTTATGTCCTGACATTTCCGGAGTGATTCTCCGCCCCATTAGGCCCCCTCACAACAACATTTCTGGCAACACAGTTGCTGACATCTTTACCGAAGCTAGACTGAATGAGGAGAGAAAATAACGATATGATAATATAAAGTAGCAGCGTAATGGATAGAGTCTAGTGCCTATGATGGGACTGTTCAGAAGACACCTTAAACCCTGTTGGTTAAGGCATTTGGTTAAGCAACAGGGTTTAAGGTGTCTTGTGCGATGTGTTTTGCTAAACCCTGCTCACTCACTAACCACAGTCGGATCGTCTGCAGCAGGGTTAGTGGCTCTAACCGTGGCTTAAAGTGTTGTGTGCGACAGCACAGCTTGTGGTTAGTGCTAACCCCAGAGAACCAGTTTCGCTAACCGCAGAACCTGAAGTGTCGTCTGAACAGGCTCACTGAGGTGATAAACTTGTGTGAAGGCAGTACCATTTTACATTGGAAGTGGGGGGATGTACATGACTGAAATCAAGATAAACAGATAGATATGCATCCACACTGAAAATGAAATGTGAGGGAAGAAGGTTCAAACTTAGATTTCTCCTAGATATGTTAGCGCACAGTGTGTGTGTGTGTGTGTGTGTGTGTGTGTGTGTGTGCACGTGCGTGTGTGTGAGAGCGAGAGAGAGAGAGCATTCAGTCATGTGAGCCTCCTGCAGTCTGAAGTAGTACAACCCAGACACAAATTTATCATTTCTATGAGAATTTAGACCTTGGATTTGGGAAACCTGGGTTCAGACCCTCACTCAGCCATGAAACTCACCGGATGATTTTCAGAAGGGCTGGCCCATGGTTTTTTAATTTTTTTTTTTTTTTGCCTGAGCAAGATTTGTTTTAGAACAAAGCTGTCCAGGTGGGCAAAGGATGAATCGGGAAGTGTGTGTGTCTGGAGGGTCAAGACCCTGAGTCCTGTGGAGGAAAAGTGGGATAGAAATGTGTTCAATAATAATAGCTGTGTAGTGTTCCCCACCACTAAAATGCACTGAGCTTCAATATTACAAAACAGCTTTTCGAACAGGCTTTGTACATTGCAGCCAGAGAAAGTGTCTGCCCTGAGCCTGAATATTGCATCGTGTTGCAAGATAGTTCGTCAAAGGCAGTGCGATCTGGCAGCTTGATACTAGAGTAGTTAGCAGTCAAAGTCAATTGGCGAATTGTTTGACCTCTCCTTATAGCTGAGGCAACGCAGTGCCATCTGTACGTCTTGTATTCACATAACGTTAGGCCTTAATATTGTGTTTCAGTGTACAGTTTGCTTTATGCTTTTGGGTATAAATATTTTAATATTTGTATTCATTTGGATCATATCCCCCAAAGTACACTAAAAACAACAAAATCACAAGGATGCTTCATGCCTCCGTGCTTTAAGGGGGAGCAGTAGGCTTAAGTCTCTATAACTTCACATTGCAAACACTCTGAGTGGGAGAACTTTGCTTCCTGACAAGAGAGTTTGTGACTCACGTTCAGCAAAGTTTGTTTGTTTGTTTGTTTTCTATATTTGTTACATTTATATCCAACCTTTTTTAAAAAAAATCTATTTTAATGTGTTTTCATTATGTTTTTATTTTACTTTATCTCTGAAATTTTGAATAGGGAGCAGTATATAAATATTATAAATAAATAAATAAATAAATAAATAAATAAATAAATAAATAAGATGTCCAAGGTGGCATACATGATTCTCCTTCTCTCCATTTTATCCTTTCAACAACCCTGCGAGGTAGGTTAGGCTGAGAGTCAGAAGCTGGCCCAAAGTCAGCCAGTGAGCTTCACAGCCAAGTGGGGACTAGAACTCAGTTCTCCCAAGTCCCAGTCCAACACTCTAACCACTATACCACACTGCCCCTCTTCACTTATGAAGCAGCAGGTGTCTTGCAAGGAGCTTGGCTTTCATCCGGTTTTGCTAGCCCTGTGTCAATTAGCTTGCTATAGTCCCTATACAGGTGTGGGCAACTTGTGGCCCTCTAGATGTTTTGGCCTGCAACTCCCATCAGCTCTAGCCAGCAGAGGCAATGCTGAGGAATCATGGGAGTTGTAGTCCAAAACATCTGGAGGGTCATAAGTTGGCCCCTCCCCCTCCCCTTCCTCTGCAGTGTAGAGCTACCATTTTGCAAACCCTGCAGACAAACATTGCTATTAGATTAGTGCAATTGTTAATAACATCATTTAGGAAATCTCAGTGAAGAAACAATTTTGTACTAAAGCAGAGAATGCTATGGCAAAATCTGATTTCAAGTATGTTAGCAGGAACATTGGTCATAAAAATAATCAGCTGGGCAGAGGGTGGCCACTTACACATTTCCAGAAAACAGAGGAAACGCATCATCAAAAAAGAGGGCACAGATTTGCATAAAATGTTCATATGCTAATTAATATGCATAGATGCAAATTTAGAAAACAGCTATACATATACAAAATCCATGTTACCATAATATGGATTTTGGAATAATAAAAGAAATGTGTGCCTGTCTCACAGCTTCAATGCTCGAAGACCATGAACTAGATACCTGAATTTTGGCATTTATACTAAGGAGCTCTATAGATGTTCATTTCAGAGATGTTTGGTTTTTAAATTGCATTAATTAATTTAAATGGATTTAAATGTGTCCTTGTGTTTGAAGCCTGCAGTAATATAGGTGGCAGGTGTCCCGAAGCAGCACATAACTTTGCTGTTGATACAGTTTGAAGCGTCTAATCAGCTCACAGACTCCACATGTGTTTTGGTATGTAAAGCAATGCAAAACATATAAACAGAGGTTAAATAAGAACCTAAGAAGGGCCCTGATGCTGGATCAGACCAAGGGTCCGTCTAGTCCAGCACTCTGTTCACACAGTGGCCCACCAGCCGTCGGCCAGGGATGAACAAGCAGGGCATGGTGCAACAGCACCCTCCCACCCATGCTCCCCAGCAACTGGTGCACACAGGCTTACTGCCTCGAATACTGGAGATAGCACACAACCATCAGGGCTAGTATCCATTGATAGTCTTCACCTCCAGGAAATTATCCTATCCTCTTTTAAAGCCATCCAGATTGGTGGCCATCACGACATCTTGTCTTAGTGAGTTCCGTAATTTAACTATGCGCTGTGTGAAGAAGTACTTCCTTTTATTTTGCCCTGGATCTCCCACCAATAGTATTTTGGTAGTTCTAGTGTTTTAAGAGAGGGAGAAAATAGTAGTTCCAGTATTTTGACAGAGGGAGAAAAATGTCTCCCTATCCACACTATACTGTGCATAATTATACCGTGCATAATTTTGTACACCTCTATCATGTCTCCCCTTAGCCTCCTTTTTTCTAAGCTAAACAATCTCAGTCGATGTAACCTTCCCTCATAGGGGAGATGCTCCACCCCTTAATCGTTTTAGTTGCCCTTTTCTGCACTTTTTCCACCTCTATAATATCCTTTTTTAGGTGTGGTGACCAGAACTGTACACAGTATTCTAAGTGTGGTCTCACCATAGATTTGTATAAGGGCAGTATGATACTGGCCGTTTTATTCCCAATTCCTTGGGATTGTGGTGGACATTTTCATAGAGCTGTCCACCTCAATCCCAAGATCTCTTTCTTGTTTGGTCACCGCCAGTTCAGATCCCATTAGGTTATACTTGAATTTATTTATTTTTTGCCCCAATGTGCATCACCTTACACTTGCTTATATTGAACTGCATCTGCCATTTGGATGCCCACTCTCCCAGCTTGGAGAGATCCCTTTGGAGCTCTTCACAATCCCTTTGTGTTTTAAGAACCTTAAATAATTTGGTGTCTTCAGCAAACTTGGCCACTTCACTGCTCACTCCTAATTCCAGATCATTTATGAATAAATTGAAAAGGATTGGTCCCAATACCGATCCCTGTGGGACCCCACTATTTGTCCATCGGGAGAATTGGCCATTTATTCCTACTCTCTGCTTTATTTATTTATTATTTATTTATTTTATTACATTTATATACCGCCCCACAGCCAAAGCTCTCTGGGCGGTTTACAACAATTAAAAATAGTAAACATTAAAAGTATACAAAAATTTTAAAAAAACATAAAAGCAGTATAAAACAACAGTATCCAGAACAGAGCTTTCTGTTCTTGTACCGCCCTCTATCAATAAATTGATTTAAATTCAACGTATTCCTTTTCATATATTTACTTCTTTTCTTTTTTCATTCTTTTGGTTGATTTTATTTTGGAAAATCAATAAAATTATTTTCAAAAAAGATACAGTTTGAAGCTGGTGGAAGAAGGCAGTAGTTTGAAGGATGGCGTTATATGGTTGTTCCCCCACTGCTTTGAGGTGCCCCCCCTCCTCAGGAGAATGGAATGGACAGACACCTCCCTCAGGGGGCTATATGGGTAGGGGCCATTCTCACTAGAGTGGGGAGACTGTGACCAAGGGGGTGTCTATACAATGCCGTGTTGGTATCTAATTCTCTCAAAATCCTGCAGCATCGCTGCTAAAAGGCAGAAATTATAGCAGGAGGGAGCGTGGGCTAGCTGGCCATAATACCCTGCAGCTCAGCGGCCATCAGCTTGTCAAGTCCGCCCTCTGCCCTGTGTTCCTGATTTGCCACTTGCATAACCTGAACCAAGGCCACCACTGACACAATGTTGTGTTTCCCTTGGAGCAAAGAGAAAAGTCACAGTAAATCGACACTTTTTTTAAAAAAAAACAATTTCGGGGGGAAAAGTCTGTTGTGGCTGCAAGTTGGTGGCTGCATCATATAAACAATGCAGTGCCACAGTGCAGCCACAACAGGGTAAATAGGGCGTATACACACACACACACACTCCAGGTGACCTGTGTACTTACTCAGTCTGCTGTCCAGCAGTTCATAGGCAATGTCAAGGTTCCTGCTCTCCCTTCTTACATTCTTTTCTTCAAACTGGATAGTCCTTCAGAGAAAAGAGGACTTTCTTCTATACAGTAGGCCACAATGCCACCCTTACCTTGCCTTCTGCTGTGTGGTGCCCTCCAGATGTTTTGGCTGTGCCGGTTGGACTGTTGAGAGTCGATGTTCAAAACATCTGGAGGGCACCTGGTTGCGGAAACATAAGAAGGGAGAATTGAGCTTGGTAGCAAATCAAGAACTAGTGAAGATGGTGAAATATCGGAGTTATGCGACCAGGCTAATGGTTATATTTTGCACTAGCTGAAGTTTCCTCAAGTAAAGCATGTCTGAACAGTCTAATCTGGATGCTATCAACAGACCTGTCACTGTGGTAGGATCTAGGAAAAAACACATCTGGTGCACCAGCCAAAGCTGTGCAAAAAATGCTTCTGGACCCAGCTGTCATTTGGCTATCCAAGAGCAATGTCAGGTCCAGGAACATTGTCAAGCCAGGAATGTCCTCCTTAAGGGAGAGTGCAACTTGATCTGGAGCAGGTGGAACACCTGTTGACCCACTCCTTCTTCCATTGTTGTGTTTCAGGACTGACCCAACCATTAGGCAAAGTGGGGTAGTTGCTTTAGGGGCATGTCTAGACCTAGGGAGGGGAGGGGGAGGATCTCGCGATATGGTGATTGTGAGATCCTCCCCATCAGTCTACACGTGGTGTGCGACATCCCAGGAGGAAGAGGATGTCGCGCCCGCCATTTTGGGTTTTTTTTATCGAAAATGAGTGCATGAGAGCTCCATCGCTAAGGTAAGTTGTTTTTTTTTTTAAAAAAAAAAATCCCGCTCCCCCCCCTAACCCCGATGGGCATGGTTCCCGGCTTCTCACATTTACTTGCGAGGAGCCGGGAAGAAGCTGGGATGGCTGCCACATGTCCCGTGGTTTCGGGACGATCCCAAGACCGTGGGAAAAGTCGGGATTAAAGCTGTCCTGGGGATCCCGTGTTTCATGTGGATAATCCCAGGGCGATCCCTGGGATAATCCCTCGTGTAGACATGCCCTAGGTGGCAGATACTGGGAATTGGCAGCAAGGTGTTGAAGGAGAGAGCTGTGTGTGTACCGTGCAGCCTGCTCTGCCTCTCTAAAACTAGCCTGCTGCCTTCAAGGGCAGTGGGGGATGTTGTCCCATGGCCAGCGCTGTAGAAAGGCCAGTGCCATCTTGTTCTTTGACTTGGGCAGCAAAATATATTGGGCTATTGTGTTTAAAAAGTCCCTTAACACTGACATTCTCAAGCCGATCTTCTACCCTCCCACTTCTCTTCCCTTGTAGCTGCCATGAATGTAGGATTGCCCCTAAAAACCAGAAAATCATAAAAATGGTAGCTATCAACAATTCGGAGAGCTAACTGCATGTATGGCAACGTAACACTGTGTGATGGAGCTCTTGTCTATCCAGATATTGGATAAGTGAGTGTTTTTAGATTCCACACACATAAAATAATTCAGGGCCTATGTTTCGTATCAGGGTCAAGTTTTATTCCAGAATTGCAATGTTCATTTGATTTGTCTTTCCACGGATCAAGTGGGAAAATGAAAGTTCTTAAAGTCACGGCTGAGATAGGATTCGGCTAAATGAGATTAGCAGAAAATGCTCTCCCGGTGCGGGGAGGAGAAAGAGGAACAGAAGCATTCACAAATCAAATTGTAACAGATTTTAAAAAGACTCAACTCCAAACCCCAAACTCACATTCAGCCATTTCGCTTATGCAGTTATAAGTGTCTAACTGGTTTCAGTTTGTTCTTTAAAACAGAATCATCTGAAACAGGAGGGGCTGTTTATGGAACCTTTAGATATTTTGTTGAAGTTTTGCTTCTTTGCTTTTATGGCCAGTAGCAAAAAATAATAATAAAAAAAGAGTCGTCGTGTCAGAAAATAAATGTGATCTTCTCTCCTTTTTAGATACTCTTTGACTTTGGCATTTCCCCACCCCCCTCCCCCCTCCCAGGTACGGTAGCTTGAATCTTTAAAAAAAGAAGAAGGGGGGGGGGAAACCTCAGAAACTGTGGGCCCTTTCATTTTTTCTGTTTGAAAAGATCTATCTGAGTCATTGGTAAGAGGAAGGATTAGACGGAGGGCTCTTTCTAGCTTTTCATTTTAACTTTATCTAATAGATGCCTTTCCGCTATGCAGTGACTCGGGTCACTTTAAGAATGGCTTTAATTTTTGTAGCAAAGGAGAAGATAGCATCAGTTAGCCCTGATAAAAGGAATTAATATATGAACCCCGCTGTATAGAAAATGAATGTTAAAAAAAATAATAAAAAATCACATTGAGCCATTTAACGGAAGCTTTTATTCCCACAAGTAAAAGCATTTGCTCACCCCCATCCCAAATCCCTACAAGATCTATTAAGGGCAGAATCCTATGCAAGTTTAGATGGAATGCTGGGAGTTGTTGGACTCCCCCCCCCACCATCTAAACATAGATAGGATTGCACCCTAAATGAATTATAGATAATAAATAGCTACTAGGGGAAAGCCTGTGGATTGTTGGGAGGGGTAGCAATGATGCAGAGGATGGGGTGACCACGTGGAAAGGAGGACAGGGATCCTGTACCTTTAACAGTTGTCTAGAAAAGGGATTTTCAGCAGGTGTCATTTGTATGCATGCAGCACCTGGTGAAATTCCCTTTTCATCACAACAGTTAAAGCTGCAGGAGTGCTGCCCTCTTGACCAGATACAAAAGAGGGCAGGACTACTGCAGCTATACTAGAGTGACCAGACACAATACAGGGCAGGGCTCCTGCATCTTTAACTGTTGTGATGAAGAGGGAATTTCACCAGGTGCTGCATGCCTACAAATGACACCTGCTGAAATTCCCTTTTCTATGCGACTTTTAAAGATACAGGAGCCCTGTCCTCCTTTCCATGTAGTCATCCTACCTGGGGTCTATCCCACTGAAGGTGGATTTGAAAGGTGCCAACTAGATTTTCTCCTGGAGACCCTACTAAAAGTCTGTCTGCATTTCCAAGTTGGCTCACTCAGCTAAGATCTGAATCAGGTGGATCCATACAAGTCCTCAAGGGCATAGATCAGTTTTTCCCAACCTGGTGTCCTCCAGATGTGTTGGACTACAGGTCCCATCACACACTTACATACACACACAGCATCCAGCTTTGCCCTTTCAGTGTTATGCTGAATGCTCAGAGGGCCCTTTGAGGAGCATTCAGCTTTAATGCTTGAGGAGCACAAATGTTTTTTGGGGTACACACAAGACTACTCACCTTTCTTGGGGCAGGAAGTCCTGCTCTGAGATTCTGAGAGGCCCCTGCCTGTGATTTTCTGTTATTCTGCCCATCCTCTGCAAAATCTGAAGGTACAAGCACAGAACTCCTGAATCACACTTCATGAAGCAAAACCCAAGATGGAGACCCTGACAAACCCGGAATGAAACTGCACTTCTCACCTTATCCCCATCCCTCCATGTTGGAGAGGGCGGGTTAGGACAGGATTGCACCCTAGCGCTGCACCCAACCTGTATGCAGCCACTAGCCCCATAAATGGTGAGCATGTGCCCTGTGCACATACAACTAGTCATGGATAGAACCATGATCGCACGTGATTCCTGATCGCATTTACAGGCCTTATAGAAATTACTGTTGAATACAGGTAGGGTCCATTCCCACTTTTGGCCCAATACATGAAGACTGGGCATGGTTTCATTTGTCCTATTGCCTCCTAGTCTACGTTTAGAACTGCTTTAATCTTCCCTGTATAGATCCACCAACAACTGATCAGGCCTCATTACCCGCTTTTTTTGCACTGGATTGGATGTTCCTAGGGAGAATGTTTAGTCCACTTTATTCTTTAAGAAGAATAAGCCTCCTTCTTGCCTGGTTCTCAGCTGCTCTCAGACTTCCTGAAGTTGTCCACCCTTCTCCTAAGACAAGGGACCAAAGTCCAGGACCCTCTCTGCAGCACAGCCCACCTTGCCCCCTGCAAATGATCACCCAGAGAGTATCAGGTGATGAGGGTAGCAAAACCAAACACCACTTTGTTCCTGTAGTCATCATGAACTCACTGAAGTGAGTTTCGAATGCAAAACTGCACATGTTCAGAGTATTTACCTGCCCGGACCTTAAGATCATCTACAGGGGCCCTTCTCCGTGAGCCCCTGCCAAAGGAAGTGAGGCAGGTGGCTACTAGGAGGAGGGCTTTCTCCGCTGTGGCACCCCGGCTGTGGAATGAGCTCCCCAGAGAGGTCCGCCTGAGGCTACACTATACTCCTTTCGTCGCCAGCTGAAGACCTTTTTATTCTCTCAGTATTTTAACACTTAATTTTAACTTAAATTTAAATTTTACTGTTTCAACTCTATATTTTAATTTTATATCAATTTTGCTGCGTGGTTTTTATCCTGGTTGTGGTTTTTATACTGTATTTTGTATTTGTGCTTTTAATCTGTTGGTTGTTTATTATGGTTTTAATTTTTGTGAACCGCCCAGAGAGCTTCGACTATTGGGCAGTATAAAAATGTAATAAATAAATAAATAAATAAATAAATAAATAAATATTTTTTTAAAAAAACAGAGTTGTTGTTCTTGAAGTCCCAAAACATCAGGAATATAAATCATGGAATGACGGTTGTGGGGCAGAGAGAAATGTTAGCCATTTCCTGGTGTCTAAAAGGGGCTCAGTAACACCGTTATGATAGAACCAGGGAGAGATTTCATCTCTCTGATTAATGTAATTTGCCAAGGGTTAAAGATGGCTTCTCTGCCAAAGGGTGGCTACAGGTGGCAACATGCCAGATTTGCATTCCTTAATGGTGGACATCATGTCCTAGCAGACAAAGGGGAAAACTTTCAGCCAATGGAGCATCGAATGTAACCTATGACTCATTGAGATTGTGCACCTTAACTTGAAAATTGAATGTAACTTAATTTGCTAATCCAGAACTGACCAATAGAAAGGTTAAAAAGAGACTAACACCCTCTTGTAGTAAGGGCCTACATATATATATATATATATATATATATATATATACTGTGAGATTCCCTTGTTCTTGGTGCCTCCATCTTGTAGAACAGGAGAGCACCCCCATACTGCAGTATCGGAAGTAAATGGATTAAGTGTATCCTCCAGCCTTGTGTGTTTGATTGGCTACTAATGCTCTGGGGTAGTCAGCCTTTAATTCCCTGCTTGAGGGGCAACAATTATGTCCAGGGTTTAAAAATACGTAACTGCACCAATGCCCTAAAAGATTAGATATATATGGGTAGGCCCAACCCCCCACTATTAGGCACCCCACTTTGATGTAAACCCCCATCCCCGTCCCGGTACTAAGAGCTTGGTCTCCTAGATGCAATGTCCTCTGTAGATGAAGACCTGTTTTGCCAAGTGATCAATTTATGTGACTGGAGGCCTTCATAGATGAGGGTTTAGCCCAGTGCAACGCCCGGGCTCCCTGCTGTGTGTGCAGATGACGCACAGGGGATCCCGGGGTCAGGCCAGGCTAAACCCTCCCTTGACCCGGGATAACCAGATCCGCTTGTGGCCTTCCGCAGCTGAGCCCGGGGCTGCGGAAGGTCTAGCTAGTTCCGTGGCTTTTCCCGGCTGCTGGCTTACTCGTGAATAGCTGGGAGAAGCTGTGCTGTGCCTATCGGGCTGGGGGGGGGAATCATGGGGGGGAGATGGGGGCCGGGGGGGGGGAAGAGTGGACCCGGCGGGAGAGATGGGGGGGAAGAACTGAGCCAGGGTGGGGAGATCACGGGGGGGGGCAGAGGGGGCATCGGACATGGCGAGCGGGCGAGGGAGCGGGGTGTGTGGACAGGCGAGCAGGGGGTGGACAGGCGAGCGGGGGGGTGGACAGGTGAGTGGGGGGGGGTGGACATGGCGAGCGGGGGGAGCGAGTGGGCAACCGAGCGAGCGAGGGGGTAAGTGAGGGGGTGATCGGGCGGGTGAGGGGGCGAGCGAGCGGAAGGGCAAGCGGGGGGCATCAGACATTGGGGGGGAATCGGGGGCATGGGGGAATGGGGAACCCTTTTTTTTAAAAAAATAAAGACCTACCTTTTTGTTGGTGCGCTCCTGCGCACATGGCCCCTTTAACGTCTTAAAAAAATGCAGGACGTGACGGGGCTTTCCTTTCCCCATCGCGTCTGACGTCTGGATAGGCGTGACGGCCCATGCTAAGTGTAGCACGGGCTCGCTGCGCCTGAAGGCCGGATTACCAGGTAGGTCTAGCAAGGCCCTGGGTTTCCAGTTCTTGTGGTTCTTCTCAGAGACCTGAGTAAAGAGATCATTCTGTTTTAAAATCATTTTTAATCGTTGATGGATTTTGGAGGCTTGGGGCTGAGCTTATCCGAAAACTATTGTTTCCTCTACTACAGCCCACTTGCGCCTTCTCTCCCCACCCCGCTTCCTTTTTCTTTTTTCCTTCAAGAAAAAAAATGGTGAAAACAATTAAGATTATGTCAGTGTTGAAGATAATAAAAGAGTCTTAGGTCTGCTTTGCGCTTTTCACCTGTCTTTCAAAGATGATCAGGTCAAGGGAGTTAATGGCTAATATTTGACTTTGAGGTAATTCTGAGGAGAGAACATTGCATGCAGCTACTACCGCCACCCGTTTTTCCCTGGTATCACTTTGAGCAGCATTTCAAAGTACTTCACAGGTCAGACACAACTGGGAGATAGATAGCTTAAGAGGCAAAAAGCAGACTATTTGGTATTAACCTGTGACCCACCTGATTTGACAATTAGGTCTATTCTAAACATGGATGATTTGTCAATGGGCCATTTACCAGGAGGGAAAAATTTCTGCCGTAGTTTATAGCTGAAGTAAAATAAGTAATATTGTAGGAAGTTGCTTCTCATTTCAGGGAACCTGTTTGTAATCTCCAAGGCTTATTTTCAGGATTTCTTCACACACAAAAGAGGTTGCAGTTGGGTTAATATTGGTGCCAACTCAAATCTTTTCCTACCTCAGGCGAAGGACAAAATGGCAACCGACTATCCCCCATTCTGCCTAGAGAAGTTGAATGGCCGGCACAAGGATCTTACTTCGACACTGGTGAGGGGGGATTTTCGCTTACCCCTGAGACAGGGAGCTTCATCACACCAGCATTATACTGTGCAATCACTGCGAATTGCGTGCAAAGGACTCCGAAGTTTTCCAGCTTATAATCTGCTTGGACTGTGAAGTACTCCCATGCATCCTGCTTTAATTGTGCTTCTTAGCCAAAAGAAGCGTTGTACTTTAGTACCCCTTTAAGAGCGAATCTTTTGTTGTTCTCTGAGCAGCCACAGGGGGCGTAGGAGGATGACAAGAGCAGAGTCACCCAGCCATCTCCCTCTGCACCTCCCAAGCGAGTGCCGCGTGGAGCCCTCCATACTGAAAAGTAAGCGTTCTGGCACTCAGGAAGGCGCTTACTTTTGAGTAAAGATGCTAACAGCTCGATCCTATCCCTTGCCAGTCACAGAAATAGTAAGCTCTTTTCAAGTTGTGTTTGCTAGTGTATGGGGTGTGTGTATGTGTGTGCTTACTTAGGGTGACCATAAGAAAAGGAGGACAGGGCTCCTATATCTTTAACAGATGTATTGAAAAGGGAATTTCAGCCGGTGTCATTTGTATATATGGGGAACCTGGTGAAATTTCCTCTTCCTCACAACAGTTAAAGCTGCAGATGCCCTGCCCTCTTTTAAATCTGGTCACACTATAGCTGCAGTATAGCTCCTGCAGCTTTAACTGTTGTGATGAAGAGGAAATTTCACCAGGTGCTACACATGCATACAAATGACACCTGCTGAAATTCCCTCTTCATCGCAACTGTCCTCCTTTTCATATGGTCACCCTAGCTTACTCTCGAGTAAAAACACACACAGAAAAAGCAGAGGGGCCCTGAGGGAGCATCTCTCCCTTGCCACCCCCACCCTCCCCGTAAAGAGATTGTCTAGCCAGTGTGAAGTTTCCTTCCTCTCCCTCCACAGGTGGTGTGGTGGGGCTAACAGCAACTACAGCTTTCATATGCTATGGGATAATTCAAGGGAAATGGGTAGGTGTGATGAAGGCCAGGGCCGGCGCAGGCCTTCAACTCACAGCTCTATCCTCCAACAGGCAAATGCTTCACTCTGGCCCTGTTAATGTACATTGATCTTGTTCAGACAACACGCTAAACCACAGTGGTTAAGCATTTTGAGCTAAACGTTATGGCTTAGCGTGTCGTGTGAACCATTCCTAATCACAGTTTAAACACTCACTAACCATTTGCTGCAAAAGGTTTAGTGGCCTAACCATGGTTAGTGTGTTGTCTGAATGGGCCCACTGTCTTATGGAGGAAATTATGTGAGAATTTGTTTTACATTTATTCCTGTAAGTTGGGAAAAGTCCAATTTGAAGAAGCCCTCAGCAAAATGCTGGATTTCTTCTGACGTACTGGAAACTATATTGTTTGTTTTTCAGAGTTCATTCCAGGAGATAGATAGATAGATAGATAGATAGATAGATAGATAGATAGATAGATAGATAGATAGATATATATATATATATCCTAGAATATATATTTAAAAACATATGTACATATGTTTTTAGGGCAGTGAAGGTGCTTTCAAAACAACTCCTCTACACTTAAAATGTTACAGTTTTCTTCACCCTCTGTTCATATTGCGGAAATCCAAAGCCATCCTTATATTGCTCAAAATTCGATGTGTTGACAACTGTTAAAATGTATTGGATTTTAGCAACATTTTGATTACCAGGTGAAAGAGGGCAAACTACCTTGCGAATGTGGAAACGTTTGGTTAATATAACTGCTGACTATTCTGAATTCACTCCCCCCCCCACACACACCTTACGGCAGACAATTCACGGTTTCTTCTTTCACAATAAAGATTTTTTTTTTTTTTTGGTTAGTGGTTGCAATAAGACAGCTTCAATGAAAGTGGCTGCCATGAGATAATCACACCTCTGGGGGATTATAGACATCTGGCTATGATTTATAAGATCCCAAAGGATTTATTTCCCCTCCCCCCACTTAAAGATAACCACACTCCCCTGCTGTGTTTTATGATTTGGAAAATACAATCCATGCCGTTACTTCGTACAAATACCATTTACACCCTGGGCTTCATTTTATTTTGCCACGTTGTACGTTTAACTAACAAATAGAATGTTGGGTCTGGGGTTTTAAAAACAGACCCATTTCCAACAATGTATAAAAGGAAGCATATCACTTCCACTTATTTCTCAGTTTGCTTCCCCATTCCCAATACAAATTAATGTAGTATGCTGACACCCCATCCCCACCCCCAGAAAGATAGACTAACAACACAGTAATTTAAAGATATATTTAGTGCTAGACGTTTTGGCTTCTGCCTTCATCAATAGCTATGATGTTAAATGAAGACCAAGAAAGGCAGTTCGGAATGCTGGAAAATATAAATTCCCAAGAATGAAAGAAACAGAAGTGTGAATGATATAAAGCTAATGAATTGTCCTCCAGGTTAAGGCCATGTGGACTAAGAGCATCATCAGATGAGGGGAAATGTTGAAACATCCCAAGACCATGGAAAAAACGGGCTAAAAGGGGAGGGTGATATCCCGGGTGTAGGGAGGGATCATCCCTCCCTGCTTCCGGGATCCCCTGTGTGTCTTGTGAACACACAGGGATGATCCTGGGGTGATCCCTGGGATATCGCCCTGTCTAGATATGCCCATAGGCACAACTTGCAAGTGGATAAATACATGGATATCTGGTCTGCTTTTCTTGAAACCTTTGTATAATTCTCTCCTCCCCCCCCTTTTCTTTTAATAAAAGGTACACATGGTGGAAAATGATGATATTCTCATATACGTAATGTATGGGTTCCCCCCATCCTGTTTTCACAATGTATTTTCTGTTCTGTTTTGTTGATATTCACAATAAAATGATAATGATAATGATGATGATGATGATGATGATGATAATAATTAATAATAATAAAATTATTTCTTACCCACCTCTCCATTTTGATTGAGGCAGGGAACAACAATAAATGATAAAATACATAATACTCAATTAAAACAATATACATTGTTAAAAACATCTTAAAATTCCACTGGATAGGCCTGCCGGAAGAGATCAGTCTTTAGCTTTCTTGAATGCTAGTAGACTGTTAAATTGACGAGTCTCCTCCAGCAGGCCATTCCACAGTCTGGGAGCAGCAGAAGAGAGCTTCGGCTATTGGGCGGTATAAAAATGTAATAAATAAATAAATAAGGTCCTCTGGGTAACAGTTGTTAATCTGGTTTTTGCTAGCTGAAGTAGATTTTTCCCAGAGGACTTGAATGTGCGGGGCGGATTTAAGCAGGACAGGAGTGCTGCTCACCCATGTTACTTGAAGGACCGTCTTCATCCATATCAACCTGTCTGCACTTTAAGATCAGAAAGAGAGGCCCATCTCATTCACCCACCTGTGAGAGCAATTAGGTGGGTGATCACACTGGGGAGGGCTTTCTCAGCAGTGGCCCCCCACCTGTGAAACAAACTCCCATCAGAGGTCCACCATGCACCATCCTTGCAAGCTTTTAAGAAGGCCTTGAAAACATTTTATTTTAACATGGCCTTCCCATGATGAGTACTTTTATTGCTGCTATCATTGCTCTTCCTGGTTTTATTGTTGGCTTTGTTGTTTTTAATTGCTATTGTTATTTTTTTATTGCTTTTAATACTTTAACTGTGTTTAAGTATTTTATTGTTGTAAGCTGCCTTGTGAGGACTTCTGCACCGAAAGGCTGGCCAAGAAATGTTTTAAATAAATAAATAAATAAATAAATAAATAAATAAAGTTCCCCAGTGACTGGTGGTGTACATAGGAATATAGCCTCTGGCTCACTCCAGACTTCAAACCCCCCCCCCCCAGCCTTGACACTTGTAGACTGAGCTGGGACCCTGAAGGATGCCATGTAGACTTCACGGCAAACCCTGCCACTTGATTGTGCCCTCAGTCCGCTGACTCCAAAACCAGTCCATGTCCACCTGGTCCGATCAAACCCCAGCCTCACCACTGAAGAAAACGGATTTAATCTGGGAGCCTTCAGCCAAGCTAAGCTCCTGCTCCCTTCCCCTGTATTAATGTTTATGGAAATAAAGCGATAAATTCTCAAATTTATCCTCAAATACACCCTCAAATCCAGATTTCCAAAGTCTGGTTCACACTTGCAACAGCCACCCTATGAGTACCTCAGGAGTGGTAGTGGGTGGGGTGGGCAGGCAGGGCTGCTGCCTGGCTTGCAGCTACCTGGTCATTGTTCATGAGGAAGAGCACTCCAAATATTGGATGCCCCTGTTGAAGTTCTGCAGGAGAATCAGTGCAGGAAACATGTCCTACACAGGGGCAGTGTCAGGGGCAGCGTCAAAGGTAGGCATGGTTGGGCAGATGCTGAGGGCCCCTGCACTGATTCTCCAGAGTGAGGGTCAGGTGAACAAGAAGACTGCAATGCTCCTCCTCTCCAGCATTGCAGTCTTCTTGTTCACCTGTCCCTCACTCTGGCCCAGATAATGATGGTGTTGAGAAAGAGGAGCAGTGGATGCTACAGCCTACTTACTCACCAGCTCTCTGCTTATCAAGGAAGCAAGTGGTAGCCATGATGGGAAAGCGGATGAAGAGCAAGAGCAGCTGGTCACAATGGTGGTGAGAAGGGAGAGTCACTAATGGTAGGGCCCCATTGACTCTGGCCTTAGCTAGACCAGCCTTTATCCCGGGGCGAACCCCGGGATTGTCCCTGTGCGTCCAGATGACACACAGGGGATCCCGGGATCAGGGAGGGATCATCCTTCCCTGGCCCTGGGATACAGCCCTACACTTTGGGCCGGCTTTTTCCGTGGTCCTGGGCTGAGCCCGGGACTGCGGAAGGTGTGGCCTGTTGCCGCGGCTTGAGCCGGCTTCACGCGATTATTTGTGCGGGGCTGGGAGCTGCGTCCATCGGGGCTAGGGTGGGGGAGCGGGGAAATAATTTTTAAAAAAACAACAACAACAACACACCCTACCTTCAGTTGCTCGAGTGCTCGTGCGCTGCCAGCCCTTAAAAAAAAAAATGGCGGGCGCGACGCCTCTCTTCTTGAGGTCATCACGCCTTACGTGTAAACGGGGTAGAGATCTCGCATTATTCACATCGCAAAGTCTCCTCTCCTCTCCCCTGGACTTTACAGTAGGTAAAGGCCTTAGTAAGGCCTTAGTCTTGCCCAAAGGCCCTCAAAAACCTGGCACTGAGCACCATTAACGTGTACAGGGCTGAATATATGCTATTACCATTATTTACAATTGAGTGTAAAGTGTGTGTGTGGGTGGGGGGGATGAAGTCCCTGCCTCTTTCCCCCCCCTACATGGATTCCAAAAAGCTCTTTAACCAAAAATGAGAGCTATTTAAGTTAGGAAATGATGCAGACTTGGTGCATCAAGTGTTGCTCAAAGCAAAAACTATTATTATTATTATTATTATTATTATTATTATTATTATTATTATTATTAAACATATACTTTGAATTTAATGATAAACCTCCCCGTTTAAGTCTATGAAATATTTGAATGTAACCTCTCGCCATTGCTTTTTTTAAAAAATAATAATAATCCACTGGTTTCTCAATTGTCTCTTGCCGTTTTAACTTGTATAGATTTTCCAATGTTTTTTATATTCCCCATTCGAACTAGTCTCTTGTTTGCAAATCTGACCAAAACATCAGCAAATAATAATGTATACATCTGGTCAAGGGAGCATATGGAGAAAAAGAAGAAGATATATAGGAGATTGCAGGAATACGATTTATTTGGAACACCGTATATGATCGCCTGCCCCAGCAATTCCCTAACAAGGTGAATGAAACCAGTCTAAGAACCGTATTATCAAGAGACACCTTTGAACTGATCTGTCCTGAAGAATCACCTCCAGAAAGGTAAGCAGCAAGGAGGAGGGAGTGGAGGGGGGGGGGGCGGGGGAGAGGAAAAGAAAAAAAGGCCCAACTTTCTCATGTTTGCCGGCCACATAGTACATCTCTGACTTCTGAAACATTTTCCCCCCAATTATTTTTGTAAAGTATTGATTGCAATTTAATTTGGCAGTCCCAACATGAGAAGCGCTTCCTGCCGAAATGTCTCACAGGAGATTGTAATCAGGGTCTTGCCTGAAGGTGAAGCACAAATACAGAAGGTTCACCCCCCCTTCTATATATAATATATATATAAAACCCCTCTATTCCTGCACTTTCCATCAGTACCGCGATTGGAGCAGAGGGCATTCTCAAGCAGATTAATTTTTGACGATGGGATCGATGGAAGATGCTTTTCTTTTCTTTTTTTACCTCCTGACATTGAGCCATCTAATTTGCTGTTTATCTTTGGCTTATTGAGTTTTGAGCATTGTTAAATCATACCTTTGAGCTGTTTAATTTTGGAGGTGAATTTTCTCTCCCCTCCTGTGCCTTGGCATAACTCTTTTCCTCTTAAAATGAGCAGGATGGTGGGCTTTTTCTCTCTCTCTCTCCTTCTGACACCAGGTTACTGCTTCTGAGTCTGTTAAGCACTCCGAGGTAGTGTTATAGCACTTTCCAGCCTCTTTTTCTTTGCTCGTGGCCATAGATCAGATCATCTCTAGGGAAATCATTACTTGCCATTATTATTATTATCCCAAGCACCTTCATCTGTTCTCCCTTGTTTCCTGACTCCATTGCTTGATGAACTGCCTAGATGTGAGGACACCTTTAACTGAGGGTTTTACCATTAACCCTCGCAGGGCTGCAAGACGCCACGTTTTTCTCTCCCCTCCCCCGCCTTCGCTCTTTGATAACTCGTGGACTACGTGTCTGGCTTCCAAAGCTGTTATTGCTCGAATATAGTCTTCAGTGCTACAGGACAATGTTACATTTGTTAAGTGTGTAAACAACACTTAAAAAAACAACAATAACCTTAAAGGGATCATCTCATTTTCCTCACTGGAAATACATGGGTTTGGGTTATGTACGGTGCCCTCCACTCTGGTCATATTCTTGCATTTTGGCCCAGTAAAAAAGCTAATTGGAAAATTCGGAATGGATCTGGGGTACGCAGAGGTGAGGAGCTAGAGTAGGATCTGCACAAGAGGCATCTAAAGGGATCTAAAGAGCCAGTGTGGTGTAGTAGTGGCTAAAATGTTAGATTTGGAGTCAGGCGATCTGGGTTCTAGTCCCCACTCGGCCATGGAAGCTCACTGGGTGACTTTGGGCCTGTCACAGACTCTCAGCCCAACCTACTTGTGAGGATAAAATGGGGAGGAAGATTATGTACACCGCCTTGGGTTCCTTGGAGAAAAAAAGGCAGAATATAAACGCAATAAATAAATAATAAATCTTCATTCACATTACAGGGTGTGGCCATGGATGTGGTATGCCTATATACAGAAGTTGCTGGGGAATGTGGGCGGGAAGGTACTGTTGCACCCATGTCCTGCTTGTGGATTCCTGGCTGATAGCTGGTTGGCCAAAGTGTGAACAGAGTTCTGGACTAGATGGACCCTTGGTCTGATTCAGCATGTATGTTCTTATGCGTTTTCCTATATCAGCCACTGCATAGGAAGGGCAATGGCCTGCAAAATAGAACTGGTGAAAAAAATTGACAGAGGATCAGGTTAGGTAGGGTGACCGTATGGAAAGGAGGACAGGGCTCTTGTATCTTTAACAGTAGTATAGAAAAGGGGATTTCAGAAGGTGCCATTTGTATGGCATGCAGCATCTGGTGAAATTCCCTCTTCCTCACAACAGTTAAAGCTGCATGAGACCTGCCTTCTTGAAGAGGGCAGGGCTCCTGCAGCTTTAACCATTGTGAGGAAGAGGGAATTTCACCAGGTGCTGCATGCATACAAATGTCTCCTGCTGAAATTCCCTTTTCAATGCAACTGTTAAAGGTACAAGAGCCCTGTCCTCCTTTCCATATGGTCACCCTAAACCAAGTTAAGAAGCCCAGAGGCTGCATACATATGGGGCTGAATCTTTTACTGTACAAAGACTTATGTGCCTCACCGCAATTTACCTGAGGTTAAGAATAGGGCAGTTGCTTCCCCCTGCTTTAAAGCAAGAGCATCATAATACTGTAGGGAATTTTAAGACATCCCAACGGCTGAGGGTTCCACCCTTTTCACATTGTGAGTCTCCAGATAACACACAAGGGCCCTCAATCTAGCTGCAGCCTTACTCCTTACATTGTGTAAAAAATAATCCACCTTTGGTCACTTCTATATCCTGTACAGAGGTTAGAACATTATTGACACTTCATAAAAATTAAACCCTATTAGTAGAAATCACTTCTTTTCACAAAAGACATTCACGGATCTACTCTAACCGGGAGCTTAAGTCCTGTGAATGAGAAGGGATTGGAGCTCTGTGAAGAGAGGACTGTCTTGTGGAAGCAGTGCTTTACATATGGAACACCCTGGCCATTATTCCAACACCATGCCAGCCAAGAGAGAAGCAGCAAGCCATGTTCTGAGGCTTATAGCCTCGGGGCCAGTAGCAATGAATGTGTGTCTGTGGGCTGCCAGAGCGGGAGGAGGATGCAACCGCAGGCACGAGTGTGCTGTGGTGTGAATCTAAATTCCATTTAAACTCATAATTACATCCCCCCCTCTCTGGTTGATCGTGGTAGGCGTTTGTGTCCCCTTCGTCGTTTAATGTGACCACCGGCATAGCCGAAGATTTTAACTGCCTAGTGACAGATGTTTGGGCCTCTGGTTTCCTCAGCGTGTGGACTTCAAGGAGCTGAGTCGCATCGTATCGTGAAAGAAGCTGAGGTGAAAATCCAGTCCCTTTAGAACTAAAAGAGAAAAGCAGAAGCCAAGAGCACAAAAAGAGCTGGGGAGGATACGAGCCGCACGATTGGAAGTTGTCTGACTTCCTACAGGACTAAAGGAGGCTACTTATTTACTGGGCTTTTTTTTCTCCTCTTCCCACATGAAAATACCACTGTTGATTTGTAAGTAGAAGCCCCTGTAGGCCTAGGAGAAGCCGAGTTGGCCTCTCATTCCACACCCGGGGAGCCGTATAATCTTAGGCTGCCTTGCTGGATCTCTCATGCCAAGCGTCAGATGCTCTAAGGCTAGTAAGTGCTGGATACTCTACCCTCACCTTAAAAAATATTGAGCGCAACCAGGTAGTGTGGATCTCCTGCTGACTTATTTTCGTACCTGCGGAGAAGCAAAGTGAGCTGTGCGCATAGGTTAGCACTGCTGAATGGAGTGGAATTTGTAGCCAGAAATATGCGAGTATAGAAAAGGAAACACGGGGAAGGATTTTTTTTTTAAAAAAAAGATTATTCAATGTCATTTTACGGGATTTAAACCCCATAAAATTACAGTAAACGACATTGTTATGAGTGGTGGGCAGCTAGGAGGCACCATTTTAATTTCCCACAATGCCCTGGAGGTATTGTGGGATATTTAAATGGCAGTCGGTTTGCTGACCTAGTCAGCTGGGGACCCAGGCAAGACTTCAGTGCAGCAGTGCGTAGGGTGGCCATATGAAAAGGAAGACAGGGCTCCTGTAGCAGGGAGGTATCTTTAACACTTGTACAGAAAAGGGAATTTCAGCAAGTGTCATTTGTAGGCATGCAGCACCTGGTGAAATTCCCTATTCCTCAAAACGGTTAAAGATGCAGGAGCCCTGCCCTCTTGATCAGATACAAAAGAGGGCAGGGCTCCTGCAGCTTTAACTGTGGTGATAAAGAGGGGATCTCACTAGGTGCTGCATGCATACAAATGACACCTGCTGAAATTCCCTTTTCTGTACAAGTGTTAAAGATTTTAAACCCTAGGTTGTTTTGAACAAAGCAGGAGCCATACAGCCTGATTCCTCCTGCGTCTCTGTAGCTGGGAAGCTTGAAAAAGCCTCCAATTAAAGTCAGTGGGAGGGGCTAAAAAAAGCCCTCCACTGGTACCAATTGGGGGGGTATTTTCATGCTGAATTCCTGCAAGCAGGGGACATTGTCATCTATGTGTGATGTGTGACTATGTGGGTGTATGAATGTTGGGAATAAGTGTGGATTGATGTGTTTAAGTGGGGTGTGTATGTGTCTTTGGCCTCACCCACCATTGTCATACACCTCCCAGGTGTATGACCCACTAGGAAACATGGTCCATGGGGTGAAGAAGGTTTCCCAAACCTGGTCTACATGGTGGACAAAGTTAGAGATGAGTTAGGACTAGACTTGCCATTGGGATATTCCTATTTAGGTAAAAAATTCCAGGTCCAACGAATTTCATGGGAAGCAAAAAGTGTTAGCCAAATCTCTCAATCTTTCTCTTCCTTCTCTCTCATATGTATGCTTGTGTGCGCTGTTGTATGTGTTTTTCTTTATGAGACTTTTAACCCACCACTTTACCAAGGCTTCTGCTTCCAGATTCTTTGTAGGATTAAGATTGGAGCCTTTACACACTTTTCCTGGGTTTTTTCTTTCTTTGCCTTTATATATGTTCCATTACACAACTGCTAGGTGGCACTGTGGTATAGCAGAAATCCACAAATACACCAGGAGGTTACGCTGCCATTCACAGAAATTCCAGTATTTTCTTAATAATAATAATAATAATAATAATAATAATAATGATAATAATAATATTTCTTACCCACCTCTCCCTTTGGATCGAGGCGGGGAACAACATCAAATACAAAAATACTATAAAATACATAAAACTAATTAAAAACATATAAAACTAATACATTATTAAAATAACAGCCAGACTTCTTAAAATTCGATTGGATAGGCCTGCTGGAAGAGATTAGTCTTTATAGCTTTTTTTAAATTCCAGAAGACTGTTAAGTTGGCGAATCTCTCCTGGTAGGCCATTCCACAGTCTGGGAGCAGCAGAAAAGAAGGTCCTCTGGGTAATGGTTGTCAGCCTAGTTTTCACTGATTGAAGACGAGCCTCGAAGTTACCAGTGCGTGTACTACCACCTTTAGGTCTTCCAACTCTAGGAAGGGGCGCAGCTGGTGTATCAGCCGAACCTGATAGTAGGCACTCCTGGTTGTTGCATCATCAGAACTGGTTGATACTCCTCCAAACCCAGGTTGGGGACTTTGACAGTAAGCACCTCCATCTTGTCTGGATTCAGCTTCAGTTTGTTTTTCATCATCCAGCCCATTACTGCCTCGAAGCATTCATTTAGAGGAGACACACTATCCTTAGCTGATGCTGTTGTAGAAAGCATAGAGAAATATATTTGGGTGTCAACGCCATACTGATAGCACCCTGCCCCATGCCTCTGGATGGTCTCTCCCAGCAGTTTCATGTAGATGTTAAACAGCATTGGGGATAGGATGGCGTCTTGTGGTATGCCATACAATAGCTTTTTCTTTGTGAAGCAGCTATCCCCAAGCATCACCATCTGGAACCTGCTTGAGAGATAGGACCGGAACCACTGAAGCACAGCGCCCCCAATTCCCAAACCTCCCAGGCATTCCAGAAGGATACCATGGTCGATGGTATCGAAAGCCGCTGAGAGGTCCAGAAGTTCCAGCAGGGACACACTCCCCCTGTCAATACTCAAGCATAGACCATCCATTACAGCGACCATAGCTGTCTCAACACCATATCCTGCCCTGAAGCCGGTTTGAAATGGGTCTAGAAAATCTGTATCATCCAAAATTGCTTGGAGTTGAAAGGGAACTGCCCTCTCAACTACCTTGCCCCAAACCGGAAGATTTGACACTGGTCTGTAGCTAGAGTCCAGGGAGGGCTTTTTAAGATGCGGCTGTACCACCGCTTCTTTTAAAAGCTACTACAATGGTTGCAAAGAACAGGAGAGGCCCTGCAGGATGTCGCAAACTACCATGAGTGAGGAATCACAAGCAGACACTAAAAAGAGGCTCTGAGAGACACAGTGACTGGCATTTCTAATGTGAATGAACACATGTAGATTTTACATTGAGGGCCAGATTTGGTGCTGCATCTCTAGTTGCTTATTTCTCTATTATGATGATGATGATGATGATGTTACATTTATATACTGCCCCATAGCTGAAACTCTTTGAGCAGTTTATAAAGATCAAAGACAGTGACCACTGAAAAAACCAATATACAAAATTTAAAACCATAAAAAGCATAAAAACAGACTACATACTATCCAGGGCTCAGTTAAAAAACTCAGCATATGCTGTTAAATGCCCGGGAGAAGAGCAAATTGGCAGGGTCTTGCTTTTTACTGTGTTATCTGTACAGCACCATGTACATTGATGGTGCTATATAAATAAATAAATAATAATAATAATAATAATAATAATAATAATAATAATAATAATAATAATAATAATAACATAAAGATAACAATGTTGATGCCAGGCGAGCCTGGTCAGGGAGATCATTCCATAGTTGGGGGGGGGGGCACTGAAAAAGCCCTCTCCCTTGTTGCCATCCTCTGAGCTTCCTTCAGAGTAGGCACCCGGAGGAGGACCTTAGATGTTGAGCGTAGTGTACGGGTAGGTTCATGTCAGGAGAGGCGTTCCGTCAGGTATTGTGGTCCCAAGCCGTGTAAAGCTTTATAGGTTAAAACCAGCACTTTGAACTGGGCTTGGAAACATACAGGCAGCCAGTGCTTGCGGGCCAGAGTCGGTCTTACATGCATTTTGCACAAGCTGCAGCTTCCAAACGATCATCAAAGGCAGCCCCACATAGAGCACGTTGCAGTAATCTAACATGGAGGTTACCAGAGCAAGCCAGGTGATCTCTGTCCAGATAGGGGCGTAGCTGGGCCACCAACCGAAGTTTGCAGAAGGCACTCCATGCCGAGGCCACCTGAGCCTCAGGTGACAGAGATGGTTCTAGGAGAACCCCAAGCCACGACCCTGCTCCTTCAGAGGGACTGCAACCCCATCCAGAACAGGCTGAACACCCTCTATCTGGTCAGACCCAATGTGATTGGGTAAATACGGATGCCATACAAAACAGAAAGTGGCCTATTGCAACATTGCCTGCTGCTTGGGCTTCCAGTGTGACTTTTCCCCTAGCACTTAATGGTATCAGCAAATCACATCATTAAATATGACTTGCTCATGGCTATTTCTTCAAAGTAATTTCCCATTGCAGTAAGATTCTGTTCTTTTAACGCAGTCTTGATGCTGTGGTTTCCCAGGAGTGGAATAAAAGCAATACGAACAAAATACTAGGTGTCTTTTCTCTGCTTCATTTTTGCATGGTGAAGCCCCAGGAACTAAATTTCTCATCAGCTAGTCCCTAGTGTTTCTGAGCATGCACAAAAAGTTTCCCCCTCATCAGTGAATCAGACCTAACATGTTGCCCATGCTTGTATAATAGCTGTTGCCAGTAATGTTAGAAACAGAGATGTGGAAGATCCCAGAGTAATTTTGTTTGGTCTTTCAACACTCATTTTGCTTCCCTAGAAATTCTTGAGTTATTTTGCCTGAGGATGAAATTCTCCTCAAAGTTCTTCTGTAGGTGGAACTCCGTTGTGGCTTAGTATTGCGTGGCTCTCTCCTCACCCACCAGCACCAAGTGGTAGAACGTGCCGATGTCCCCATTAATTTCGCTAGAGGTGGATTTCTCTCTGTCTCTGATAAAACTAGAATCCAAAGGGGTCATCCCATGAAGAGTTTAGTGAGAGATTCAGGACGGATACAAGAAAGTACTTCTTCACACAGCACATAGTTAATCTGTGGAATTTGCTACCACAAGACGTAGTGATGGCATCAATTTAGATGGCTTTAAAAGGGGGTTGGAAAAATTCTTGGAGGAGAAGGCTGTTAATGGCTACTAGCTATGTGCTGCCTTCAGTATCAGAGGCAGTAAGCCTGTGTACACCAGTTGCTGGGGAACATGGGTGGGAGGGTGCTGTTGCACTTGTGTCCTGCTTGTGGATTCCTGATCAACGACTGTTCGGTCACTGTCTAAACAGAATGCTGGACTAGATAGACCCTTGGTCTGATCCAGCAATGCTCTTCTTATGTTCTTATATTCTTCATTCATACCAGTAGAGGCTGGTAATAGAGCCATTGATAGCCTTCTCCTCCAGGAATTTATCCAACCCCCTTTTGGATAAAGCCATCCAACTTTGAAGGCCATCTTGTGGCAGTGAATTCCATAGTTTTACTATGCACTGTGTGAAGAAGTACTTCCTTTTATTTGTCCTAAATCTCCCACCAATCAGCTTCATGGGATGACCCCACTGGGTTCTAGTATTTTGAGAGAGGGAGAAAAATGTTTCCCTATTCACATTCTCCCCACCATGCATAATGTTGTACGCCTCTTTCATGTCTCTCTTTTGCCTCCTTTTTTCCAAGCTAAACAATCTTCTGTTGTAATCTTCTCTCATAGGGGAGATGCTCCAGCCTCTTAATCATTTTAGTTGCCCTTTCCTGCACTTTTTCCAGCTTTATAATATCATTTTTCGATGTGGTGACAAGAACTGCATTTATTTATTTATTACATTTATTTATTTATTTATTACATTTATATACCTCCCCATAGCTGAAGCTCTCTGGGCGGTTTACAAAAGTTAACACAGTAACAGTTGTACCATCATTGCTTAAAGCCACAGGCCACCACAATATACATTAAAAAAACAAACACCAGTACAATACAATCCATATATATACACACATAAATAGACATATCCAACAGAATCGGAATCATAGGAATGGACAAACTCATGTCTGTCCGGTTGTTGCGGGTGCCTGCTGAGCCATCCTTGGTGCCCGCCTATGCGAGCTGCAGGATAGCCTGACGAGCACCCGGAATTGTGGTGCGCCCACGTCCCCCAACCGAGCCCCCAATATCTGCATATTGGCGGCTCGGTTTCTTCCATAATTTCTAACTTGCATAATTGACAGGCTTGATGCAGTGATGTACGAAACCTTGAAGGTGTAACGGGGCCCTTTTCGGCTTTAATCTTACATACATCGCCGCTTTAAGGCAGCCATTTATGCAACTTGAAATTATGGAAGTAACCGAGCAGCCAATATGCGCTTCTGTTGGCTCGGTTAGGGGACGGGGCAGTCACTGGAAGAAACCCTCTCACCGTCCTCTCACCGTCCAGTGCTGCGGCAGTGGCACAGGAGGGGCAGAAGGAGGAGGAACAGAGGGAAGGAGCGGAAGGACTTTGGGAGGAGCGGCTCGGTCAGCACGGCCCGTCGGACTACCAGACCCAGTCAAGCACCCGCGCCATCCTTAGCTATTGGACCACCCAATTTTTTTTGACAGAGTGAGTCCTTCACCTACATGCTCCTAAATAAAATAAAAATCAATGCTACGATAGCAGTTTGTTAAATTACTGGTGATGAATGGCCCCGGCTTCGCAAGGGTTGGAATAGCCCTTAGTTTGATACACTGGAGCCTTCAGGCAAACTTACACAGCTGTCCTAGTTGGACACATTGTGCCCATTCCGTCTGAGTGAAGCCGTGCCCACTGGCACCCCTAGAAGTGGCCGGTGTCATGGTGCACCCCTAAGCCCCCCAGGTCCTGTGTAACAGGCCAAGGGACATGCCGGCCCCTCCCCTGAGTCCACAACAGGGGGAGGAGCAGGCATGTCCCTCTGGCCCTTGGCCTCCTAATCTCCCCTGGCTTCAAACCATATAAACTACAAAACTATATGGTGGTTAGTGAAGTCTGCCTCTAGTGGCTGAAGAAATTATTGCACTCTTCATCCATATGAACGTATTAAAATTAATTAAAAATAATTAATGTGCTTTAAAAACAAAAAATAACCATGAGGTGTTTGCCCCTAGGGTCCCCTTAGTATATGTGTCAAGTTTCAGTTGTCTAGTTTTCATGGCCTTGGGACTATGGTGCTGACAGACAGACAGATGGACACACACACACACACACCATCTCTTATTATTATAGCATGGTGTGGAGCTAGTGTACTAAAAAGAGACCATCTTCTCTGTTTCTCACAATACTACAACTCAGAATTGCCCACTGATTGGCATGAGATGATTTAAGACAGACAAAAGACAGCACCTGGCCACATAATGCAGAATTTCTTTTCGGAAATTGCTGCCACAAAACCTAGTGATGGTCACAAGCTTAGATGACTTTAAAATAGGGCTCGATACATTGATGGAAGACAAGTCTGCCAATGGGCATTAGGGAGGGTAGAAATAAAACGATACCCAAATTTCATGACCCTGCTTGCAGATTATGAATTCAGACACAATTGCTCCAATTTAAAGTGTTGGGGGTGCATGCTGAAATTCACCACTATTGGGTACATAGGCCTACATTGGCACTAAAACCTGCGTGATAAAGATCAATGTGACATCACTGTGAGGATGTCGGAAATTAAAAATCCAGTTGAGACATTTCTTTCAAAAGTTGCTGAAGAGCAGAATACTTGGTTTTCATTCTTTGCAAGGGTGAAATTCCCTCTTCCTCACAACAGTTAAAGCTGCAGGAGCCCTGCCTTCTTGACCAGATACAAAAGAGGGCAGGTCTCCTGCAGCTTTAACCACTGGGAGGAAGAGGGAATTTCCCCAGGTGCTGCATGGATGTAAATGACACCTGCTGAAATTCCCTTTTCTGCACAAGTGTTAAAGATACAGGAGCCCTGTCCTCCTTTCCATATGGTCACCCTAGCTAATGAAACAGAGGTGGAAATCGCGGATGCATACCAGGAAAAAAAAAGTAGGTGTTATGGAGCTCTTTGTCTCTTTAATGGATTTTCTGCAATAAGAAAAAAGACAGAAGCAGCAGAAGGGAAATACGGGAGGGTTACAAATGAGAAGCCACGATGTCTGGACCCCCCTCCCCTAAATACTGTGAATGAGGCAGAACAATGATGCGATAAAAGCTCCATCTTGAAGCACCTCAAATTAAGTGCTGGCATTACCAGGATTTGCTTCCCATGGCCTGTGGTTATATTTGTTTCCGGGGCGCATTCATATCACTTGTGCTCAGATATTTTTGCTTGGATATATTTGGTGATCGGATGAACTGCATAGATTTCAGGAATTTGCCAAGCCTCATCCCAGAATACAAATTGGGTGTGGATTTTAGATGAAAACAAGAATGAACTGCACTGAATCACAATACTACTTGGATTGTAGTGATCTGGCATCCACCATAAAATGCAGCGCTTGCTAATTTCATCTGATTTCTTTTTCTTTCTTTTCTTGTTTTTAAAGGGGGAAAATCCCTTTATCTAAGTTTGCAGATTACATTATATGGAGACACACTGACAAAAGTGTGTTTGGACTTAGCATGCCCTGCTTTTCAGACAACAGAATTCTTTTTAATTAAAACCATTTTTTTTTGGTTAAAAAAAATCAGTATGTGTAATTGCTAACACCTGCTATGTGTTACTAACAGATGTTTCTTACTTACCTAAGGGAACTGTTATAATTACACTATAAGCTTTGTGGAATGGCATTTAACCAAGGTAGTGTAGGAACTTTAGGTGGTGACTTTGTGTTCTTTTATTAGGTTTTTCTCTCGGGAGTTGAGGGGAGAAAATGTGAGGTAACTAGGAGCTTTGCAAAAATCTGTGCTTATCAACCTTATTTCACAATCTGTGGCTTTAGATACCGTCGCAGAATGTGGAGAGAGAAGTGTGTTTTTGAGCAATGGTGAGTGATGTGTAAATAATATCATTAAAAAAGAAAGAAGAAGGGGGGAAAAGCTTGCCACTACAGGAATACCAGCACAGGGAAAAAAAGCCCTAGTGTAGTGGTTAGAGTCTTGAACTGTCAAATAAGAATTCCAGGTTCTAGTCGCCACTCAGCTATGAAACTCACTGGGTGACTTTGGACTAGTCACTGGCTGGGTTCAGATGTAACGCTAACCCACCAAGGGTTACGGTTGAGAGTGATCCATAGTGGGTTAGCATGTCCTGTATGTGGGGTGCCCTCCCCACAATGGGTACTTTACCCACCCCATTACCTACCCTGTGCAGTGGGGGGTGGGTGGGTAACTATCCCTGGGGTCAGTTCCCATATCATGTAGTGGGAGCAGTGTTTTTAAATCCGGCCATTTCGTGGGGGGGGGGGGAATGCGGTGACCACAGACATAAAACAGAACTGAGGACAGCAACGTCAATGCTAAGGCATGATGGAAATGTTGTGGCAGCAGTTCATGGAGGGCTGCCGGCGCGGAGAAGGGCGCCTGGCAACCTTACTGAAGGTATTGCAATGTAATGGCAGAACCAGGGAGACTGATACCTCAATGTTTTACAGCCATGTGGCTGATGAGCAGGGAGCACTACCCAGGAATCAATGAGAATTTTGTTTGTAAATCTGTGAACATGTCTGGTTCACAAACCCGGATGTGAACAGGAGCATAATTCTCGGGAAATTTTTCAGAATTCCCTGTATACTAGCATTCTCGTTCAAAAGTGCACATTTGCACAAGGGCCAAAAAAGTGCATTTGAATAAATGCACACTTATGAAAATGCAGATCCCCCCCCCCCGGAAAGACATTTTCACGCTTTAGCCTATGGGGTAAAAGCAGGTATTTGAAAAAGCTCTGCATATTAAGTTAGAAAATGCAGACTTCTGTTCAGGGAGGAGGGAAAAGATGCTCCTGTTCAAGAGTGATTTTAATTTTTTATTTATTTATTTATTTTAATTAATTAATTTTATTTATTATTTCATTTATATCCCGCCTTTTTTCCTCCAAGGAACCCGAGGTGGCGTACATAATCCTTCTCCTCTAATTTTATCCTCACAACAACAACCCTGTGAGGTAGGCTGGGCTGAGAGTCTGTGATTGGCCCAAAGTCACCCAGTGGGTTTCCATGGCCGAGTGGGGATTAGAATCCGGATCTCCCGACTCCCAGTCCAACACTTTAGCCACTGCGCCACACATGAAATGAGATGAACATTAAGGTGGAAAACAAAGAGCCTTGATGAGCTGGAAGATTGCTCATTCTCTCATACCCAACAGTGCCCACGACATTAGAAGCCCCTGCTGGGTGCTTCTACGCAGGTAGTGGTCCTGCAGCTGCACAATGCCGAGTTAGCAGCCTCTGAGCCTCCACTGCCACCTCACCACGCCCATCCGGTGAGAGTAGGAGTTCTCATGCAGCAGCCCTCCGTGGTGAAAGCTGGTAAATCTCCTGAAGAACCTCTGTGTGGTGTTACCCCACAACTGAGTATCTTGTATACATCTAGTTAGTATGTCTGGTGAGTATGGAATTTTAGAACTGAGTGGGTGTGGTTTGTGATGTAATAGGTAGGGTGGGGGGGAAGGAGTATATAAAGAGCGACTGAGGGGAGGAGATCTGGTGGTGGTGGTTCGGAGTGGAGATTGGAATTGTTTGTGGAGTGAGAGGAGATTAATTGCTAGGGATTTAGGATTAGGCAGGATTGGAAGCATTATATTTTCATTTAAAGCTTTTAACATGACAATAAACATTATTATTATTTTGTTAGCTACCAATTACCACGTGTCAGCTTGGCATTATTTACCTGCCTCACAGTTATCAAACATCCACACCAGAATATATCCACAGTACATTTAAAAACAGATGCTATATTTAACCTGCTTCCTCATAGCTAGGGGAAAGGTTTTATTTAACCCTCCCTCAGGTTTTCAGGTGGTGGCGCTTGGCCTGAGAAGGGTTTATGCGGTGGGCCTAGCATAAGGGTCGGTGACGTTGCACTCTGCACTGTCCAGAAGAGGCCTTAGCTGGGGAGCCAGCCAAAGCTGGTAAAAGGCACGCCAAGCGACTGCATCCACCTGGGCCTCCAGTGACAGAGATGGGCCTAGGAGTACCCCCAAACTACGAACCTGATCTTTCAGAGGGAGTGCAACCCCATCCAGAACAGGCAATGAGCACATTATTATTATTATTATTATTATTATTATTATTATTATTATTTATTTATTTATATACCACCATCAGTGTACATGGTGCTGTACAGAGTAAAACAATAAAACCCTGCCGCATAGGCTTACATTCTAATAGAATCATAATAAAACAATAAGAAGGGGAAGAGAATGCACCAGACAGCCACAGGGTAAAGTAAAACTAACAGTATAAAAGTAAGATCAAGATCAGGTTTTAAAAGCTTTAGAAAAAAGAAAAGTTTTTAGCTGAGCTTTAAAAACTGCGATTGAACTTGTAGTTCGCAAATGTTCTGGAAGAGCGTTCCAGGCGTAAGGGGCAGCGGAAGAAAATGGACGAAGCCGAGCAAGGGAAGGAGAGACCCTTGGGCAGGTGAGAAACATGGCATCAGAAGAGCACGAGCGGGGCAATAGTGTGAGATGAGAGAGGAAAGATAGGAAGGAGCTAGACAGTGAAAAGCTTTGTAGGTCAACAGGACATCTCCTGGACTCAGTAACCACTCACCCACAGGGCTTCAGCCCGTTATTGAGTTTAGGCACTGATCTAGGACTTGCACAGAATTATTGGGATCACAAAGGCATGTAGGGGAAATTTAACCTTTTTCTTTCTTGCTTTGCGCCTGAGGAAAATTTCTCTTTTGATGCTGATATTTACTTTGTGGGGAGGGGAATCTCCCATTCAGTGGAGGCTGGTGGCTCCGATTTCAGTTGGGCTGTAGTTCCATTCTGGGTTTTTAGTCAGAACCAGCTGGAACTCTAAAGGAGCCATCCAAGGTGCCAAACCCATTTGGGGAATTTGGTTCATCACCTTGGATAGCACCTATAGAGTTCTGACTGAAACCCAGAATGGAATCACAGCCCCACCAAAATTGGAGCCACCAGCCTCCGCTGCCCCCATTGATGCCAATGGGGGATTTCCTCCCGATGGAAATTGGGTTACACTAACCCCTCCATGTCTGTTGTGATCCCAATAATTAGGAATCCCCCTCACTGTTGATGCTATTTGCATATATATAAAAACCCTACACATTTATTATCAATATACATTTAATGTCACTTCTTGTTTGGCTTTAAAATCCTTTTTAACTAGAGGGATTACGTGCCAGGCCTCGAACCTGGGGCCTTCTGCCTGCAAAGCTGGTGTTCTGCTACTAAGCTCTGATGCCTCCCAGACTGGGGAAGGGAGCGGCTGAAGGGGAAATCTTGTGCCGTTGTTGAATTATAAATGGATCGGATCTACCCTAGTCTTATAACGTTGCTAGTGTCCCTTTCTAACGTGGTTCTCTGTATCGTTTCTCTGTATCACGGGGCACACTAGCGTTACTTACCTTTAGCTGCAACGGAGCTTCAGGGCACATTGTTCAATCCTTTCCGTTCTTCCTCTTCCCTGAGAGTAAGCAGAGCTACTCGGTTTGCTCCGCGCACTTCCTGCCTCGTTCCTAGCCAACAATAGTCATAAGCACACACAAACTCCCTCCCAAAACATCTTAATACAAGTCTTGGGGAATAGCTTGAATGCATAGGAGTCAGCACCTTTGCTAGAGCTAAGATGGGCTGGGTCTGGTCAGGGTTTGGATGGGTGACCAAATTGAAAAGTTTTAGCAGCAGCCCCAGCTGTTGAGATTATTTCAAACACACCATTTAAGCCCCGTTGGTCATGAGTTTTGGACTGGGAGCAGAGACCCTTGTTAATTTTCCTGCACAGAGCTACAGTGATCCTTTGAGCGCTCCTCAGCTCCTTTGCAAAGAGGGGGGAAATGTTAAAAAAAAATCATAAAAAATCAACCGATGACCCAATTCGATTCAAATTTGGTATTTGAATTACCGTGCCAATTTTGGTGTCTTTATCTATAATGCTTACTCAGATGTAAGCATTTGTTTAAAATCCTGCTCCTTCGCCCACAGCAGCGGCTCGGGTGAATCTTTTGCAAAAGGAGCACAATTAAGGCAGGATGCATGGGAGTACTTCACAATAAAAGCAGATTCTAAGGTGGAAAACTTCTGAGTCAGTGATTGCACAGTATAACGCTGGTGTGATTTATCTGCTGTAGCAGATAAGATAGCAAACGGGGCGAAGGAAGGAGAACAGGAAGTGGGCGGAGCAAACCCAGCAGCTCTGCTACTCTCAGAGAAGAGGAAGAGGAAAATTACCGGTAGAACGAAGCACATGAATCTGTAGCCACGCTGCAACGAAGCAACAGTGAAAGGGGACAACAAAATAGAACCAATAAGTACAACTCATTTACAACGTTGGAGACCTAGGGTCACGTGACGCTGTGCGTCACAGTAACCCATTCAAAACGTTAGAATAACATCAGTGTAGATTCCCACCTGGATTCAGCCTCTTATCTGTAAAATGGGAGTAACAGTGATAGCAGTTCCTGTTGGGGAGAGGAAGATAAACATTGGGAAGCTTTTTGCAAATCAAATAGAAAATCAAACCCACTGTTTGACTCTGTCTTTGAGCGTAACAATGACATATTTATAAGAGAGCCAGTGGCTAAAGTGTTGGAGTGGGAGTCATCGAATCATAGAATAGCAGAGTTGGAAGGGGCCTATAAGGCCATCGAGTCCAACCCCCTGCTCAATGCAGGAATCCACTCTAAAGCATCCCTGACAGATGGTTGTCCAGCTGCCTCTTGAAGGCCTCTAGTGTGGGAGAGCCCACAACCTCCCTAGGTAACTGATTTCTACTGTTACTTTCTACTGTTAGTTTTACCCTACCCTGTGCCTGCTTACCCTACCCTGTACCTGTTTGCATTCTCTTCCCCTCCTTATTGTTTTACTATGATTTTATTAGATTGTAAGCCTATGCGGCAGGGTCTTGCTATTTACTGTTTTACTCTGTACAGCACCATGTACACTGATGGTGCTATATAAATAAATAAATAAATAATAATAATAATAATAATAATTCCATTGTCGTACTGCTCTAACAGTCAGGAAGTTTTTCCTGATGTCCAGCTGGAATCTGGCTTCCTTTAACTTGAGCCCATTATTCCGTGTCCTGCTCTCTGGAAGGATCGGGAAGAGATCCTGGTCCTCCTCTGTGTGACAACTGGGAGATCCGGGTTCTAGTCCCCACTCAGCCATGGAAACCCACTGGGTGACTTTGGGCCAGTCACAGACTCTCAGCCCAACTTACCTCACAGGGTTGTTGTTGTGCGGATAACATGGAGAAGAAGAGGATTGGGTTCCTTGGAGGAAAAAATGGTGGACTATAAATGCAATAATAAATAAATAAAATAAAATGTATGACCCTCCCTCCTGCAATTACGTGTTAATAAATATGACACAGGTCATGGCAAATGTGTGTGTGTGTGTATTCCGATTGCAAACAATGAATAAAGAGAAGCAGCTTCATTTACAACGGCTGTTTCTATGAGCAGTGCTGTAATCAAAGTGATCTGAGGGTGACTCATTAATTAATTGTTCTTTTTTATTATGTGCTATTGAGTTAATGAGTAATTTGTGCTGAAGAACTCTCTGAACACATTCAGTACATGAGATTTTTTTTTTTTTGCAAGCTTTTCTCCCAATGACACACTGAAGCGGAGGAAGATGGCAACGCGGTCTTTCAGTAGCCTCCTTAGCAGCAGGGTCCAGGAGAGCGAAAACATCCAAAGGGCATTTAGAATGGATGTGATCCTGGTGGCCTGGTGGGCAGAGAGGCTTTGGTTTTCAATGCCTTTCTCCATCCATACAAATATCACCCCTTCCTTAAATAGCGAGTGTGTGTGTGTGTGGCTCCCACCTGCCCTGCCTAGTTCAGAATGGATCTTTTAACAGCTCTCACTTTAATCTTATCGGGTGTCATAGGCGTATGAGAAGCTGCCTTCAGTCAAGTCAGGGCATTGGTCAATCTAGTTCAGCATGGACTGGGTTCACACAACACGCTAACCCACATCCAGTGGTTCAGTATGGGTTGTTGTTGAACTGTTGTTTGTTTGTTGAATTGTTAGTTAGCATGTTGTCTGAACAAAGGGCATTTTCCCCATAGTGGCTTGTGAACCATGCAGCTTGGCTTATTTTTCTCAAACAAGCCACCTTGAGAAACCGTGGTTCATTGTTGGGCTGTTCAAGGTGGTTAACATATGCGGCACTCCTGGCCACCTCACAGTGATTAGGTAAGCTCAAAAACACCACCATAATAAATTCAAAATAAATTATAAAATGCCTTGAGGATGAGGCGGAAAAAAAATGGAAGCCTCTTTCATTGGGGGATAAAACTTTCAGGAAATTGGAGGACAGGCTTTGGAACAGCACTAGCTCCATTTCTTCTCTGGAGCTGGACACAACACTGTCCTCTTTGTACCTGCTGAAAGGCTTTCAGGGATGTAGTGGCATTATAAGCAACTGCTTTAGACAATCACCACTCAGAAATTTAATGTTTAGAAGACCTTGGAGAAGGTACTGAAGCCTGAACTCTGACAGGTAACCCGGTGCTGATACAGTTGTCATAAAAATAATAAAATAAGAATGTTTCACTGCCACTGCCACTATAAAATAGGCACTAACATGAGCTCCAACCTGTGACTTGTTGGAGAGTTGGTCTGAGCTTTCCACCAATTCTGTTCCAGACGTCATCCTTGCTGCTTCATTGTTGGAAATCTCCCATCTTTTTGAAGGACCACTTCAGCCCTAATCAGAAGAATGTGCCTAGGAACAAGTGTGTCCAACATCTGGGGCAGCTCCCCATTCCATAGGCTAACCTGGGCAAGTGTTGCTTTACAGCCTCAACTGAAAAGCCCTTGAGAGCTGATTGGAAATCAGTTGGGCCCGTCAACCATTGAAGGCAGTCCATAATAATGGTCCATCATCCCTTCAGGAGTCAACAGCCATAGGGTCCCCAAACTACCAGATGATAGTGTGACCATTAGTGATTGAAAACATCTCCCTTTCCAGACCCATCCTAGGCCAATGTAAATAGAACACCTGATCAACTGCTTTATGTATAGGTTCTGATAAATACTGGGACAAGCCCAAGGTTGTCATGGTGGCCATGAACATTTGACCCATGCCTATCTGAGGGGCCTTGGCATGGATATTTGACAAACCTGAGAACAAAATGTCTGGAGGTCTGCCCCCTGCCCCCAACATCAAGCCTGGTATTCAGATTCATAGCAATTGTGTGTATTGCACGCTCATGGTGAGACCACGAGTTTACTTTTCCCCACCACAATGAAAGATGTTGGCAGAGGCATAATGTATTATGACCTTACTTCCAACACAGGCACATTCAGAAGGACCGTATCATCTCACTGCCACATTTGTGGGGTCTGTTTTTTAATTTAGCCAACGTTAGAATTGCCATGAGCCAGGAAATGGATTTCCTGTGGGATTTTTGAACTTGCGCCTGGATTCATTGTTATCCATTGCATGTGTGTACACATATCCTTAAAATACATTGTGTGTACGTATGTGTGTGTGTGTGTGTGTGTGATAACCCACTGGTTGATTCTCCTGTGCAGACCTTATTGAAAGGGACTTGGTTAAGAAAACAGATTTTCTTTCTGCCGTGACACTCTTGAGCAATACCTGTTCTTTTCGATAGTGGGTCCACTGGACTTTTGCCCAAGGGAGTGAACCCGTGATCTGTGATGCTAGCGCAGAGTGGGTGCATTTAAGGAAATAGGTTGTTGGTCATTTTCACTTATGCCAAGGCCTTTCGAACAAACTGCTTTCCCTTTGTTTGGGAGGGTTGAGTGGGCATGGTACACAGGCCGTTGCTTTATTTAAACCATGTATGCAATATGAGTTTAGGATTTAGGAGGAATTTTTTTAAAAAAAAAAATCCATTGAACTACAAATGGGCAAATTGATAACGTAATTGCGAAGGCATCATGGACAGAGCTTTCAGAAGAATCAATTAAAGGTATCAAATTATACCCAGCAATCGCCCCCTGATCTTCTGGTATTTTTTGACAAGATTTGTTCTAGGCACAGATGAATGCAAACTGCCTACTGCTGATAAAATTATAAGAAGCTGCTTAGTATTACGTGGGTGAGGGGAATCTTTCAAGCACTTACTTTGCCTGCAGAGGCAAAAAACGTTAACGAAATCATTTCCCCACCATCTTTTTCCTTCCTTGATGGCCGCTTTTATTCGTTGGTAGTTGAAAACTGTTGTGAATTGATGTCATTTAATTTTTCTTTCTTCTGAAGAACATTGATAAATGTGTTTTTTTAATAAGTGAGGAGTCCTCTATGGGAAGGGGGAACCCCGTAAATGTAAGTGCTCTGATCTGGCAGCCCGTGGTCATGTAAGAGCCATAACTCAGTGGTTGGGCATATGCTTTACATGCAAAAGGCCCAATTTAATTCCTGGCAACTCCAAGTAGGACTGTAGAAAACTCCTGTCTGAGCTCTACAGCCAGTCATTGTAGACCAATGACTCTCAAACGTGTGTGCACCTCTTGAAAATGGCTAGGGGTCAGAGGACCACTTAATATAAAAAGCACATACATAACACTTGCCTTAATAACATTTTTTCCCTGCAGCACTGGCATCATCATAATCAAAACTGACACTATATTAGTTGACTGCACCACCAGTGCCATATTATGAAAAGTATGGACCCTAGCACAGGACCTTCTTAGCCCATTCAGTAATCAGGCCCTGGTCAAAATGGACTTGATCTTCATTGTCGGGGTGGGGGTGGGGGAGTCATGTGCAGGGCCAGGTAGAGACAATCTCTTTCTCAACTGTTCTGCAAACTTTTCAAGGACTATCTGAATGGAGCTTGTGGACCACCAGAGGTCAGTGGGCCATAGTTTGAGAACCTCTGTTGAAGACACTACTGAGCTCGATGGGCCAATTTATTATCTGACACTTGTGGCCAGGTGATCCTCCTCCCATTTACCTATCCACACCTTGCGATCTCCTTTGGAGTCTCTTCTCCAAGTGCCCCTACTGGATATGGTGTGGCAGGTGGTTACCACGGTCTTTTCAGTGATGGCACCCCAGAAATGGAAAGCCCTCCCAAAAGAGGTTTGCCTGACACCTACTCTCTGGGCTTTTCAGTGCCAACATCTCTGGAATTTTAAGAGTTGTGAAATGTTTGGTGGTGTTGTGTTATTGGATTGTTTTATTCGCTGCTGCTGGTGTTATATTGTATCTAGAATTTTGTAGTTTTATTTTTTTATGTAATTGTTTTACTTTATTATAAGTTGCCAGGGAACATTTGTTATTGAGCAACATATCAGTACAGTAAATAAATATAAATAAGGCTCAGTATGAGACAGTTTCGTATATATCCCTAATGACACAGTCAGGCATAGTGTTGATCATCAGCTGTTCAAAAGGAATAAAGGAGACTAAATCCACGATTTGAGCCCCATAAGAACTGATGGCTTCCATCACTGATTGTATGACTGGGGCTATGTTATCCTCAGCAATTGATGCAAGCAAGAAAGACAGCATAAAGTTGCTCAGTTAGCTCAGCACAGAAATTTGCTGCTAGATACTGCATAACTAGACTAGCGTATAAAAATTAAGGAAGATAAAATGGTAAGGAACTCATAAACGATGTGGGATTTGAATACAGATCTCCTAGCTAAAAGTTTAGGTTTTGGTTTGCTATATTACACTGGCATTTTAATTTTATCTGGGCCCCTCCTCCTTCTTATTACACATTAAAGTGTCATTAGCTAAGGTCAGAGAGACTTGCGTGTTCCAACAAATCAATACTAGCCTTGAACCTAGATCTTCATTAAAACTCCATATCTTCCATGAACTCATTGGTTTGGTTCAAACATTTACCATCACAGTATGGGAATTACTTTTCTGGTAATCTATATGGGAAAACGCATGGACTGAGTGAATAACATGGCTCCTTCTAATATCAGTGTTGCTTTCCTTCAATATTACTCCCAGAAGTAACCACCAAATTATTATCATGAGTCTGTTTATCTAGTGTCATGGGATCAGATAAGACATGGCCCATAAACTGCTGTGGTGAAATTAATAGTGCTCCCATTGCAGTCTTGGGAAGGTCACTTTCTCTCTCTAAACCTGTTTCCCATCTGTGAAATGGGTACAAAATAAATATGAAGTTCCCACTGAACTAAATTTGAAGCTACAGAACAACTTACATTCTTGGCAATTGCCCTTGTAGTGGGAATAAAGTTCATTGGCAGTTACTGTGAAGTAATGCCAGTTATTATTATTATTTTAAATAACCATACTATCATTGACCTAGTTGGACTCTGGACTAAGAGGCTGATCTATATGATCCCATTTCTCTCTGCTTTAAGTTAGGCTTGTCCCTCTGGTATACCAGAGGCTGAGAGCAATGAAACAGATGAATAAGTGACTGGAGCACAAGTGACAGCAGATGAACCCTGACTCCAAATGGATATTGCCTATAGTTCAAATGAAGTAAAAATTACACCGCAGGGTAATGGTGGCAAAGAGATCTCACACTCAGCCACCAATCTGTCTCAGGCCTTAAGGTTTATCCAAGGATCATCCCGGGGTTGTCCCTGCCTGCTCCCAGGATCCCCTGTGTGTCATTTACATGAACAGAGATGACCCCAGGACGATCCCGGGATAAACCTTAGGTCTAGCTAAGGCCTCAGCGTGCCATTGAATGCGTCTATTTGCAGGAAGTGTATGGGCTATTAATATCTCACACAAGCCAGCTAGAAGTGGAGCCACCTGTAACCCATTCTGGATATGTTTACAAGGTACTTTGGGGATGAAACCACTCTTCTCCAGCTTGACCCAAGTCAGCACAATTTTAGCAGACCCGAAGCTGGAGGGCTTCCCCAAGAAACCCTTGCCACTTGTTTGAACCAATTTAAAATCATCCTCTTTGTAAGATGTTGATGGGTTGACTGGAGTTCAGGCAACCAGTTTTGTTGGATTTTTCTCTCATTGTAGATTATTAAGAAAAGTAGCAAGAGACAATGTGTTTGTGTATTTGAGGGATCATCAATGCTTCATTGAAAAGGCCATGCTGTATCAAGAGAAATGAGAGGGTGAAGGACAGAGATGAAGAACCCATATGAGTCCTTTGTCAACTAGTCTCCAAATGTGCAGTTAACCTCCACTTCCCTGATTTAGCAGGAGGCAACATTGGGCTTGACCATGCAGCTGGGGGCTATAGCCAACCACCTCCTGAAACCTATTCCACGATTACTGCCTGGTCTCTACAATACAGACAAGCATGGAAGTGAGCAGGTAAAAGAAAAGGAAGGTTTCCAAAGAACTTGTGTGGTGGTGGGACGTAAACACAAACGGGTAGGATCATGTAGAGGCCGCCCTGTTCTTGGGATCAACATCTGGTAGTTCTTTTAACAGGAGCCCAAGAGCAGGCAAGGGATTCCCTCTTGCATGAAGTATTGAGGAGCTACTGACAATCAAAAGTAGCCATCACTGGGCATGGGGAACCAATGGTACTACTCAGGTATGACAGCTTTTCTGTAGGAACACAAATCTGACTAAAAGGGTTACACTGATTGGCTGGGTAGAGATGTTAATCATGTAAGTAGATTCCGTTTAGATGGCCCAGCTGAAGCACAAGGAGGGGTGGTGATGAAACGCACGGGGTGATGAGATGGTCGTCTTTCCTGCATACTGGTGTTGGTGGGTTGACTGACAAATAGCAGTTAGCCAGAAAACAAAACAGCCAAAGAAACAAAACAGTGAGGGAGTGTTGAGAAGCACTAGCTTGAGATATTGCCATCCAATCCTTAGATTTTATTTATTTTTTAGACTGCCCCACCCCAACAACTTGGAATGGATAACAATAAATTAAGAAACAAAAAAGTAAAATAAAATACAATATCCAGTTAAATTTTGATCGAAAACACATCTACAAAGTAACAGATGCTAAAACCTCAGCACTCTACTGGAGGCGCTTCATTTCCATTCCCTCCCCAAATGGCAGCCCCAAAGCAAAATGCCTCACACAACGCTTCTGAAAGATCATGCAGCTTTTAGCGAGTCTCCAGCATGAAGGAAGGGGTTTCCATAGTTGTGGGATGGCCCAGCTGTCTCAAGTTGGTACCCAGAACATAACCTCAAGAGGATGCTCTTGGTCAGTGTTATGGGACTGGGATAACTATAGAGGAAGGGAGACAGTCTCTTAGGTATGCTGGATCCAAACCAGATAAAGTTTGGGAAAGACACCGATTTTTCCTTTTTTTTAAATAACGTTTCTGTACAGGAGCAGAAATCACTATGCTACATTAAAATAACTTCAGAAATATATATATACATATAAAATTTTTACATGACACCCAAAGGCACTGAGTTGCATTGGGGCTGAGCTCCTCGTTCCCAGTTATAATGGAAACAAGCAAATAACACATTCTCCCCTCTGGGGAGTGTTCAGAGCACAGGAGCCCCCAAGATAATGAAACGCCTGCTCCGTCAGTTGAAAACTCCTGTCAATAAAATTGGGAAAAACAAACAAACAACACTAAATTCTGTAGCAAAACAGGAAGTACTTTTCAATGAATTGTAACTATAGTTCCCTTAAAAAGAAAAAGAAAGCAGCTTGCTAGAGTTCTCCTGAAAGACCTTGAACCTTAGCAACTTTCACACTCACGGATGCTAGAATTATAATCCAGTCAAAAGTTAAGTACTTATAAATCCCATCTATTTCAATGGGAAAGTTAAGCATGCACTTAAATATATCCTGTCCAAGTCAATGGAACAAAGTACTTAACTTTGGCTAGATCATGCTCATCATTTTTAATCAAAGAGTTCAAGTGTCAATAGAGTATCTGTGAAACTCTTAAATGGAGAATAATGCATGGTATTGGCTCTTAAAATTCTCTTTTTTGTTATTTTTTTTTTCATTTCGTTTTTACTAGAAAGATACAGCTCTTTCAAAATAGCTGGTAGATACAGAAAGCATAAATATACAATAAGGTTTAGACACCGATTGTACTAAATGCAACAATACAAATAAGCAAACCGCAACACAAATGGTAACACAATAAAACTGTATTACATTTGTGCTTCAAATATTACAATACATTATATACATTAGTCCAAAATAAGCATCTCATGCCGAATGACACAAAAAGAAAAAAAAGAAAGAACCCAAAAACAGCAAGCCAAAAAAGAAGAAGAAAAAAACCTTCAGCAGTATGTACATTATCTTTTAATAAACATTCAACTTTGAACTGGTGCAATTTCCACTACATATATTTGCAGTCCGCCTTTTATTCCACATGACCATCCTGTCTCCCTATATCTACGCTATTCAGTAGGTTCCGCCATCATTTCTTATATACACGTTGAACAAAGAAAAGGAAAGGGGGGAAAAGTAAGAATGTAGTGCTTTAATATTCTTAGTAGCGAGGCATCAGATCAGCGAACTTGGGGTGCGTAACCTTCTTTCATTAAACCCTCCTCATAGTCCGTCTGGCATAGAATCATGTTGTTCTTTAGGAAAAATTTGTCTCCCACGCAAAATCTGGAAATACAAGGGAGAGGGGAGAAATAAAATGAAAAAAAATCCACACACACACACATAGGATTTAGTTGGCCTTTGCATCCTACCAAATAACCCCAAATCAGGTGATATGTCTTTAAGACTCGGATTACTGTAACTTGGAAAGGCCCATCATTTTTTGAAGGAGGAATCAGTCTATAGTGTACTGGTTTGGGTACTTGTATCCTTTTAAGTATGCTGTTTATAAATTCCTACTAGAGGTATGTGCAACTGCAACATTCACTTTGGACCTCAATTCAGTAACTTAGAAAACAGACCAAATTCACCTTGGATCAATTCAGAAGCCACCCATTAGACCTGGGGGGCCAAATCCGAATCTTGATTTGGAAGTCCAAAACATTGTGTCTCCCGTTAATTATCATTGGAAATCAAGAAAATGACTGAAACGCTTTTTCTGTTCCACAAAATTGGGTGACCACTGTAGGCACAGTGGCCTTCTTGTGAGAGGATGAGGCCTGCCAAATTGCAGAAATATAGCTGCAGGAGCTTTACATACCTTTACATTCTGTTGTTGTTACTGAACTGCCAATAACCTTACTTTTTCCTAGCAAATTTGGATGAATTTTGCTGCTATAGTTGCCCTTTCTGAGGGGATCTCCTTGTGAGGTAAGCAAGTGTGCCCATTTGCCCCTGCTCACTGCTACCAACTACCACTGCTGAGGCCATCAGAGAAAAAGGAAACAGCACTGTCCCACTAGGTTTAGATCGAACTCCATGTCCTGCTAGACTTTGCAACTAAAAATCTAGTGACTGAATTTGTCGTATCTTTTTAGATTGTAAACTTTCCAGCAGCAATTACTTGTAACCCACTCTTGGAACCCTTCTTTTGGATTAATTTCTATGAAAGTAACATACATTGTATAAATGTCTCTAAGCAAGAAACATGCAAAATTTCAGAAGGATAAGGGCAGGGGCTAAGGACTTATGATGAATGAAAAAAACTATTTAAGGCTCCCCACCTCCTCAACTGGCACCAAAGCCACGCAAAGTGGACATTTGGAGAACCATATAATCATAGTAGAGTTGGAAGGGACCTATAAGGCCATCGAGTCCAACCCCCTGCTCAATGCAGAAATCCACCTTAAAGCATCCCTGACAGATGGCTGTCCAGATGCATCTTGAAGGACTCTAGTGTGGGCAAGCCCACAACCTCCCTAGGTAACTGGTTCCATCCAGTAACAGAGACAGAAGGACTTGAACAGCCAACATTTTTTGAACTCAATGGTACACCTTCCAAGATCCCACAGACTCCTCACAAAAGCTTTTAATGTTCCTGTTCCTTCTTCAAAGCACACTGGTGACCCAATTGGTCAAACATCCTTCTCCAAAGCACTGGGACTGGTAAAACCTTCCACTGTGATTAGAAGCTAGAGCTGCCAGTCACAAAACTATACTCCCTTCTCTTCCTCCCCCCTCTCCCCACCCTAGTGGTTTCTTTATATGGAGAACACGGGGAGAAATGTATCAGTTTTGGGAGACACACTATCTGGGTCTCTATGTCCCTCCAAATCTAAGTGGCCAAGGCTCAGGTTCAGATTTGGTCCACTTTTTCAGTGAGCCAAGTGAGTTTCCAGCAAAATGGGAGTATATAAATGGTAATGGGTTATATACTTATTTATCTACAGAAATAAATGCATCTCGCAAATATGGATCACATCAAGTTTGACCCACTCTTGGTTCTCTCTCTCTCTCTCTCTCTCTTTGTGATGTTACAGCACAATATTAGGCACCAACCACATGACAAAAGCTTCACTGGACCATTTCACCACACTCAATTCAGTCCACATCCCCACAAATCCACATTTGGGGCCTGAGAGGGGTCATGTGAATCAGCCAAACTAATTTCACACCAAGTGTGGCATGAGTATATATTGCATTGCCTCCACAATGGGCCTGTTTCTTTTTAAAAGAGAGAGTGTTCTCTTTAAACTGAAGCTTAAAGAAAGCGAGAATGCCCCCCTCCCCACCATACAAACACCCCAAGGGGTATTTTGGTATACAGACGACTTTCGCTAATGAATGATTTTGCATCGGAGGGTCATATTCTGTTTGTGGTGAACGCTCCATCTATAAAAACATCTTGGGAGGAGCTATGTGCAGCATTCCAATTAAACGAAAGAGAGTAACCCAAATGAACTTCTTAGCATTGATGCGGATAGATGAAAACTAGTTCCCCTCGGCTAATTACCCACTTTAGTCTAGAAAGTATTGTTTAATTCGGTAATGGATTACAATGTTCTTTTTTGTCGTATAATTTTCCAAACAGCGACATCTTGGACACAATTAGGAGCAGAAATAAATGTGTGCATTGTTTACGGTAGATTTAACAACAGAGTAGCTATGGGAATAGGCTGTATATGTACTTAATTGTAACAATTTAACCTTCAAATAGCAGTGTCTGGTGTAGTTGACCCAGTAAAAGTACATATAATTACACACGTTGACCTCCCCAACCTCCGATAGCAGCCCCCCTCCCTTTTATCAGTCAGTCAGTCAGTTTCTAATGATGTTTGAAGCAGAAATCTGAGGGAATTGTCACAGAGTAAATTGTATATTGAAAGGAGGCCTTTAATGTTTTGTGAAGTTGTGAGGTTTTAAATGGAGCAGCAGTTGGACTGATTTACATTTGTAAAGATTGGAATGCTAGACAAATGGCGAACCCATTTATTTTCCAACCGGGTAGCTTTGGAAATTTATCCTTATGCTCACTAAATAGAGTGAGGGAAAATAGTGTAATAAAAAAGTGGATTGAAAAGAATTAGCTTGGCTCCTGCAGGAAAATTGGGCTGTTTATTTGCGGACTCCCCATTCCTTTCTCTCCCCTCCACCCCCCCAGTCTTTGGATTAATTCCCACTCATGGTGTTTGACTGAAAATAAAGATAACGGAAAGGTCCTGAAGACATTTAAGTTATTTATAGTTAAACCAGTTTCATAGAAAACACACTCCCCATTCCGGATTCCACCCCCACCCCTACCCCTCACTCAACGTATTTTTTTAAAAATATTTTATTATATTCCACCTACATCTAACTGAACACAGCATATGAAAATACAGAAGCAAACCAGCTCTTTTTCAAACTTATTTTTTAAAAGCTCCTGAATGGTTTTGCTTCTGCCCGGTAAACATAAAGTCAGTCAGCTTTTGCCCCAAATTACTCAGTATTTGCACCATCTTCCCTCTGATAAACATATGTGTGTGTGTGTGTGTGTGTATAAATAAATAAAACATAATTGTGTGTGTTGTGGTTGTTGGGCGGAGGGGGGAAGAGAACAGTGTGGATACTTGCTCTTATTTCTGCACTCTTGCTTTCCCTCATCTCAGCATTAGCCATGATGGCGAAGAATTATGGGAGTTGCAGCCCATCTGGAGGGTGACAGGTTATCATAGAATACTAGAGTTGGAAGGGGCCTATAAGGCCATCGAGTCCAACCCCCTGCTCAATGCAGGAATCCACCTTAAAGCAACCCTGACAGCTGTCCAGGCGCTCTTCCACACGTCGTACTGAGGGTGCTTCTATGCGCCCCCAGTGCGCCCCAAAGCGATCGTGTAACTTGCCTGTTCGAAGAGACGAGGAAGAGGCGTCCTTGCTGCCGCCGCCACCCACCTCCCTCCTCGCCGGCTGGGTCGGAGAGCTCGGCAGAAGAAGGCGGGGCGCCTTCTTCCGCCGAGCTCTCCGACCCGGCCGGCGAGGAGGGAGGTGGGTGGCGGCGGCAAGGACGCCTCTTCCTCGTCTCTTCACCAGGCAAGTACACGATCGCTTTGGGCACTGGAGTACGACGTGTGGAAGAGCCCCACTGCTTCTTGAATGACAGTAGCCTCATCTCTACTCTACTCTACTTATGGCGAAGATTCTGTTCACTGGCCATAAACTTCAGCGTTCCCCCCTCCCTGCACTAGCCACAAGTTCAGGAAAACATGTAGTTTGTCGCACAAGGGTCAGTTCACTCCTCGACTGTACCCTAACCCACAAAATTGTCATAAAGATAAAATTGGACAGCTCCCACATATACCAATCGAAGCTCTTTGGAGGAAGGATGGGGCACAAATGAAAAACAACAACTGGGAACCAATTAAAGATTTGGGATTTTTTCAGAACTTGTATTTCCTGGTTACAAAGGTTTCAGTTACGGGAGAGAGAGACAGTCAGCATATTAGCAGGATCATTGCTGATCCTGCTAATATAGAAAGGGAAAAATGTAAGGGAAAATGCAGCCGGCGATTTCATTCCGTAATGGCAGAAGTTTTCAAAGACAAGAAATGCAACCGACAAGCTCCAGAAAGGCTGTGCACAGATTGAGTTTTCAGGAGACGTGCAAGGTTAATATAATAAAGATTCTAGTTTTCCTCTTCCCCTCTGTAATGTCTAGTATATAATAATGGGCTGAATTACAGGGAAGGAGATTTTGGTTGAATATCAGGAAAAACTCAAGGCAGTCAGACAACAGAACCAACTGCTCAGAAAGGTTGTGGTTTCTCCATCACTGGAGTTATTCATGCAGAGCCTGGACAGACATCTATCAGGGATGATTTAAATTGGATTCCGGCATGGATTGGGGATGATGATGATGATATTATTATTATTGTTGTTGTTGTTGTTGTTGTTGTTGTTGTTGTTATTATTATTATTCCTGCCCCATAGCTAAAGCTCTCTAGGCTGTACACAAGAATTGATAAAAATACAAAATACAACATAACAAAAATAGTCTAAAACTTTTAACAGAAAAAATTAAAACAATTTAAACAGCTAAAAACAAATAAGCAATGTTTTTCTTAATAGACCTGTTCCAAAACAGCAGACATAGATGCCTCATAATATGCCATTAGATGCCTGGGAGTAGAGGGTGGTCTTTTCCTGGTGCCAAAAAGACGACAGTGTCAGTGCCAGATGGGCCTCACTGGCGAGCTCCTTCCACGGTCGGGCTCTGTCCCTTGTTGCCACCTTCTGAGCCTCCTTTGGAGGGGGCACTTGGAGCCCCCCCTCCAGATGTTGATCATACTGTCCAGGTAAGTTCAGGTCAGGAGAAGCGTTCCATCAGATATTTCATTCCCAAGCCATCTCAAGCCTTGTAAGGAGTGAAACTCAATGGCCTAAATGGCCCCTTCCAACTCCATGATTGCATGACTCCATCCTGCGATGGCACAATGTATTACATGTCCTTGCCCTTACTCCTCTCAATTGGCTGCCACTGGCCAGGAAACAAACTGTGACATCCAAGACGCAAAGTCAATTGTGCTCGATTTGGAGAGGGAGAAACGAGAAACAGCGGTAGCCCCAAGTAGGTTCTATCCCAAGATGTTGCGCTGTATTCCTGGTGTGTTCCATGGAATCCTTCCCCATCTCCTGCTCCATGGAATCCTTCCCCATCTCCTGTCACTCTATTTCCAGGACCCTGCTGTATCCCCCCCCCTTTGTTCATCTTTCCTTCTTTCCCCATCTTTCCCCTCTTGCTCAACCTGCCACATTCCTCCTCTTTGCTCCCACTGGCGTCTCCTCCATGTCCCTGTGCTAGTTTTTCTTTTCTATTCCCCTGCCTCTACTCGATCTCCTTCCTGCTTCTAAAGCTCCATCACACCTTGGAAGAAATGCTGGCTAACGCTGGCTACTGTCGCTTCCTGTAAACAGTAAACAAGTTACTTCCTGTTTTCAAACAGGAAGTAAACAAGGGGCACGAGGGCCATTCAGTCCCTCAGTTGTGAACACGCTGCTTCTCCCCCACAGCAGGAGAGTGCAGCAACTTTGGTTTAAAAAATATTTTGGAGTTTTTCTGGTTTTTCTTGCGGCGCAAGGAAGACCAGAAGGGGCAGAAGGCACATGAGAGGCAGACAACGTCACGTGAGCGACCTCCGAAGAATCCGTGAGTGCCCAGTAACGAGCGTACAACAAAATGCTCGTTGGATGGAGCTTCTACTCTCCCTCCTCCACCTCCTGCTACATCTTCTTTCCTTTCTCCTCTCCTGGCACACATGGCCAAAGAACCAGCACAGCCATGCTGTGAATGGGCAGCTTAGCAGATAGCACCCTCCCCTCCCTGTTGTACATGGACACACAATCAGGTCCCCTCTCTGTTATGGGGTGGGTAGTGGGTCCCCCACTCAGCTTATACGTATTTGGGCCTGTTTTTGCCTACAAAGCTGTGAGCCTGGTCCACCAAAGACTTGTTTTTATTGGGTTGGACCCAAGTTTAGACACATGCAACTGGACTGGTGGAAGCAGATTTCTTCACCCCTTCTCCCCAAGTCTGCACCCCCTCAAAAACTAAACAGTGGCTTGAGGAACCCCTGCTGAATAGTGTGAGCTGTGGTGCAGTGGAAATCCCCTCAAACCAGGTGTGAGCAAAGCTACGCTTGCAGAAGGTGCTCCATCAAATTACCAGGGACCCACGTGCAGCTCAGCCCACCTCATTCAGTGGGGCCCACAACTGTCTGTGTAGCATTTTCAAGTGTTTGAAGGGACTCACATGGGAGAGGTATCCAATTGCATGCTTCTTAATTTAGATCCAACTTATTATTTGAGTTTGTAAGTGACTCTGGATTTTTGTTTTTAAAAGCAGGGTATAAATGATTTTAAAAAATCATTGTGCCTTGAAGGAAAAGTTTCAGTTAAAAATGTTCCATGACTTAGGTGTGAAACATTCTTTGTGATCCTTAGCCTTACACGGCTCGGGACCGCAATACCTGACGGAATGCCGCTCCCGACACTATGCGCAACATCTAAGGCTTAGAAGATGGCAACAAGGGAGAGGGCCTTTTTTGTGGTGGCCCCACAATTATGGAATGATGTCCCCAACGAGGCCTGCCTGGCGCTAACATTGGTATCTTTTCAGTGCCAGGTCAAGACTTTTCTCTTTAGCAGCATGTGATGAGATTTTAATCAGTCCCGGATCTATTTTTTAGGTTTGGCTGATTGCTTGAAGTTGTTTTTAGATGTATATTGTCTTTGTGTATGCTGCCTGTTGTATGTTTTTATGTTTTTAAATGTTGCATATTGTTTTTAATGTTTTAATCTTTCGTAAACTGCCCAGAGAGGTTTGGCTATGGGGTGGTATAGAAATGTAATAAATCCTCCTCCCCTCCTCCTCCTGTGGCTTCTAAGAGTGGGATATAATTGTTAATGGAAACTCTGCAAAATTCTGTTAAAAACCAATACAATGATCAATAGCTACTAGTCATAATGGCTATATGCTACCTCCAGTATGCTGAGAACACAACCAGAAAGGTGCACTTACACTGATTTGATCTGACTTTTATACTGTTAGTTTTACTCTCCCCTGTGCCTGTTTGGTGCATTCTCTTCCCCTTCTTATTGTTTTATTATGATTTTATTAGAATGTAAGCCTAGGCGGCAGGGTTTTGCTATTTTATTGTTTTACTCTGTACAGCACCATTTACACTGATGGTGCTATATAAATAAATAATAATGATAAATAATAATAATAATGTCCCATTCGTGGGTTTCCCATGAGCAGCTGGTTGGGCATTGTGTGAACAGACTGCTGGACAAGACAGACATTTGGTCTTATTTGACCAAGGGCTCTTCCATTTGTTCTTAAAATGCAGTTTTGCACCTACAAAACTGAACCGCCCAGAGAGCTTCGGCTATTGGGCGGTATAAAAATGTAATAAATAAATAAAATAAATAAATAAATAAATAAATACAAGCCACCTCTTCTGCTGACATACTCATACTTGTAAATATTTATGTTATTGTATTTACACCCCAATTTTGGTAGCAGAAAAGGCACGGCCTCGTAAATTCGGTTTTGTAAAGGTTTGTTGTTTGTTTTTTGACAGGCAGAAAGGAAAAAGCCTCTCACCAAAGCATGCAAGTTTTCCTGCCCTACACAGAAAAAGAAACTCACCATCTTTTGTACTGAGGGTAACAAAAATCGCCTGCCTTTCTTGACTGATAAAGATTAGCTGACTTCTCACATTAAAGAAGTTTGTCTTGTATGGGATGAAGTGACAAGACAATAACTAAGTGCTAATTGTGCATAACCAACGCTAAAGATATGCAGCCCCATTACGGCATGCAATAAATGAAGCGAAGAACGCGAAAGCATTAGGCGCTTTTAATAATGACACTAGAACAGTGGTTTGGAGCAATGAGGATAGAAAAAGGCTTTTGAGTTTCAATTCAAAAGCGTGTGCAATTATTTCTTACTTGAATGGATTCTACTGGTAGGGTAAGACTGACCTTATTTTGAATGCAGGCTCTTTAGTTCTGCACCAAAACAAGGCTGATGTATAGCAACTGTAAACGGCCCTGTAACTTCTAATTGCTTAGCATTATTACGTAGTTTAAACAGTGGTTATTACTTGTCTGATATTTTAATTTTCCGCACAACGTGATGAAAAAGGTCAATTTGGCTTTGTTTTAGAATGTAATTGTCGAAAGCTATAATTATGGCAGCTGCACAATTCACATTGCATGAGGGATGTTCGAATGTAAAAAAAAAAAAAGTTAGCACAATGCTAATGAACAAAGCAGAACAGCACGGACCGCTTCTCCCATTATTTTTCTACCCCACACTAGGATAGGCAAATCTATTTATTTCTGGTCTGTATCGCTTTTGCATGATTTTACGGATAATTCTGTTCCAAGTTAAGCTGTATTTTTTTTTTAAAAAAAAAATCACACTGTGTGGTTTTTTTGGGTGGGTTGCGCTTTGCACCTCCCCATGTTTGTGTGTCTGCGGTCCGCATGAATATATGCTAACCCCACTGATACAGCTGCAAACTACGCATTTAGCATAACAGGCAGTTTGAACCACAGGCAGACCCTCAGGCCTGACCAGTCGCAAGTTACCTTTGACCACTTTTAGCGATGTTGGAGGAATCCATCCAGGGGAGAAGGTCCCATGAGCTGGCCCAACTCAGTCTACATCGAGTCAGGCCAGCTTGCAGATTTCCGTTTTTTAATATTATTATTATTGGGGGTAAAACAATTTGCAAAAATTGCGACGACAATTTGTGCAAACTATACCCGAAATTTGCGTAATTTGTGCAAATTGCTTTACACTTATAATAACAGCAATAATTAATGAAAATCTGCAAGCTGCCTCCCCAACCCCAACCCCCAAAGTTCCCAGATTTCGGGAACAATCCCCCTCCCCAAGCTCGGCTTGAATTGGGGGTGCCATGGGAATCGTTCAGGCCCCCAAAGGGCTGGATTTCCGGGCAACGGATATCCCTAAATATTTTTAGGCAGCTTCTCTGCATGTATCTTAACAGTACAGTCCTATACATCTCTCCTCAGAAGCAAGCCTTGTTGTCTTCAATGGGACTTACTCCCAGATGAGTGAGAATAGGGTAACAGCCTCAAGGACACATCACAGGAAGTGAGGAGGAGCCCTATGAGGCCTATGAATATCGGTTTCACGAGGATTGAAATCCCCACCCCCTTTGTTCAATATTACACTAAGCCAATTCCTCAATGATGTCTACCGACCAACAGTGGTGTAGTGGAGCCTGGGCACGCAGGGTCGAAGGCCTGGCCATTTTGATCAGCAGGAACCATGACATCATCTGCCACCTCCCTCAGGCTTCCCTGTTGCCTTTGAGCTTAGCTGCAATCCTCTCAGTAGTGGGGGGAGAAATGGATTTTCCAGCAACAATATATTGTTGTTGGCTGTTCCCCGATGTAATGCAAAGTATTTTTTTGTTTTGGAGGGTGGGGGTTGGCCTTGTACAGGCAATTAAGACCTATTATCTTTACAAAAGACCTGCTCCTAGTGGAGATGAAAAGCATTTCCACCAGAATCAACACAGCTGCCTGCATTTTTGGATGCTCCCGGGGGCACGGTTATGAGTGCCTGCATCTCAACATTGACTACTACACCGCGGCTGACTACGTTCAGCTTGATGGATCTCACAATTTATAGGTCTGCACTAGTCTATTTATTGTACTGTCAAGTTGAGAAAAAATCCTACTGCACCGGTAAAGCGAGTGGAAGCTTCAGTAGTTTACTTTGCAGCCACAACCAACCCATGAATCATGGGATTTGGCTGACAAGTCTCTAGTGGCTCCAATTCTCAGAGGCCCAAGCTGCCCACATAATGGGCAGCATCCAATGGGACCACTTTGTCTCTGCCGGTTCCGTTGCATTCATGGGACCCACCAGTTGCGCAACAGGGCTTTTGCGGTTGGTGGGTCACCACCAGCACAGAGGCAAAATAGGATACTACTCCACGTTTTAAAGAAGCTTTGACAGCCATTATGGTTGCTGAAAGCATAGCGAGTGAGTAATTTTGGACCTGAGTTCCACTTTCATTGTCATCTGTACATTACCATGCTGACATTCTGAACAGCCGGCTCCTAATCCCACATCAAGTTTCATGAAAAGTGATGATTTAATTTTTAAAACCTCGAAGAACCCTAGAATTTAATTCTCCATTGCACGCGACACAGTCATCACGATTCAATACACTGCTGTACCTTAGCTTTTCACATATGTATAATTAGGTGCTGCCTTTTCCTTTGTTGCCTTTTAACTCAGGAAGCTGGCCACATCTCAAGCATTCCCATGTTGAAATTACTTTGAAGCAGGAAGTCTCTGCAACCCATGTGGCCATGTAGCAAAAAAATAAATAAAATTAAAATACATCCCTGGGGGATCAATGCACATGAATACTGAGGCTGTGATCCTATGCACATTGGGAGTAAGTCCTACTGGACTCAAGACGTCTGACTGTGCCATTTCCCATGGGTTAACTAGACAAAAGTGATTCCTGCAGAGAAATAATATGGTTGGGATGGGATGTAGGGAAAAGCAGTGGTTCCTTACATACATCGGGCCCAAGTCATTTAAGGACATTATAAAAGACCTTTTTATTCTCCCAGTATTTTAACAGTCTATAAATAAATTTCAACTTGGTGTTTTAAATTTGTAATTTTGCATTGCTGCTGTTTTTATCTGGTTGAGCTTTTATATTGTATTTTGTACTATGGTTTTATACTGTTGTTTTATACTTCGAATGTTTTTAATTTTTTGTGAGCCGCCCAGAGAGCTCCGGCTATTGGGCGGTATAGAAATGTAATAAATAAATAAATAAATAAATAAATAAATAAAATTATCAAATCAAGGGCAGTTGTGCCCTGAAGACGATGGCAAGATATTGTGCCCGGTGCCATCCTACTCTAGGTCAGTGCCAAGTTGGCTTCAGCTTGTGGAAGGGGACCAAGTAACCCTCTTACCTCTGATTACAAAGTTGACATGCAAAGCAGTCCAGGTGGTAAACATTGTCCTTGGCTCTCATCACCATCTCAAAAGCAGGGATGAGTTTGCTGCAGGCAGCACAGTTTCCTGTAACACCGAATAACCTAGGGGGTGGGGAGAAAGAAATACAGAAGAGGAGAGAAAGTTGGCTTGGAGGCAAAAAGTCCACAGTACCCAATATCATACCTGCATTCCTCTCTCCTTCCAGATGTCTAAAGCTGTATTTGAGTTCACAATGAGATTAAATGCCTCTGGGACATACTGAAATATAAGTGGACTGGTGGGTGAGTGAGAAAGAGGAGGGAAGACCCATCTCATCTATACTTGCAGATCAGTGTTTGACCATCATAAAGCTTTCTACAAGTATCAGAAAGAATCAGTACTGTGGGAAATAATTTAGTGTGTCTTTTCTTCCTCGCCCAGAAATATACATAACTAGTCTAGAGTAAGAACATAAGTGCCATGCTGGATCAGACTGAGGGTCCATCTAGTCCAGCACTCTGGTCACACAGTGGCCAACCAGCTATCAGCCAGGGACCAACAAAACAGGACAACAAACAACAGTACCCTCCCACCCATGTTCCCCAGCAACTGGTGAATATAGGCTTACAGCCTCTGATACTGGAGGTTGCACGTAGCCATCAGGATTAGTAGCCATTGATAGCCTTCTCCTCCAGGAATTTATTCAACCCCCCTTTTTAAGGCATCCAGATTGTATTCCATAGTTTGATTATGCACTGTGTGAAGAAGAATTTCTTATTTTCGTCCTGAATTTCCCACCAGTCAGCTTCATGGGAGGACCCCCTTTGGGTTCTAGTATTATGGGAGAAGTAGCCTTCCCCAAACTGTAGCCCTCCAGATGTGGTGGCCATAGTAGCTGAAGCTGATGGGAGTCTGCAGTCCAACACATCTGGAGGGCACCGGGTTGGGGAAGGCTGCTCTAGACCTCACTTGATGGGGTGGCGGAGGAGGAGGGCTTCTCATTCTTGGGAAGAAAAGAAAGAAGAAGAAAAAAACCAGAACTACATTAGCAAAACATTAGTCGATGGTGAGTATTCAAGGGTGGGATGTTTGAAAGTGCAGTTTGAAAATGGCTTCTTGGATTTGACTGTAAATACGGGAGTCTGCTGTAAAACCTTGGCCTCTCCGCTATTTATTTATAACACACGTGCTTTCGCATAAGAAGAAATAATACTTTGGCGCCGGCATGGAGGGGAAGCTTCTATTCTAGTCATTTTTGACACCTAGTGCTAAAAGCTTTACCATTATTAAAGAACATTTTATGAAGAAGTCATTTAAAGCGTCAGAAAGCATTAGTGGTTCATGCACCTTGCCACCCTACACCATGCTTATAGCTATGATTATGTTATTCAAGTAGCCTATTAAAGTAAATGAGGCAGTCAACTATATATATAGCCACATTAGTAGTGCAGGGATATTATATTGTAGGAACAATTTCAAATCTCTTCTAAAATGTTTTAACTTTGGTGTTAATTCCCCCCCCCCTCTTTTTAAAACAGCTGTGCATGTCCTCTTCCCCACCTTCCCCAAGCAAGTTTCAAGACAGTGTTTTCTTTTCCCTAGGATGGTACGTTACAATAATAAAATAATCCTATACACATCTACATAGAATTTTAATTCTGCTACGGAAGGATTATAAAGTTTTGTGGTTTTTTTGCTGCACACACCACCACCGGGTTTTGAAACCCACTTTAATGTAAAGCTACTTAATGCATGCAAATGGAGTCCCCCCCCTCTCTTTCTTTTTTTAAAGAAAGCAATGCTCTTCTCTGTGTATAGTAGTTAAAGCCATTTTCAAGTATGATAGAAAGTAGATGAAAATGCCACATCTGCCGCTTTCCTTTTTGCTCTTCAACATCAGGCTGACAGCAGAAAAATATAATGGCTCTCGAGGGAAACACCAAATTAAAAGCAGTTCTAAGCTAATGAATTCAAAGGTGCTACAGTAGAAAACTTAGTTTGGCAACACACACAAATGGATGCAAGCCTTTCCATTTTGCAGAACTGAACCCAGCTCTCTGCCAGTAAGCCCGCTGAGCTCTGATACGGGCTCAATATGCATATTCTGCATAATACATGTGGCGTGTTTATTTTTAATGTTCTGAACCATTTTCTACTGATTGTCTGATGTGCTGATTATTTTGTGTGTTTTTGTAAAGTTCTGAGATAAAAAAGACACACAAGGCTTAATCATCAGCGTCCCAATGTTCATCAACTCCTGTTAGATTTATTATTCAAGCTCATGTCAACTTCATTTTGCTAATTGTGAAGAGTGACGATTAAAATTATATGTGCACACACACAATTGTCTCTCTATCTATATTCCCTTTCCCAAAGATTCCATCCCAGCAATTCTCAGACAGAGACCCTCTTCAGATGACACGCTAAGCCACGGTGGTTAAGCATTTTGAGCTAAACATTGTGGCTTAGCATGTTGTGTGAACCACTCCTAACCATGGTGGCTACTTCACCATGGTTTAAACACGCTCACTAGCCATTTGCTGCAAAAGGGTTAGTGGCCCAACCATGGGTTGGTGTGTTGTCTAAACAGGCCCATGGTCTTAGTGAGATTACCAGATCAGAAATAAAGTGCCTCCAGCAAGCCTATGCGGCAGGGTCTTGCTATTTACTGTTTTACTCTGTACAGCACCATGTACATTGATGGTGCTATATAAATAAACAATAATAATAATAATAATAATAATAATAATAATAATAATATCACCTCAAGGCCTGATCCTATGACAGGACATATTGAGTCTATTGCTCATAAAAGAACCTAAATGAAACTTGTGCCCGGCACAAGGGCTTCCAAAACAACCTTATCATTTATTTATTTATTATTTATTAATCTGCAATATTTATATAACCGCTCCCCATTCAAAATTTCAGAGCGGTGTACAAGATAAGATAAAATAAAAACCGAATAAAACACTTTAAAATAGATTTTAAAAGAAGTAAAATGAAATGTGAACAGTGGCTGGTAATTAAGGAAAGGCTTCTCATAAAATACTTATTTGGTGCTTCTCTTTGGGTGGCAACGTGTCCTACTTTACTGAGGGCAGTCCTCTATTTGAAGGGTTGCCCAGTTAAAGTTTTGTTTATTTATTTATTTATTACACTTATATACCGCTCCCATAGCCAGGGCTCTCTGTAAAAAGAACTGTAAGAAAAGAGAGCATCAGCGGCCTTGAATTTTCCTGTGAAGACACTGAGCAGGCACAGTGGGCATCTGGTCACAGACTTCTCAACAATGACACCTATCCCACTACGTAATGTAAAAGCAAGCTGCATCTGAGCACAGACGTATTGTGTACATGACGGGAGAGAATTTAATTTCAGATCAGTTCTTGATAAGGATTTACCCAAAGTCCTTCATATTTGAGACAAAAAGAACTTCAGATTAAAAAAAAAAATGCATGTGGGAGGAACCAAAATTAACATATTTGTCCATCCAGGCTGAGGACTTTGAGGGTTTTACACTTAAAAATCTGGGTGTGAAACTTGTGTTTTGAAACATGCCAGTGATGAACTGAGGTTGCCACCTCTCTTTTTCTGACAGGTTCCTCATCTTTAACAGCTACCTGGCAGGGTGGTACATCATGGGGCTCTCCATGCTGGAAATGGCTGTACCTATAGAATTTGGCCAGTGCAGATGGGCGATAATTTTGTTTCAGTTCATTTTTGATAACCATTTCCCAACATTCACAAAGTTCTTCATATTCGGGAGAAAAAGAACTTTAGATTTTACAAATTAGGATGCAGAAGGAAGTGAGTATGACAGATTTGCCCAACCTAATCGTGTGCTGACCAGGGATAGGGCGAGAAAGTGGATAAAGTACCTCACATAGACTCAAAGGAGGAAAGGCATCAACTAAAAAGGAGGTTAAAAGAGGACACATATTTGTATATGTATAGATGCAAATTTAGAAACAATTGCTATAATTTCAATAGAAATACAATAAAGCTCACCATGGTGGAAAAGACTGTGGCCGTGCCTACTCAAGTCCTTTGATGGACAACTTCAAAAATGACTGCTGTTCTCCCTTCTTTTGGTTCTTTATCTTTAAACCAGACTTGGAATGTGCAACCTTTCAAACAGAGGGTGGCTTCAAACAGAGGACTGTCCGTGGTAAAGTAGGGCAAATGGCCTCCCTATCAGGAGGCATTTGGAATACAGATTCTGTTCCAATCATGGGCTAAAGTCTGCTGGTAGATTCCCAGATACATTTCATGTTTGAATATCATCACATCCATTAGCCATGAGATTAAAAACACCAAAATAGGAACCATCATCTACCACCACACCAAAATTGACTTAATTCTTTCCTGCAGTTCAAAATATTGCAATGGAATGTTGCTATTTCCAGGTTTTGTGGGTGAAAAATCCCATTTTCTCCATGGAAACCCTTCCAAAGCAGTCTAGGTTTTGCCCAGACAAAAGCCAATGAAAGCTTTTCATCGAGCATTCCAACACTTGCAAATGTGATTTTTTTCCCCTTTTATTTTTAGTGATCTCTATGGTGTTCTTAAGAGTGGAACAATGGGGAAAGATGACTGAGATACATTTGGCTCTAAATCAAAATATTTCAGGTACTATGTTGCAGGTGGAGGATAAAAGTTGGGTTCTTCCCAAGACTCTGGGCATCAGAATTGTTGTGTATATTATTTATTTTACATACTTTTATATTGCTTATTTACTTATGTTACAATCAACCTCTAATATCACCAAGAGATGCTGTAATAAGTAAACCTTAAACTAAATAAATACAATGAAATGACAGCTAGGCAGAGTAGCTTAGGGCGCAATCCTATACATGTTTAGTCAGAAAAAAGTCCATGCTGGCTGGGAAATGTTCAGAGTTGGAGGGCTTTTTTCTGTCTAAAACATGCAGAGGACTGCACCCTTAGAGTGTTTTATAGTTCAGCAGAATCTAAAGCATAGTGTGACATATACAAGGGCAGGGCCCTCCTTTTCCTCTTTTTGTGGCCCCTGTTGTCCCAAAAAGTGCCACCATCATCCACCCAGCGACTAGACTTTAGAGTGAGACTTACAGCAGAATGCTACAATTCCCATCAAGCCTCAGAAGTAAATCTCACAGAGTTCAATGGCACTTACTCCCAGGTAAGTGTGTACAGGACTGCAGCCTAAGTTGGCCACACTTAGATCCTCTTGAAATCAATGTGAAAAAATCAGACACGCCCAACTTAAAGTCCCACTGATTTCAATTGGAACTATGGACAACTGAAGGCCTGTTCAGTCGTTCAAAAGAATCAACATGCAAGGGGAGGGACCAGTCCAGCCCCACCCCTTTCCTTCGTTGCATTTGCACCCTCTACTCATGAAGGATGACTGTTTGAAGCGGAGTGCCTCCTCTAACCGTGGGAACTTTCCATGTAATTGAGAACTCTCATTTTTCAGCATTCTCAATTGCATGAAGGGCTCCCATGGATAGGAGCCCTTAATGCCATGGAAAGGTATTAACTAAAAAGGAGGTTAAAAGAGGATGCTCCCCACTTAATTTTGTTTGGATTCAACCCTACATGATGGATCAAAGAGCTGAGCAAGTGAACACAGCACACAGCTTCATCAAACCCAAGACAGCCCAAACGTCAGCCTTTGAAAAACGGCATGGGCAGAGTCACACATGCTTCCCCATGTAGAGTATTCCATAAGGCCTCTGCTGACTTCCTTACATGGGAGAGAGGATATTATGAATTAAGATGGTAGAGTGCACGCCACGGCCACACATGTAAATCAGGCTGTATAACCAGCTTTTAGCGCACCACTTTGCCGCTCCAACAGCTACTCTGTGCAAGAGCATGGCAAAATCCAATCAATGGCCATAGCTAGACCTAAGGTTTATCCCAAGATCATCCCGGGTTCGTCCCTGCCTGAGCGCTGGATGCCCTGTGTGGCACTTAGATGAACAGGTTTGACCCCAGGACAATCCTGGGATAAACCTTAGGTCTAGCTATGGCCCAAGGTAGCTTAAGCATATGTTGTCAGTATGCACACAATCCTTACAGCTTGATGGAACAACTTGTAGCCCTTGAGATATTTTAGCCTACAACTCCCACAATACCCCACCATTGGATATGGTGACCAGGCTGATGGGAATTGTAGGCCAAAACATCTGCTCCGTGGAATATAGGAAGCTGCTTTATACTGGGCCAGTCCACGTGATCACCGTAGGTTAAACAAGTCATGGTGGCTTGTTTAAGCCACAGCACATGCTGGGCACCATTTGCCTAATCGCTGGTTCAGATAAAACTTGTCGTGTCATCCAAACCCGAGCAGGATGGCTTGTTAAAGGGGAAAACAATCCTCAAATAATCCTACAACCCATGCATTATTTGAGGGCTGTTTCCACCTCCAACAACCCATGCTGCTCCAATTTAGATGACACAACAAACTATGCCTGGGCCGAGTGATTAGGCAAATGGCACGCACCATGGCTTGTTTAACCCATGGTGATCATGTGACCCAGGTTAGAGTCAGACCATTGGTTCATCTAGCCCAGTATTGTCATCACTGACTGGCAGCGGCTCTGCTGGGTTTCAGGCAGGGATTTCACCAGCCCTAACTGGAGATGCTGGGGCTTGAACATGAGACCTTCTGCATGCAAAGCAGGTGCTCTGCCTACTGAGCTATGGTCCTGCCCTGTTCTACAGCTTTGCAGGGAGTACAAGAGGAGTAAGAAAGATACACAGGGTTGGTAGATTTGGCTGGTTGTTTCTTAAATCCATGTTATGAACCTGTAAAGCCGCCTCGTATCAAGTCAGACCAAGCCAGGGAGGTTAGGACTGAGAGTGGCATCCCAAAATCAAATTGACCCAATCTGGGGAAGAGCTGTAAGCGTTGTGTGTAAAGACTGTGAACCATTACAAAACAGGGGCATCTATTATGCATAAGATCGTAAAACTGGATCAGACCAAAAATTGCTCATCCAGACGATTAATTGATTTTATTTATTTATTAAAAATATTTATGGGCTACCCTTCATCCACATGGGTGGTGCACACTACACATGCGTAACACTAATCGTAAGAATACCGTAATATAAAACGATAAAACAATCCCCATAAAACAAGATAAAACACAGAGCCAGCTAAAAACAAGCAAAGTAGTCTAAACAATATATCAACTTTAAAACACCTGGGTGGAAAAGATTGCAACATCATACTGCTACGGGGTGAGCGTTCTGGAGTCAGGGCACTAACGAGAGAGAAAGCATACAAAGCCCTAAACAACTTGGGAACAGGATATTGGGGAGAGCACCTTCTCTCTTACCAGCCTGCCTGGTCACGGAGGACATCAGAGGGCATGCTCCTGGTGGTTCCACATGGACCTATGGCCCGACTGGAGTCCACCATGAGAAGAGCCTTTAGTGTGGTGGCCCCTTTTCTTTAGAATTCCCTGCCCCTGGAGGCACCAACACTGTGCTGCTTCTGGTGCCTCCTGAAAACAGTTCTTTTCCAGGAAGCATTCTTTAACTGACCCACCACCACTTTTACTGGTATTCAATTTTAAAAGAACAATTTTAATATGCGGTGTTAATCTTTTTACTGTTTTACTTCTTATGTTCACTGCTCCAGAATCTATTTTAGATCTGGACCGAGTTATAAATATTGTAAATAAATAAATAAATAAATAAATAAATAATTTATTTATTACATTTCTATACCGCCCAATAGCTGGAGCTCTATAAATAAATAACTTCCATTAACAAGGGTCCAAGGAGAAGAGCCACTTCTTCTGATGGTAATGCATGGGCAGGTTGGTATAGGAGAAGCACACCTTCAGGTATTTGGGTCTCAAACTAGTATTATGCTTCCAGCAGGGGACAGACAAATGACCCTTGGTGACTTAAACGTAGGCCAGTAAGGTAATAGCCCTGCCCTGAGCAAATGGTGCTCAGAGGTATACTGCCTTTGAACTTGGAGGCTCTGTTTATCTGTCATGACTTACACCCCTTGAAAGGGCTAACCTCCATGAATTTGCATAATCCTTTTATTTAAAAAAAGAAGAAGGAAAAGAAAGCAGTTAAGTTAGGGTCCATACATAAACCCACCCTTACAGATAAGGGAGGATCTGATACATCTATATGAAGAGGAAAACAACTATTTGCCCAGTACTGTAGGACTCCCACAAATCGTGCCTATAAAATCTGCTCAAAAACTTTAGCCGTTTTAAGGCCATGCAAAAGATACTTTGCCATCATGTTCCGCCTCTGTGCGCACAGCCCAAAACATATTAGCTAGAATCAATTCAAAATATAGCTGTTTGTTTATATAAAGAACATAGTTTTGCACATTCTATTATTATTATTATTAATAATAATAATAACAATAATAATAATTTAATATAACTTCACAATGCCATGTTGAAATTCTGCACCCAGTTCTTCTTTTCTTCTGTCCCCAATTTCAATTGCTTTCTTTCCCTGAGCATTTATCAGCTACCTGATTAGAATTTGTTTCCACACAAACCATTGATCATCAGCCTATTACTAGGCAAATGACAGTTAATTACCCACTACATTAACCACTGGGACCCGAGACCTGGTTCTCCTGCCATCAGTCAACATGATAAATGTGGCAAGTTCAGTAATGCATGGCCAGCCCCGAGCTGCCTGCTATAGTGTGAACAACCCTCAATCTCACTTCCAGGCCTAGGAAAATCTATGGCAATCTGCATAATTACAAGCTCTAGGTTAATAACAGACAAATGATTTGTTGCATCTAAACAAAGTCCTTGGAACGGGTTTGGTCTCCTGTGGGTTTCCCGGGCCGGTTGTGCTCTGCCGTCACTGCACTTTCTAGTATAATGTGCATTTCTTTAAAAAAATAAAAAGGAAGGAAGGAAGGAAGAAAGAAAGAAATGCATCTCCCGATACTATCCTTTCCTCAATTTGTTGCCCTCCAATTTATGGATTCTACATATGTGATTTTTAATCATTAAAGAACTCTTGGAGCAATATTATCTTAATTATTCTCTGCTGTAACCAGGGAATTAGGCTTCAGATAAAATTTTCTTCTTCCGCACACTTTCCCTGCCTCGCTGGAGGCTCCATCAGTTTTCATCTGCACCTGGACTCTGAAATCCTAATGATGAATTATTGCCCCTTTTCCTAAGAGGGCGAACCTTACAAGGGAACATTTTACTGAACTGTCAAGCTCGTAGACTGAGTGCGGAGATGCGGAAATCTGATCTAATTTACTGCAAAACGATGCACTTGTTAGACTTTCTCCCTCGCTTTTGTCCCAAGGATCAAGAGATCAGTCAGTCTCCAGCACTGCCGACTCCTGTGCCGGAGAGAACGGGCAGAGATGGGGTCTGTTAAGTTCTCCAGGAGGTTCAGGTTAATGGAAATTGGACCCCTGTTTGAATGCACAATTTGACTTAAAGCAAACAATAATTTCCCCCAACAAGGCCATGCTCACACTTGGAATTCTTCTGATGCAAAGGCACAGCCCTCCTTCCAGGGACGCTGAACCTCTTCCAGCCCAAAAGGCCAAATTCTGTTTCAGGGAAGCTCTTGGGGGCCACATTCCTGTCGGTGGTGAGGCCAAAAGCAAAAGGGTCAGGGTCAAAACCACAAAACAGGCCAGCGTATTTGAGCTTAACGCAATGTGTACTGCACAAAAGCCAGGAAACTGAGTACGGCCAGGAGAAGGTGTGTGGCCATCTGGGAACCTTGGAGGGCCAAATTTGGTCCCTGGGCCTGAGGTTACGCACCCCTACTCTATTCCTAGCATGGTTTCACACTCTGCTCTCTCTGCTCCATCACTGGACCTCTCTACTCCATCACTGGAGGACCAGATTTGGTCCCTGGGCCTGAGGTTATGCATCCCTGGTTTCACACTCTGGCCTCTCTAGTCTATCCTTGGACCCTCTCCCATTTTTCACCTCTGTCCTGGCCAGAGTTGCCAACTTTTGCTTTTGCAAATGAGGGGCCTTGGGGTGGCGCCAAAGCAGCATCTAACCAGACGGAGGTGGAGCCTGGAGGAAGGCAGCAGGTCCTGGGTGGGGCTCTTGAACAGAATTTGCCAAATCGGAGACATATCAAGCAGAATCTGGGGTTAAGCGAGAAGGCTGGAAGGTCACAGCAGATAAATGGGGTTTATTGGATTTTCAGATCTCAGTACTGATTAAAAGCCAACAAAAAGGGAAAACTCCACAGGGATAGACAAAAAAGCCAAGAGCAAAGGGGATGTTTCATGCAATGAAAGAACTCCGATGTGTTTGAGACTCTCCTGAGGGTCTGAAACTGGATGGATTTCTTATTGCATTGAACATCCTTTTTTCCCTACCCCTTTGCCCTTGCTTTGGTGGTGGTGGGGGCTGTCCTAGTACTGATTACCCCAGCAAAACAGTTTTAACTGTCAGATCACAGAAGGATTGACTGATTGGAAGTGCTAGTCTAGCCCTTTAAGCAGGTTAAAGAAATAGAACTCTAACTAGGGATGTTGGAGAGTTCCACTTGTGGGGGTGGGGTGTAGCTCAATGAGCTTTCATTGGTTGCCCCCACCCCCTGGACTTTGATCTGTTTTGTGCAAGTGGCCTGACTCAGTCAGCTGCTAGTCAGGCCAGTTAGCAGGTTTTCTGTCTTCTTTAATTTGTGCAAATTTCAGCCGCAGTCTGTGCAAATAATACACATATGCGCAACTTTCGGCTACAATTTGCACAAATCTACAAATTCGCAGAGTGCCTGAAGTTCAGGGAAAATCCATGGCTCAGCTCGCAAATGCAAACTAAGTCAGGCACGTGGCAAAACTCTGTCCAGCCCCAAAGGAGCAGGATTTCCAAGCGACGGACTTCCCCTATCTCCAGCTCAGATCTGCTTCACATGGTAGCCTGTGAATGAGACTCAGTGCCTGTAGTGGCCCTTTGTCCAGACAGCTGCTACAGACACACAGGGAGTCCTTTTCTTGCACTTTCATCCTCATTGAAAGCATGCACTGCACACTGAAGGACCTGGTTTCATCATTCAGGAGAGAGGATAGTGGAATTTTCTATTCAGAGAGTGTGGATCATAGAATCATAGAATAGCAGAGTTGGAAGAGGCCTACAAGGCCATCGAGTCCAACCCCCTGCTCAATGCAGGAATCCGCCCTAAAGCATCCCTGACAGATGGTTGTCCAGCTGCCTCTTGAAGGCCTCTAGTGTGGGAGAGCCCACAACCTCCCTAGGTAACTGATTCCATTGTTGTACTGCTCTAACAGTCAGGAAGTTTTTCCTGATGTCCAGCTGGAATCTGGATTCCTTTAACTTGAATGAAATATGAGTTGAATGAGTAGCAATAATAACGGAAGAGCAGGCTTCCATGTCACTCATAGCAGCAACCCAGATGCTTCTAAAGGCATGGAGGCTTGCTCACAGGTGAACTGGCTGGTCTTCAGGAGATCTAATGGAACAGAAAGACGCCATCTAGGTCACTGCCTACTTAAAGCACTGAGGCAGAGATTTATCTACAAACTGTGACCTGGAAGAACTTCCATACAATATGTATGGGGACTGGTTATGGTTACTCTTTGATAGGGTGTGGGGAAAACACTGTGCTCTGGATCACATGAAGAACTAAGAGGCTGTCTGTACATGTGCAGAGTCCTTGCTTTCAAAAGCATGTTCCAAGTTAATGGAGAAGTCTTTGATCAGAACAGTAGAGTATGTGTGATGCACAAAATAATTTAATATTCCTCTTGCGCTTTCATCTTTAGGGAAGAGAGTTATGTATGCTAATACCTAAAAACGTTTTTAAGACTACACAGCAGTATCGAGACTGCTGCAATACAGAATCTCGGCACGCAGCAGCAACCAATAGCACCTTTCACAACATCTCCAAATTAAAGAGTCGGTTCAATAGGGGTGTGTTCGCTATCTTTCATCAATACCGATTAAATGCCACTATGTGTTCTTGGCCCATAAATAAGTAGGATCATGATTTGCCTTTAAAGACATAGCTGGGACCCAGCTATGGTGAAGGAGGCATTTCTAGATGTTGTGCTGGAGGTTTTGCTTTGCTCCACCACTCATGCACAAAAATATCTTTAATACCTCTGTGGCAAGGTCGATATCAACATGCCATCCATTTCCATGGCACTCATTATATAGACTTCTTCCCCTTATGTGTAGATGGCAGTTCATGCGTAGATACCAGATCATGCACATCAATCTACTGGTATAAGGAGAAGGAGTTTCAAGAACTAGAGTTCCATGTTTAATTCATGCATGAAGCACGGGGAGGGGAGAAGGGGTTGTATGCATGGACAAAAACTTCTACACATCTCGGGCAGCATCCAACGGTGTCATTCAGCAAACTCAAATAGTGTTGGTGGAGCTCCGCTGAAGCTTTCCGTTGCACTTAAAGACCTAGTTGAGCAAGCTGTTGCACAAGTGGAATGCGCAACTGGTTGCACAAGCATAATGCACTACCACACGTGCACAAATGTAACTTTTTTTAAAAAAGTTTTTTTTTTAAATCACATTTCTATACTGGGCGGTTTACTTTAGTTGGACTCTTTTTTTTGGCGCATTGTTCGGAACTTAGTTTCCGCTAACGCAATGTCATTTGTACTAATGGAATGACACAGTTGGATACTACCCTTCGTCTTTTAAAGCTGAGATATGACTGCCCACACAATCAGTGCATTTAAAAGGGTCAAAGCAGAATACTGAACATTTTAAGATTGGGAGCCACTGGCCAGTAATAGAATACAAACACCAACTAGCTGAACTCTGGCTACCAGGGCTGGCCGACCTACTGCTATGGGACATTGCTGTTTTCCTGGGGCGTCACCCTACCAATGGTCCTCTAAATCCACCCCTTGCATTAAGCATTAAATGATTTGTTTTTATTTAGGCAAAGTATCTATAGATCACTTTTCTATTTAAAATATCCAAGCTTGGGGGGATGACAACAGAGAGATTTTAGTAGTTCTTCCCCATCTCTAAGAATTTCCCTCTTGAGTTCAAAATACAGGCACTGATGCAGGAGTTCCCAATGGAGCCAGTGCGCTGTAGTGGTGCCTCCTCCAAGTGGGGGAGGCTGGGTTAGAGTGTTGGACTAGGACCAAGGGGAATTTGACCTAGCCAAATCTCCACTCAGCTCACTAGGTGATCTCAGGCCAGGGTGAGGGAAGTCTACCTTGCAGGGTTGTTTGGAGGATAAAGTGATGGCAGGAGAAGGACCATAGTGCTGCCCTAAGAACGTAAGAGCCATGCTGGATCAGACCAAGGGTCCATCTAGTCCAGCACTCTGTTCACACAGTGGACGACCAGCGACCCACAAGCAGGACACAGTGCAACCCTCCTACCCATGTTCCCCAACAGGCTTACTGCCTCTGATACTGTATACTGTGATACTCTAAGCGGCTTCAGCTCCTTAGAGGAAGGATGTGATATCAATGTGGTAAATGTTTTCCATTAATAAGATGAAAAATGGCACTGGAGGGCTATTATGGCTTACAATGAAACATGGCTGGAGGATTTAAGACTGGCCATACTCTTCATGATAAAAGGAAAAGAACCTCTCGTGCAAGCACTGAGTCATTACTGACTCTTGGAGGGACGCCAGCTTTCGCTGACGTTTTCTTGGCAGGCCTTATAGTGGGGTGGTTTGCCGTTGCCTTCCCCAGCCGCTATTACCTTTCCCCCAGCTAACTGGGTATTCATTTTACCGACATCGGGAGGATGGAAGGCTGAGTCGACCCGAGCCGGCTGCCTGAAACCATCTTCCGCTGGGATCGAATTCAGACCATGGGGAGAGTTTCGACTGCAGAAACTGCTGCTTTACCGCTCTGCGCCATACAAAGCTTTACTCTTCATGATACAAATGCTAAAAAGCACTCAACACTAAAGAGACAGTAGAATCATAGAATAGTAGAGTTGGAAGGGGCCTACAAGGCCATCGAGTCCAACCCCCTGCTCATTGCAGGAATCTACCTTAAAGCATCCCTGACAGATGGCTGTCCCGCTGCCTCCTGAAGGCCTCTAGTGTGGGAGAGCCTGATGTAGTGGCTAAAGTGTTGGATTGAGATTTGGGAGATCCGGGACTTGGCCATGAACCTCATTGGGTGACTTTGGGCCAATCACTGGCTCTCAGCCCAACCTAACTCAGGGTTGTGGTGAGGATAAAATGGAGAGGAGGAGGAAGACCACGTAAGTTGACCTGAAGTCCATGCAAGAGAGAAAAGGGTGGGATAGAAACGTAATAATTTTCAAAACTGTAACAATATCAAACCTGTAATTTATTGTACAAAAGCTTTTGTACAATGAATTGCAGGTTTTATATTGTTACAACACTTGGGGTGCTTTTTAGCATGGCGGTGTTTGGCAACTGCTGCTCTCCCTTGTATTATTATTATTATTATTATACTGCCCCATAGCCGAAGCTCTCTGGGCGGTTTAAAAAGATTAAGCCTCTTTATTATGCCAAGATGATGAGAAGAGACTATAGCTTAAACCTCTATTCAGCAATTAATCTCACTGGCTCAGATTGGGCCATCTGCTTTCACTTTAGTCTAAACTGCTTCACAGGGTTGTTGTGAGGAGAGAATGGGAGTAGCCTATAGATGGCGCACTCAGCCCTGGTCTTGCTATTTTATTGTTTTACTCTGTACAGCACCATGTACATTGATGGCGCTATATAAATAATAATAATAATAATAATAATAATAATAATAATAATAATAATAATCTACATTGTTGTACAATAGCCTGAATATTGATGCCTTAATAATAATATTCTGCTATAAATTAAGATGGATGTAGTTAAGATAGAATTGTTTAGCTAATTAGCTGAGAGAGAGAGAGAGAGAAAGAGAAGAGTAGTAAGACTTTTTTTTATGCAGCCCAAAACAAAACAAGGAGGTGTGTGTGTGTGTGTGTGTGTGTGTGTGTGAAGCCACAGGAAAGATATCTGGAACTGTAACAAAAAGAACTGCCATTGAAATAAAGGGCAGCAAGGAGATAGGTTGAATAAAGTTTAACCTCAATCCAGTCACAACTCCATCACAGTGCTGCCTCTGAATCTCTCCCATTGGTATAACAGCCAGGATAGCTGCTAGGCGCAGAAATAAATTATGCCATGCTTTATTAAATGGTAAACAGCTGTTTCAGCCACAATACAGCACATGCTAATTGAAGAATGCCTTAAGCAGTTCTCCGCTAATAAACGGCTTTTAAGAGACGCAGGCCATGCGGAGGGGAGGAGGAAGGAAATATGTACCGTGTACGAAATTACTTTTGTAGGTGCCCTACTTTGAATTCAGACACACGTGTCATTCCAGGTGAGAAGCGTATTGTGAAAGTCACTCTCTGGTAACGAACATTCAGTCATCGTCAGCGGCGTCATTCAAGGCTCCATGGTATCACGGGCAAAGACACTCCTCTCATAGAAGAAGGAATGAAGGCACAGCTCTGCTCCCATCAGCTTTCCAAGACTTGGTTTTGATGGGAGAGATGTATCCGGAAGCAAATGAAGCACCCAGGTGGGACTGCAAAGTATCAGATGACGTTCTTGCTCGCTCACTCAGCGGAAGAAGCATGCCACAGAACTTGCCCGAGGAAAGCGAACTGAGGAACGCAACACAGAGCTGATGCACTAAGGCCAGTAGATGTCATGGATTCAGTGAGATAGGCGGCATTCCCCAAATTTGGGGGGCAAAAAACCTCCATGACACGCATCATCATCATCATCATCATCATCATCATCATCCTTACCCGCCTCTCCATCCTGATCGAGGCGGAGAACAACAATAAGTATAAAATACATAAAATATTGATTAAAAACGTAGTATACATTGTTAAAACTTCCTAAAAAATACTTAAAACATCCTGAAATTCCACTGGATAGGCCTGCCGGAAGAGATCAGTCTTTATAGCTTTCTTGAATGCTAAAAGACTGTTAAGTTGATGGATCTCCTCTGGCAGGCCATTCTGCAGTCTGGGAGCAGCAAAAGAGAAGGTCCTCTGGGTAATACCTGTCAGCCTGGTTTTGGCTGGCTGAAGGAAGTTCTTCCCAGAGGACCTGAGTGTGCGGGGCGGATTGTACGGGAGAAGATGATCCCGCAGGTAGCCTGGACCCAAACCATGTAGGCTTTAAAGGTGATTACCAACACTTTATACTTTGCCCGGAAACTAATTGGCAGCCTGTGAAGAGATTTTGAGAGAACCTTGGAGGAGAATTCTACCCACTTCTGTGTCTCACATTTGTATCCCGTCACCCTTCCTCGTGACATTTTGCCCTCAGGACGGCACTACTGTGAGGTAGAAACAGAATAAACCATTTTTAGCAGGAGCGGCTAAAACCCACAAAACAGAGAGCTAGATTTTTAGTTTTCATAGAACTCATCCTCAAGTTTGATGTTAAAAGACAAAGCAGGGAGGGGGGAAAAATTGCATGCAATATGTTTATAGCCATAAGACGGCAATTCAGAAGCCCCTTTCCAGCCTTAATAGGTTACCTTGTTCCCAGGGCAAAAGATCTCGTGTTCCACCAAAGCATACTAGAACAAAGACGCAATGGCTCCCCTTTGTCTGAAAATATAAAAGTCAGCAGTAATTTGAATCTGTCTCCAGGGCTAATTAGAACACACAGGTTCCTTGTTAAGGAAGAGTGCAGAATTAAAACAAAACAAAACATGATAGTCTTTATAATCAGAAGAACTAGAGAGATTTTTAGGTGCCATTTCTGTACATGAAGTCAGGCTAAGAGATGGTGACTGACTGGATGTCCCTTACTGAGCTTCATGGCTGAGCAGGAATTTGGATTCAAGTCTCCCTGGTGTAGCAACTGATTCTATGACTGTTTACACTGCAGTTTACCTCGTCTTGGCTTAACTCAAATTCTTATTTTGTTTTTGTCAGAACATGATGAACTGCAATTGAGATGTTTGCAAGCCCTACAGAACGTGAAAGGATGTAAAAAGAAAGAAAGACAATTTGTAATGGCTTCACTGAGAACGAAAATTTAGACCTAGCACAGTGTCAACAACATTTGAGACATCTCATGCCTTTAGAAGCTGAGCGTCTCACAGCATTCACATGAATGAGCCATCCTAGATAGATCGAGGGCTGAATTTGCCGGACTTGCTGCCTGGCATTCAGCAAAAGTGCATAAGTGGCTTCCATCTGGTTTTCAGTTATGTGTGCTCATTGTGCCATCCAGCAATCCAAAGGCTGTAGATGTGGGAGGGTCACAAATGCAACAGCTCAGCCAGAAGCAGATCTTCAACTGAGTTACAAAGCAAAAGGCCTTTGTCCTTTGGTGGTATATGAGCATCGTCAGACCGGGGGGGGGGGGGGGGAATCGCATTTCCTTACCGTCACTTTCCCCTCCCGCTTCTGTCTCGCAATACTTCCTCTTTCTTTACACAGAGAAGAAAGAGGAAGTAAATAATGACCACGTGGCCCATTCAGTGGGCATTTTTATTCTGTTGCTTCTCCTGCACACAGCAGGGAATGGTGGCACGTTTCGCTACAGCTGAACAAAGTCAGATTTTCCCAGTCTTTTTTGGTGACGGGAAAATGAGCAGAAGCAGTAAGAGATGTGTGGGAGGCAGACATCATTGTCAAAAGTGTGTGATAAAATGCTCAGCTGATCATGCTCTATCTTAAAAGATCACAGAAAACCTTTTTAATCATCCATACTCTCATTCTCCATTATTCGCATGTTAAATAATGTGGGGATTCTTAAGCCCCATTCAAACAACACGCTAAACCATGCTGCTTAACCACAAAATGGCAACCATTTTGTGGTTAAGCAGCATGGTTTAGCGTGTTGTCTGAACGGGGTCATTGTTTCCATTCTGCCATGTACACAGAATCCTATGCAATCAGCAAAGTAAGCCCCCTTGGCCACAGACCAACTTACTTCCAGGTAAACATGCATACGACGGCGCATTTTGCCAAGGGCAGAAGATCTGATTAACACCCAACTGTGAAATAGCAAGATTCAATATTTCTAAAGAAGTCACTACGGTATGCAAGCCCCCAAACAAAATTACCCTTTGACATTTTGGGTATCGAACGCTAAGTTTGAGTTTTGTCAAAGTAAGGCATTGGATTTTGGTGAGAGGCATTTGCAAGTTTTTCTGCACTTTAGGTTCTGTTATAGTGTATCAGGCTCATTCTGCACGATTTTACTGCTTTTCTGCGGCATCCACCACGTCCATACACATCGCAATGTTCATGTCACACCCGTAAATCATAGATTCATATGTCTACCAGAAGTTACTGTTTTCTCGCTTGTGTCCAAAATAGCAAGTGAAGGATTTTTGACAGCTGTTCTGCAATGTTGTATTTAAGGCATCCATGGGCACTCAAGTTAAGATTTTGGGAATAAGGGTTAGAATTCACAGCAAGAATCCTGACACTGAATGGTCTGCTCTTAGTTCTATTCAAAATAAATACAGAGCTTCTATGAACATTTAAAGGATCATTAGCTTTTTTAAACTACAAGGTAGCCACAGAAAACAATCACCCTTTTTGTTATTTAGAAACAAAGGTATTTATGTTTTCTACACCCTTTTCTAGTATTAACTCTACTTCCCTTGCTCGGCTTCGTCCATTTTCTTCTGCTGCCCCTTATGCCTGGAACGCTCTACCACAGCGGTTCTCAACCTGTGGGTCGGGACCCCTTTGGGGGTCGAACGACCCTTTCACAGGGGTCGCCTAAGACCATCGGAAAACACATATTTCCGATGGTCTTAGGAAACTGTATTGACTGAACTATGTCATGTATCATCTTTTGTATTATTAAAGCTATTGTTATGTATTATTTTCATTAGCAAACCATCCCATGACAATGGATCGTGTAGAAAAGAACGAAAATAATTTTATGGTTGGGGGTCACCACAACATGACGAACTGTATTAAAGGGTCGTGGCATTAGGAAGGTTGAGAACCACTGCTCTACCAGAACATTTGAGAATTACAAGTTCAACCGCAGCTTTTAAAGCTCAGCTAAAAACTTTTCTTTTTCCTAAAGCTTTTAAAACTTGATTTTGTTCTGACTTTATACTGTTAGTTTTACCCTACCCAGTGCCTGTTTGCTTTCTCTTCCCTTCCTTATTGTTTTATTATGGTTTTATTAGAATGTAAGCCTATGCGGCAGGGTCTTGCTATTTACTGTTTTACTCTGTACAGCATCATGTACATTGATGGTGCTATATAAATTAATAATAATAATAATAATAATAATAATAATAATAATAATAATTATAGGTCCACTTAGTTGTTTAGAAATAAAGAATTGGCCAGGAATAGGGGTGATCTTGAGGGATAATCACCCCCACAGAAAATGGACAGACAATTCCCATTTGGGATCTCTAAACGGTGCTCCTGATGATATCCAAAACTGCCAACCACAGCGTCAATTTAATTTTTTAAAATGTGTGTTTCAGCTCCACTATATTTTGATGTACCATTTTCAACCAATATAGCCGTAATAATAAAACATCATGTTTCAAAAAGTTCTCTCTTGGTCCCTCAAGCAATATTACTGTGTGACCCTGACAAACAGCTTTGCCCCCTTAGTTTACCTCTCGGTAAATGGGAACATTTAACTGCCTTATGAGCACATGGAAAGGTTAAACTTTTGAAGTGTGCACTAACTGAGAGACACTTTAGAAGCACATCACTTCTTTAGAGTGTGATTATATAACGTTGTGTCAGATCTACTTTCAGGCTCATAACGCTAAAGATCCAAAACATCTACTTTAAAGATGCTCTTTCAGAGGTAGAAATAGAGCAATGCTTTACGTGTAAAGATGTGAGAAGCCTTGCATAGAATTAAAAATAGATTTAAGACAGAAGAAGAGACGCACGTTTGTTACGGCATCCCATAATTACATTTAACACAATCTGAAACGTCGCTGCCTTCCTGGCAGTACTGATAAAGCAAATAAGATTTGAAATAAATCGTCACAACAGAACAAAACCTGGGGAAATACAAAATCTCTTTGGAGTGCTTTGCAAAATTCTTCCAGAAAAGCTATTTCTTAATAACACAACTTGCTCTTTTCATAGGAAAAAAAGAAGAAGAAATGGGTTAACTTTTACCATCTTTGGATGGTGTGTGCATGCCTCCTTTTATTTATAAAAGGCAGCAATATCCAAGGCATTGCCTTTGTTGTGTCACCTTTAGGACTTGCTTTTTGAAGTATTGCAACGAAATGGCTATGCTACACGCAGTGCTCAGAATTTTAAGCAAACCCATAAACATCTACAAAAATCAAAGCGTCGGGGTATTCTGAAGACTTGCACCCGTTAAACACATAGCATACGGGAGGCATATCTGCTCCTGTAACTATTTGATAGGACCACTGCTATTCAGTATATATACCAGGCTGTTAACTTTGGATTGTAGTAATTCCAAGAGTGAAAACAAGAAGCACATTATCGAGATGAAATTTGAAAGTTATTTTAAAACTACTGTTGGAGCAACAAAGAAACGGCCCTCAATGTAGAGAACTGTTTCAGCACAGGATGGAACTGACTAGATGTGAATTTGCAACTTACAGTGCAATCCTTTGTGCTTACTCAGAAGTACGCCCCAATATGTTAAATGGGGCTTCCTTCTGGAGAAGAATGGATAGGATTGCAGCTTTGTCTAATGGAATGTTGCTTACTGATTTAAAAAAATATCTAGAATTGTATTGGCCGAGAGGGTTTTATTGGGCAATTGCCCTGCCTCAGCCAGAGAATTTTAAAGGGGGTCCGGATATTACCATCTTCTGTTTGTAACCCCCTCCAGTGTTTTCTCACCAGTTCTTGCAAAGTGCAGAATAACCCTCACAATGCCTTTTCATTGGTAGCAGTAGGGTTTGGGCATCTTCAAGTACTTCTGGCATCAAGTTAAGTCTGGAATCTGCCTCCAGGCTTTTCCATTTCATTCCCAAATAATTAATCTGAAAGATAGCCTATTGATAAAAAATATTTTGTTTTATAGTCTTGTGGGTCTGACATTACTTCACACATTTTTACTCTATATTTTTATGTCACCAATATAGCCCAAAATTAGAAGTTGCTTTATTTAGTTCCCCGATAGAATTGTAAAGTGACCTTCCTAAACCTGGCACCCTCCAGATGTGTGGGACTACAACCCCCATTACCCCCAGGCTGGGGTATTATGGGAGTTGTAGTCTAATATATCCTCACCGGGGGGGGTGGACTTACATTTTTCTTATGTGTTTTAGGCAACACCTTTTCTCCTCTGCTTGGGAAAGTGCAGGCAAGAATAAAAATTCTTTAAGCAAAGTGCAATTAAATTTTTAGCCTCACAAGAAATGGCAATTGTAATGGAACAGTTACCCAGAAAAAAAGACGCTGGTGGCTGTTCTGGATATTTCATATGTTGAATAAATGCAGGTGAATGAAACCTAAAAAAAAAAGGGGGGGAAGTCCCCTCATCCATTACATGCATTAGTAAACATCTCAATTATTATATCCATAAAGGCGCAACCTTAAAAAGAAAGTGGGTGTCGTGTTGACATATATTGCTCATTAAGAAAAGGTGCTATTTGTATATGGGTGACAATTCTTCACATGCATGAGCATTAGGAACATACTGCAGGAAAAGAAAAGAAAAAAGCCCACGAGATTTAGCACTGTTTGAATATTTAATGCAACAATAGTTGGCTTCTTAACAGGAGAAAGGAAATTTGGGAACGCAAGATCTACGTTATGCACCTATCTTTGCTTGTTTGCTTCTTTATATTTAATGCTGATTATGTCTCAGCAGCTCTGCTTGTTTGCAGATCTCGGGAACAAATAGCCACCACCGGCTACGAGGAGGCAGGTTCCATTTACCCACCCCTTGCAAAAAAGAACGAAAAAGATATGATGTTATTTATTCGGCGGACATGGAGGTTGTCTGCCTCCCCCACTGCAACCTTCTAGTTATCTCTGCTTATATTCAAACAGTAAGAAAACTGTCAGGTGTCAAGGTGCTAAGATGAGCAATTTAAAAGAAGATACTGATGCCTTAAGCTTCTTAATGAATGAAACCCATGAAAGCAAGCAACTTGAAAGAAAGGGGGTTATTAGGAAATCTCTCATCTCCTTCCGCCTTTCTTTTCTTCTTCTATGTCTGGTGTTTTAGTTTTCTCACCCTAATGACCCTCACCCCCAATACGCACGCACGCACGCACATACACACAGCCCTGGGGAATTGTGGAACAAGGCCGTTACACAAGGCAGCTTGCTAATTGAGAAGCTGATCAGGGGGAGAGGGATCCTGCTTTACCATGTTAAGCGTCGAAATCAAGCATGACTGGATTGACGCCACCAAATCGCTGTCTGGAGGCCACTCCAAGCCAAGAGCAGCCGGGCTTTTCACACCTGATAGGCCCTCACTCCATCTACATCAAGATGCATTAAGAAAGGAATGGATTACAAAACTGGAGCCCCTACCCCTTAAGAGCGCTACTTGGACAGGCTTAATTGCTGCTCCTTTAAGTCCCTTAGAAGTATCAAATCCTACTCAAGCGTCAGAACAATGCCACTATCTATTCCACTCCTTTACCCCTAGCAAGGACTTCACAGCACACAGAGGCAGGGCCAGTGCCAGGCTATTTTGCACCCTCGGCAAGGCGAGCTACTTGCACTCCCCCGCAAAGAAGATTGCCAACTTCGATTCAGCTGTTCAAGAAGAGTTTCTGAACTATTATATTTTCCTTTTATTATGTTTTTTCTTAAAACAGCTAATTTGTATAAGACTCTGACCCTTAAAGGTCAGTACTGTGCCTTGAAGTCTGTGCCCTAGGCGGCTGCCGAGTAGGCCCAATGGTAGCACCGGCCCTGCACAGAGGAAAGTAGAAACTTTGTTGCGCTATATGTAAGAATATGGTAGTGTAAGGCTTATTACTCGAGATCTACCAGACAAACTTAGCTCATTTTTATTTCAAACTGGAGCTTAAGCAGTGTAGACAGGCAGAAAATTTCGAAGGTTCCAAAAAGTTCAAAGTTTGAGCTTTAATAGCAATGAATTTCCTCTGTACCAAACAGGCAAGGCAGGCCCTCTCCCAGAGGGATGCCAGACAGCCCTGCTCAGGCAATCAGTGTGGCATGAAGGCGGGTACCCATTAGGCTGTTACCGCTGGAGGGAAAGAGGAAGGGGATGGAGGCAGCCAATTGGGGTATGTGAGTGAGGGGGCGGGGCTGCACTGCATGCAAACTTCAGAGGGGGGATTTCATTATGCATGAGCCAAATTTTTATTATTCATGAGCCCCTCTGTGGTGAGGAGACTGAGGGGCAAAAATGCAGGAAAGGAGCGGGAATACTAGCGCCCATGGCAACAGAGGGCTCATTTACATCAAGCAGGATATTCCAGTATGAAAGCAGTATATAAAAGGCAGGAGCCACATTACGGCTTTATAGCGGTATTGAAGTGCACTGACAACTGCTGGGGCCCATTGAAAACATACCATAGAATGCTTTCATACCACTTTCATAGGGTTATATCCTGCTTGGTGTAGATGTGTCATGGGACCTAACAGTTGTTAGTGCACTTCAGAACCACTATAAAGCAGTAGTGAAGATCCTGCAGTGCACTTCAATACCGCTATAAAGCAGTCGTGTGGCTCCTGCCTTTTATATACCACTTTCATACCGCTTTCATAGTGGAATATCCTGCTTGGTGTAGATGAGCCCACAGGCTTTACTCTAGTATATCTATATCTGGTGTATGTGTATACACATACAAACAATACGAAGAGACAAAAAACCCACACAAACATTACAGTGTGAAATACTCCTCTTCTGGATTCCAGCCAGCCATGCCCTTTTCCAGCATGCTCCATTCCTTTCCTCCTCCGAACACAGTCCACATTCCAAGCACACTGATCCTCCCTGCCCTACTCTGCAAGATGTTTGGTACTTTTGCAAAACTTGGGGTTCCTGCAAGCACCTTTGCCTTGTACGTAGTTGAGGTTGTTTTGGCTAACCATAAGGATTCACGCTTGAGTTGGGTATTCATAGAATCATAGAATAGTAGAGTTGGAAGGGGCCTATAAGGCCATGGAGTCCAGCCCTATGCTCAATGCAGTAATCCACCTTAAAGCATCCCTGATGGATGGTTGTCCAGCTGCCTCTTGAATGCCTCTAGTGTGGGAGAGCCCACGACCTCCCTAGGTAACTGGTTCCATTGTCGCACTGCTCTATTGGTATATATGATAATATATAATAGGTTGGATTCAGATTTAGGCGTGTACAACTGAGCTGGCTGAAATGGATTGCCTCACCTCCTCCAGCTCCATGAAAATGCTACCCAGGGGGATGGGGGACCCTGCTGGATTCTGGAACCATTTCCAGATACAATTGAAAGAACTGATTTTGTCCTTTAAATGCCCACAGGGCAAAGTACTGTGTGGTTATTCTTATTAGCTACCTTCAGCTCTGCTGAGCAAAGGCAGGCTGTTAAATGATTTAAATCAATAAATACTTTCAGGATTGAAGTGTGGCTTAAAAATGTACAAACTTTGTTAACTGAGTGGATTAGTAAAATTTGGACAAATGCTTGTTTATGTAAATTAACTTATGATTAAAGAAATAAGAGATGGTACCATGATGCATACTTCTGTAGAGAAATGGATTTTATTTATTGACTACTGGATATCAAGGTAATAATATATAACCATTTTCTGTATTTCTTTCCGTACACTGTCCAAAAGGCAGAAGGAGTGGAATGCATTAAATGCCCCTTGAGGACATACACGTTTACCCAGACTCTCCCTGCCTTTAATGAATTGGGATGCTCTTCCATTTTATGATTGTCTTGTTGTTATGCTTTTCATGCATTCACTGTTTCTCTTGTTCTTTCACTGTTTGTATATTGGTTTTATACTGTATTTCATGTGAACCAGTTAAAGATCTTAGGCCATTAAGTGGTATAAAAATAGTATAAAGAAATAAATATTCAATATTTTCCCCCTTGGAATTGTGAAATATTCATGTTCACTATTTATTTATTAATTGTACTAAATGTACAATTATTGTTAAAATGGGGGAACTTCTGTTGAGGGTGGACTTCACAATAAACAATGAATTAAAGCGCCTACTTTGCACACTCTTCATGGTTGAAGGTTCCTTGCCTTCTATTCACCATGTTTATTATTTACTTTGCCAAGGGCATGGCATGTAGTAGCTTCTGAATCAGGGGCCTCTCCCACTCCCTCCTTTTATCTCCTCCATTACTAAATCACAACCAACTGCTGTTCACTGGAAGAAGATTGAAGTCCACATCTGAGCACCAACGTAGAGAAGGCCATCCTTCGATTAACCACCATTCTATCCTCTTGAAGGAAGGGGCACCCAGAGAAAGGAATCTGATGAAAAGGTCAATTGATGGACAGGTTGATAGGGTAGAAGCCAGTCATGCTCAGACAATTATAGTGGGAAGAAGAAAACTACAATTTTGTGCACATCCGTTTGCATGCATCTCCACTTGACATCTCAAAGATCTATTTTCTAGTGACTCGGGGAAAAGGCAGAAACCTGAAGATTATGACCCTACCATGTCCAACACCTCCCCAAATGGTAAGATAAATGCAGCGATTTACCAAGAGAGGTCCCAGGATGGGCTGGGTGGGGGCTAGGAATCAGAAAATGGGCAATTTACTTAAATTGGTAAATAGGAACAACTGGAACGTATGATTTACCTTTGCAAAGTGGAAGGCGGGATAAAAATGAAAAGCTTCTGGATGAAAGGATGTAATTTCAGATCCTAGCATTTTGTACATTAAACACCAACTGCACCCTACATAGTTGGTGTAGTACATATAATTTTACTACGTGCTCGACTATATGCTCCCCAACAAATTCTGAATGGGTTAGAAAGCCTGGAAGTGGTGAAACACTTTCATAATAGGATCCAAGATATGCCCGGCTCTATTACAGCTAACAATTAATATTGCATTTTATTCATGGAAAATGCTTTACAATCCTAGTCACCACTCAAACACACTACTTGCAAGAAGACTCTTTTGCACTGGAAACTCATTGGCAGCTTTGCACTTACTCTCTCATCGCTGCAACCCATTTTGCTTTGGTATCTTTTTTTGGGAGGGGTAGAGCGAGTGGGATAATTAATTTTTATGTATTTAGTCAGCTAAACACATAAAAATTAAATAGAATTCTAATTAGATTGCCATCCCATATTCTTTCTATACCTTACATAAAGTTTGTAAATCTAAGGTCATAGGTCAAACATCTACATTCCAGGCATGTAAATGTGTTAGAACAACAGGCAATGATAGATGAACAGATAATAATAACAATAACGTTAACGATAATAATGATAATAATAATATCCTCCTTGGTGATTTTGGCCTATCCCAGAAAAAGGTGAAAGAAGTCAAAGATATGCAAGCACTGACAATGTGTGAACCCCAAATTCTTAGCAAAATCATTATACCTTTCCAGGAACTAAGCTGGTCATACAAACCTAAGAAAAGCCATGCTGGATCAGACCAAGGGTCTATCTAGTCCAGTACTCTGTTCACACAGGGGCTAACCAGCTGTTGACCAGGAACCCACAAGCAGGACACGGGTGCAACAACACTCCCTTGACCATGTTCCCCAGCAACTTATGTATATAAGCTTACTGCCAAGAATTTGTATGATCATGCAAAACTAAGTAGCCAACTTCAGTTAGAAAAATGAATAGTATAGACCAGGTGTGTTGCAGAATCTACTCTCTGCCCCAGAAGTTCAAGATCCACCAACTGGAGCTAAATGCAAAATAATGCTGGGGAGGCAGCATTAGAAGATGGAGCTGATTACGTAAAGTCCTTATGAGCCATACACCAGGTTAACGTGCTTATAACAAGTTCAAATCTACAGCTGAAGGATGAAAGACCATTTCAGCATGGGAGGAAGAGGCATTTGTTGTTGCTGTTGTTAATTGGGAGCCAGACATGCTTGCTGATCTACTGCAAATCATCCAACAATCTACTAGTAGGTCCATATATGCCTTCTTTCAACCCCTGGTGTAGACATATCACATCTGGGTAAGAGGAGCAAAGACCAGCACATCGTTTAGGGCTTAACTATGTTACAAATTTAAACTGATAGAAAATGAATGTTGGTGCCATGGCTTCCCCTCAAGGACCCTTGTGAATCGTAGGCTGCGGAGGATATACTGAGAATTCTCTGCTGGAGTTCCTCAGCCCTTCCCACTCACAGAACTATAGTTTCCAGGGAACTGTACAAATTAAGCCTGTAGCATATCGCCAAGGATAATCCTATTCCAATTGGAAAGTTTTTGATAAGACAAAGGATATGGAAGTGAACACAAAGGAGACAGAATATTTTTTGGCTATGGCTAAACTTAACTTGTTTGACAGTGCAACGTGATAAAGACCTGAAAATAGTAATGGCTTAGTCACTTTCCTCCTCTGGACTGCATCCTCATAAGAAAGGTGGTGGCCACTGTTATGCAAACCCAGGCCAGTTTAAAACAACCACATTCACTGAGACAGGGAGAGAACCAATTGGATCTGAAATATGCAATGGCAGCAATAACAGGAAAACTGTAAGCGTTGTCCTCACCTCTTTGGTAGGTCAATTCAGACAGACAAGAATGGATTTTGAAGTTCTGACACCTGCTCACTTCTCATTTCTTTTATACAAATCAACACACCTTACTTACTAGCCTATATAATTTTTGGCTAGCCCATTTGAGTTCATTGCCTGCAATTCAGTGATGGCACAAAAAGGAAGTGGGAGTGAGAATTCACAACTCAGTTAGAGGAAGTTTCTTGCCTCGTAAAAATTCTTACTTGCTATTTCCAAGCCTTTGATTATACTTTATGTGCAACCCCCCTTTCCCCCCACCTCAAACCAAGTATACAAGCACCATTCACACAAACGTTCTGGTAAAAATGGGGTCAAATCAACCATCTATCTGAAAGTACTTCACAGATGCAGCCCTAATTATTTTCAAGATCCAAAATGTTAGGAAGGGGGAAACCTACCAAGTTTTTCTCTCCCCCACCCACCATTAAAATTTGGTTCTTATTAAAAGCGAAGTTAATTTTAGTGCCTAGACTGGGTTTGATTTCCAAGATGAAAAGAGAATCATGTTCATCATAGGCAGACACATAAAGAGAGAAAAGAAGAAATGCAGAATCCGCTCACGCTACATTTTAATTGACACTCAAGCGGTTCTAATCAGGGGGCAGACAAGCTTTTAGGACAATCAGCTCCCATTCAAAGACATGATACATGTCGATGCACTGAAGTAGTTAAGCCAACTGAGACAGAGCAATGTTTTATGAAGGATGCTATTAACTGAAAGGCACATTGGCTCATGGAGAACCAGTGAACAGCAGTCTCACTATATCCTTACATACTTCTAGGGATGGGAAAGAAATTCATTCAGTGTGCTTTTAAGGTGAACTTACCTAATTTTGCACTTTCGATCCGCTATGGTCAGCCTTCCCCAACTTTGCGCCCTCCAGATGTGTTGGGAGTTGCAGTCCCAACACATCTGCAAGGCACCAAGTTAGGGAAGGTTCCACTATGTGCACTGAAATGCAGTTATCCTTCTCCGACTTCTGAGTGGAGTGTTCCAATCCAAAAATGCACACAAAAGTGGCTACATGAAAGGAAATGACATTAAAAATGCATTGAGTTAGGAAAGTTGCTTGCAAAAAAAACAAACTGCATAGTAGGCACAAATGCACAAAAAACTGGGTGGATTAGGAGAAACGTGCACAAAAACGTCTATGAATTTTCAGGTGAACATGAAAGCAAAATCCTCTGCACTAGGGATGAGCCAAACTTGAGATATTCTCAAAGATTGAAACAAACCGAATTTGAGATTGGAAAACTGAGAAACTGAAATTGATGGATTCATCCATCTCCACATACTTCAACATTTTCCAGTTTACTAAAATGAACCAATAAACAGAAGCTTATATATGACGATCTTTTTGCTACTCCATCGTAGGAAAGTATGAGCAGCCCCCACTGAATGTTCCAAAAGGGACCCTGCTTTTGCAAGTTTGTAGGTACTCAAAAAGCACACACCTCCACCACTCCACCCTTTCCCTAGCCCAAGTACTTACCTTTTGGGGCAGGGGATGGTCATGGTTGGAACACCAGCGGCCCCAAGAGTCCATTTTTTATATCCTGCTAAACCAAAGCCCATTATTAGCACTTTTGTTGCATTTCTTCACAGTTTGCAGGGCAATGGTATTGGCCACAGCCACGTCAGTGTTGTGACAGAGATTCCCATTAGTGTGAAAGGTACAAAATACAACTGCCATGCAAAATGTGAAGTGGCTTTCAATTAAGTCTTTTAGGGGCAAAGAGTTCCCAGACCGAGGGCCATGCTGGACATCAGACAGAAATGTGTGCTTTACAAAGGTTAGAAGGAGCATTTAATCCTTTTCTCTGCCATTATACCCACTCCAGATCACCAACTCCTCAAGTTTCTTCCCCCACCGGGGGTGGGGTGGGTATTTCTAGAAAGTGGCTGGAAGATGTTGTTTGGAACAGGAAAAAGGCAGGAGAGGACCCTCCCAGCCCACTTCGGAGGCCAATTTGGAGCTTCTGAATCGCCTTGGCTGATTCGGACCCAGTCCAACCTGCTTCAGATTCAGACCCAAAGCAAGATCCAGACATTGAAAGCAGGTCAGATGTTTTGGTTTCCCAGGCAGGCGCCCAGAAAACCCGGGTGTGAGGCCAACTGGGAGTCCATTGGACTGCCCTCCCTCCCTCCTGAACCCAGCGAGCTGCTATCTCCACCTGCTGTCCGTCCACCGTGAGAGCCACCATTTCCAAGGAAGATGAAGGCTCTGCATTTTCCTAGATGTAATATTGCAAACTACGGCAGCTATAAAGGGCTGATCCGGATCTGAACCTGAAGTGGTGCACAGCCCTAGTAAACACCTTCCAAAGCTAATTTCCTCATAAAACAAAGAGCTACCACCAGGTTTTAAATATAGACAGTTGCATTTGGACCATTGGTATTACTTAGTGTCATCACAGACTCGGAGCTGGGCATTTCAGCTATTCCTGCCCCAACATAAAACCAGAAGTCAGACAGAACCATTTAGGAATTCATCTCCAACTGATGAAGTTCTGCAATTCAGAAAAATGTAACACAAGGAAACCACGTATGTGTTGCTGTAAGCTGCCAATGGGACAAAAAGGGAAATCCCCCCCTCCCCACCAGTCCAGGATTAGCAGCCAGACTTGGGGAGAAAGATCAGTTTGATTAAGGGAAAAAGATCATTCACACCCAGGAATATGGTGACAACTTAGGCTCCAGGGATAAATCAAACCAATGTATCAAGTCTTTCCACAAAACATATTTGGGGGGGGGGAGGAAACAAAGAGGTTTTCAAAGGCAGATCAACAAAGGAAGGAGGCAGGAGGAACCCATGTTTAAGCAATTACAGTGCAACTTTCTTGGGAAATACTTTTGAATCAGCAGCTGATTAAAGCACCTAGTGGAGAATCTTAAACAGGTCCTATAAACCTCCAAGCCGATAATAGAATTGACTCATTCCAAGCATTTGTACAGGGAGCCACAAAGTTATTAAGTGGCTTGAAATTACAGACTGTTCTTTGCTGACTAGAGAAAACAATGGAGGCGTCTGAACGTATCCCTGAGCCTAACGATCTAGTGAAGGGGTTGGGGGAGAAATGGCAAATGCCAGCGAGTTGTTCAACAAAAAGGGGAAAAAAAAGACGGCTAGCGAACCTCAGTAAGGCAGGGTACCGCCTCACACGGCAAACACACCGGAACTGTTCACACAGGCTGCCTCCAAGCATCGTCGGCAATATAATCCAACCAGTGGTTTTTGACCTGCCTTTTTATGCAGGTCAAAGGGAGTGCAACTTGATTACAGCATTGCAGTTCCCTTGACGTACATCAGCAGCGGGTCAAACTGCCGCTTGGATTACATTGCTAATGCACTGGGAGAAGGCTTGAGTCGCCAGCATTTGCTGGGTCAAGAGGCAACCTCCATTACTTTAATATGGATTGTCAGAAGGATATGGGGCAGCGTCCTTTTGATAGGGTTGCGAGGACAAAGAGCGCTGTGGCACCTTAAAGACTAAGTGGTTTATTACGGCACAAGCTTTCGGAACCAACAGTTTGCGTCAGTAGACCCAGGAAGAGGGTGAGAAATGTGGCCGGCACAATTTATTTTAATGTAGAAACCTACCCCTTGAACACCCATGGTCTCATACAAATATTCAAACTGAAGGACATTGCATGTAGAAATGATCTGTTAAGATAATATATGCACAACTCTACAGTAATCGGCAGGTATCGCTGGTTACCAATGGTTGATTCGCACATGTTAAAACTCAAGCATGGGATAACAGGGAACAAGGTACAGTATATCCTCGCTACAATGGTTATGTAAAAGCTCCTCAATGGCCAGGGGGGATTTATGCTGGAGTGCCAAAAGTGGCTATTGGTCTTTTCGCCCAGAAGAGGATAATAATAATAATAATAATAATAACAACAAAACAACAACTTATTTCTTACCCGCCTCTAAGTTTGGATCGAGGTGGGGAACAACAATATGTACAAAATACATAAAATACTGATTAAAAACATACTATACACTGTTAAAACATCCCTAAAAGCATACTAAAAGCATCCTAAAATTTCACTGGATAGGCCTGCCGGAAGAGATCAGTCTTTATAGCTTTCTTAAATGCTAAAAGATGTTAAGTTGACGAATCTCCTCCAACAGGCTATTCCACAGTCTGGGAGGAGCAGAAGAGAAGGTCCTCTGGGTAACAGTTGTTAATCTAGCTTTTACTGGCTGAAGTAGATTCTTCCCAGAGGACCTGAGTGTGCTGGGTGGATTGTACGGGAGAAGACGATCCCGCAGGTAGCCTGGACCCAAACCATATAGGACTTTAAAGGTGATAACCAACACTTTATACTTCGCCCAGAAACTAATTGGCAGCCAATGAAGAGACTTTAAAACTGGTGCAATGTGATCACCCCTAGATGTATTAGTGACCAGCCTAGCTGCCATATTTTGAACTAGTTGAAGTTTCTGGACTAGGCACAAAGGTAGCCCTATGTAGAGCGCGTTGCAGTAGTCGAGACTCGAAGTTACCCGTGCATGCACTACCATTTTTAGGTCTTCCAACTCTAGGAAGGGGTGCAGCTGGTGTATCAGCCAAAGCTGATAGTAGGCACTCCTGGCTTTCACATTATGACATCATATTTAGAAGGTGCTATGATAAACCTCTCTCTCTCTGGCATAGATTCCCAACACCCACTGCCCCACATCCCTGCTGCTATCTCTGATCTCAGATGAGGGGCACTGGGACTCGTCCACACACGGGGAAGAGTACACACTGCTCTCCTTACATTTTTGTGAGTCCCAATGCCCAGGCTGCTCCACATTCCCACTGCTATTTGTGATCTGCGCTTCAGCAGGGGAATCCCTATTGCAGTGCGGAGAATGCCCTCCAAGGGGGCGGGTCTTGGAGGAACCCCAAGAGGCTGTGCAGAGTGGATTAGGCTGGAGGTTCTGCAACCCTACTCTATGACCTTCTTGCTGGAACTTGACAATGAAAGCAGGTCTTAGGGGAAATAGCACCCCAATAATCTGCATGTTATTTGTGGGTAGCAAAATTCTCCAGTGGGCCAGAATTCTTCTGGAACCCCGCAAATATTCAGAACATTCTGAGAATTTTCGGCTCTGTTAATGTTGAATGAAACTACATTGTTAATTCATACTGATTGGAGAAAGTGATGGCTTAAGAGGAGAAGGACTGGAAGGGGGCCAGGCCATTCTGGAGTTATATTAAACAAGATTAACACTAGATCCACAGTTGCTCCTGAAATATCCTAAGGGCATTTACACAGAAAACGGAGTAGACTTGTTCTCACTTGTTCCAAAGGGCAGGACTAGAACCAAGGGGTGGAAATGGAAGGGAAGCGGATTTCGGGTGGACATTAAGAGAAACTTCCTAAAGGTAACAAGTATTCAACAGTGGAACATAATGCCTTCAAAGGTGGTGGGCTTTCCTTCGCTGGAGGTATGTAAGCTGCACCCAGAAGGTCGTCTGCTGCGGACACTGTAGTTGCATCCTGCACTGCAAATCCTGCATTGAGCAGAGTTGGACTAGAAGACCCCTAATTATACAGGAGGACAGAGGACAGTGCCTCTTTCTAGTCTGTTCTGACTCTATTGCAAACAAAGCTGGCTGCAAGTGAAACTGGAATGCAGATACTCACTTTGGCAACCTGATGCAGGATTGGCCATTGTGCTTACTGCTCGCTATCGTTGGGCTTTGCTTTCACATCGATAACATCACAGATACTGGCCCTGTACAGAAGACCCCTTAAACCACGGTAAATAAAGCAAAAAGCCTTATTCACCGTGGTTAAAGCCATGGTTTAAGGTGTTCTCTGAACACGGCCTGGCTTTCTGGCTTAACCACCGTGGTTAAAGCCATGCTTTAAGGTGTCTTCTGTACAGGGTCAGTATCTGTGATGTTCACTGTAAACACACCAGAAGCCTCTTGGTTCCCTTTCCATGCTGCCCCTGGAACTTTTATGGCTCAGGGAAGTGAAGAGTACATAACTCTAAGCGATTTTGCCTCACCACCCCCTGTGATAGCAAGCCCATGTGGCAAATGCTCTGGTGTGCTAAAACCTGATGTCAGGACTGTTTCACATACAAGTAATCTTCGCCCCCCTAAAAGCACGCCTGCATAATACATGTTTATTGAATTAACAAAAGGAATGCACACATTTCGTTCACTTTGTTCTGTCTGTTTCTCAGAATGTCAAGGATCTTTCATTTCATCATACGATCACAGACAGAACCATATCTATAAGAATTTTGTTTGTGCTAATACGCATTAGTGCTAATGCATAGTAACTAGTGCATATTTACACATTCATGCTAATTTGAACTTGCGCTAATGTGAATCAGTGCAAATCCCACCGCAAAGTTAAAAAATAGTCAGCGAATCTGTGTGACTCGGAAAAAGCTGATCCACTCCAGAATTCGCAGGACAGATTCATAGTAATCCAAATCCATTTGAATCATTTGCAAATTTCTCTGCTATCCCTAAATATACCTTTCCTTTAAAATATTTTAAACTTACACTGAAAGAGGCCTAAACTGCATGGATGTTGGATTGTACTTGGAGGAGGGCACTGCAGAGATCGGGAAAATACAGATTTTATGTGACAAAAAGTGAAAGAGCACCACGAGAGGGGGGAAATTGCTCCTTCCCTTTCATCCTATCCATTTCTCTCCAGTGTTGGGAACACATATGAACTTCAATAACTCAACCGGATACCTAAGCCTAATGTCAACCCTTGAAGACATTTTGTAATTGCTTGGCCAAATATAAAGCTGTACATTTCCAGTTCTATGGGACTAGCACAGTGATGGATATTCTGTGTTATGTGGAAACCTCAAAAACATCTGTCGAGAGAAAGTCCCATAAAACTAAATCATCAACATATAAAGGTCATCTTAGATGTGGTTTTACACTATAGTTGAGCTGGTTTAATATGGTCAGCCTCAAGAAACTTTGGAATTGTAATCTGGGACGATCCAGAAAAAGGTTAGCAATTCCTAGCTTGCCAGGTAAGTCGAATAGCCAAAAAAAATAAGAAAATTCCACTGTTACAAGGCTCAAGATCCCATTGTTTATAAAAATAACACCTGTTGAGCTTGAACCTGAAATGAGGCATACATAGGCTACTTGATTAGGTGTACAAGTGTGCCAAATTTAAAACCAATCTGATAAAAATCACCATGGGCACAGCAAGCACAAAAGTGCTGAAAACTGACACATTTACCCTTTTTACTCCAATTTTCAGACAGGCGTATCATACATTTGTCCAATTTTGGTGAAAACCACTGAGGTACCTAATGTGGGCTTCTTGAGAAAGGCAACTCTTTACTGGTTTGGTGAAATACTGGGTCAAAATTTATTAAGGTTTTCTCGCCTTGTTTTCCTGCTCACAAAGTTATTTCATGCATTTTCGGTTTTATTTTGAAGCTAGCTAGAATGCTGATGGTGCACCAATGTTTTTGACGGAGGGGGGTTCCCTCTCTGATGCAGAGGGAATCTAGGGCATTCTATGCGTAATACCTGTTCCTTTAGTTATGGGATGTGACCTCACAAAGTCAGACTACACATTACATGAATCAGGACCCTAGTGATGAAACCACATCACACCAGTCCTTTTCCAGCTTCATTGGCTGCCAGTCCAGGTCCGGGCCCGATTCAAAGTGCTGGCATTAACATTTAAAGCCCTAAACGGCTTGGGGTCAGGCTATCTGAAGGAACGCCTCCTCCCGTATGTACCTGCCCGGACCCTAAGGTCATCCTCAGGGTCCTTCTCCGCAAGCCCCTGCCAAAGGAAGTGAGGCAGGTGGCTACCAGGAGGAGGGCCTTCTCTGCTGTGGCACCCCGGCTGTGGAATGAGCTCCCTAAGGAGGTTTGCTTGGCACCTACATTATATGCTTTTAGACGCCAGGTGAAGACCTTTTTATTCTCCCAGCATTTTAACAGTCTATAAATAAATTTTAACTTGGTGTTTTAAATTTGTAATTTTGCATTGCTGCTGTTTTTATCTGGTTGAGCTTTTATATTGTATTTTATATTATGGTTTTATACTGTTGTTTTATACTTTGAATGTTTTTAACTTTTGTGAACCGCCCAGAGAGCTCCGGCTATTGGGCGGTATAAAAATGTAATAAATAAATAATAAATAAATAGCATGGGTAGTAGCGGCTTTAACTCCCTCCCCACACAGAATGTTTGGAACAAAGCTCTTTTTAACCCTGAGGAGCTACCATAGCAGATTCTGAGGAGTTTTTCTGTGAGGCAAATTTGAGGGAGAATGGGAGATTAGAGAGAGGAAAGAGACTGGGGAGAAGACATAGGGATAAAATGTTGGGTGGTCCACTCCCTCAGGCCGAATCTGGGAGTGTCGGCCCGAGGCCAAAGCAGATCGGTACTGATGCCTCAGGGCGATTCGGGGTGGTGCAGGGCCGCTTCCCCATACCCACCTGCGTGCCCAGGAAAGCCATCCGTGAGTCCAGGCGAGTCCATTGGACTCACCAGACCCACATTCCTCTCCGTCCCTGCCACCACTGCCACAGCTTACTTGCACACGCATCCTTCTCCTGAGAGGCAGGCTGCGATTTAAAGTTATCGTGGGGTCTCTTTACTTTTAGTATATCTATGGCTGCACTGTGGTGGCTGTAAATAGGCGTGTTGGCAATGAGGGGGTGGTGTGAGGGCAGCAAGGGAGGAATCAGGAGTCCAATGGACTCCCATTCGGTCTTGCTCCTGGCTTCCCTGGGTGTTGGCTGTGTGGTCAGCACCCAGGAACCCGCAAGGCCACCCGGCTTCAGGAGGGGTGAATCTCGCCTTGGCTTTGGTCGGTGCTGAGGTGAAGCGGGCACCCCCAAGGCAACCCGAGTTGAATTGGGACTGTTTTGGAGGCTCGGAAATGGCCTCCAAGGCAAGTTGAGGTGAACAAAAATAAAGTGAACAAAAATCAAGAGCTAGAGAAGATCGTAGAGGGCAGCAGATCACTAGTTAGCAGAAGATCACTTTGTTTTGTTTTGTTTAGAGACCTTACATAAACTTTATAGTTATTTGACTGTTTCTATAGCTTCCTTCCATCTTATTAAATCAATTATTGTCAAAAAAATATTTTTGTCTTTCATTAACATTTTTATTCATTTCTCAAAGTTGTACAATGGTGTTTTTGGTATGTAAATGAATAGTGCAGCAATTGGAAACTTGTGGTCCCCCCAAGGTTTTGGGAGCTGTAGGCCAAAATGACTAGAGGGCCATCCATTCCCCTCCCCCTGTAGTGTATTGCTAGTGCAGCCTTTCCCAACCTGATGTTATCCAGATGCGTTGGACTACAACTCCTATCGCCCTCTTTCAGCATTTAACATATTGGCCAGGATGATGGGAGTTGTAGCCCAACACATCTGGAGAGTGCAAGGTTGGAGAAGACTGTGCTAGAGGAATCCTCCTCTGAGCTGACCCAGGCCTGTTTGTGGCTCACATCAGTGGCTGGCAGGATGGGTTAAACATCTGGTACAGTCCAATGTGTTGTACTACAATTATTGACCATTGGCCAGGCTAGTTAGGGCTGATGAAAGTTGAAGTCCAAATCTTCTGGGGGACACCAGGTGGGGAAGGCTAGGCTCAATAGAAAGAGAGGTAGACTCTAGTGTTGAAGTGTACCTCAACACTAGAGTCTACCTCTCTTTCTATTGGTTCTACAGAGTGTTTCCCCTCCATCATTTTTTGACGAAGGCTAGGCTCAACAATGGGAGACGGGGGTCTCCTCTGATGCAAAAGGGGCGACAATGGTCCTGCTACTGGATCATTGTTTTTGGATAATTGACTATGAACACTGTTTTTTCCTCATTGCCACATAGGGATGTCCATCAATGGTAAATCCAGTTCTTTTTTTTTGACTTGATGGGAGTTCCATGGCATATACGACTCAATTTGCGTTTGCGAGACAAGCTGGCTTTCCCCTGAACTCCAGGAACTTCTTTGTGCATCCCCCCACCCCAGCAGGTTCTACAATTTGCACAAATTTCTGAGCAATTTGTGCAGATTCCTGAGCAATTTGCTGAAATTATGGCTAAATTTACGCAAATTCTTTAGAAATGTGCAGATATTGCTGAGAAATTTGCGCAAATTGCAGAACCTGCAGGGGAAAAAATTGCAAAATGCCCAGAAAATCCACAAACTGTCCCAATTCACTGGAGTCTGAATCATGTGCCACTGCGGGAACCAGAATGAAGACCAGGAGGCTGAACCTAGGAAAACACAGCAAACTCCATTTCCCAAGTGGATTTCTCCTATATCCCTATAGCCAAATACTCCATCTACTCCAGTATTTGGCAGTGCCTCTCCAGGATCTCAGACAGATCCAAGAGCATCTAGGAATTGTTGTAGATCACAAGCTGAATATAAGCCAACAGTGTGATGTGGCTGCAAAAAAGCAAATGCTATTTTGGGCTGCATTCATAGAAACATAGCTTCCAAATAGCGCGAGGTACTGGTTCCCCTCTATTCAGCACTGGTTAGGCCTCATCTTGAGTACTGCGTCCAGTTCTGGAGACTACACTTCAAGAAGGATGCAGACAAGCTGGAGTGTGTTCAGAGGAGGGCAACGAGGATGACCAGGGGTCTGAAAACAAAGCCCTATGAAGAGACACTGAAAGAACTGGGCATGTTTATCTTTGAGAAGAGAAGACTGAGGGGAGACATGATAGCACTCCCCAAGTACTTGAAAGGTTGTCACATAGAAGAGGGCCAGGATCTCTTCTTGATCATCCCAGAGTGCAGGACGCGGACCAATGGACTCAAGTTACAGGAAGCCAGATTCCGGCTGGACATCAGGAAAAACTTCCTGACTGTTAGAGCAGTACGACAATGGAACCAATTTCCTAGGGAGGTTGTAGGCTCTCCCACACTAGAGGCATTCAAGTTGCAGCTGGACAGACACCTGTCAGGTATGTTTTAAGATGGATTCCTGCATTTAGCAGGGGGTTGGACTCGATGGCCTTATAGGCCTCCTCCAACTCTACTATTCTATGATTCATGCTATCAGAGAACATCTGAATGAAGTAGCAAGGACTGAACCCAGAACCTTAAACATGCAAAGCATGCACGTTGTCACTAAGCTATGGGATCTTCCCAGTTCAACCCACTCTTCTGAACCAAGGCTGAGCATGCCTCAAATCCAGCAGCACCAATTTAAGAATTAAGAGAGATATAATCCTCCAAGCTGCAGCCATTTTTAAAGAAGCTCTGGCCATTGCAGTGAAAGATTTCTGCAATAAATCCTTACCGCTCTGCTATTTTTACTCATTTCCTACAGGTGAAAGTTTGAGTCTTTCAGTTCCCTTTTTTTTATTATTTTAAAAGTTTTCCTGCTAGCAGCAAATGTACACACACTTTCTTTTTCAATAAAAACCTTGGCCTTGAGTTTTTGGCTCCTTAATAGTAGCCTACATGGTTGACTACCCTTGGCGTTAAATTTTCTTAAATTGTATTTTCTGTCAGTATATCATTTTTTTTTTAAAAAAAGCAATAGACCCTATCACAGCAAGCACTGTTCTGTCAGGAGTACATTTTAACAGCACGACACAAGTATTTTTCACTACAGGAGACAAACAATGATATGTATTACATGCAGTAAACATTGCCTTTGGTACACAGGGTTCTCCCAGTATTCATCTGTCTAAAAAATCTCATTGCGTCCCGGACGGGGAGGGCGGGGGAGAACCTTGCCTCATTAATGATTGCCGAAGGCTGGATCTTTGTAAAGTGCCAACAACACACTGTCACATTTTTCATGAAACAAGAGCTTGATTGACTATTATGCGCTACTGTAGAAAACTCAAGCAAGGTAGATTAGGGTATATTTAAAATGTTGTGGGGGAAAAGAGGGAAAATAAATAACAAACCGTATGCCTTCCTCTTACTAAGAAACATACCAAGTAATTCTTAGATATGCATTTCTATAGTTTCTGCTGAAAAGTGGTGAGGGATGGTGGGAAAGTCTGATGGTTAAAGATGTATAGGCAAAAAAATAAATAGAAATAAATTATGGATCACGACAAGATTTCCATCTTCAGTGCGATTTTCCAACTATATCTTTTGTGAGCACTAAGTCATTCAGCCACCATTCTTGCAAGAACTGTCAGATATTGAGGGGGTTAGACAAATTCATTGTGTGGGTGGGAGACATTCCCAAAAGGTATTAATGATCAAGGCCACTGTCAAGGATAGGCATGGTTGGGTATGTGTCAAGGGCCCACATCCCAGTAGGGACCCACTGATAAAGAGCTCTCTGGACTTGCTCCTCCTCTTCACCATGGCAACCTACTTTTTCACCTGCCTTTCACTCTGGCCCAGGCAACAGTGGTGGTAAGGAAGAGGAGGAGATACCACAACCAACTTGCTCATCGTCTCCCTGCTTCTCAAGCAAGCAAGTAGTAACAATGATAAGGAAGAGGAGCAATAGCTGGTGGCAATGGTGGCGAGAAGGTAGACTTACTGAGGGAAGAGGCCACTGAAGGTGTCTTCTCAAGGGCCCTCAAAACCCTGGCACCAGCACTGTTAATTATGGCCTTCCATCTTCAGAAGGACCATAACAATGAATACTTGATAGTGGGGAGCAACAGCATTGAGATGGCTCTTGCCTCCAGGAAGCCCACTGGTAAGCCATTAAAGGATCTGGTACGGAAATCAGGTTGTCTGGCTAGGTGGACCCTTTGTTGGATCCAGCAGGGCTCATGCTATGTTATAAAATCGTAAGCGCCAACACCCATATGGGCCAAAGAGCAAGAATTGGCTTTGCCAAATGGACAGACCAAGCAAAGAAAGGAGCACTCTGGAGTTATGTTGGATGGATATATTTTGAATATAGGTTGGGATGCACAGTCATTGCTCCTCTTTAGGTGCTATGTTCTCCTTTAACCCTTCTTCCCCTTCATAAAGGTGTATGAATCAAGACCAGGGTGGATAAAAATCAATGATTTTTTAAAAAATAAATTTTTAAAAAATTGGATTTTTTTAATTTAAATTGGAATTTTTTTAATAAAATGCTTTTTGAGGAAAAATCTATCTAAAGATAGCTTTCTATTTAAGATACATTATAGTCCAAAGGTTATTTATCATGAAATAAGGATTAGTTTTTAATTATGTAGCATGAGGCTGTATATTCATGCAACGTTTAAATGTTTTGGTAAATGAATTCCATTAATCCATTCACAATGTCATGCTCTTCCAGAGGTTTCTGCAAGATTATTGGGCAATTTTTCTATCTAGAAAATACTATCACAGATGCTTTGTTTTACAGTTCTAAAAACTGAATTTGTGTCCACAGAGATCACAATCCCATTGTTCCTTTGCAAATCTATGTACACAGAATCAATCCCTACCTCTTAAGTGCTAAGTTTCAAAAAAATATATATCAATGAATAGAGTGCATTTGGGGGGGGGGAGTCACATGATTAAATCGAGTCTTTCTGAGTAGTGATTTAAATCAAATTTAAATCAAATCCACCCTGATCAAGACCCAAAGATATTTCATAGGTCTTGCCTTAAAATTCTTGGATGTTTTGCGACGTCCATAGCCTCCCCAGTAGAAAACACCATAGATGGAAGGGGGCATTACGGCTTACCCCACCTCTGCACCCAATAGCCACACCCAAGCCATACCTGGCGTGACCTTGTCATCTATGTACCCCATGCCCTCACATTCTTTCAGAGTGTGGTGTGTGTGTGTGTGTGTGTGTGTGTGTGTGTGTGTGTGTGTGTGAGAGAGAGAGAGAGAGAGAGAGAGAGAGAGAGAGAGAGAGAGAGAGACTTGTTTAAAATATAAAATATAAAAGCCACCATGCTGGTTCAGACCAAGGGTCCATCTAGTACAGCGTTCTGTTCACACCATGGCCAACCAGCTGCCTGTGAGAAACCCACAATTACGACATGGTGACCAGAATTGTACACAGTATTCCATGTGCGGTTGCACCATAGATTTGCATAAAGGCAGTATGATATTGGCAGTTTTAGTTTTGATTTGTTTTGTAATTATGCCTAATACGGAATTTGCCTTTTTCATAGCAGTCACACATTGGGTTATTTTCATTGAGCTGTCCTCCACAACCCCAAGATCTCTTTCTATCTGGGATGGTTTTAGGCATGGTGAACATTTCGACTGCCATCTTGAAATAAAATGTGGCCAATCTAACCTTTCAGACATTCACCGCCTCTGTGCCATTTGACTGCTTGATTTGAAACTTTTAGGATTTGTTCTACTTCAATCTGGGATGGTTTTAAGCATAATGAACATTTCAAATGCCATCTTGAAACAAAATGGTGTCCAATCAATTATTTTACAGATTTTTTTCATTATCAGTTGATCAATTACAACCAAACTTTGCATCTTGATTCAGTATTGCAGCAAACAGATTTTTAACCATACAGAATTGTAACCGCCCTCTTGAAACAAAATGGCAGCCAATCAAAATGTTTAAATACTTATAGCTTCAATACCATTTAATAGATTTCAACCAAACTTGGCATGATGACTCAACCCTGTTGCGAGGAAATTTTAACCGTACAAAAAGCACTGTAAAATCAATAGCAGTTAGTAAACAAAAACTGAAATTGGCTGAAAAGTAATATAAACACAATACACAGTTTAACTCCATGGCAGTGAGTGTGGCTTCACTCAGACGGAGCATGCATAATGTCTCCAACTCTGACAGATGTGTAAGTCGTTGTTGCACCAAACTAAGGGCTCTTCCCAACCCATGAGAAGCCGGGTCCATTTTCTAGTAAATAAATAGATTGGCCACTTGGAGACCAAATGCTGAACTTGATGGATGCTAGTCTGTTCCAGCAAGGCAACGTTTATGCTCCTAAATGCAAAGGAAAACTAGACAAGGACACATAAATTGGTGCTGAAGTGGGATTTCCTCCCAAACAAATCTCGCTCACATTGCACAATGCAACCAGGTTTGCCATATACAAAATGGACTTTCCAGTTTGGAGGTTGGCTAAAGGGATAGGGAGTGAGGGAGGACTTTGCAAAGGCCAGAAGCAACTCTATAGAAGTTCAGGGTGGGGAAAAATACAGCAAAATTTCATGCACTGTAGATCAAGTCATTTTCCCCAAGAATGAAATTCTTAGATCTAGACAAAAACTTCCACCTGAGGAAGGAGAGAGATATTTCAAACTAAAGATTCTCAATCCATCTAAAAGGAGAACAAGGCAGGAGGCAAGTCCTTGCCAGAGCACGTCTTTAACCATCTACAAAGATACTCCGTGCTAACGTTGCTTGCCCCTTGCGTTAGCCATTCTAATTGGTCGCAATCGCCACCTCAGGAATGCCATCACACTTAATAGGAATGAAAGCCATTTGACTTTGTTCTGAAGGAATTCAGGTGGTTAAGACACAGAGCACCAAAGAGCGGAGAGCACCAGCAGTGTACACCTGGTGGTGGTGAGGAGCCTTAGAACTTTATAGAGGAACTTTTAAAGGTGTCATGGGGAGAGGGGTGCTCGTGTGAAAGGAGAGCTCTGGGTTTTTATCTCTTCTCTCTCTTTTTTTAAACTGCTAAGATAGCAAACCAACCTGTGCTTGGTTCACACTTCTTTTGCCATATCCAGCTACCTGTGAATTCACAAGACATCTAACACACACTACTAGGTTTTACAAATAGGTCAGCTCCAGGAGAAAATTAAGGGTTTAAGACTGAGTGAATGGAGAAGGAGCGGCCCCGTTTTAGGTGCACCTTAAATTAAACTTCTCGAGCGTACAAGCAACATCCACGAACCGCACCTTCTTTCCGCATTCCCAGACTGCCCACCTGCAGCAATCCTTTCATTGTTCACCCATCACTCCCACCAGACCTTACAGTAGATGGTGAGTGGACCATCTTCAGCTCCTCCTTGGTATGAGTCCCATCCAGCCTCACTCACTCACACAATGAGCCTAAAGCAAGTCCCACAAAGAGGTGCAAAGTCTGGTATCAACAAATAAGTAGATATATATGGACAGACACCCAATCCCAGGCCCTAAGTTGCCAAAGACAGCAAGAAACAGATTTATCTGCTCTTGTACATACTGCTGATCACAGGGCCAGGCCTCTGTTATTCCCTTAGTCCATTCTTTGCTTCTTCTCCAGGTCTAGAGCTCCTAGAAGACCTCGCTGGTTCCTACATTTTTAAGCATTTTTGCACCATTGCAAGCCTCCCTTAACCTCCTACCTGTCTGTCTCCCTTAGTCTGATGCTTGAGGTAAGCTGCTGGGATACTCAAGGCACAAAGAAGCTACATTTTGCGCTTCATCACTCTCAAAGAAGACTTCAGTGCATGGCCAGAACTGATAAGGCGCTGGACTCCTAGCAGTCCAGGGCCAGATCTACACCAAGCAGGATATAACACTTTGAAAACGATTTGAAAATGGTATATGTAATGTGTCCAGGCCCGAACAGTTGTCAAAACTGCTATAAACCGTTATAAATCAGTAGTGTCAATCCTGTCCAGTGCTTGGCTCAATGAACCAGTCAGACTGGAGCTGGCTTAGACAGTGGAGGTTGGGAAGCTGGGAGCACGCCTGCTAAAAGTGGAATTTCTAATATATCTTTGCAACTCTTCACAGGTCGTTATAATCTGCAGGATATTGCTACAGAGGTAAGGTGTGAAGCTTCTGCCCACTCACCCAAAGCCAGATGGCTGGAACTGCACTGGGGAGAATGCTTAAAGGTAGAGTGTTTCTCCTCACCAGTTAAAAATTGAACAGACACACAAGAGGTTTGTTCTGTAAAAATGTTTTTAAATTAAAGGCACATAAAATGGCATTTCAATATTCTGCCTTTGTAAGGTTCTAGAAGTGCTTAGAGACTATTCCGTGCTATTGTAGAAGAGAATTTGGATGAAGACGCCGCTTCTTCACTGCGCACAGGGGAAAAACTTATCACATTTTGGATCCTGCTTCCAGGGTATCCCCCACAACCTATCCACCATACCCATCAGTTCTACTAAACAAAAGGAGCTATTGCACCCTCCACGCTTTTGTGAGCAGTGAGAATTTCCTGGGGCAATGCTCCCCAGCTTGGACTTCCTCTGGATGAGAGAGTGCACTGGAAATGGAAGATGTCTTAAGTAATATTTACTTTCTTGACAAACGTGCAAGTTGAGCATAAAGGAAGGCAAAGAGCAAGCACCCTTACAAGATTCACGGGTCTACACTGGGGAGGGATCATAGTTAATGGACAGAGTGCATGCTTTGCATGCAGAGACACCCCCCCCCCCATTTCAATCGGTGGCCTCTCCGGTTAGAAGGATGTGGCTGCTGAAGTTAAGAAGGACCTTCTCTCCGCTGGATGCTCTAGAGAGCTGATGCCAGAGGAGGCCACTCTGGGCAAGCGGATTGACAGTCTGGCTTGTGTAAGAGAACTTCTTATTTTGGATCAGATCGCTTGAGAAACCCAACCTTGCACTTCCGAGGTGCCTTCAGCCAACTCGCAGGGATTTCTCTGCATGGCGTTTCCTCTCTGAAGACGTTTGGTGCTCTTTGTTCTGTTTGGTATTTCAGGAGCAAGTTCGAAACCTATCTTGAAAAGTCCCCAATTGGCAAGACCTGCTTTGCCATTTTGTTTATTGCTCTTTTGAAAACGAACGATCAATTTCTTTTTTTTACTGTTTTACATTTGTTGCTGCCATTTTAAGGTTGGTTTGTGAGTGTGTAAATAATCTCCTTTGGAAAAGTTGACATGGATGTTTTGAATGAAGTGACCATTTGCCTTTAAATAGCCTATTCTGCACGCGCACACAGCCTGCTCTGACCTATATATATATTGAACATTTTACATTTCAGAAGTGTATAGACCAAATCTCATAGTTCATAAGTATGTCCAATTGTACCAACACACCTCAGCACAATTCCTATTAAAATGAACACTAGCGCCATTCAAAATGTCACTTTTCAACCTCTTAACTCAATAGACGCACAAGTTCAATTTTGACAGTCTGATCCCAAGTACATTTACCTGTGTCCTTTTCAATCGGACTGAATTTGAAGTACTGCAGAATTATAGCCTCAATCTCAGAGCTGATTCATCCATAAAAAGTAGAGCTGTGCACAAATGACCTCTCAAAATTCTACATCCGATTTGTGGGCAGAGAAACTGGGGGTGGGGGGCAGTTTCATCAAATTTTCCAGGAGGAGGAAAAATTCCCCAACAGTTTCTCACAGGAACGGCTCGCCATTGGCAGGGGGTGAAGCACAGCGTCTTTCATTTTTCCTAAGGGGGGTTGTCTATATGGCTTATTTACCCCGACCTTAATTGCTATATTTGCATTTTAAGTTACATGACATAGTCGTCCATTTACTGCAGTAGTGGGTTTTTAACCTGATAATGCGCATCTTTGCATTCGTGATTTACCGCTACTTTTAGATCACGTCCGAGTTTGCACCGTGTTATGGTTATGTGACTTTGGGGGAGTTAAATCAGGTTTTGACATGTGGGTGGAGCTTTGTGGGTAGGACAACGTGGTTGGCCGATTTCCCACCAATCAGCTACCTTGTTCGTTCGCGCAGATTTTAGTTTGAAGTCTTTCTGCGGAGCTCCGCAGAGAAAGCTCCTTAAAACAAATTTATTTACGTATTTATATATTTATTGCATTTCTGTACCGCCCAACATGCGAAGCTCTCTCGGCAGTTCACGAAAAGAAAGAGGGGAAAACGGGCAGCCAGATGAAGGAGACGTGTTCTGCTGCCTCGTTCCTTTCCCTCTGTAGCCTCATTCTTCCCCCCGTCCTGGTTTGTGTGTTATATGAATCTGCGGAGCTCTGCATATAAAATTTATAGCTTCGCTCCTCTCTCCTCCATAGCGTCGTACCATTGTATATGCGATAATGCACATGTGCTCATTTATAACTCACTATAAAAAAAATCAGGAAATAGCTGTTGCTGCTGCAGTGTGACGCTCTATACCTACATTCAAATCAACGAAAATTTGGGTTTATATTTAATGAGGAGCAATCCTGCTGTCATATAGACAGGGGCAGGGCTTTTTGCACTGCCAGCGCAAATAGCAACAGCAGCAACTATGTTGACAACTTTAACCCTTATTTTGCATCCTCTACTGTGCCCTGTACAACACTTTGTTGTGGGGGATTGTGAGGAGGTATGAAAGGAAAAGCAACTACCACAAAAGAAATGGTGGAAATTTGGAGAAAATTCCTCAAAGTGCAATTATATATCAGGCGAGGGAAGAAAAGAAACAAAACATCTCAATGCTTTTGGTTTGGTTTGAGAAAATTCCGCTCTGAAAGGGGCATTTTATAATTGATTTTGAATTTCTTCAGGTGGTTTTTCCTGAGCATATCAAATCATTGATTTATGTAAATCAAATCATTAGGTAAAACATTTTAGAATGTTTTAAGGATGTTTTAAAGATGTTTTAATCATGTGTGGTATGTTTTTAATCACTTTTTAAACGTGTATTTTATATCATGTTTTTATACTGTTTGTTTTATACTTTGAATGGTTTTAATTTTTGTGAACTGCCCAGGGAGCTTTGGCTGTTGGGCGGTATAAAAATGCAATAAATAATAATAATAATAATAATAACAATAATAATAATAATTAACAGCCAAGGCTGTTGTATGTGCTTCCTGGGAGGGAAAAAAGAGGAGTTTCCTCATGACATCTTCTTCTGTGCTTTAATAGATACAACTATTGGGCAGTATAGCAATGCAATAAGTAAATATATTTTTTTAAAAAATGAATTGACATATGGGAAGCTGAGGAGGCTATAGGCTGGAGAGATGAATGTTCAACGAAAATTAGGACGCTCTCACACACACTTCTTGGTCACCTCATAAGTAAGGAAAGCACAAGAACCCCAAACCAAACCCATGAGCATTTCTTGAAAAAGTTCTCCTCCGACTTTCTTTTTGAAAGCGATTTTCTTTTCTGTAAAACTGAATAAGAATGGTCGAAAAACATGTGGGAGAAAAGGAGCCTAATACAAAAAATTAAGAGTATTTACAGAAGCCAAACTAAAATAGAACATGCTACTATATCTGAGGCAGTTCGGTGGATCTTCCGTAAGCCAGTGTGAGTCAGGGAAGCGTTTTATTTTGTTCTGGAGAACAGTAACTGTCTGGAAAACAGATAGCCAGAGCGCTGGGTGACCATTTATGTGGTGATGACAAATTATGTTCAAGCTGCTTTGATTTGCAGTACCTGGGTGGGATTTATTTATTACATTTATATACCGCCCCGTAGCCGAAGCTCTCTGGGCGGTTTACAAAAGTTTTGTTTTCGTTGCTGTTATTGAAGGTTTTGTATCTAGTGGTTGGCTGCATGTTTTAAGGATTTTGTCTCTAGAGTTCAATCACTGTACTGAATAAGGATACACTCCTCTTAAAGCCAAATTTCACAGCTCCTTCCTCCTTCAAGCAACAAAAATAGCTAATTTGTAAAAGCAAGTCATTTACATAGTTTTATTCCCCCCTGAAGGCAAGAATTCAATTCACTAACCACTTCTACTGTGTGGAACCACTTCAAGTTCGGTTGAGATCCTCTGCAAACGATGAAGCACCTCACTGGTTAAACTATAAAAGATGCTTGAGATTCTATAATATAGTGCCACTTGCTTTAAGGCACAAAATTTCATCTAATGCTCTTTAAGTAAAAGAATATCTCCATTTACAAAATGCAGAAACTTTGCCCACAGTAAAGGAGACAAGACTGCTTCTAATTTAATACACAAAACAGGGGTATTTTGGTGTCAAAGCCTGGTACGCCACAAACACATCAGCCATGACTCTTCGCTTGTTTTATAGCTCCTCTTTTCCTGATCATTTCGGTTAAACACTCAGAGTGTGAAAGAGAAAGACCAACAATTTTAAAAATTGGGGGCGTTGCCCAAGCCTGCCTATGCACCAGTGGGAACCGCTGTTAGCACTATGGGAGCTAGTGCTTCAAAATGGACGTAAGAACAAGTGTAAATGCTCATTTCTGCAACGGGGCAGGTCAGCGGAGCTTGTAGAAGGAAATGCCACTGACCTGTCACCATCCAAATACCAGCATCTCGATCTGGGAACAGGGATTGAACCTGCGATCTCCCAGACAAAAAACATGTACTCTACCACTGAGCCACAGTCCCCCACTCCATACAGTGTAACTATTTTTGAAGCAATACATCCATCAGTAGGGATGTCAAAGGCACCTAACTGGGTCTGGGAGACCAACGGTCTCCTCCGTGTCTGCCCACCTGGAACCAACTCACTGGCCTGCGGCATGTGTGCAAGCCCTGCTCTAGAGCCTTCGTTGTTGTGCACAATGGAGGCTGCAGAAATTGTGTGTCTCCTAGTCCTTTACACGAGGTAGGAGATACACAATTTCTGGAGCTGCCATTGTGCACAACAATGGAGGCTCTGGACCAGGATGGATGGACTCACAGCCTCATTGGGCGCTTGTTGAGTCTGTGCATTTCTATCCTTCAGTTTCTAAGGCTGTGTCACTACTTCATGATGGGGAGACAATCCCCAAATTAACAAGTGATGTGCAATTCAGAAAAGCAGAGAGCAGCAATGCCAAAATCTTCCTTGATTATCAAATTGCATGCCAAAGCTTAGCTTTGCTTAAGCTGGGCTTCCTTGGAGCAGGCACTTGAAGTGAAAGAAACAGACATACAAATAAACAAACCCCAATCCACTTTTAAGGATTTCATACATGACAGACAGCATAATCTGAGATCGGAGACCTAGTCTAAAGATATCACAACAGCATCTCTCTAGGAATTGCAGAATAGGAAGCCCAAAATGGAAACAGATCATTGAAACACACAAAACACGGTTAGCATTGGGGTGGGGGTGGGAGGTACATTATGCTTGGCTGTACTCAATGGAATTTTAAAGCTTTTTATAACCTGTGCCATATTACAAAACCTGTTTATCACACCTTGTGCCAATCACACCTCTTTTGAAAGTGATGGGGGAAGGAGACAGTTCAAGAAGCAGTCTGCCATGCAGCATGGAGAGGCTGCAGTCCAACGTAGGAAGTCCCTTGGCGCACACAATTACCGCAACCAGAACAGTGCATAGACCCACAAATCTGATCTTTAATTTAGCATTCATGCAAGCACTTTCATGGTTTTGGGTGCATGACATTATTATTTCTATAGTGCAACTGCAATAGATAGATAGATAGATAGCAGTTGCACGTCTGGTCCCTGACCCAAGGAACTGAAATAATTTGTTGACCTCCAGATATATTGGATTACAGCTGCTAGCATTCCTGCCAAAAGGGGCTGATGGGAGTTGAAATCCAAGACAACTAAAGCATTTTTATTTATTTATTTATTTATTTATTGCATTCCTATACCACTCAATAGCTGAAGCTCAAGTAGTGCTGTCACCGAAATAAAGAAGTCCTACAGAACAATCCTAGTTGTGGGGAGGGATTTCCATGATGGAGGAGGAACCACTACTTTCTATGTCTTGCTGCCTGGCTACAACTCCCAGCATTTCCTAACCAGCATGACTAAATTGGGGGATGCTGGGAATTATAGGACCTTTTTTTTGGTCTAAACATATGTAAGATTGTGCCCTAAGTGGCTTTTAAATCGATTGACCCTGCATGGATTTGTGCGTTAAAAAGATACATGCACTGTACCAGGAATCATCCCAGAGCAAGGATGAGCAGCTTTGGGAAGGTCTGTAGACCATTTTTGGGGGCCCCCATCACTCACCGAATTCAGTGTTGGCAAAATAATAATAATAATAATAATAATAATAATAATAATAATAATAATGTAATGCATCATGGAAAAATTGCAAACCAACACAGAGTGGTAAAGGAGAACAAGTTAATTTTAACTTGTTTACCTCTCTGTAGTGATAAACCTCCATGATGATGATGAAGATGCCATGGATGTCAGCAGCAGGGGCCCCACTGGCGGGCAGCAGGGGCCACATGTGGCCCAGAGGCCAAGAGTTGGTTACCCTGTCTTAGAAGAAGCATTCTCTATCCTCTCTCACACAGGAGGGAATGCCTCTTAAGATGACACTTGTGCAGTTTTTTATAAGCAGTTTTATTTTAACACTTTTAAACTGTGCCTTTTCAGTCAAAACTTTTCACTCAGTTACTCCAATTAATTAGAGTTGTCTGAACTTTGCAGCCCTAATTAATATTTTTTAAGAGTTGGCATCAGATTGGAGAACAAAGATAGAAGCAGTAAGATGCTGGCAACTTGTCAAGAGCACCAGACTACTAAAATAAGCAATTGCCAACAACTGATTGACCTAGTTCGCAAGACACGAGGCTGGGTAATGAGCTATGATGGCTTGTTAACCAACCCCGCACATGCTGCCTCATGCCACCAATTCTCTCGCTGGGTGTGGGTTGCCATGGTGCGCGTACCAGGCACGGGCAGGTGGCTGGAGTGGTGAACAAACCCTGCAGAACTCACACTCTGTTTTGGGGTGGTTTGTTAAGCCATCCTCACTGGGTTTGCGCATCACAACAACCCATTCTTGGCAAGGTTAATTAGAGATGGGCCAGCATGCGCTCAGCATGGGTGGTCGTGGCTAACAAGCCACCGAAGCCTATCAAGTACCCTCGTGTCATACTGGGCCACTGACTCAACTTCCTTCCCTTAATTCATATTCAGCATCACCTCCGGAAAAGGTCAAACCAAAGCAGTGAAAACCCTGACTTGCATTCTTTTCTGCAAAGGAGATTAAGTTTAGTGTTTGAAAGTAGAGGTACGTCAGATATGATAGCCTTTGGAAACATTCTAAGAGGTTGCTTCAGTTCAAGCTTAAAAACTCAGTAAAAGATGGGACTTGGGTTTTTGTTTTTTTACGCAGCCCTGTTTTTGTGCAGCCTAACTTTAAACTCCAGATTAGAGTTTAAACTTTAAACATATGCAGAGATGAAAGGCAGACACCTCACACATTCCATGCCACCCCCACCCCATTCTATTAGTTTTTGTCCCACGCAGACAAGGCCCGAAAATTCAAATGGCATCTCCTGTAGTGGTAGAAATATCAAAGTAAAAATGGGCAATTTGCTGGCCTTCAACGGTAAGCTCAAATCTGCCACGAGGCAGCTCCGCTCCCTGCCCAATGGGAGGGCAGGCCCCAATTCAGGACCTACAGAGGTTCTTCTCTGTGCATAAGAAAATAGTTCTAGCCATTTGAAAGTTTTTTTCCAATTCTCCAAACCTTTTCTTGTTGGACATTAACACCTAGCCATATGCTCGCAGGGTTTAGGCCAGCTGTCACGTCACCTTAGGGTAGCCTTCCTCAACCTGGGGCGCTCCAGATGTGTTGGACTGCAACTCCCAGAATGCCCCAGCCAGCTGGCTGGGGCATTCTGGGAGGTGCAGTCCAACACATCTGGAGCGCCCCAGGTTGAGGAAGGCTGCCTTAGGGGCAAACTCCATTGATGAAAATGGAAACTTTTTCGTTTTGTTTTTTTTAAAAGAAACCCATGCAGGCTGTGGGTTATTTCAGAAAGCAAATGATGGGAAAGGGGTAAGGTTTAATCCTCGCCTTCTAGGGCACAGTGGTCCTGATCCAAATTGGGGCCACACATACTTGCTTTAGAATGAAACAAGTTAGGTCTCAGCTACCTGGGCCAGCTATTAGCATAACACGGCACACAGCTCGATGAAAATGTCAACGCAGTGTGTAGCTGCTGTAAAGATGGCAAACTCCATGTTAGGCATAATTAGAAAAGGAAAAACTGCCAATATTATATTATCTTCATACAAATCTATGGTGCAACCACACTTAGAATACTGTGTACAGTTCTGGTCATCACACCTAAAAAAAAAAAAGAAGACATTGTAGAGCTGGAAAAAGTGCAGAAAAGGGCAACTAAATCGATCAAGGGGCTGGAGCATCTCCCCTATGAGGGAAAGTTATAACAGCTGGGATGGTTTAGCTTGGAAGAAAAGGAGGCTAAGGGGAGACATGATAGAGGTGAACAAAATTATGCACGGTGTGGAGAATGTGGATAGGGAGACATTTTTCTCCCTCTCTCAGAATACTAGAACCCATGAAGCTAATGGGTGGGAGAGTCAGGACAAATAAGAGGAAGCACTTGTTCACACAGCACATAAATTATGGAATTCACTACCACAAGATGTAGCGATGGCCACCAATTTGGACGGATTTAAAAAGAGGCTAGGTGCACCAGTTGCTGGGGAACATGGGTGGGAGGGTGCTGTTGTATCATGTCCGCTTTGTTGATCCCTGGTCGACAGCTGGTTGGCCACTGTGTGAACAGAGTGCTGGACTAGATGGATTCTCGGTCTGATCCAGCAGGGCACTCATGTCTTTATGTTCAAATGGCACATCTTTTTACTTTCATGTTGCTTGCTTCCAAGACAATTTTCATCCCTTTGGCACTCTAGAGCTGCTACAGACACCATTCCCCCCAAATCCCCCTCCCCAATTTGGTGTGTGTGGGGGGGATGCATGAGGCCCATAGGCTCTGGGTTGACCACTCTTGATCTGAAAAGACTAAATTTAGTTTTCAGTATTATAGGAAACTGCATTATACCAGGGCAGACTATTTCTCCATCTAGAACAGGATTTTCTGTTCCGACTGGCAGCAATTCTCCTTGGTTTTAGGCCGAGAAAGGTCTTTCTTTGCTGCTTAACCCTTCTAACTGGAGAAGCCAACAGCTGAATATAATATCTTCTGCAAGACAGCATGTCCTCCATCACTGAACTCTGTTCCATTCCCATTAACTACCAAACAAAAACCAGCAGTGGACCACCTGTGGTGTCTGTGAAGACCCCGGTCGCAGGAGAAGCAAAGTTCTACACCTTGGACTGAGGTTCCGGAAAAAGGAACCTGGCTAATTCTAGAGCTTTTCTGCATTCTTTGCTGCTACTTTGGTAGGAGTCAAGTATGTCAGGTCTCCATGCCTGTTGCCTGCGGGTTGCTGTGCTGACATTGGTTGCTGCCAGTTGGGCTAGCTTGGGGATCAGGAGGCTCAGTGTGGTTGCAACCATCCTGGGGTTTATCTTTCAGCATTCCCCCCCCCCCCCCATGCACCAGAGGCTGCCTAAGAGGCAAAGTAAATCCCCTCTCTCAAGTGCCTGATGGGGAGGGGAAGAATTAAGGGCAGATGAATGGAACGCAAACTTGACCCACAGAGCACAGTCTACCCAGTAGCTGCTAGCATGTCATGTCATTCACTTCGCTGGGGCTTGCAAAGGAGAACCCATCATTTGACCACGCAGAATAGCAATTCCTGGGAGAACGGGTGTCTCAGATACCCAAAGTGACTATTGATTTATTTCATTTCTATACCGCCCCATAGCCAAAGTTCTTTGGATGGTTTGCAAACGTTAAAACTACAAGTACAGCATACAATATAATATGAAAGCTTAAAACCGTGATACAAAACTATCATACAAAAGTACAACCAAAATAAAACTGAACAGCAATGCACAGATTTAAAATGCAGAGATTTAAAATAGCAGAGTTAAATGATTAGGATAGTAAATTGCTAAAATACTGGGGAATTAAAATGTTTTCACCTGGCGCTAGAAACAGTAGAACATAAATGCCAGGCAAACCTCTCTAGGGAGCTCATTCCACAGCTGGGGTGCCACAGCAGAAAAGGCCCTCCACCTTGGGTTTATCTTTCAGCATTCTGTGCCCCCTCCCGGTGCACCAGACTCTCTTTCTTTGGCAGGGGCTAATGGAGAAGGACCCCTGAGGATGAATTTAGGATCCAGGCAGGTGCATATGGGAAGAGGCGTTCCTTCAGATAATCTGGCCCCAAGCCGTTTAGGGCTTTGAATGTTAATACCAGCACTTTGTATCGGGCCCAGACTATCTGACCTATTTTTAACACCACATCAGTTTAGCATCACATCAGCTATAAGACCACAAAACAAGCAATAAATTTAGAAATCTAATTATCAGGCCTATAAAAGAAAATTTTAAAAAGAGAAGAGACCATTAAGTTTCTAGATATGTTTTTAAAGGGCTAAAAAAAAAATCCTTCTCCCACATTGAGCTTGATAATCCTCTCTATACAAACCATTTGCCTGACTGGAATATTTATTATGGCACTCGCTTAAAATGTACTAATTCAATTTCTACGCAGAAGGGGATTTTAAAATATATTCATATATATATATTAAAAGGCACCCATAATCTTTGTGTTTACGAAGATACACATGCTCCAACGTTTAGCATCACAGAGTTGGCGCTCCAGTCTCAAACGGTAAAGATAATTTAGCGGCATGTGTGAATAGCTGCTCTTCAGTAAAATGCTGCCAAAATTAAATCAGAAACGAAACGGCACTTTGTAGTCATTGGCCGCTCAGCAGGGTACGCCTAGTTAAAAACCCAAAGTGAAAAGGGTGATTGACCTACATTGCTACTAGCTTTGTGCAGCTGCATTTCCAGCGCATTCGTTGAAGCTCATTAGTTAATGCAACTGAATTACCTATACTTGCCAAGCATTCATTTATTTCCATACCATGTGGCCAGATACGGAGTTCAGCAGCAGAGCCATGCAGCATCCTGCCACAAAGCTGCCTGGGGAATGTTACCTGCTCCTGCACCATGTACCTGCAGCAGACCGAGATGAAGGATGACCCGGGAGTAGTGATGGGAGAAGAAGCAATGTTCAAGCTTATTGAGGGCTCATCTACACCAAGCAGGATATTCCACTATGAAAGCGGTATATAAAAGGCAGGAGCCACACGACTGCTTTATAGTGGTATTGAAGTGCACTGACAACTGTTGGGGCCCATTGATACCATATACTGCTTTCACACTGCTATATCCTGCTTGGTGTGGCTCCTGCCTTTTATATACCGCTTTCATAGTGCAATATCCTGCTTGGTGTAGATGAGCCCTGAGAGTCTCTGTTTTCCACCTCAATGCCTGTATTGGCAAATCTTTGCTCCAGAATGTGAGGAAAACCCTGCATTTTCAAAAACAAAAAAGTGCACACTGTTCCAAGCATGCATCCCGCAAGCACTGTTTGGGTAGTATCCAATGCTGCCCTTGCACAGGCAGCGCAGATGTGCCGGAAGGTGGCAGTGCACGTGCAATCCATACCACAATACAGTGCTTCGGGGTGTGTGTGTGCACCACAATGAGCAGAAATGCTAATTTCTGGAAGGGGTGAGATCTCCCCCATCCGGAAACGAACATTTCTGCTCATTGTGCGCTTCCCCCTAGAAGCACTACATTGTGGCTTCCAGTGGTAGGGGTCCTGCCCACACAGCCAAGGCCAGCCACCCACACTCCACCGCCGGTATGTCTGGGCTGCCCACCCTAGGGCGGCATTAGATACTACTCTTTCTCTTCATAGGTTAAAGTGCGATGATGCAGGGGTTTTTTTGGGGGGGGAAATGCACACTTTCAGCAGTGCACAGATTCAAATGTGAACACAAATTTGTAAAATTTCCCTCGAATTACAATCCTGCTAGCTTTCGCGTTTGGGGTTGCAAACAGGAACAAAAATCACATTACAGCCCTACCCAGGAGTAATTCTACACCGGTAGGTGGAGAAAATGGCTTAATTTGATGTTGGCATTGCCAAGGCCCTATGCTCAGTTTTGACAGGGGTAATGAAAGGGGTTCTACATCCCAAAATTAAGTTCTCCTCTTCTAAGCGTTATCTTCTGGGAAAGGGAGTTGTGAATGGCCAGATATATGTGAAGTCAGGTTTAGTAATTCTCAGGACTTCTCTGCACAATAGACAGGTTAACCATCACAGACAGGTTAACTGCCTGTTTGGTGCATTCTCTTCCCGTTTTATTATGATTTTATTAGAATGTAAGCCTATGCGGCAGGGTCTTGCTATTTATTGTTTTACTCTGTACAGCACCATGTACACTGATGGTGCTATATAAATAAATAAATAAATAAATAAATAAATAAATAAATAATAATAATAATAATAAACAACTACTTCACAGAGAACCCTGCGACTTGTAGTTCTATGAGGGGTAGTTATGCCTTTCCAACAGAATTGACAGCACACCAAAATACAATTCTCATGACTCTTTCGGGAGAGGCATGCCCATTCAGGACAGCATAGAACAAGTACGTCTTTAGTGTAGACCGGCTGCAAAGCTCTACCATCAAATTCTGCCCGATTCTATCTGTCCTGAGGAGCTGACAATGCTAGCAGAATGATGTTAGCTCCTGAACATTGTTCTAGTACTGGAATTTGTTCCCCACCGCTGCCATGAATACATTGCCTCCTTCCTCATGACAACCCTGGGAATTGGGGGGTGGGGGCAAAATGAGGCCGCCTAACGAGATCAAACTTGAAGACAGATACCCATACAACCCATTTTTACTCGTTTTAAGTGAAAAATCTGCCAGTTGACAGTCTGCAGCGTTGTTACCACAACCGGCCATTAGTCAGGGGTAACACACTGTACAAAGTGAAAGTGTCGCTCTTGGAAGAGGCCGCGCTGCCAATCTGAATTATTGCAAGAGACGAATACGCTAAACAACCATTCCTCATCTCCAGGAGAAAGATGTATCTGTATTTGTAGGACGCTCCATAAATTAAATATTATGATGTCTCTGCATATAGAAAGGGATTACAACTGGTGTTCTACAGAGCAGTAACTTGGTGCCCGGACTTCTACATTTTAGCTCCTCGTCCCTGCCTTTTACAACAGCATAATAACCGTATAAATAAATAAACAATAGCTGCTTCACTGCATTTATTGTTCATCGTAAAACTGTTTTCAAAAACTGTTATGATTGTTTGAACTTCTGTTAAGCACCTATGGCACATTGCTGAATGGCATAGTATAAATGTAAAATAAGTAAAAATTTAAACAAACAAACAAATAAGACTCACACTTATCCAAGTTCTACGTCATCCCCAATTTGCATCCACTAATCTTGATATGGCTTGTGCTCGACATATTTTAAATATTGCTAGAATTGTTCAGGATAGCTTGTGTGTGGATTTTTGTAATGCCAGCACATTGCTTCCTTTTGTTATCATTACTTGCAAAACAGAAATTGGAGGCCTGTTGGGGTAGTCTAACACAATACAGTTGCTTCTCATGCAAGTGTATTTTCTCAAGAGAGCTTACTGTGTGCACCAGTTGCTGGGGAACATGGGTGGGAGGGTGCCGTTGCACCATGTCCTTTTTGTTCATCCCTGGTGCTGGACTAGATGGACCCTTGGTCTGATCCAGCATGACAGTTCTTATGTTCTTATTAAATCTCAATTCATATACATAGAGATAGGCAAAAATGGCATTTCCGACCACAAAACATGCAACCCTAAATGTAAGCACGAACAGGAGAACATGTCCATTAAAAATGGTCAACCAATTTTCAAACAGGAGATCACGTTTGATGTGCGCAAATTTCCTCCCTCTATTTTCTGAAAACTTCAAAAATGCACACATTTAAAAATTACCCATGCTTTAGCTCACGGGGGGAAATTGTGCAACTTGAGAAATTGAGAATCTCCCGCCCACACACCGAAGCTTTCACATTAGATCACTATTTATTTCTGCAATTTTCCCATTCACGTGAAACATTGATTGCAAACGCGAGTGAAAATCGAGGAGTGACATATTTATTTATTGCATTTATATCCCGCCTTTCTTCCTCCAAGGAACCCAAGGCGGCGTACATAATCCTCCTCTCCATTTTTATCCTCACAACAACAACCCTGTGAGGTGGGTTGGGCTGAGAATCTGTGATTGGCCCAAAGTCACCCAGTGGGTTTCCATGGCTGAGTGGGGGCTAGAACCTGGATCTTCCGACTCCCAGTCCAACACTTTAACCACTATGCCACACTGACTCAATATTCAGCTTGAACGCTGCTCCTTCGCCTACTACTACATGTCCATGTTTTTAAACTATGTTCTATGGGGTGCCGGGGTTCCTCAGTAGCTTTACAAGGGTTACACAATGGCAAGATCATAAGGGCAGACAAGCTTTCCTGGTCCGTAACTTTCCCACTGTTGATCATCCCCCACATGCAGGAGCCCCAGGAGAGTGTGTTGGGTATATTCTAGGTCACACTCTCCATCTAAGTGAGTCAAAACAGGAATGACTGAAAGTGATGGGTACATTTTGCCTCAAGTAGAACTGACAGCAGTCTTCAAATTATCTGAAAGACTGTCAGATAGATGATGGAGCAGACACGTTCACTAGAGCTACAGAAGGTAGGACTAGGGACAACAGGTGTAAATTGCAGGGGAAACACTTTCAGATAAACATTAGGAGAAATGTCTTAGTACTAAGAGCTGCTCCGCAGTGGAATGGACTGCCTCAGGAGGAGGCGGGTTCTCATTTTCAAGACGTATTTAAGCAGAGGCTGGACAACCATCTGTTAGGGATGTTGCAGTCGCAAGATTTCTGCCCTGAACAGGGAGTTGGACTAGATGACCTCTAAATACAATGGTCATACTAAGATCCTACCCTATACAGAAGGATCGTACCTTCCGTATAGCTGCGGTATGTCATCCTTCCTATGCAGAAGATCCTGATAGGAGATAGGAATCACTACTTTTGCTCCTTGAGATTTCAATAGGTGAGGCTGGCATGCCACCTCTTCAAAGACATTACAGCCTAGAACATTTATTTATTTATTAGAGCACTTTTATCCCACCCTTTAGCCAAAAAAGGCTCTCAAGGCAGCTTACCAAAATATTTCCCTGCCCACAGGCTTACAGTCTAAAAAACATGACACAAAAGGAAAGGGGATTGGGAGGGAGGAGAAAAAAACAAAAATGAATTCAGGAACTAGATTCTTAGTTGCAAAGTCCAGCAGCCTCTCCCTCTCCTAGCCTGATACATATCGAGGCATGATGACACAGGTGACATTTTCTGGAATCAAATTTCTGCGCCTAGTCCCTCGTTCCGTGCTTTTTTGTGCCTTCCTATAGAATCACAACATATGCCTAACTTTGTTTACAACTCCTGTTAAAAAAAAAGGGTCACCTAAAATCAATAATAAATGGAGGGAAAGGAGGCATCAATAAGCCAGTTTTGTTCTTTTCGCAGGAGCCGTGTGACCTCTACAGCAGGGATGTGCAAAACCTGCCCCCAACCCCACCCATGGCTGATTTCATGCTCCCTTGCTGCTGCCAAATTTGCCACAGTAGTGGTAAAACATCACCTCTTTTTTGCCACTACAGCAAACTCAGTGGCAGCCCGGGGGAAGAAGCCCCTGGTGGGTTGGGGAGGGGGGCAATGTGGCTCCCCAACCCTTGGAATTTGCCCATCCCTGCTCTTGAGGAAAGGTGACCCAAAAAGGAGGAAATGCATCTCACACAAAAAAAGAGGACAAAGGATGACACATATTTACAAATGCTAATTTATAGGTATAGATGTACATTTAGGAATAATTGCTCTAATCTAAATAGAAATGCAATACCTCTCACCGTAGACCAATCAAGTGGCCTCTGTACTTGCTCAATCTTCTGCCCAGGTGCCAACTGTTGAATGGGCAACTCCAAAGTCTCTGCTCTCCCTCCTTATGGTTCTTTAAACTGGACTTACTCTGGGCAGCCCTTCAAATAGAGGACACCTTCAAAATAGAGGATTGTTTTCTGACAACCTAATGGGCACCACAAATTAAAAGCAACTACATATGGGTAACACATTGCTCCAAGTTGCTGAAAATAAAGGAATGGATTCCTCAAAAGCTTATAAAAGTGTTAACCTAACCCTAATCTGATCATTAGCATATGCAATTTATTCTTCGTATCCCTATCAAGTCTGTGACTAAATATGAATGCTTATTTGCCTACAAAAGGGAGCACATTTAACTACCTCCAGGATTAGCATAAAAATTGAGATTTCCTTTTACAGGTTCACTGCATAGCTAAGTACATACGGATGCAATGAGGCAAATGACTGTCTGCAATTACGTTAAGTGCGTCAACTTGAAGTTTAACATAAATAGCGCATTTAAGTATAAGCAAGCTACCAGGGTGGGGAATATCCACAGCTAGATCAGAAGAGGAGAACTGAACCCAAGACCAGAGGCCAGTTCTGGTATTAGGTTGGCTGCTTTATTCCACACTTGTCAGACCTCATCTGGAATCCCACACCCGGTTCTGGGAGCTGCAGCTTAAGAAAGTTGTAGACAAATGGGAATGAGTTCGGAGGAAGGCAACGAAGATGATCAGGGGTATGAAAAACAAGTCCGATGACGAAATGTTAAAGAACTGAGTATGTTCATTCTGGAAAAAGAGAAGTGTGTGTGTGTGTGTGTGTGTGTGTGTGTGTGTGTGGTGGGGAGGAACAGAGAACAGTGAATGGGGTGGACCCTGTTTTTATTCGAAACAGGGCAAAAATTCTTCCATGTTCTCTTCTAAGCTAGGTTCAGCTCTCTCCTATTCTCATTTGCGACCCCTTTGGGGTGGGGTGGGGTTGTTCAAATGGGGAAAATGTGCATTTTCCCTCCATTGACTAAACCATGAAAACACAATTTTTAATTATTATTTTAAAGTGCCTACTTTTAAAGTGCAGTTTTTTGAACCCAAAATTGGAAATCTTTATGGGACAAGTTGCTCTCGTTTGTGTTTGGGATTGCAAAAGGGGCATTTAAGTGATTTGCAAAGGGCAGAGAATTCTCATACATCCCTCGTTCCTATGCCACTGAGTGATGCCACACTGCACGTGTGCAGAAAAATAGCAACCTACCTTATACGATACAGCCTGGGCAAGCAAGTGTGTGCACACCTGTGTGCACACTGGACACCCTTCTGCACCAGTCAGTACAACAGCACTGCACAGATGGTGTCCACTTAAGGTTTGGTAGGGGCAGCTGGGAACTAACCTACATTGCCCAATGCTAGCACTGTGCCATAAATTATAGCACATTCATGAATGGTTGAAGAAACAGGAACTGTTGACTTGGGAGAAAAAGGTGCGGGAAAGAAAGCAGACGGTCGATTTTGGAATTGGCCCGTGTATTGCACCTCCCACCTAAGCATATTCTCACCATTGCAATGCTCTCTAATTCTGTATTTTCCAACAGTTCTATGGTACTTGCTACATTGTATCCAGCGCTGGAGAATGTCCTTCCAAATGTACCAATCTGACCAAGAGTACAAATATTTAGGACATAGGAAGCTGCCGTACGCCAGGTCACAATATTTGTCCATCTAGCCCAGCATAGTCAATTCTAATGCTAACATAGTTGTCCAGGGTCTCAGGTAGGGAAGGGTCTTTCCCATCACCTGTTACTTGATCCTTGAAAGTGGAGACGCCAGGGCTTGGACCTGGAACCTTTCGCAAGCAAAGCAGGTGTTCTACCACTGAACTAAGGTCTCCCTTCCAGCATAATTCCTTTGCCATCACACTTAACAAGCTGACTAGCATACAGTTCTGGAAGTCCTACTATCTGAGGCCCTTTCTACACCTAAGGATTATCCCAGGAAAATGGAAGGATTATTCCTGCCTGCTCCCGGGATCCCCTGTGAGACATTTGCATGCACAGGGACGATCCCGGGACGATCCCGGGATAAATGGCTGGTGTAGACATGCCACAAGAAACAGATTTGCATGGCGCACCATACTAGCTGCTCCACGCTATCATTTCCTACACTCCAGTATTCTAGTGTGTGTCCGAGAAGGTGTTTCCCATGGTCTTTGGGTTAGTCAATTCACCATGGAAGTAGTTTCACTTTGCGGCTTGCTCACATATTTGATATGGAAAGTAGAAATGGGCTTGCTCTCCTAAATGCATCTCAGATTAACTTGGAAATGACCCAAATTCTTCTGGGGGGAAAACCTGGAAAATCTTGGATCATTTTTCTGAGCCGGCACATACCTCAGCCTCCTAATTTCTCTTTATTGAAAATAATGAAGCACATCACTGCACATTGTAAGAGGCAAAAACTGTTAGCAGGGAAGGGAGGGGACTGGGGAGGGCAGTTTATGTAGAAATCTCCAAACTCCTACGTTCTCACTCCACAGAGTCCCAGCTAGATGGGCGAAAAAGCCCGTCTAGCAATAATGCAGTGTGGGAGGAGGGTGGAGATGAAGGCTGGTGTGTAGTTGGAGGCTGATGGAAGTCTGGATGCTGATGGACATCCCGAAAGGGTTGTGCCCTAAGTTTCTAGTACTCATGAATGAAAGCTCTGGGGAATGATCAGGGACTGATAGGTTGGTTGTTTTATTTACAAATGAAGTTCTGGTGCTCTGCAGTTTTTCAGCAGCACTACTAGGAAAGAAAAATCATGGAAGAACAATTATGGAAGGCAGGGAAGCTACAGATGAAAACTGGAGTGGGTATGAGAGAAGTAAGCAAAAGGCCATATGTTCAGTGAGATCTGCAATTCCAGCAGCACTACCAGAATTGCTCTTCTGAGAGGAGAGCGGGTGTGAAAGTTACTATTTTCTCCTCTGCTGCCCTACAGAACCACCTATCCCTACTGGCTTCCTAAAGTTACTGGTTCCTACACCCAACAGCATTTCATTCACAATATTTCCAGGTCCTCTCTTTGTCAATTTCCCCTTTTCTATCCCACTGAGGTTTTGCCCCAATCTAAAGACAGACGAACAAACAAACTGAAGTTAGAATGTTGGAATCCTAAGTAGTTTGTTTCTAGTGCAGAACTTTAACATTTGCTTGTGCACCGTAATAAATAAATAATACTCCGCCCTGAGATCTTAGTGATATAGGGCGGGATAGAAATATTTTAAATAAATAAATAAATAAATACATTCAGGTAACTTGTTTCACCTTACTGTTCACTCCTCCTTGTCTGGGTCTACCATCTGCACTGCAACTAGTCCTAATGCCCCAACCACAATCACCAAACCCAGCGCTAACAGTAAAATAACACCTCCGCCATCATTGCCGTTCTTTTAAGACAAAAGACAGGATTCAATGTTATGCCTGCACAGAGTAGACCCATTGAAGTGAGTGGGCCTAGTTTATGTAGGTCTACCATTGGATTCTGCTCATAGGTCCTGGCTCAAGTTACTAGAACAACTTCACAAGACAGTTTAGATAAAGAGAATTTGTCTCCATCTGTTCTCAGACACTTTCCTTATTTAAGTAAAGTTCTCCTTTTTGAGGATGGGGGTAGAAGCTTTGCCCCACCAAATACATAAACAAATTTAAGAAGACCATACCAATTATAGGTAGGTTAAGTTCTTTCAAACATGGATCTGAGCTTTAAAGAACGGGCTGGAACAAAACGAGAAGAGAGAAAGATAATGAGAGTTCTTAACAGGAGAGTCCACTATGCCAGAAGTTCAGAGTGGAAGGAAAAAGTATTTTATTTATTCGTTTCCTGCCTTTCGGTCCAGTGACATTTCAAGGAGGTTCACAACATCAACTAAAACAATCTACATCATACACTTCAACATAATTAAATAAATAAGGAAACTTCACAAAATAGAGCAGACAGGGGGAAGCTAACTGAAGGTACAATTGACCGAATGGTCTGAATAGTCCATCTAAGAGCCAATAATGAAGGAGTGAATTGGGTGTCTTGGGGGAAGGAAATTCCACAGCCTGGGTGCTTCAACAGAGAATGGCCTGTCCCATGACCCAGCCAAGTGGACCTACGATTAGGGATGTCTCAAGTGCCCGACTGAGTCCAGGAGTGTGACGGACTCCCCTGTGTCTGGATCCACTAGCACGTCCACAATATGAGTGCAGATCCGCGTTCGCCAGGCCGAGATGAGCCTCAGAAGGAGGGTGGAGGGTGGTAGCCGTGTACCCTTGCCCAATCCATTTAGGGTTCATTATTTGAACATTTATTTACTTAGGGCATTTTTATCCCACTCTTCAGATAATGTTTTTCAGGGCAGCTTTACAAACAATTTTTTTTTATTATTTATTTATCACATTTTTATACCGCCCAATAGCCGAAGCTCTCTGGGCGGTTCACAAAAATTCCCAGCATGTTTGTAAACAATACCCAGCATGTTAAATTGTGACTGGAAACGTACTGGCAGCTAATGCAGATGAAACAAAAACAGAGTTGTGTGCTTTGGAAAACACGTTCCAGGTACAACAGATTACTTGGTGGGGGAGACTCAACTAGTTGAACTGCCTTAGGGAATCAAAATGGTCACAGCTCTAGCAACATTCACTACAGGAAGCTAGGTGAAGTGGAACAGAAGCAAGGCAGACTGCTTTTCTTGTATCTGATAAAAGATGATTAATAACCCTGCATCCAAATGTATGGCACTCCAAGAGGATGATTTTAGTAGTAGTAGATGCTAGGTTCCATTATAGAATCATAGAACAGTAGGGTTGAAGGGGCCTACAAGGCCCTCGAGTCCAACCCCCTGCTCAATGCAGGAATCCACCCTAAAGCATCCCTGACAGATGGTTGTCCAGCTGCCTCTTGAAGGCCTCTAGTGCGGGAGGAGAGCCCACAACCTCCCTATTCTTCATGCTGGATTCCCCCAGAAGCACATAATGACAGGTGGGGGAATCTTCCACTGGTCTATCTCAACTGGTACAGTCCAGAAACAGTTTTATCAGTTTTATTTAAGTTTTTAAATAAAGCTACCTCCAACACTATTTACAGAGGCAGCCACAATAGTGCAGGGCTACCAAAAAGACATGCTCTTTAAAAAACGGGGCATGTGTGAAAAAACACCCCCGTTATACATAATATTTAGACACATGGTCACAAGGACAGATAGACTGTATACTGTTCCCCTGCTCTGAGCACCATTTTGTATGCCTGCCATAGTACATCCGTGTGGCAAGGTATCCGTAGCAACAGTCACATATGGCCTGCCTTGTTTGGTTTACGCTGCCTGAGGGAAGAGAATCGAACGGGGGTGAAGTGTTGTGTGTACCACGTACATAGAAAAAGCCAAGTCCTACCTCAGATAGTCTCTGCGACACAGGATAAGGTTGGCTTTGGTGTACAAGGTGGAGCCTACCTCCCCCAAGCGGCAGTCACAGCAGGCACACTTCAGACAGTCCTCATGCCAGTATTTGTCCAGGGCCTTTAGGAGATACCTGTCTTTGATCTTCCGGTTGCAGCCAGCACAACCTTTCGGTTTGGTGTCTGGCTGGACAGAGAGCATTTGTATACCTGGAATGAGAAGAGGGAGGAAAAAAGGAATTTGGTATACAGTCTAGGATGTGAAGAACGGGCCAGTCCCGTCCCGTCCCCCCACCACCACCAGAAAGAGGAATTTTGTTAGCTTTATTGACACTTTCCTAAGAACATAAGAAGAGCCCTGCTGGATCAGACCGAGGGTCCATCTAGTCCAGCACTCTGTTCACACAGTGGCCAACCAGCTGTTGGCCAGGGACCAACAAAGCAGGACACAGTACGCATATTACCATATTTCTTCGATTCTAAGACACCCCCCCCCCATATAAACATCTCCAAAAACGGGGTGAGTCTTCGAATCGCAGGTGCTTTTATTATTTCTTAGAAGCAAAGCTTTTTTCTGTTGGTGGTACTGAAATTAGTGTGTGTCTTACAATCGATGGCGTCTTAGAATCAAAGAAATATGGTATGTAAATTGCACCTGTGATTTGCGCAAATGTCTCTTTATGCATTTTTTTTTTAAAAAAAATGAAAGATTTCCCTGATTTCTAAGGGGGAAAACGCAGCTTGGCTCATAAACGCAAGCTGAGTTAGGGGCACCTCAGAAATCTGGAAAGCCCCTAAAGGGCCATGATCCCCAGAAACTGGTGCACATAGGCTTACTTCCCTTCGAAATTCCTTAGAAGTTTATCCAGTCTATATCGCCTCCCCACACCCAAAACTCATGGTTTAATTTGTTTTTAACTGTGTATATTTATTGTTTTATACTGTATGTTTTTATCTGTACGCCGCCCTGAGATCTTAGTGATATAGGGCGGGATAAAAATATTTTAAATAAACAGTAAATAAATAAATTTTAAATAGAATTTAGTGGCAAGAAAAGTAAGAGTCCTGCAGAAACTGACCAAAGGTTGACCTAGGCCAGCACCACATCCTTCTTACAGTGGCTAACAGACGCCCCCAAGAAAACCCCAACCAGCGCATGAAGGAACAGCCCACTCCTCCCAGGAATTGCTATATGTTGGCACACTGCTTCTGAACTAGGGATGAATGAATTTGTCAGTTTCGGTTTCTCTCATTTTTCCAATCTTAAATTCAGTTCTTTCTTTAGCCTTTTTTCTGAAAAAGATTTGCACGAAGATCTGTATGCATTTCTGTGTCTATTGCTCCCGATATGTGCATTTTGTACGCTGTTTCACCTCATATGCAGATTTTGGGGAAGCAATCTCCCCCTGTAACCCGTTGAATGCTATTTTTTTGTTAATATGTGTTTGTGTGTGCCTTTTAGATTGGAGAACTACATTACAAAATTTGGAGAAGTGTAATAATAATAATAATAATAATAATAATAATAATAATAATAATAATAATAATAATATTTCTTATCCGCCTCTCTGATTGGATCGAGGCAGGGAACAACAGCAAACATAAAATACTGATTAAAAACATAGTATACACTGTTAAAAACATCCTAAAAGCATACTAAAATTCTACTGGATAGACCTGCCAGAACAGATCAGTCTTGATAGCTTTCTTGAATGCTATCCAAGGATAACCAAGTTTCAGTCCGCGTATTGCTTCTAAAGTGTGAAACTTCTCAAGTGCGAAACTCAGTCATTTCTCCCACAAACCTATTCTGATCTTGGGAGTTTTCATATATCCATCACGACCAATAACCGTTGATAAGACATGAGGTTGCCTAATTCCCTTTTAAAGCCATCTAAGACAGTTCCCATCCCTACATCTTGAGGCAATGAATCTCCCATAATTTAATTACGCATTCTATGAAGAGGTGCGTTTTCGTTTTGGCCTTCCTGAATCTGCTACCCATAAATTTTCATTGGGTGACGTCACGATCTTATATTATGAGAGAAGGAGAAAGACTGCTCAACCCACTTCCTCCACACCATGCATAATTTTATAAACCTCAATCATATCCCGAGTTGGTCCACTTTTCCTTTAAACTAAATGGCCCGAATATTTTAGCTTTACTGAATGCCTACTGCGTAGTTTCTTCACCAGCTGTGGACTCCCAAAATGGGACATCCAGCGATGGCCAGAGACTGATGACAATCCCACTTGGCTAATAACTGTTTTCATGTTGGCTTGGCTTCCAGGTTGGCACGTGAAGAACAACACCCTCCAAAATAACAAACACTGGTCTTATTGCTTCCCTCAAAATTTCTCAGATACTTCTCCCAATTTGCCTCCTTCTCCCAAGTTCACCTAAAGCAAATTTTGATGGCAACTCTAAAAGATCGCATATTCCTGTGCTTTGTTCCTCCTGTTCCCTGGGTGTAAGATCCTTTAAGATATACAAATGCCACAAGACCAGAAAGCAAATGCAATAAGAAAGATCCGTACCATCTTCAGTACATACCTGCTCTAAACATTTCTTTTCAGGTAGCTTACCATCTTCACTTGAAACATAATAGCTTGGATCCAAAGGTTCCTTCTTTCCATCAGAGGAAAGGCTCCTTCCGATCCAACCCAATTGCAACAAAACAAGCCACATACAAATGAAGTGCTCTGACCCTAGCAAGTTAGGAGCAATGCTTAGGAATGATTGCTGTAATTAAGGAAGGTCACTTCTATTTCATTTATTTATTTTTATTTATTTATTTAAGGATTTTTATGCCGCCATTCAGCCAAAAAAGGCTCTCATGGCGGCTTACAAAAGTATTTCTTGACAGTCTTAAAGCATGCTTTGGATACATGAGACACTGAAAGCAATAGGGTGAGATCTCCATTTTTTTAAATAAGTGAGAGATGAGCATGCATGCATCAACCAGACTCCTGGCACGACCATTTCCCCTGGGCTGGAAATAATGCCTTCAGAGCCAGTTGTTCTCTAGGGCCTCAGGACAGAGGGGTGAAGATTTCACGATATTTTTATCGCAAGATCTCCCCGTTTACATGTGGCGATGTCGGATGGCGAGGACGTTGCGGCCGCCATTTTTTCTTAAAGAAGAGCGCACGAATGCTCGTGCACAGAAAGGTAGGGTTTTTGTTTTTTTTAAATTAAACTTAATTCCCCCCCCCACAATGGGTGCAAGGAACTGGGACTGCCCACTCACACGTTCCGCAGTCATGGGATCATCCTGAGACCGCAGAAAAAGCGGGCCTAAAGTGTAGGGCAAGATCCTGGGGTAAGGGAGGGATCATCCTGCCCTGATCCCGGGATCCCTTGTGCTTCATGTGGACGCATGTGTTTCCATATTCACGATGGAAAGAACTTGAGACTTGTTTTTTTAAAAAATCAGACACCGGAGAAGCCAAAACCAATTCATCCATCTAGGCCCAGGGCACTGAATGGTTTGCTCTTAAAAGTTGGTTCTCAATCACTGTATATTCTATCATGTTGGTACTGAATTAGGGTCACTTTTAAGTACAAGCAGGTACAATGTGGTCCTCCCCATGCTGGGAATAGTAGTATCTATTGAATTTGTGCAGTGCAAATTGGTGAAAATTGCATTTGTGCTATCACCATAATTAGTAAATTGAGATTAAAATAAATAAATGGGAATGCAGGAGAAAGTAAAATTGACAGATTCGTCCATTCCTAAAACAAGAACCATGATGCAAAACAACGTAACTGAATGTACAAGCCTCCCACAGTTATATTAAATACTGACTCACTGCAAACCTTTGTTTGAAGAACACAATTTTTAGGAGACAGCTTTAGGACAGTGGTAAAGCAGAAGCTTTGCTTGCTGAAAGTCCCACTGCCAGGTTCAATCCCTAGCATCTAAATAAATAGATAAATTTGGTAGCAAGTGATGAGATCTTCCTGAGAAACTGCCCGTCATAGCGCCATGGAGCAACAGTCAGATCTGGTACGAACGCAGCTTTCTACATTCCGTAGCTTTGCATTTTGCATGGGTCTGTCATAATTCAGAGACCCTGGTTGTAAGCAGGTTTCCCCATAAAGGGAAAGAATTTAAACCCCTGGCAAAGCTAGTTTGAAATATTTCTGTCAAAGGTAAAGAATTTAGTTAGGGCAGACATGAGAAATAAAAAGCAACTGAAATCTATCGGATTTGCTTCCAAGAAAACATCCCCATACAGAAGATTATGACTGCATAATTTACAGAACTTCATTTGTTAGTCAAAACGAAGCAGAGCCACACTACATTACATCACGTTTTAATTCTTTAGACAATGTGTTGAATCTGAAATTATACACAATTCAACCTATTAGTATTGTGACAATGCCCATAGTGCTTTACAAAGTAAGGAAGGTGGCAGTCTCCGCCCCAAGGAAATTACATTCTGAATTTCACATATAGGAACAAAGGGAGAAACCATATATATGAAACCATAAATACTACAAACAGGTTTTGGATATAAGCAAATGACATTTACATACACTTACGCCCCCTCCCCCTTTGACTGGGAAACTTGGATGCAACTCTCAGAAGTTCAAAAGAAAATGGAATATATGTGGGGGGGGGGAGTCTATATCTATTAGTTTAGAAACTCCTAACTGCTTCTTTCAGTAACTTCCTTGTGCCCCAAGGGGCAGATAGGAGAAATAAAAAACCAACTGAAATCTATCGGATTTGCTCCTAAGAAAGATTACCAATACAGATGATTATAACTGCATAATCTATACAAGGGAAAAATAACTTTGTTTTATTTTAAGAGCAGTGAAGACTGGTGTCTCCCATGGCATTTGAGTGGCGAATCCACTCCGGGTTTCAGTCAGAACTCTCAAGCCGCTAGCAAGGTTTGGATTGAAACCAGGAGTGGATCCATCAATCCACTGATATGGGAGCCACCATACTCTACGGTGTAAGAGGAAAGCCTACAGCACTGTGCTAATCCACACACCCTTTTTACTTACAGACAAGTGTGGGAAACTGTATCCAAAAAGAGGGTCTGTCCTGATTCAAATGTTAGCTACATCCACTGTCTCCATTCTTAAAGAAAAAGCCTTGGAAAAATAGATGGGCTTTGCAAAAGGTTAGATTGGCATCCGTCAGAGCAAGAGGGGGCGGGGGGGGGGGGGGCAGGAATCCAGTCAAAAGCATTCTACAAAATAAATGCCTTCCCACACACTGTTAATTCTTGGGGCAGGCAAAATGTATATTTTTAAGCTGTTGCGGTAAGAGAGGCAGCTGTGGTTGGGTGGCTAGAATCCAGTGCCTAAAATATTAAGTGCCATTGAGCAAAATTGTAGCTTAATAGCAGTATGCCATTATATGTAATCACATCAAGATCTGAAGATGCGCCATTCTCCAGGAGCTGTAACTTGTGACTAGTTTCAAAGGGCCTAAGAACGTAAGAAGGGTCATGTTGGATCTGACCAAGGGTCTATCTCATCCAGCTTTCTGTTCACATAGTGGACAATCTGCTGTCCATGGGAAACTCACAAGTGGGACATGAGTGCAACTGCACCCTCCCACTCCTGTTTCCCAGAAGACGGTGCACATAGGTTTACTGCCTCTGATACTGGAGACATCATAGAGCCATCAGGACTAGTAGCCCCTGATAGCCTTCTCCTCCAGGAATTTGCCTAATCCCCTTTAAAAGCCATCTACATTGGTGGTCATCACTACACCTTGTGGCAACGAAATCCATAGGTTAACTATGTGCTGTGTGACGAAGTGCTTCCTTTTATCTGTCCTGAATCTCCCACCCATCAGCTTCATGGGATGACTCCGGGTTCTAGTACTATTCAAACAGCTCCATATCATTTTTGTGAACCGCCCAGAGAGTTTCGGCTATTGGGCGGTATAAAAATGTAACAAATAAATAAATAAATAAAATAAATAATTATGTACGCCTCTTCATGTGCTCAATTTAGATGTAGATATCTACAATTTATTCTCTCTCACACACACACACACACACACAATGCATGAACGCAACACACGTAAACAGGAACATGGTTTAGGCGAGAATCAGTAGGAATCCTATAGGGGTACATTCACTGCAATCTAGAAGTAGCACTAACTATGGATTACAACTGCCTTTGGGGGAAAAACACTACTGTTTTTCCTACAGCAAGCGCATATATGTGGGTGTAATGAACATGCTCACGCTGTAAGACACCAGCCAGCTCAGACCAGGAGACCTGGCAACACGGCAGAAGCAGCTAAACCTCTGTGGCACTGGGGCAGCCAACTGACAAGAGGGATCATCTGTCCTGACCCTTGCTGTTCCAGCGTTTCCATCTTGGTAATAACGGGACAGTGCACTGCAGCTCCTCAGTCCAGGCAGATCAAGTAATCTGGGGAGCTGGAAGGGACCCTGTCGGCCTTCTATAATTTAACATAGATTTATATTCTGCCTTTCTGACCCTCATAGGACTCCTCAAAGTAGCTAACCATTGTGATAAAAACATACATGTAATAAAACGGAGAAACCACTGTAATAGCCAGACTATTCAATTATTAGAAGCATTTCTAAAAATCCAGCTTACTTGATGAATCACTGTGGTGATGAATCACAAGTGGTGGTTTGACTTGACTTCTAAAGGCAGGAAGAGAGAGGGAGAGGGCTTTTGCCTAGGACTTATCAGATAAAGGAGCCAGTGCAGTGTAGGGGTCAGAGTGCTGAACTAGGGAGATCTGCGTTCAGGTCCCCACTTGGCCATGAAAATCACCAGGTGATTTTGGCCCAGTCATGGACTCTCAACCTAACCTACTTCACAGGGTTGTTGTGAGAAAAAAATGGAAAGAAGTCTTGGGTTCCTTGGAGGGAAAGGCAGGATATAAACGTAGCAAATAAATAAACCCAAACTCCACCACGAAGAAAGGCCTATCCAGTGCTTCTTAAGAGACAGAGGTGGATCAGAAAACATGTTTCCTCCTGAAGCATGCGGGAAGGTCTGTAAGAGAAGCGGCAGTCCTTGAAATATCCAGACATTGCTGCTCCACATGCAGCCTAGCCTAGTCTAAAGCTCTGTTCAGCCCTGCCTGGAGCCTCATTTTGCCAGAAGCCTTTCCTGGACAGCTAGGCTCTCCTCCTGCCTCCCACTCACCAGCCCTGACATCTGGATTTTAAGCATTCATGTACACACATCTATAGGAACTCCAGCCTAATCTGGCCAGATGTATGTGCCTGCATGTATTACGATCACACTTAATATGCTTGTGAGAAACACTGGTATAACAATTGCCTGCCTTTAATGATAGCCTTCTGTTTTCTGGACTGTAGCCTGTATTAGTCTAACTTAAATCCCATTTATTTCAATGGGTTGACTCTAAGTAAGCCTAGATAAGTACTCTAAGTCACTCTGGGAACTTTCTTTGGCTGTAAGTAAATAAAGTAATAGGAGTAACATTGGATACAGAGACCTTTGGCTATTGTGTAGTATAGAGATGTAATAAATAAACAAACAAATAATAAAACCCATTGTCCTGCATGAGATCAGACAGGCAGGTATTCGAAACGGAGCCTACCAGGTAGCGGTGGTGAGATGGTGGGATACCATTGCCATGGAGATCTGTCACCGACAGATCTCTTCTCTTGTTTTTAGGCATCTGTTATTTAAAAACAATAAGAATTAGATTAAAAACACATAATACTAAATGGAGCAACAAAAGCAGACATTCAAACAGAAGAATTAGCAGAATTTGAAAGCTACACATTAAAAGCAAGCTATAATAAAAAGTGCAACTTTTAAATCTCCTAGTTCTACTGCTTTAATGTCTGCTTTTATTGCTGCATTTAAGCATTGTTTTATCGTATTATGTATTTTTATGTGATTTTTATTGTTTTTACATTTTTGTAAGCCACACTGAGCGTTTTTTAAAAACAAAAGGAAAAGGGAAAGAAAGGACAGGGGTATAAAATAATAATAATTTGTAGATAAGCACTGATGTATGAAATGACTCTGAGGGTAAGGTGCACACTCCAGTTCAAGCGTTGCTACTCCCGTCTTCCAAAATGGATCCGTAACTCTCGCTAGCTCTACCATCCCAATTAGGCTTTACCAAAGAGTAGTATGACAGTGAATATTCCCCACTGTCCAAACAGCTTCTTATAAATGAAGCAAGGATTCTAATCTGCATTTTGCAACTCCAGATATTGAACAAGACACTCCAACCTGATGCCTTCCAGAAGTTTTGGACTACAACCCCCATTAGCCCCAGCCAGTATAGCCAATGGTCAGGGATGATGGAAGCTATAGGTCAAAACATCAAGAGGTATCCAAGTTGTGGAAAGTTGCAATAGGGCATCATTTTCCATAGGTAAGTTACATACAATTGTTGTAAACCGCCCAGAGAGCTTCGGCTGTGGGGCAGTATATGAATGTAATAAAATAAAATAAAATAAAATAAATAAATACAACAATATGCGTTCACTCACACAGGTAGAAAATCCTGATATTCTAGGAAACAGATGTGGTTTAACAGTATCAAGCAAGCTACAAGCTTACAGAAAATAGCAAGTTTTTTCCTCCCTCTTTTCAGAAATATAAATATAATGTAAGCTTGAAGATGGCACCTTGAAGATGCAGCCCCATTTTACAGAAGGGTCAGTAAGGTCACTCCCAACTAAATATTGGCTCCATTTGCCTGCAACTGCCCAAAACAGTTTGTTCCTTAAGGCAAAAGGATGAGATGGCACCTGCTCCATTCCACATACAGAAGCTAATAGGATCAGCAGTTGAATTTTATTTTAATGCTGGCAACGGGACTGCAACATTCATCACACTTGAAGGCAGCAGGGCAGCTTTGGGGGCCAAGCTGTGGGGCCCATACAGCTCTATCCTCCCAGAGATGGGAATATGCCAGGGGGTTCAGGAGGAATAGCTTGGGGGAAGCTGCCACTGTTGCCCCTCAGAATCTGTCACCCGGGGCGGTTGCCTCACTTTGCCTAATGATAGGGCTGGTCTCTGCATAATGCTAAGCCATGGTTTCTGTTAACTACGGTTTGCTGCTTTAACCATGACAAGCAAATAAAATATAGCTTAATCTCCCTATATCTGGTTTCTTTCTCTCCTGCCCATTTTGCTATCCTCCAGAGCGGTTTTGTTTTTCTGGGCTTCATTTCGGGGCAGGCAGCATTGCAAACAAGCCAGAATTAAGCTAGTTCTTGGATCAGATGTCACAACAAGCCATGATTAAACAAGTCATACTTCGTTAGCCAACAACCAACCATGGCTTCTATTCATGGTTTGTAGGTGCTTAAGAAACCATGGTTTCTTTGCGGGGATGGGTTTGGATACAATGGCCAGCCAGATATCAATAAGCCATACCAGGGTAGATAAAAATCAATATTTTTTAAAAAAAAATTATAAAAAAATTGAGTTTTTTTTATTTAAATAGGATTTTTAAAAAATAAAATGCTTTTTGAGGAAAAATCTATTTAAAGATAGTTTTCTACTTAAGATACATTATAGTCCAAAGGTTATTCATTATGAATTAAGGATTAGTTTTTAATTATGTAGCATGAGGCTGTATATTCATGCAATGTTTAAATTTTTGGGTAAATGAATTCCATTAATCCATTCACAATGTCATGCTCTTCCAGGGGTTTCTGTAAGATTATTGGGCAATTTTTCTATCTAGAAGATATTATCGCAGATGCTTGGTTTTACAGTTCTCAGAACTGTGAATTTGTGTCTGCAGAGATCACAATCCCATTGCTTCTTTGCAAATCTATGTACACAGAATCAAGCCCTTACCTCTTAAGTGCTAGTTTCAAAAAATCCAATGAATATAGTGCACTTTTGGGGTGGGGGGGAGTCACATGATTAAACCAGTCTTTCTGGGTAGTGATTTAAATTGTGATTTAAATCAAATCCACCCTGAGCCATACCATAACTTAGCTCTGTGTGCAAACAAAGCCAGTATGGCTCCAACCACGTGTTTATCTCATAATGATAACGTGGTGGCTGGACGTATGCAAAACCAGTGTATAGGCTTGGGTGCTTAACCCCTCCAGCACTTGCCAGTTTACCTCTACAAGTACAGCCTCCCATACCATTTTAAAAACAGTTTCTTCCCTTGGTGAGGCTCAGAGACTTCAAGCAGCCCACCTGCAAGTCAGAACAGGATGAGGGACAATTGCAAGGCAGAATCCAGGCACAGAGTTTAGCATAAACCCCCACGCACACACTTTGGCTTTTCTGTCCACATTAACTAGCAGGCCAATGCTCTCAGCAGTATTTCTGAGGAAGGAAAAAAGTCACCAAGAAGTCGATAACCCCAGTTTCCTGGGTCCCGGCCCAGTCGCTGACGAAAGGATCGGGACGGAGGGTGGGGAAGGTTGTGAACTGCACACCCTCTCCACCAATGTACTAAATTCCACAGGTGCTGAACCTACGGTACGGGTGGAAGAGGAGGTAGCACATGTCTGGAGCTGCTGACTCAGAAAGGATACCTAGCAGAGATTCAATCCCACATGCCTTTCTGCCTCACTGTTGCTTCAGCCAGCTCCTTGGCTAGGATCCCAGAGGCCAAAATACACCAAGGTATTAGAACAAGGGAGTATATAAACTGCGGCGCACACTAGAGTTGTACTCTCTTGTATTTTGGACTTGTATTTTGGACCTGGCAAAGAGCTTAGCCACTAACGGTAGGCCATTCATTAAAGCACACACATCCTTGTCAGAAAGAGGCTCTCTTCACTCATGGACAGATGCTACTTCCATCATTTACACCAGGAGTGGGCAATACCACCACAAATGCCAGAACCCCACAGCCACATGTCAAATTTGCTGTGGCAGAGGCAAAACAATTGGAGGGATTGAAATGGCAGCCCAAAAAGGCCAAATACGCGTAGCTTTAAAACAAGGCACCCTGTGCCACCAGATGGTTTGCTGCAGCTGAGATGCAACAGTGCATGGCAGTGGTGTGACCCCGAGGGCAGGTGGGAATAAAATTGACCCCAAGTGTCCCCTGGTTTACACAGTGTTTGGGGGGAGCACATTGGTGACGATTGATCAGGCAGGTATTTCCCAGCTGCCTATAAACCGCCCAGAGAGCTTCGGCTAAGGGGCGGTATATAAATTTAATAAATAAATAAATAACTCTGCTGGAATGGAGGAGCGCAAACTAAGAAGGAATAGCCCCAAATAATCAGGTCTACCCACATTGTTGTGATCTTTCTCTCTCTTACACACTCTTACACTTACTTACTTACACACACACGTGACAGTGGGGCACTCTTGAGGCATTATTTATTTATTTATTAAAACATTTGCATCCCGCCCTATATCACTGGGATCTCAGGCTGGTGTATAGATTAAATCAGAATGATCACTCTGGCAAAGCCTTCCACTGATACCTACCCCACCCAATTTTCTGGTGCTCTGTTGAGATGGAGAAGGCTTAGAAGTGCTCTGGTCCTCCACCGCCTCCATCTCCAACTACTGGGAAATAATGATAAAAGTATTTGTTTTGCCTGGGTTGAGTCTCTGGGGCATTGTGGGAAATTTAAATGGCAGCTCCAAATCAGACGCCTCTTCATAGAAGTGCTGTTGCTGGCTGCCACCAGGTAAACCCATCAAACTTCGGGGGGGGGGGGACACTGACGTATGGGGCGGCCCACTAGAGGGCTCTATGCTGAACGTGGGAGGGCAGGTGGTGAGTAGTCTCCCTACGACTTGTAGAGAAGGGGTGGTGGTTCAGATCCCAGAATAATTGGAAACTTATTCCAACCCAAGTCTGCAACAGCACATCCTTCACACAGAGAGCTACTAGAAACAGAAGTGTGTCCTTACGTTAGTGTTTTTATACATGCTGCTGACCAAGGGCATGTCTACACCAGGCAATATCCCGGGGATTGTCCCTGTGCGTCCACATGATGCATAGGGGGTCCCGGGAGCAGGGATGGATAATCCCTCTATTTCCCTGGGATATTGCCATACCTGTTTTTCTCAGTTTTCCCGTGGTCTCGGGATTGTCCTGAGACTGTGGGAGACTGCGGGCCTCCATCCCAGTTTCGTCCCAGCTCCTCGCGAGTAAATGCAAGGAGCCAGGAGCCAGGCACAGAGCTCTTCAAGTGCTCCATGCCCATCGGGGTGGGTGGGGAGGGGGATTTTTTTTAAAAAACACACACCTTACTTTTGCGCTGGAGCGCAGGTACACTCCAGGTCCTGTCTTTATTTATTAAAAAATTGCAGGCAGGATGTCCTCCTTCCTCCCTGGATGTCACGCACCACGTGTGAACACAGGGGGAGGATCTCGCGATCAGCATATCGCGAGATCCTCCCCCCTCCCTCCCGGAACGCCAGGAGGTGTAGACATGCCCCAAGTGTTAAGCCAGTTGAGTCATCAAGTCGCACATCCTCATGCTCTTCTGCAACACAATCTAACCCAATCCAACCCCCTTCATCCTTCTGCATTAGAGCTATGCAGAATAACTGAACATTACTGTATGTGAACGTGGGGGCCGAGCAACAGCCACATCCAAGCTTTGTCAAAACTTAATAAAAGCTTTTTTAAAAAATGCAGCAAACTTGGGCGTACTTTTCAAGACGCGAGCACATGAAGCAGAACCTACTGGCCTTCAATCGTGCACTTTGAGCAGGTGTTCTAAGGCAATTTGGAGAACACCCCGCAGAGCGAGCCGATGAACAGTCAAGCCTAGGTATTAAGATCCACGTTCAGATCATGGACGACATAAAAGGTGACAACATGTAGAGCTGTCTGTTTCCTATGGCATTCTATATGCTGTTTTCTATTGAAGGCGGTTGCTTTAAAAAGTGATAAAGAGGCTTACCACTATTCATTGCTCCCTTGCAAGATGTGGGAAACACCTCATTAACACTAACCTGTGGCATGTATTTTCTTTGGAAAACACAAACACCACTGTAGACTGGCCATGCCATCCCATATAGATGGGTCTCAGCAAAAAGCATATTTTTAGCATTTTCTCAGCTGGATTCAGGCAGCACATTAGCACCACTGAATTAAGTGTGCTAAAGGCTGCAGGATCTTTAAGATGTATAACCAATGCTTGTTCCCAGAACCCAAGTTGGAGGAGTACCATTTTGTTGAATGGAGATGTAAAGAACAAGTCAAGTCCCCCGCCCCGTGAAAAAAAAAGCTAACTCACATACAGTCTAAAATGTCAAGCGGAAGATATTTGGAGAGAAGCAATAGTCGTTGTAAGTAAAGGTCCTATTGGTACCCATCACAACAATTGCCCCATAGCAGAATCACATTGTACGAGTTGCCACAGATCAGTATATCCCAGCAAGACACTCTAGGTGCTTATAAGCAATGCTGCAAGGATCCCAAACATGAGAACATTTTAACTTTTATGTACCACATTTCAGGTATTCAAAAAGCTTTGCATGTAATCACATTCCATCTTCCAACAACCCTGAAAGCTATGACAGTGTTATCCCTGTAATGGAGAAGGGGCTGGAACCGAGAGAGAGAGAGAGAGAGGTCATGTTCATTAGACACCTTAAACCACGGCTTTAACCACAGTAACTTAAGGTGTCTTCTGAACATGGCCCGGCTTTCTGACTTAACCACTGTGGTTAAAGCTGTGGTTTAAGGTGTCCTCTGAACGGGGCCAGAGAGAGAGTGCAGCTTGTTCATAACTGAGGTTTGAACCTGCGGACTTTTGACTCACATGTTTAACCACTAAGCTACACCAGTATAGATGCTCTCTTACTTTAGCATGTGAATACAGTTAAGCTCTTTAGGCAACCACACCTCCGAAGTAGGTGAAGCCAACGCAGAAAATCAAAACACCAACAAAGCTATCTCAGTTAGCACGTGGAATGCTCTGACTTAAAGCTAGTTTCCCTGAAGTACTGGCCTTATTATTATTATTATTATTATTATTATTATGAGCAAGCCTGCAGTTTTTACCCTAATATAGTCACAGCTCAATAGCTTGCCAGTTTTTTAAGTAAGAGCCACCTTTAGACTAGCTTGATTTAAGCTGGACTTTTCGTTGATTAATACGATTTCGTGACTTGTCACTACCTTCTCTGTATGCTACATTAATTTAAATTCATAGTGTGGGATGCCTGAAATTTATGCAGATATTTCAGTGCCCAAGAGATACTGCAGCAACCAGGGCTTAGGATGCCATGTTAAACTGCCAAGGGATGATCATACAATGCTACACTAATGTTGCAACCAGGTAAGTTGGCATGCAGGTTTGCGCTCACTTTAAAATTCCTACAACCAAGCCTCTTCAAGCCTACTTATTTCAGCAGTTGCCTTAAGTAAACACTTAAGATGACAGTAGGACTGAAAGGTTCTTAGTTTCTGTTGGATCATGCCCATGGCTGGATCATGTCTATGTGTTAGCTTTACAGATGAGAGCACCAGAAAGATCAGACTGGAAACAAACACTTTTGGGGTCTCAAAAATTATCAAAACATTCAATACAGCTGCCTCTCATATATAGATAGATCCTTCTACCTCCTTCTCCCCCCCACCCTGCCCAAATCTGAAGGGGAACTGAGTACCTTGCAGAATCAATAAGGCTACGGTTCACACAGAGTTCTTTGCCCACATTACTTCTAAACTACCCAAGCTCTTAGAAGTTCACTTCTGCTGTTTTTAAACAGTTGGTTATTAAAAGGTAAACGGCTGCAACTAATTGTACTCAGAAGGCCTGACTTTAGGAGACACGTATAGGGTGGAAAAACTCCACAGCTTCTGCTAAAATGCCTAAATATACGTGTGCTTATTCCAAAGAAAGCCCAATTGATTTCAACAGGACCTACTCCCTACTTAAAGTGAGTAAGACTGCAGCCTTAAGAATTTAAGGCCATTTCTAAAGTCAAGATGATCCAATTTAAATGTATTATGCAGACTCGACACACACACAGGGGACAGAAACATCAAATTGTCAGGGTTAAGTGGAGTACTAGTCAAATACTAGTAGCTGTTAAGAGCTCCGTCCAAATGCAGAATTATTCAGGGAGGGAGGGAACAGGGTGAGGGGGAGGCCTATTTTGAAGAAAGTCGTCTTGATAAACAGACATATTCTTAAAATTCCTCCCAGCACCTCAGGAGTCATTCGGATCGGCATGCAAATCGTTTGTGGAAATTTTCCTATTGCCTCAGAGGCTCCTGCTACTTTTTTTTTTTAGTTGTTTGACAGTTTAAGGGAAATCATAATTAAAAAGAGACACACAAATAATAGCCTGTGCAGCGTAGCAAGCGAGAATAAGCGGGGGCCATTTCATTTTAAAAACTCTGGTGAGCTTTTAATTGCCTGGATTTCATTGTGAACCACCCTGACGCCTGATTGCTTCCATTATGTTCTCTTGTTCTGTGCCATTCATCCACACGCACACACGCACAAGGATCCTGTAGTTAACACAACAAAGTAACTGCAACTCCGTAACACCCGGGAGTTTCCCTAACCACCACCTTTATCGTTTAGAATATGGGACTTTTTGTCTACTTTGCACTAATTGCTCCCTCCTTCAAACAATGCAATGTAAAAGAAAATACTGAAAAACCTTCTTTCCCTCACACCACCTTCCTTCATCATATGCCAGAAACTTGGGTGGTTTAAAGAAAAAGGGGGAACACTGAGTATATGGGGGGAAGGTATGTGTGTGGGGAGGGAAGAGAGGCAGGGGAGGTGTGTTGAGGAGGGGTGGGGACAGAATGGCAAGGCATACAGCCCCACAGCTGGAAGCACAAATTGGGGTGGGTGGGGGAGATTTTGGCTACTGCCAAGATGACAAAGGGTTTATTCTGCCTCTCTTCAACCGACCCCCTTGACATCACCTCAGTTTCTGAAAGCTTGGTTTGGGGCCTAAAAACTGGCTTCTCTATTCACTGGTGCACATCTTCCTTGCATCCTACAGGGGTAACAAGTGCAAACATCTCTCTTTCTCGCTATATATATATATATATATATTAAACACACATACATACACACACTGATCTCCCCACCACACACACACAGATTTCAATAGTGACTATTTCCTTTAAAGTCTGTTACCCATATGCACTTTAAATGCACACCATTCCCCCCTCCCGTACTTTCTCTGTCTCCTTGTCGCCCCCCACCCCGCTCCCCAAATTGAACACAGTGTTGCTGGAAGCCAATTTTATTCTCTCTCTCCCCCCCCCCCCCGTTTCTTCCAATGCAGCTGTAAGACTCCGAGAGATACTGACATTTTTCCACTCTTATCAGTTTAATTACAGTTACCATGGCAGCAAAGTGCTAGTGGTTGGCAAAGGCCAACAAGAGATTTGCAAGAGTGAGCTCAATTTTGATGCAGTTCACATGCAAAAAAAAAAGAAAAAAAAAGGAAGAAAAAATAGGGGAAAAAATTAAAAGAAAAGCCACGACAGTGGAAACACTCCTAACAAAGAATCCCCCTTTGTGTAGTTAGCACAAGCCAGGCGCCACTAATTTCTCTCCCCACTACCCCTGCCAAAGCCACACACGGATGGATGGCGAGTGGGTTTGCTTTGTTGCTGTTGAGTTGTTTTTACAGCAAAGTGGGGGGGGGGGAAAGAAATGTGGCATTTTTGTTGTTGCTCCAACACCTCCTAAAAATAATTGGCTTTAAAAACAATTTAAAAAGCGGTAGCCTTTTCAGAAGCTCTGATCTTAAGACAGCAAGCCTGTCTTTTCGGATCACAACAGCCCCAGCAACGTTTAGAGGGGAAGATCTATGCCTCTTCGCCTTCAAATATCCAGAACGAAACACAGAGATGCTGAAAGCCCGACAAGAAATGCTGGATTTGCGGAGGGAGGGAGGGAGGGAGGGAAAGGGGAAGAAGAGAAGTGAGTGGGAAATATATACAAAAACAAATGACGACACCGATGGCTGCCTTACCAAAACTTTTCTCCTTTTTCTGCATGAGTTGCTTTAAGGGCTCCCGGATAGCTGGTTCTCATTGAGCCAAGCGGATCCCCCCACCCCACCCCCAACCAGTTTGGGTCAAGTGGAAGAGGTTGTGCGTGCTGAAAGCGGAAAACACCAGGAGAGAGAGAGAGAGAGAGAGAGATTGAGAGAGGAGAACAGGACGGTTGTGCAAGAGCACTTTGGAAGGGGGTGGAGGTGAGGGGGTGCTGGAAAAGCGACACACGCGCGCGCACGGGGGAGGACGTTGCAAGCGTGCAACACTCTCGAGCTACGAGGATGGCGAAAGACAAAAGCCACACGCTCCCCCCCTACAAATACACACACACACACACCCTCCGCACTGTGCTCCGATACCAGCCCCAGCGGTCTCTTCTCAAACCTCCGTGGTAACAAATGGATTTGATTAAACCGTCACATGCGGCGTTACCACGAGCACATCACGGGCTATAAAGAGGTTTGCGGGGGGGGGGGGAGAGAGAAGAGATCTGTATGGTAAATCATTACCCCCCACACACAAAAATGAGGTCTGCATCAAAAACGGCGACCGCATGGGTTTTCTGTTCGCCACCCCCCATTGCATTTCGTACAAATGCTGCACCGATTCGAGATCGGTGTGTGTTTAAAAATGCAGGGTATTAAGGGTTAACACGCAAACACACAAACACACACACACCACAACCCTGAAAAACTGGGCTGGGGGTTGGGTGGGTCTGATTCCTAGAAGGAAGGGGGTAAGAAGGGGTGCGAGGTAGTGGTGTTGGGAGGGGGGCGAAGAGGGAGAAGAAATGAAGTCGTTTCTCACCATGCCGGTTCACGCGCGCACGCAGTTTAGCAACAACGGGCGCCAGGTTTGGCGACGCGGTTAAGAGAAAGGGCGAGCTGGCGTTTGCTCCCGTTTCATTGTTTAACTTTGCCTGCTCCTTCCCTTCCAGCCCTCCAATCGCGCGGCTCTTTCTTCTGCAGCCTCGATCTTGCACCCTCTTATTCTTGCATCTCTCTCTTTCTCTCTCCCGTCATCATAAAAATAATGAAGCTTCACATGGATTTAAACACATACACACACACGCCAAGCTCCAAAGCCCAAAGTTGCAGCGCAGAGAGAAACCGAGAGAAGAGAGGGGGAAAAGTGTGATCCGGAGTTTATGGCTCACGATGTGGGAGAGGAAAAAGAAAATCGATCTGCCCCGGAGCCGAGCTCGCGCGTTGACGGCGTTGCCTGAACTTACCTCCTCGAGTCAAGCAATGCAAGGTGAGTTCAAGAAACCTCGGGTTTGGGAGCTTTTCTCCTTGGGGAAGGTCAGAAAGCCAAGCCTTGTTTGCAGGGAAGAAGGGGGAAAGGAGTCAAGCAAAAAGAAAGCGGCGGGGCGGATGGAAGCAGAAATTAGGCAGAATTGGGGGAGAGAGCAGATCGCTCGGAGTTTGCTAGGATTTTTTTAAAAAAAAATCCGGCAAGGTGTTCTTTTGCATGCTCGCACCGAAGCTACAGGTGTCCTAGATCTATAGATTTCAGTCAAGGTGGATCTTGGGAGCCCGGGACTGATTTGCACGCACACCCCCTCCTTCCCTTCACCCCACCCCACCCATCACCCCACCCACCCCCCGGCGGAGGTTCCGGCGGGAGAGACAACTTACCTAAAGCAGCACGGTGCTTTGAGCCGAGCTGGAGAGAGTCAGGGGCTGTAGCAACTGCAGAACGCAATCCCTTAACCAGCCAGACATAATACAGCGGAGGGAAAAAGGTCACTCTTGTTATGAGGGAGGCAGCAAGGAGTCGGGTGCGTGGCTTGCAGAAGCAGGAAGAGAAGCTGCGGCTCGTGGCCGGATTCAGGCTATTTACCGCTACTCGCTCTCTCTCACCCCCTCCTATCTTTCTCACCCCCTCCCGCCCCCTTTCCCTCCTCCCTCTTCTCTCTCTCTCTCTCCCCCCACCCCGATTCCTTCCCCTCTCTCGATCTGCAGCTCTACAACCGCCCGCTCTGGAAAAAAGTGCAAAGCAGCCGGGAGACAGATTGGGCTTTGTCGCTAATTTCCCAGGGTGAAAATTTACAAGCCTGCGAGTTCGAGTCAGCAAAAAGCCGAGGCAGATGCTAGGCGCGAGCGGCGGCAACAGCGAGCGAGCGACCCAGCGACTCCCGCACCAAGGGACCCCTGCGGAAAAAGCAACTTAAAAGGCGCCCGATCTAGGCGCGCTATACCTGGGAGTAAGCCCCACACTCAACGCGGGGTGGGGGTTTACTTTTGAGTAAGCCTGCGTAGGATCGGCCTGCGGAGAGAAAGAGCGAGCCCCTCTCCTGTTCTCGGCCACCCTGCATGGGGGGGGGGGTGGTAGTAAAGGCACAGGCATGCCGGCTCCCCGCCCCCCTTTTAACCCCGACTCTGGCCAATGTGGACTCCCGTCCGATGCATGGGGACGCGGAAGCTCCATTGAGTTCAATGTGACTTGCTCTCAAAAAAAGAGAGTAAGGGAGGGGGGGGAGAAGAGCACCCCAGGCAATAAACTGGCACTTTTAGGGTCACCAGTGATAGGAATGTCCTTAATACGACGAACTTTTCGGCGCTAACCTGGAAATTGCCACTCATCAGGTTTAAGAAAACTGGCGGGGCGGGCGACAGACATTTTGATACGATGGAAGTTTCCTCCACATTTTTAAACTTCTACAAGCCGGAGATCCCGCAGCACGTGGCTGGATGTTTTGAATTGGACCAGTTTCCCTTTCCGATTTGGGCGGGGGGGGGGAGCGACAGAAGAGAGAGCGGCAATGCCTTCCACCCCACCCCACCCCCAAGACATGCTCCATATAACCACGGGGATCGAGGAGAAATCCGACACATTTATTTCAGAGCAATCCCCATTGAACTCAGTGGAGCATACTTCACAGTAAATATAAATAGGATGGCGGTCGTCCGTGGATTGCGGTACTGACCAAAGGCGCGTTCCAGACCTATTGAAGTCAATGAAGGTTGTTAAACCACATTTCTATCCGATTACTCTCCCCCCCTTCTTTTTTTTCAAATTAGGGCATACAATATTTGCTAGCCCTGCTGCCGTGACTTAATAGCTGGCCTCTTATTGTGTACATAAACACCACCCTTTCATAAACGCTCCCACCCACCCCAGGCATCTTCCATTTTTAAGAGTCCACCCACAGCTGGGAGCGAAAGAGAGGAGAAGAAACCCGATTAAGGATTTGTGAATGCAGTTTGCAGACTTCAAAGTGATCCTCTGTTGTCTGCCATTTGGAGCATCACACTAAGATTGTCACAAAAGCTCGCTGTCTCTTTTTAAAGATGTCAGCTTAGAATCCCCCATCCAAATAATAATAATAAAAAATGAATGACACCCATTATTAGAGAGGGTGTTTTCAAGAACCCCAAGGAAAGCTTTTAAAGCCTTGGAGAGATTTGACATCCTTGCCTCTCCTGTCCTCTGCCCCCTCCCAGTAATCCAGCAATTCTGATCTGAGTAATCATAATAACTGAAGCCATAGAAGAAATGCATGTGCCCCCCCCTTTTTTTTTTCTTTTAGAGGCATACATTTAACTTCTGGCGCCTGTTCTACCTCTCTCTGTCTATGGCACCTAAGTTATTTCATTTAGCAAAACAGTAATCAAGCTCAAACACTATAAAACCAGGGACTCAAAAGTGCAGTCTGAGACAGGAGTTCGCTTGTACACACAAACACACGCACCCCAACACGCTTTCTGTAGATCCGATTTCCACAACTGAAAGGGGCAGAAGCAGAGTCTTAAGAGCCGGTTCCCTTTCAACCAAAGGGCGAGCCAAATGTTCAGCCTGGAACCTCAAGTCGCCTCTGTTTACACGCTACATCTGCAAACACCACTTCCCCCCTTCTAAAGCCGACCCGTGTCTGTGTGTTTGGGGAGGGGGGTACCTCTCTTGAAACCAATGCATTCAAAGGGAGGGGGAGGAAAGAGGCAGGGGGCTTACGTGTGAAGAAAGGGAGAAATAAAATCAGAACAAATGGTACAGCTAATGAGGACAATTAAATTAATTATGTTAAAGGAGATGAAATTCTCACGCGCTCTCTTTCTCTCCCCCCTTCCCATCTCCCACCCCCACCCCCATGTATGATCTGTTACCCCTCGCTGGCAACGGCTCCTCCGTAATTCACGGCAACTGATTAGTGCATCTATGCAAATCTTTGTTTAAATCATTCAACTAATTAAATGATGGGATTATTCCTCTGCCTACGGTGACATCATGCGCAGTAATTAGTACTCTATTTGGACTGTGGCAATAAGATACCCGGTGTCAACACCAACCTGCAAGAGACATTAAGCACTTTGTCACTTTCTCTCTCTCTCTGTGTGTGTGTGTGTGTAACAAACAGCTCCACATCTAATTGCAATTGCTCACCCCCTTTTTTTTTATACCAATCAAGGGCTCTTTTTTAAAAGGGGGGGGGAACTTGGTGAGTAATATGCCAAACCACATGTGTAAAGGAATAAAATAGAATAGTTAACATTCAGCACCATGCCATTCATTTCCCCCTAAAATGTAATGATAATTAGATGGGTCATAAAATGCTCTTCTTTTCATTATGACTGATGAAATGCATTAAAGCTGACAGGGTATTACCTGACAGTAATTAGGTTTTGTCATGAATTAAATTATTTGAAAGCAGCCTCTTTCCCCAATCATGCAATTTACAGCAAGAATATATATATATATATATATATATATATATATATATATATATATATATATATATACACATACACACACACACTCATACACATATACATGTATATCGCAAAATAAAGGGGGGGGGCAACACCCGCAGTTCCTTTCTCTGTCTTTAGAAACATATGAATTATTCACGCACAAGAGAGAAGGAGGGGGGGAGAGAAAGAGAGAAAGTGAAGAGGAAAAGTGGTTTAGGACTTTCTAAAAAAGCACTTTGCACAGATGTGCTGATCGCCAGTCTCTGTGCCAATGCTGAAAAAGATCCAAGTGTACAGGACAGGGTGGGGGCGGTGTGTGTGCGTGGTGGGAAGAGAATGGAGGACAGCAAAGTGATTTGGTGAAGAAGTGGGATTTAATCATTTGCTCCCGACACTTTGGCGAAAAGCACCATTAACCCTCTGCAAACTCCGCAGCTTTTTTTTGGGGGGGGGGAGAGATTTCTCTCCAAAGCCCCCCCCCAGCTCCAACTCCGCCTTTTCCGAGTACCCCAAACCAGGATCGCCACCAAAAATCAAACATTATTTGTCGACATTGTTTACTTAGTCAAGTTATAAAGATTCAACCCAGGCAAAACAATTCCTTTTATCATTATTATTTCCCAGTAGTTGGAGATGGAGGCGGTGGAGGACCAAAAGAGAGAAAGAAGAAGACTGAGTGATAAAGAGAGAAATTACAGTTTAAAAACAGTTTCATTTGCTTATTTGCTGAACGCGTGCTGTTTAAAAACCAAAGAGGGTCCTCTTTTCGTTTTTAGATCGGCCCTTTCCAGAGGGTCTCCTTCACTTTTTCTCTTTTTCATTTGCCAAATTGTTCTTTTTTTTAAAAAAAAAAAAGGGGGGGAACCCCATAAAAATTGCAAGGGTTTTATTTAAAGGAAGGGGTTTAAGAGAAGAAAGAGAGAAAGGGAGAACTTAAAAAAAAAGAAGACTTACCTTTGTGCAAGAGAAGCCTTCTGCAGGAAAAAAAAAATAAGGTAAAAGAATTCTTCAAGTTTCAAAGCTTGGACACTTTTGTCCTTTTTGTATAAAAAAAGAAGAAGAAGAAGATAGGGTTGCTTGCCAGTTTTTGGAGTTGGATGGTTGATGGTTGGTGTGTGGGTTTGTTGTTGTTTTTTGGCCCCCTCCCCTCTGATCAGTAAGATTTCTGTATAGTCCCAGAGAGAGAGAGAGATGCCTGTTATAATGCCTCTTATTGTGGAGCCAAAGACAATGAACAAACAAGGGGAAGAAAAAGAAGAAAAAAAAACATTAAATCCTGTTTTTCCCTTTAAGAAAGGTGGGGGGGGGAACCATGCAGAGACACCCTCAGTTCAAGAAGAAAAACTGTAGTTGAGCATCATTCATGCCACCTCCCTTCTCACCCCCCCAGCTGGAGTTTCGGTAGCATCAAATGGGAGCAAATCCCAGATTTTGCTTTCTTGCTGCCTGCCTGCCTGCCTGCCTACTTCCCCCCCTTCCTTCCTTACTTTCTTTCTTCCCCGGCTGAGCACAAAACCTGAGTGGGCCAGCTCGCCTCCTTCAGTATTTAAACACCTCCACCAGGTCCCCAGTTAGCAGCTCTCTTTGGCTCATCCAAGAAGCTGACAAGTACGGTTAGAGGAGGCTGTACATGTTGCTCTAATGGACCTCATTAAGTTCTACTTACAGATGTTCTCTTAACATAATTGATCTGCGGTGAGTTGAGAGGACTGCAACTTATTCCCTAGCCCCCAATTATGGTTGGGTAATTAGATCCCCAACCTCCAATTTTTCACATTCACCCTTCTAACATCCCAAAATATCAAAGTATCTCTTTCTCACCAAAGCTCCCTCCCTCCCCTTACCGGACTCCACTCCACTCACTGTATTGACAGTTAGATCTACGCTAACCTTTGTAGTGACGCCAGTTTTAATGGCGCATTCAGTCCATTGACAGAACTCTGGTGGGTTTTTTTTCCCCTTCCCCATTTCTCCCTCCCTTCTCTCCTTTCCTCCTCTTCTTCTTCTCCTTTTTTTTTAACCCTCAGAAACAAAAGGGTAAAAGAAAAAGAAAAAGAATCTCTAGCTTGTATAGTTTGTACTTTTGATAAAAGGTTTCACTGATGGGCTTTGGCAGTAGAGGTTCTTTTCTAATGTCTTTTTATCTGAATTAATTCCTCAGATGAAAACTTTAAGGAACAATGAAGAAGAGGTAGTGCTCTGAAACGGTGAGAAGAGGAGAGGGGGAAAAAAAAATCACACAGCACACCTGGGACAGATGAAGCCAAACTAGTGCTTTTATAATGCCAATCAGCGGGGCTGTTATCATCCCTCTAATTAGGAAAGCAGCCTAAAACAGAGAGCACTTGGGGAAATGGTAATGTTATGGTTTTGCACTTAAAAGGGGAGACATTTCCTACACTGTAAGAATCCAGGATTGGGGCTGACAAGTCCTTTAATTAATGGGCAGGATTCCCCACGTCTTCACACTGGGAGTGTATGTTTCAATTCATAAAAGTGGACAAAGGGGGCTATTTGGTGAGAAAAAGGGGGGTTGTGTGTGTGTGTAAGGCACAGAGAGATAGAGAGGAGATTTGGGAGGGGGGATAGTCCATTAGTTTTGAAGGAGAACAGAGTTCATAAGCTACCTTTATTTTAACCCCCAAAGGATTACACACAGAGCTGCAGTGAGCTGTTTGCCAACGGATTTGAAAGCTAGAGCAGGAAAAAGCCCAAGGCCATCAGGCAAACAAAAAGTTTGGGAGAGCGCGCGTTTGGAATCCGAGAACGCAGCCTTGCTTCTGTGGTCTGTTCTCTAACTTCCCCTTTCGGAAGTGCCCCTGCTTACTACGGAAACTGGACCCAGGTCAGCCTGGTAGAAGAGGCTCTCGGGACCACGTTTGTAGAGTGTCCATGTTCTCTGCCTAGTGGTAGTTGCAATACTCCATTTCCTTCCCCCCTGCCCGTGATTAAGGGCAAATCTGTAGCCATTTTGCACAGGCACAAGGCTGCCCCCTCTTGTCTTGCGCAAATGAGGACTAGGCCAGCTCTGAACTGATTGCCCTGAGCAAAACGTCAGCCCAGCAGCACAGAGTTTTTGAGCCAATCCACATGGAGAAGCAAAGGGGAAGGGCTGTAGCCAAGTAGTACAGCACCTGCTTGGCATGCAGGAGGTCTCAGGTTCAACTCCTGGCTTCTCAAGGGGGCTCTCTAAACATGTTCAAAGCCCCGGGGTGGCTGCGAATCGGTGCTGCATCAGTTATATGACACAGCTGCAGATTCGCAGGCACCGTGGGGCTTTTCCACGAAGCTGCGTGGTTAAAAAGTTGAGGACTTAACCCAACTTTTTTGTTGAGAGCGAGGTCACCTCACTCCATGGCCGATCCAGAAGGCGGTCCTGGTGGGGGCTGGCGATTGGTTGCTGGAAGGCAGGAAGAGGGCAGGATACGGCTCCAATATCTGGATGACTGCCAGAAACCCTGTGATCCTTCCTTGGCATGGAGATTACCAAGCGCAACCCCGCAGGAGAGAAACTGCGGGATTTAGGAGGAATGTGGTGCCATCAAGACAGCCACAAGGTAGAGCAAGAAAAATGAATCCTGTCTGAAACCCTGGATAATCGATACTAGTCAGTTTCGACAATACTGGGCTACATGGACCAATGTTCTGACCTGTGTAAGGAAGCTTCCTATATTGGTATGCTTGTATGGAAAGATTCAGGTGGTCTTTGCCACATGGTACTGCAAACCAGGCCTACATGCTGAGCAGTCCACTGCATCAGCCTTCATAAACCTTTTTTTGGTTTTGACTCCAAACCAAACTGTCGCGCATGCATGCACGCACGCATGCACGCACACACACACACACACACATACATGGAGCACTATTTGAACTGGTCATGTGAGTGTGAATGCCATGCACCTCCAGCCTGATCCTAAGCATGTCCATGATGTGTGGCAGATTTGGGAGTATCATTCGAGAGCAGACAATTTTCTTCTTCATCATCATCATCATCATCGTCATCATCATTATCTTCAACATCTTATTTATTTCTTGCTCATGGCAGTTTTTCTAGTTGGACATGTTGGGCTTTGCCAGGCCGTGCACTCCTTTACTGATTCAGGACTTTCCTGACAATTGACCATGTTTTAAGTATGGCTGCTTTCTGGATGTTGGTGTGGATGTATTTTGGTAGGCCCAGTTTCTGAAGGTTTTCCGTATAGTTTTTTTTATGTGATGCCAGTGACTGATGTGACTAACAGAATAATTGTGACCTTTCCCTGTTGCATTATTATTATTATTATTATTATTATTATTATTTCCCTTTTCTTGCTTGTGGCAGTTTTTCTGGATGATGATGGTGATGATGATGATTCACCATGGGAATACTATGGATAGTGTGGCTCAAGCACCAATATTCCATGGGCCTTCTCTGAACATATTTACTCATAGGTCTCATGGAGTTTCATCAGTTTGACTTCCAAGGAAATGCTCATGGGACCGCAAGAGTTTTGTTTTTCCCTATACACACCAAAACACATTTAGCCAACCACTATGCACAAATATAAAATGAGGGTCTTTGACCTGTTGTAGATAACAAGCGGATTATGAGCCAACAGTGTGATGTGGGCTGCTGGTTGGCCACTGTGTGAACAGAATGGGTCTAGGTGGACCCTTGGTCTGAACCAAGATGACTCTTCTTATGCTCTTATGGGTGGTAGCCACTAACCTACAAGCAGTTCTATAGCCCTCTGTCCTCACGGGTTCTTCCATGGAAATCCCCCCCAGCCAAGACTGGTTGTCTAGGCTCACTTTTCATTTCAGAGTGCAGCTGAAGAGGGGAATTCAAAACTGCACTGAGTGGTGTAGTAGGTTCAGGAAATTGGATAGCTCCTTTAGAGTTCTGACTGAAACTCAAAGCAGATTCATTGCCCCACTGACATTGGAGCTAAACAATGCTATTTTGGGCTGCATTAATAGAAGTAGAGCTTCCAAATCACGCAAGGCACTGGTTCCCCTCTATTCAGCACTGGCTAGGCCTCATCTTGAGTACTGCGTCAAGTTCTGGGCACCAGACTTCAAGAAGGATGCAGATAAGCTGGAGCGTGTTCAGAGGAGGGCAGCCAGGATGATCAAGGGGTCTGAAAAGAAAGCCCGATGAGGAGAGGCTGAAAGAACTGGGCCTGTTTAGCCTGGAGAAGAGAAGACTGAGGGGAGACATGATAGCACTCTTCAAAGACTTGAAAGGTTGTCACACAGTGGAGGGCCAGGATCTCTTCTCAATCATCCCAGAGTGCAGGACACGGAACAATGGGCTCAAGTTACAGGAAGCCGGATTCTGGCTGGACATCAGGGAAAACGTCCTGGTACAGCAGTGGAACCAATTTCTTAGGAACTAGTGGGCTCTCACACACTAGAGGCATTCAAGATGCGCATATGCTTAAAGGTAGATTCCTGCATTGAGCAGGGGGTTGGACTCGATGGCCTTATTCTATGATTCTATGAGTTGATGGGGAAATAATAAAATGGTTCTAGGAATTAGATTGCCAACTTCTTTGCTGGTAGGGCTGTCCCTGTCACACAGAAATGTAGCAAGTAAAGCTTTCTCCAGCCTACCTGCTTTATCTCTCTGCTCAACACATTCTCCTCTGCTTCAGTTTTCTCTCTCCTTCTCCTGCAATCTTTATGTCTTCTGCCATCCTAACTGTTTGTGCCAATGTCTGTCTTTTCCTCTGATTACTACTACTGCTACTAATTTATCTTTAGTGTATCTAATGCATTTTCAGAACAAATTTATTTATTTGCTTACCGTATTTATATAACTGTGCCAAAATGTAAGTTCTCTGAGCAGTTCACAAACAAATACATTGTTAAAATACTGCACAAAACAATAAAACATAAAACATAAAACTAAAATACAATTGAAACATGGAAAATGCTGCATGCTTGGAGACAATTCCCTCTAGTCCTATAGTTGCCAGGCTGCAATCTAGAAAAAAGCATCCACCTTTAAACTAGCACTAAGTCAAAGGGTTTCGTTTCAACGTTTTAGCCAAAATGGGGGCTTAGGGATGGGTGAAATGTTGGGGAAGGAACCGTTTTGCCATTTTTATATATATAGGGGAGAAAATGTAGTAATTTTCAGGGGTGGGGCTTATTTGTTAGCAGCAGCAGCTCACTCCTCCCCCCCCCATTTCCCATAAGTGATGTCAGCAAAACAAGACTTCCAAAGATAAAAGGGGAACGCCGTCAGCCCTGCTGCTATTAATGGGGGAGCCCCACAATTTCTAGAATTTCTCCCATAGCTTCACAAAGAGATCATGGCAATCTCCTCCACTTTCGTACCCTGCAAATGGGGCTGCAAGTGTGGAGGGGGGCATTTGGGGCTCAGCACCACAGACTAATAAAAGGGAAGTTAGGATAGTTGTGGATGCCCCCTGTGTCCTGTCCCCCCCACCCGCTTTGACTCCCATTTCTTTCTTCTGCAATTTACTCCATCTGAAGTGGGGCAAATACTTGTTGCTGCAGGTAGGGGAGGAAGGTGTTGCAGTCTGGCAGTGGTGGGCTACTATGCCTCAAGCTCTACTTTAAATTAAGGACCCCAATCCACTTTGGAGGCTGATTCGGAGATTCCAAACCAGCCTCAATCTGCCTCAGCCCAATTCGGGCCTGGTCTGACCTGCTTCGGATCGAGATTTGGACATCCAAAGCGGGTCAGATGTTGTGTTTTCTCAGGCTGCTACCCAGCAGCTGCTGGATGGGCTAACCGGGAGTCTTATACTCTCTCCACTTGCCCCCCAAACCCGGTGAGCCCCTGACCACTCGTGAGACTTACCTAACCCATCCACTCATGCCTGGTAGCTGTCTGGTCATAGATTTAGGAAAAGACAGGGCCCCCATCTTCCTTTAAAAATGGTGGCTCTCATGGAGGACGCATGGCTGCTGGTAGGTTTCGTGAGTGGGAGGGGGCAGCGGCTTGACATTGTCCTGGATTTGGACCGAAGCGGTGCAGAACCCTCGTCTGCGCTAGCTGCACCCTAGTTGACCTCGATGGCCACCTCACTTCTCCGTACTCTCTGCACTAGTGTTGCCAGATTACAACCCAGAGAGTTGCATTACCTCTTTAAAGCGTCTAATGAAATCAAAGCTGAAGCAGCTTTTGTCTGTCCCACTGGCCTGTTATAGCCAGTTTGGGGGTTTGGGGAAGGGGCACAAAGAAAGGCCAGGGAAGGATCAGGTAGGAGAAGCTATGCCCCCTCTTGTCTTTTACTTCACTGAGTATTTTAAAGGCATAATGTGACTTTCGGTGTTGCAACCTGGCCACCCTGGCCTTATTATTCATTTTTTAGTATTCCTGGACACCCTTCTCCATCCTTGCTTTTTCTGTCCATTGAACATAGACTATAAGCCCTCTGGTTAGGGTCTGTCTGATGTTTTTCACAGTGCCCATGATCATGCTATTAGTGTTAAACAGGTAGAGAGCTTCGGCTATTGGGCGGTATAAAAATGTAATAAATAAATAAATAAATAAATAAATTGCAGAGCAAATGAAGGCACAGATGAAGATGGCAAGTGTTGTGTTGTCTATTGCAGGGGTGGACAAAAACTAGATCTCCAGGTGTTTTGGATTTGAACCCCAGCATTCTTTACTATTGGCCATGCTGGCAGGGGTTTCTGGGCATTGAAATCCAAAACATCTAGGGATCTATTTTTAGCTCACTCCTGGTCTACTGGACTTTGACTATGGAATTCAGGCTCCATACCTGTAGGCTGGGGTCGGGAAAGGTATGTGCGAAGTGGTATTTACATCTGTCTGAAGGTGGAAGAATGCGTCCATAAATGTGCGAAAATGTGTGGGGCAGCAGTGGCTCCACCCACTTTGAGAGGCAGCTCCGCTTTCTGGCATGTGGGCCCCAATGTCCCAGCCCAGGGTTAATTCGGGCCTTAGGTGGAGAAATGGTTTCTCACCCCTGATTGAAATATTAGCTCAGGCATTTTTCTCCCTCTTTCATAATTCTAGAACTGGGGGTCATCCCTTGAAACTGATTGGTGGGAGACTGAGGACAGATAAAAGGAAGTTCTTCATGCCATGCACAGACAAATGATGGAATCTGCTACCACAAAATATATTGATGGTCAACAAGTTGAATGGCTTTAAAAGGGAGTTAGAAAGACTCCTAGACAAGAAGGGTATCAGAGGGTACTAGTGTTGATGGCTTTATGCTTCCTCCAGTATCAGAGACAGTATGCCTATGTACACCAGTTGCTGAGGAACGGGGGTGGGAAGGTTTTAGAGGCGATACTGCTTTGCCTCTATATGATTGACTTATAATCATGTCCTCCTTGAGGACTTCCTGTGGGCTGCTGGTTGGCCACTGTGTGAACAGAATGTTGGTCTAGGTGGACCCTTGGTCTGAACCAAGATGACTCTTCTTGTGCTCTTATGGGTGGTAGCCACTAACCTACAAGCAGTTCTATAGCCCTCTGTCCTCACGGGTTCTTCCATGGAAATCCCCCCCCAGCCAAGACTGGTTGTCTAGGCTCACTTTTCATTTCAGAATGCAGCTGAGGAGGGGAATTCAAAACTGCACTGAGTGGTGTAGTAGGTTCAGGACCTTGGATAGCTCCTTTAGAGTTCTGACTGAAACTCAAAGCAGATTCATTGCCCCACTGACATTGGAGCTACCAGCCTCCATTGTCCCAACTCCATGTGAGGGGTCAACGGTTCCAGCTAGAAGCATAGACTTTAATTGCCCTGATGCTGTGGAATGGACTCCCACTGCTCTTCCCAGAAGTTTGTAGTTCTTCCTCATTGGCTTTTATGAGAGCTTTTAAACCAGTCTTGCCAAATAGTCTTTGGTCCAGTTCCAATGATAATATAAACTAAGGTTTATTTACATGAAGGTGAACAGGCTGTTGCAAGCATTAAGCCTGCATGCTCCCCCTCTCCTCTCCTCCCCCTTTGCATCTGCCTCTGCTTTCACCCTACGAACAAACCACAGTTCTGCATTGCATCTGAACTCAGGGAACTGTGGGTTGTTCTAACTAGGAGTGCTTGAAGAATTTAATCTGTGCGAATTGCAATATGAACTGATCTGATCTACGCCTTCCAGACAAACGTGTGGATCAGAACTTCATTTCCCACTGGCCTTTGCCCTTCTTGAATTTTCTGATGCTGTCCTTGGCTAAATGAATGTATCACATTATGTTAAGTAATGCATATTCTGAGAGAAAACATGTGTAAAAATATGTCATTTGTAGTTAAATGTGAAGTTTTGTGCAAAAAAGAAAAGAAAAAACAGATTGATGAGGTTATGGGTCAGAACTAACTAAAGGCTGAACACATACAAAAGTGGCACAGATCAGAAATAGGTGGGGAGAACGATCTTGTGACCCCTAGACAGAATGTGGGCAGCTCTGGGATACTTTGGATTCTTGGATTTGGGGGCAGAGGCAGCGCTCCAACCTTGGACTCAAGAGTCTGAGCTCCTTGCTGCCTTCCCCTTGAACCCATTGCAGAGAGAACCACACTGTCTGCCTCTCCTTGCTTGCAAAGGTGAGCTCGAAGAGGAGGGAAAGGGGCGGTTCTTTGGAACCGGAGGGGAGGTGATTGGGGCAGCTTGATTACAAAGAATCCTCTAGCTGTCCCAGCCTCCTTCCCTCCCACTCCACAGAGCCCCAGCTAAATGGCAAAATCACCCATCTAGCAAGAATCTAGGGTGAGAGGAATGCTTTCTGGCCTGCAAAGGATGCCTGTCAGCCTCTACGTTTGAGGCTGACAGGCATCCAGATAGGATTATGCCTTGATTCACCTATCCCTAGTTCTAGTCAAAGAACTAGGGATAGGAGTTAGTTAAAACAAGCTGGGGACAAACCATGGTTTCCAAAGCTGGTTTGCTAACAAACTTTGAGGACAAACCACAGTTCCCCGCATTTGCATGGAACACGCAACTATGGTTTGTTCTCCAAAGCAAAAATGCAACCTTTGACTCTTCCTCCTTAGTATGGGAAGGTGGAGGAGATCAGGGATGGAGGGGTCACACAAGCCTGAGGCTAGCCATGGCTTTTTTATGATTGCACAATCCAGAGTTTATGTGATTGTCTGAACCAGTCTTGAACAGAGGGCTGTTGGATTACTATTTCTCTTTGATTTTTGAAAGGTGTTTTAAAAAATTGTTTTAAGTTGTTGTTACCATTACCACCACCTACCTGGGGCCTGGGAAAGGCAGAACCAACATGCATTAAATAATAAAGTGCGGGAGCAAACATGTGTGTGCTGTGCAGGCATACATTAAGCACATCAGAGCTGGAAAAAAAAGAGATGCAACAAGTTTCAACTCTGATTTCGAAACTGCCAAGTTACCCACAGCTGAAGTAAGAAGTGCCTGAGTTTATAATGGCAACAGCAAGTGACCTCTTGTTTCAGGGGAACCTGGACAAGAGCAATTTACAGAACAGCTGAAAGCTATTCCTAATGAATCAAGGGAACTTATCCTGAAGGGGGTGAGTTAAGAGACTTCATGTAAACACAGTCCAAAGACCAACATTACAGCATCTGACAAATGTGCTGTTAGGGGGGGGGGGGGAACGTTTAAATCATTGCCAATTTTCTAAATGGCCTTATCACATGCATTTGCAATTACTCCTCTTCCTCTCTGCCTTTGGTTGCTCTTTGGGAAATTATGTATCACATATAGTCATTTCAGATCTCAAGAAAACAGAGCAATTGTTATAATGATTCCACACCTCCACCACACCTACATGCTCTTGAAATATGAAAGGTTAATGGAGTTTACAGCCCAAGCCTATCCATGCTTTCTTGGAGCGAAGTCCCACTGAGTAAAGTGTACGGGGGGGGGGGTGTCCCTGGAGCTTAAGTCTCGGCTCCTTATTTATTATTATTTATTTATTTATTACATTTTTATACCGCCCAATAGCCGAAGCTCTCTGGGCAGTTCACAAATGATTCAGTGAGGATGTTGTGAGGGTCCGTGGTGCGCATGCATGTTCATGCGCAGTCAAATGGACTCCCCTGTGCCCACCCTCTTGGACCCACCCGTTGAGCGCCCCACGGCTTGCCGAGATCCTGATGAAGCCACCTGCCATTTACCGAGTTGCCATTTTGTACAGCCATGGTGGCTTGGGCATTTCTGGAAAGGGAGTGTTGCGTAAATGACAGCAGTAAAGGAGCATTCACACCTGTAATGTTGTGCAAATGGTCCCATTATGGCCACCATTTATACAACACGCCCATACCAGAAATGCCTGAGCCACTATGGTTGCACAAAATGGTGTCTCAGAAAGAGGGGAAAGAGCTCCACTTGATAAGCCACTGAGAAACTTGGGCAGGGACAGCAGCTCAGGGAGTGCCCAACGAAGCTGAGCATGGGTGAGTCCTTCCATCCCTAAGATTCTGTTCCTTAAATAGAATTTGTTGTTTTAAGATAAATAATAACCAGAACGGACTCTTCTTCCCGCAATCCACCCCCACTATGTATTTTCTCTAGAATAGGCTCACACTGCTCATTTAGTTAAATACTTCTATCCCACCTTTCCTTGTGTAGTTCAAGGCAACGAATAGCAGGAATCATAAAATGCAATGAGAACCTATGGAAAACATACGGAAAGACAACAAGCCAGCCAAACAAAACAATTCAAAATGGTGCCAATTTAAAATATAGGGCTGGACTGAGATTTAGTCATGCACATGACTGAAGTCCCATTGATTTCAATGGGTCTACTCTGAGTGTGTCTAAATCTGGATCCAAGCCATAGATTGAATGGATTATTTAAGAATCATGTTGAGCCAAAGCAGTATAGTGCAGCCTCTAAAAGCCACGATCCTCCTTAAATGGGATGGCCTTCACAGGGCTGGCCTTACTAGGAGGCAGTGTGAGGCAGCTGCCTCAGGCGGCAAATGTTGGAGGGGAAGTGGGAGGAGCAGTGGCTGCCATTCCTCCAGAGCTATTCCACCCATGGCCCTGTGTTGTAGGGCACAGCACTCACTCCCGTGTGGCCTGCCTTAAACCTGCTAAGAGACTCCTGGCTTCAGGTGTGGTAGAGGGCACAGTTCTGTTCAGCAGCGTTGAACTAAGATCCAATCTGCTGTTCTGGTTAGCTTCAGAATATGGAATGGGGGATTGTTATCCTGTCCTTCACCTCAGGCAGCAAAATGTCTTGGGCAAAATCAGTATGGCTGCTAGCAGAAGGCCAACAGTGAAGAGTTCCAAAATCAGGATGTGACAACAAAGAAAGCCCTTTGCCAGTTGATTACCCAAGAACACAGCTCCCAGAGAAAAATCAAATCTAACAAAAGGTTTATTTAAACTTTGACTGAGTTACTTTTAACTATAGGTCTCTCTTAATCTCTTCATGATTTGTTTACAGGCTGTATGTTACTGGCGCATCATTGTGCTTTCGCCAGCACCTGTGTTTACAAAGGTGTACAGAGACTTTTGTGTGAGTGTTCATACTTCATTTTGCTCCAATTTACAATTAAGTATGTTTGTTTAATTATACTTGACTTTTTTGATATTAAAAATAAAACGTTATAGTACATAGTTATAGAAGATGAGCTACTTCCTTAAAAATGGTTTATGGACATAAATAAACTCCCAACGTTGAATTATAGTGAAAATCATTGTTATTTGTGGAATCTGCATGTCAAGAGCTTTTCAGTGAAGTGTGTTTCATGAGAAGGAAGTCAACTAGGGATAACCAACTTATTCCTGAGTTTGACTATATATATATATATATATATATATATATATATATATATATATATATATCTATATATATATCACTGCTGCTGTCACACCACTGAAGTGCAGCAACATGGGCCACGCTAGAGGCCATGGCGTGAGGGCATACGTGGCTCACAGTCTGCAAGTTGCTCATCCCTGCCTTACAGGATGAATGGCTTCTGCAGGGCAGACATGGAGATGACTAAAAAAGTATGGTATGTATTTTAATTTTATCCAGTGTGACGGTTATTTATGTCATCACACTAGATATTCTCTCTCTCTCTCTTTTGAGAATTACTCTTTCTTTGGTAATTGCATTCAGCAAATAGACGGCCTTTTATTTTTACCGTGGAGTTTTCATTTTTAAGTGTGCTTTCTCTTTTTCTGGCATATCAAAGAGAATCTGTTTACTTTAATTGGGCTCTCCTTAGGCTCATGATCTGGCTTGCCAGATGAGGCTTTCGAAGCTCTCTTACCTGTACTAAAAGGCCTATGAAGCATGTGGTTCTGGCTGAAATTGTTCTGCTCAGACTCTCCAACGGCCAGGCTCGTTCCTTGGCAAGAGAACCGAGTAGTTCCATGAGACCTGTTTTTTTGGCAAATGGAGCCAGAGTGTGTCAAGGCTCCATTGTGCTTGGGCTGTGTTTGAACAGAAATGGGGATTTATTTGGCAGTTTTGTGTCCAGTTCCACGTTCCTGTGAAATTTCAACTGGAGATTTCAGCGAAGGGGCTGCATTTTTTTTAAATTGGCAAACGGTTTCATCACAGCTGAGTATGAAAAGCGACAAAATCCTACAAAAACAAATAAAGCTGTCTGAAAATATTTTGTTGCCTGAGGCAAAATAATTAAAATGGCGTTCTCCTTCCACAGTAGCTTTATATATTCGGGGGACAATTCTGGGTGCAATCAGTGCTTACAGGGTGGGAAGGAACACTTCCTGCTGACCAGTTTCCACATATTGATCTAAAGGTCTATACAGACTCAATGGGCCTGTTCAGATGACACGCTAAGCCATGGTGAGGCCACTAACCCTTTCACAGCAAAACATATACATTTAAAACCTTTAAATATAAATATACAAAAGTTAAAATACGTTAAATATATTCCATTATTAAAACATTTAAACATTTTAAATGACAGTTTTAAAAGACCTTGACAACAGCTGGGATTGTTTAGCCTGGAGAAAAGGTTAGTAAAGGGAGACATGATGGAGGTGTACAAAATATAGCACTATGAAAGCTGTATGAAAGCGGTATATAAGAAGCAGGAGCCACACCAAGCAGGATATAGCACTATGAAAGTGGTCTATGGTGTGTGTCAATGGGCCCCAACAGTTGTCAGTGCACTTCAATACTGCTATAAAGCAATAGTGTGGCTCCTGCCTTTTATATAGCGCTTTCATACTGCTATATCCTGCTTAGTGTAGATCTGGCCTATGTTTCCTCCAATATCAGACCCAGTATGCCTATGTACAGCAGTTGCTGGGGAACATGGGTGGGAGGATGCTGTTGCACTCTTCTCCTGCTTGTGGGTCCCTCATCAACAGAATGCTGGAATAAATGGACCCTTGGTCTGATCCAGCAGGGATCTTGTTATATTCTCATGTGCATGTGCATAGCTTTTCTCCACGCATCTGCACCCCACATTTTCTTTCTTTCACAAAGTATAGATTACACTTCTCTGCAGACCTTTGAATTGGTTGGTGGAGAACATGCATACATGAAGCTGCCTGAAATCTATCAATCTATCAATCAATCAATCAATCAATCAATCAATTCCTTCCCCACCTTTCCACAAAGAAAATGGCGCTCAACAATCATAAACACATAAAAAAGTAGTTAAAAACAATAATAAAACATCAAGAGTTCCTATGTAAGACTGAGGACCCACCCTGCGTGGGAAGTCAACACCAATGTCATGTTACCTGCTAAACCGCTTCTGCTTTTCAAGTCAGCATTGGTTGCTTCCATAGTGTACAGTATTTTCCACTTTGCCTGGTGAAAAGAGCTTTTCCAAATACCACATCTTTGCCGTCCTTATTGCAACGCTATTTTCCTATCCTGTTTGAAGTAGGTCCTCTTTTTGGTTCTACATATTTCTAATCAAATTCCACAACTTTTTTTTTTTTTTTAAAAAAAAGGCTTATGAAAATTATTTCCCTTTAGTGGTGTTCAAGGTGTTTGTATGCCTCTTTTTATTATTAATATACATGTAACTGCAGGGGAGGAAAAAAAAACACCCAGCACTGATTCATAAAGTAGATATTCTGCTAGGAATCCCATACCACGGCCTGCATTTTCATAATTCTAAGTAGAGTGTTTATTTATTGAAAATTGTAACCCACAGAGGGCACATTAATCTCCGGGAAAGGATGCAGGGGGAAAAGAGACTTAAGTTAGAAAAAGGACAACATGCGGTGGACTTCAGATAAGGGAATGCTGATTAAAAGCACACTCAGTAGGACACTTGAGTGATAAAAGTGAATTCCCCCATATAAACAACTCTGCCTAAGAGCATCATTCTCTGTATACATATATATTTACTTTAGGTCCACTCCCTGTCTTAGGGATGCTTCACACACAATGCTTTTCCTACCTAGGGATGCATGAGACATTTGTTTCAGTTCATTTTTGATCAGGATTTACTCAGTTTGAGGGTAACCATGTGAAAAGTAGGGCAGGGCTCCTGTATCTTTAATAGTTGCATTGAAAGGGGAATTTCAGCAGGTGTCTTTTGTATGCATGCAGCCCCTGGTGAAATGCCTTCTCCATCACAACAGTTAAAGCTGCAGGAACTCTGCTAGAGTGACCAGATATAAAAGAGGGCAGGGCTTCTGCAGCTTTAACTGTTGGGATGAAGAGGGAATTTCACCAGGGGCTGCATGCAAACAAATGACACCTGCTGAATTTTCCCTTTCAATACAACGAAGATACAAGAGCCCTGTGCTCATTCCCATATGGTCACCCTATTCAGTTTGCACCTTCTTGATTGAACATGGACTTGGACGCAATCTGCCATTGAAGCCCGTACATTTACAAGCTTGCGATATGATTCACGGACCAGAACTATGCGTTCAGCAGCATGTGCACGTTTGAAAAACGTGCATGGAAAATGTGTACCTCCGAAAAATGCATCCAGCTATGCTTTCATCAGCAGGAGAAGAATGTGTACATTTTTTTAAAAAAAAAATGCACCCAATTGATGTGCACGTTTGGAATAATGCATAAGAAAACACGCATAGATTTTCATGTGAAAAGAAAGGAAAAAAATTCACCTTTGGATACAAATGAGCTTGAAGACGAATTTGGAGAACTTTTGTGAGCTTGTTGATTCATGCATCCCTATTAATGGATGAAGGATACCATTGTATGTGAAGAGTCCACTTATCATTTTATTACCTACACATCTATTGACAGTGGGTTGTAACAACAACAACAACAAAGAGATATCAATTGTGGGAATATTTGCTCTAGAGCCAGCATCAAAGGGAGGCATGGTTGGACACCTTCTGAGGACCCTCATCCTAGCAGGGGCCCACTGACAAAAGTCCCCTGAGGTTGTGCCTCCTCATCACCATGGCAACCTGCTTGTTCACTTGCCTCCTCTCACTCTGGCCCAGACAACAGTGGTGGTGAGAAGAAGGAGGCGCAAATGCCACGGCCCACATGCTCTCTGCCTGTCGAACAATGATGGGAAAGAACAATAGCATCTGGTGACAATGACAGTGGGAAGAGAGAAGGCCCCCCAATTAGGGTGTCTTGTGGAAGGGCCCTCAAAAACCTGGAGGTGGCACCGATTCATTTCTTTAAACCCTCCCCCATCTATTCAGTGTCTTTGCTTCTACTGGCTGCCATATTTTCAACACCATTTCCTTCCACCCCTCTCCTCCTCCTCCTTCTCCTCCCTGAAATAGTGAGATGGATTAGTCAGATGGGTGCTCATAAATGGGATGATGTCACAGCACAACATCTAACATGATGGTATCGCCGGATGTCAGCAAATAAAATCACAACCCATCAGATTAGGGTTTGCGCTTATGTCATGGAGGTCACACAAGGTTCATTGAAAAGGCAGGCATGTCGTGGCAATTATAGGAAGGCCCTCCAGACATGGATGTATTTTTTGTTATTATTTTTATCCTTATTTTATCATGATATTATTCCTTTTATATCATGATATTATTCCTGCGATGCCAAAGTTGCTAATCATTGTTCCAAAGGTTTCAGGAAGTTACTTTTCTAACAAACACAAAACCAGTCTTTTTGCCACCAGAGCTGTTCTTCCACACACGTCCTTTCTTGTTGTATGTATCCAGAGTCTGAAAGCCCTGGGGTGCAATTTAGACCCAAGTCCATCTTAAATCCTTAAGATCATATTAAACGAGGGACTGGTGGGTATATCCCTGGAAACAGCATACAAGCCTAGTTGGATTCTGATGTGGTCTGCTGATGCTATTTTCATGGGGAGGGAATGCAGTCCACCCTGTCACCATGTGACAAATTGTTTCTTGGATACTTCCCCCCCCCCGCCATACAAATACTTGGTTTCAAAATTGATCTGTACTGAAGTCCTATACACATTTACCTGGGAATATGTCACACTGAACTCAGTGGGGCTTATGTCTGAATAGATATGTATAGGGTTGTGCTGTTGGGCCATCCTACGTCTTGGCCACTGTTGTGCACTGCCTTGTTAAGCATTTTAATATTGATATTTTAAATAGGAGTATCCAATTACTGATACCAACTACTGGTACTGAATCCGAATACCAGTAATAAATAGCTATTGTGCACCAAATTTTACATGATATTGATATCAAGATGTACTGATATTGACGTAATCTTCCAAACACTGAAAATCATATATTAAATGTCATGGAATGTCAGGAATCATCATATATACTGTCAGATGTCAATATACCACATCTTGTCAAGTATGCAATGCTATTAGACAGCAAATATTGGATGCCAAAATATTAAGTACTTTCAAAAATATAATACCACATGTTAAATATGAAACACTGTCACATGTCAAATATTCACACTGAATATGTGATCTAGATTTTTTGGGGGCAGATATTCAACATTGCGTGTCGCAGGAGATTATTTTAAGGAAAATTTATAGCAACAAATTTGAGGCCATTGTAGTATAAACTGGGGACAGCTGAATCTGTCAGATTGGTTTTCTTTTTGTCTTAAATATGGAGAACTTTGCAAATTTTGATAAATTCTTATCAAAACTGAACCGAAACAAAATTCTCGCTCAACCCTAGCGTAAATGCTACCCTCTTGGCTGATTCTACTGGATTCTCTTCTTGTACCATCATAGTAGCTCAGCAGACTGAGGCAGATGTTCACAAGTTAGAACCATTTCAATCAGGCTTTGGGCCTGGTTTTAGAATGGAAACATCCTTTGTCATCCTGTGGGATGACCTTTGCCAAGAGAGGGACAGGAGAAGTGTGACTCTGTTGATTCTCTTGGATCACTCAAATTCTCTTGGATCACTCAACAGACGTTGATACCATATTATCTTTCTGGATAGACATTCTGGGCTGGGAGTTAGAAGTACAGCGCTATAGTGGTTCTACTCCTGCTTGAATGGCTAATTCCAGAAGGTGGGAATTATTGCTCTCTAACTTGGCCGTTATGCCATGGAGCACCACAGGGCTTGATATCCCCCATGCTGTTCAATATCTACATGAAACTGCTGCGGGAGGTTATCCAGAGATATAGACTGAAGTATCACCAACATGTGGATGACCCCCAGGCCCAGCTCACTCTCCTTTCCATCAAAGCCAGGTGAGACAGTGAATATTCCAAATCAGTGCCTGGATGTGGTGATGGATTGGATGAGGGCTAATAAACTGAGACACCATCCAAATAAGATGAAGGTACTTTGACTGGGAGGTTTTGTGCTGGGATGAGCGATATTAAACCTGTCCAAGAGGGGACTGCATTCCCCCGAAAGGATCAGGTTTGTATTTTTTGGGGTGCTCTTGCATCCTGCACTGTCATTGGAAGCACAGGTGGCATCCTTTATCAGTTTATGATCTTATTTGGACTGAGATAGCTGGGCTACAGTTATCTGAGTTCTGATAAACTTTTGTTTGGATTACTGTTTACCTGAAGTATCATCTTATTTATACACCTGCCTGGACCTTAAGATCATATTCAGAGGCCCTTTTCCAATGCCCCCACCAAAAAGAGGTGAGGCAGGGGCAACTAATGAGAGGGCCTTTTCAGGGGTGGCACCCTATTTGTGTAATAAACATCCCAGAGAAGCTCACCTGGTGAAGACCTTTTTATTTCCCCACCTTTTTAGCCCTTCTGTTTTAAAAGTTGTGTTTGCGCATTTTTAAAATGTTGCACTGCTGCTGGCTTTGATCTGGCTTACTACTTTGGTTTTTATTCTGTTTTAATGTTGGCTGTTTCTACACCTGCCTTTTTTCCAGGGATTGTCCCGGGATCATCCCTGTGCATATGTCCACTGTTTTTAACTTTTGTAAACTGCCCAGAGAGCTTCGGCTATGGGGCGGTATATAAATTTAATAAATAAATAAAATAAATAAATACACCAAGCAGATATTCCACTAAGAAAGTGGTATATAAAAGGCAGGAGCCAAACTACTGCTTTATTGAAGTGCACTGACAACTGTTGGGACCCATTGACACATACCATATGCTACTTTCATACTACTTTCATACTGTTACATCCTGCTTGGTGTAGATGTGTTATGGCTCACAACAGTTGTCAGTGCACTTCATTACCACTATAAAGTAGTAGTGTAGATCCTGCAGTGCACTTCAATATCACTATAAGGCAGTAGTGTGGCTCTTGCCTTTTATATGCCGCTTTCATACCGCTTTCAAAGTGTAATATCCTGCTTGGTGTAGACGATCCCCACAGGGGATCCCGGGAGCAGGCAGGGACGATTCCTCCATTTTCTTGGGATAATCCTTAGGTGTAAAAAGGGCCCTTATGGTGTTTATATAATGTTTTATTACGTTATTGCATTTTATGGGTTTAAGCGGTGTCTTGTAAACTGCCCAGAGAGCTTCAGCTAATGGGAGGTTCAGAAATGTAAATAAATAAGCTTGTTGCCTCCTGGTCTGCTTCAACCTACCTTTCAGTTCTCGCAGTGGCAAACACCTCAGTGGGACGTTTGTCACTGACTTAAATGCAACTATGGCTTTTGTATATCTAATATTTCTGAAACAAACAAATAAATAAACAAACAGCCATCCATTTAACTGTACTGAGGCTTCTATAGTTAGCACTGTGTGTCTCTATAGTAAACATAATGCTTCTAACATTTCATAATGCCCCTGTCAATTCAGCGTTAAACAGCAGAGTCTAGCATATGGACCAGTCTCAGGAGGTAAATCTGGCATGCACAATTAGCATGATTTGTCACCATGTTAAGTTTCAGACTGTACAGTTTAATTAAAACAGGTAACTGCGATGGGGCTATATATTCTAATCAGTGAAATATGTCTGCTTTAAAAAAGCAGAAGGACTGTATTCTGAATTTGGATTATGTTATATCAAAGACGTGTTCACACAAGAGCTTTTCATGTTCTCAGTTCATTCCCTTAGCAAACTCTTGAAATTGCAAGATGGTGTTTTGTGAACCTTTCCACCATGTTGAAGATGAGGAGCCTGTCATAAAAAAGAGGTAATTTCTGGTAATGGCCTTTTCCGGCCGCCATAGTTTGCAGCAGTAAATCTATGGCAGGTCAGAGCTGCCTTCTTCCTTAAAGATGGTGGCTCTCCTGAAGGATGGACAGCTTGTCGGGGCAAGCGGAAGGGTTGGGTAAGTCCTGCGGTGGGCAAAGGGCAGTGGCTCACTATTGGGCGAAGCAGCCCAAAGCACTTTGGCTGCTTTGGGCCAAGGTGACCCAATCTGATCCTGTTTAGGATTTGGGTTGAGGCGGGCCGAATCGGCCTGCTTCAATTGTGATTCGGGGTTCAGGACCGAGGTGGTGCAAACCCCAATGGAATACACAGGGATTCAGATCAAAACTTCAAAGAGCTATGAACTCAAGGTCCTGAGCCTTGATGCACAAATATGTCAATGTTGCCTTCTCCCACACTCAATATTTTAAAAATCTCAAATTCCTCCACCCCAAATATGAAGAAATTAGCAATGTTTGTTATATTCTTATCAAAACTGAACTGAAACAACATTTTCAATCATCCATAATCTTGAGGGGAAATCCCCCCGCCAATTAGTTTTAGATGGAAATGTACTTAATATCTTGAATTTCACAGATGTGATGTTCCATCACCAGGATTGATATTTCTGGAAGTTAGCGATAGGGATGTCTGTCAACTCCGGCCTTTTGGGGCCCAATGGATCCCTGCTGCCTACCCGGCTGAGCTTGCATTTGTGGGCCAAGCTGTGTTCTTTTCCCAAAATCTGGGAGCTTTTTTTTAGTCCCCCCTCTTCATAAAGAGAAAGTTGTGCAAATTGCTGCTGCTGTTTGCATAACTTGCACAAATTACATCTGAAATCCATGCAAATTACGGATGTAATTTGATCAAATTGCCGTCACAATTCACACAACTTCTATTTACAAGCAATACCTCCTTCCCCCCTGGCTGGAACTCTGCAAGCTGGCCTGACTCAATGTAGATTTATTTATTTATTTATTGTACTTATATACCGCTCCCATAGCCAGGGCTCTCTGGGCGGTTTACAGAGGTGGGCCAGCTTGCAGGGAAGTGAATTGGAGTGTTGTGAAGTACACCCCCACCCCGGATGGATTCCTCTGACATCTCCAGTTAATGACTCAGGTTCTCAGTGGGAACGGGTGATCTCAGAATATGCCATGGGTGTTGAGATTGCCGTATTCACTAATCTCAGGCACATTCATCCCTTGCCTCCAAAACACTGGAACTCACTCGGATGGAAGTACAACGCAACATTCACAACAGACCCCACTCGGGGCGGTCTTGAACACCCGCACAGAGCAGATGCACAGGACACACAAGCCCGCCTTTCCTGGATCTGATTGCTCTCTGTACTTTTTCACTTTCTTTCCACCCAGCAGCACATTCTAGGCCCAAGGCATTTTCCTTTAGCTCCAGAAGTCACAACTGCTCTGATAGCTGCCTGTGATGTGTGAAGTATAAATGCTTAGATAGTTACTGCAGATAGGAGTTCTATTACGGAAGTTCAGTCTATCTATCTACAGACTAAATTGCGCTTTGGCAGGGGGAGGATGGAGCAGTCGAGCTAACATTGTCGATCTTTTCTTCCACTCTCTAATGCCTCGGATGTGATATTTACCGTTGCTCAGATTCTTCTCATTCTTCTCTTTCAGCAAATAAAGCCTGCGAAATGGAATACTGGGTTGGTACCCCTGCATTATTGCACATTTCCTCTATAGGGGTGGGGTGGGGGCAAAGCTCCTAGCCTTATGGGTTGCATAATAAAAGCTCTTTTAGTTCTCATATAGTCTTTGCATCAAAATCTTATGGCAGGTTAGGTGAGGAGTCAGGGCTGTGCAAGACTCCCTTGCCACCCAAGGTAGCTAATCCTTTTTGTTGAGGTTAATAATAATAATAAATAATAATACATTTATTTCTTACCTGCCTCTCCACCCTGATCGAGGCAAGGAACAACAATAGTATAAAATACATACAAATATTGATTTAAAACATAGTATGCTTTGTTAAAACTTCCTAAAAACATACTAAAAACATACTAAAAGCACCCTAAAATTCCACTGGATAGGCCTGCCGGAAGAGATCAGTCTTTATAGCTTTCTTAAGATCAAACAGTCTCTCATGTAACTTGACCCCATTTAGGGATTTAAAGGCTAAAAGCAACACTTTAAATTGAGCCCAGAAAAAAAATAGGCAGCCAGGGTAGATTACACAAGACTGGAATATTATGTTCAGATCTCTGAGCTACAAATAGTAATTTGTACTATTTTATAGTTGCAGACCTGCAGTATTTTGAACCACTTGAAGTTTCTGGACTGCCTTTAAAGAGAGCCCTACATTGAGAATATTGTGGTAATCCAGTTTGCCAAGTATCTAGGACATAGATAACTGAGACCAAGCCTAGGGATGGACAGCTTTGTCACTTTCACTTTTGTCCTGCATTCGAATTTAACAACCGCAAACGCTTTCCATCCCGGAAATGAAGAAATTTGTGAATTTTTGTAAATCCTCATTGAAAACGAACGGATACAAAATTCTTACCTGTCCGCACATAGGGGTGGGCAAGGGGTGTGCCAGGTGTGCCCAGGTGCACCCTAATGTCTCAAGCAATAAGCTTGAGGGGGCCATTGAGTAGGGATCTGGAAGGGAATCCAGATGCACCGGGAACAATCCTCCGGCTGCCCTCTGGCTGATCCGCTGCTGCTGCCCTGACAGCACACCGTTGCTCCAGGCAGTAGGAGTGAAAAGGAATCACTCTGCGGGGAGCCTTGAAAGAAGCCAGGAGGAGGGTAATAGCTTACCCTCAGGAGGAGGGTGATAGCTTACTATCACTTCGTAAGCTCCTCCTCTGGCCAGTATCATTACAAAGCTCCACCAATGGTCATGTAGATGGGGAGCCTGTCAAAAGTTGGTGGGCCTGTCAGAAAAAAGAGAGATGTGGCAGCGCTAATATTGAACCGCAAACATGATTGAATACACGGGGATTCAAACCCAGACTTCCAAGTTTTATGGACACAAAGCCCTGGGTCTGGATGGACGAACCTGTCAGTTTTTGCTTCTCCCATATTCAACATTTTTAAATGTCAAATTCTTTCCGTCCCGAATATGAAGAAACATGTGAATTCTAATAAATTCTTATCAAAAGCAAACAGAAATTAATTTCTCACCCTTCCTAAGCCAAGCCTAATATCTCTTGAAAAGACTCCAAGTGGCTCACCAGATGAAGTTCATAAAAAGCGATGGCTTTCAGTGCCACTTGGACATTCAAGGAGAGCTCTGGGTTGACAACCACAAGTTTTGTCCCTGATCCTTGAAGGGGTATGCAACCCCCTATGGTGAGTGAGGCTTTAGCTTAGTGATAGCGAACAGGCTTTGCAACCAGAAGGTCCCAGGTTCAATCCCCAGTGACTCCAGGTAGGACTGGAAAAATTCAAGCTTGCAACCTTAGGGAGCTGCCACCAGTCAGTGTTGACAATATTGGGATTAGATAGACCAATGGGTCTGACTCAGTATAAAGCTGGTTCCTATGTTCCTAACAAGCTTTATAACAGGGCTGGTTATAATAGGGCAGGCTGTGGTGCCTCCCTCAGATCTGAGGGAGGCACCACAGCCTGCCCTATTATAACCAGCCCCAGTACAACTCCCATCAGCCCCAACCAGCATTGCCAATGGTCAGACATTATGGGAGTGGTAGTCCTCCCCATCCCATCTGTAGAGAACCACGTGTGTGTGTGTGTGTGTGTGTGTGTGTGTGTGTATGTGTATGTGTGTGTGTGTGTGAGACAGAGAGAGAGAGAGAGAGCAGAAGATAGAGATTGGTGGTGCAGTCACTATTCCCATAAAGGAATATTGAATTTTGTCTATCCCCCAGTCTGAAGTAGTACAGCCCACTAACAGTTTTACTCCCTCAATGAGAACTAGGCCTTTATTTATTTATTTATTGCATTTTTATACTGCCCAATAGCCAAAGCTCTCTGGGAGGTTTACAAAGATCAAAACCATAAAAACCATTCAAAATATAAAACAAACACTATAAAAGCATAATATGAAATACAATATAGAAACACAGCCAGGATAAAATCAATCAGCAATGCAGAAATTAATACAGATTTAAAATACAAATTTAAAACAGCCAAGTTAAAATTAAGTTGCTAGACTGTTAAAATGCTGAGAAAATAAAAAGGTCTTCACCGGGCGTCTAAAAGAGTATAGTGTAGGTGCCAGGCAAACCTCGTTAGGGAGCTCATTCCACAGCTGGGGTGCCACAGCACAGAAGGCCCTCCTCCTGGTAGCCACCTGCCTCACTTCCTTTGGCAGGGACTTGCAGAGAAGGACCCCTGAGGATGACCTTAGGGTCCAGGCAGGTGCATATGGGAGGAGGCGTTCCTTCAGATAGCCTCGCCCCAAGCCATTTAGGGCTTTAAATGTTAGTACCAGCACTTTGAATTGGGCCCGGACCTGGACTGGCAGCCAATGAAGCTGGAAGATGACTGGTGTGATGTGGCCTTGTGTCTTAAGAATGAAGATCACATGCGAGGGCTCAGTGGTTTATCGCACACATGCCTCTTTCTGACACAATTACCAATCTAGCAACTGAATCATTAGGTCCCGTTTTGCCGCAGCGTTGCATGATGGGCCTTTACCCACCCTGTTGAGAAGGTCACTTTTAATTTAGTTTTTAAAGAGTTGACTTTCAAAGCCTAACAACGTGTCACAGTTAATGGCCTGCTCTTGTCTTAACATCCTTTCTTGCTGTAATATGCAGAGGAATAGAGATAGAGAGGAGAGATTTGCTGAGATCAGATGGGACCGGCAATAATAGCAAATAAAAATCCAAATTAAAGGAACAGAGCAAGTAAATAAATTTTTAATCGTATAAAATTTAATACTTATGTTAAGGAAAAGAATATTAAAAGTCATTTTATATAGAGTGAATTTATATCGGAGCTGATTTTTTAAAAAGTTGTGCTGCTTTGAGTGATATGATAATCGTATTCCTCCCCTCCCTGCTTCCTCCAGTAGTACATGGGGACTGAAATTTATATACACAATAACCAGCAAAGAATCATAAAGGATCAGACCAGAGGAATCTGTCTCACTCCATTTTTTCCTGTCACTCCCCTAGCAATTTTAATATTTTCCCGAAGTCTCCCTGCATTTCCCAGATACGAACACTGTCTTCAAATACAGTTGGCTCAGAAATAAGAGACAAATGTTGCGTGCTTCTTGGGAAAAAACAACCCACAATGCAGTCTAGGTACTACACTGAAAGATTTACTTATAAAAACACTTTCCCTGAGTCTCCTGTTCTCTGTAAACTTCTCGGAATTAATCTTAGTTTATTTATTTTTTGGATGTGGCCTAAAGTTTAACTTTTCCGCGCAAGTGGTTCAGTTCAGTGAGGAAATTAGGGGCTCATCTACACCAAGCAGGATATTCCACTATGAAAGCGGTATGGAAATAGTATATAAAAGCCAGAAGCCACACTACTGCTTTATAGCGATATTGAAGTGCACTGCAGGATCTACACTACTGTTTATAGTGGTACTGAAGTGCACTGACAACTGTTGGGGCCCATGACACAGCTACACCAGGCAGGGTATAACGCTATGAAAGTGGTATGAAAGTGGTATTTGGTATGTATCAATGGTCTGCAACAGTTGTCAGTGCACTTCAATACCGCTATAAAGCAGTAGTGTGGCTCCTGCCTTTTATATACTGCTTTCATACCGATTTCATAGTGGAATATTCTGCTTGGTGTAGAGGAGCCCTTGGTTTCTTAAATTATATGCATTTTTCCATGTCAGGGGCCTTCATGCCAGAATTACATTGGTACAAGGGAATAAGTACTTGGGGCCTCTGTGGTATTTTGGAGCCATTTCACACATTATGTGGTGCCAGAGCCAGTAGAGGCTGGTGGCTCTGATGACAGTGGGGCGTGAATCCACTCTGGGTTTCAGTGAGAACCAGTCAGAGGTCTGAAGGAGCTATCCAAGGTGAAGAACTAAATGACCTTAGATAGCTCCTTTAGAGCTCTAACTGGTTCGGACTGAAACCCAGAGAAGGTTCACTGTCCTGCTGACATTGGAGCCACCAGCCTCTACTTCTCCAGGTATATTACTGCAACACATTACATGAAGAATGCCTTTGATGGTTTGGAAACTCCAGCTGGTACAGAATACCATGGTCAGAATTCCAACTGTCATCTCTTGTATTATTCAGATATACTAGTTCTAGAAGAGTTTCATTGGTTATCTGTCCATGTCTGGGCTTAATTCAAGGTGCTAGGAGATACCTTTAAAGGCCTAAATCAGGGGCGCAGAACCTCAGTGCTGGGAACCACATTTGGCCCACCAAGTTTTCCCAGTTGGCCATTCCCCCTTCCCGGGCCTTAGTGGAGGTTGTCCAGGTGCAAATTAATCAGAAAACAGCCAGCCAGGGTCCTTTTCACCCGTGGGAATCCCAGAGCTGAAGGAAGAGTAGGAGTAGTTAGAAATATGAAAGCCCAGGCTGAGATGACAGGCTAGGTAAGAGAAGCAACATCAACTCACAAGGAGTTCCAAAAGCCTGGCCGTGCAGAGAAGGTCCCGCTAAAAAGATCCCTCTAAGGGAGACGCTTAACCGGTCACTCAGATTGTTGAAAAGATGGCCAGTGCCAGTTTTCATTACACCTATCTAACGCAGTGCATTAACCAATGGGAGGTGCTTGTAGCCTAAGTGGTTCTGTATTATGTAAAGCTATCTAGAGTAGGGTGACCATATGAAAAGGAGGACAGGGCTCCTGTATCTTTAACAGTTGCATAGGAAAGGGAATTTCAGCAGGTGTCATTTGTATATATGGAGAACCTGGTGAAATTCCCTCTTCATCACACCAGTTAAGGTGCAGGAGCTATACTAGAGTGACCAGATTTAAAAGAGGGCAGGACACCTGCAGCTTTAACGGGTGTGATGAAGAGAGAATTTCACCAGGTTCTCCATATATACAGATGACACCGGCTGAAATTCCCTTTTCTATGCAACTGTTAAAGATACAGGAGCCCTGTCCTCCTTTCCATGTGGTCACCCTAATCTAGAGATTTGCTGCTGTTGTGGATTCTGATTGTAACTCAAGGCACGTTGATCTGACTGTAGTTTGCGTAATAAAAGCAATTGTTTTGCACTTCGACTTCTCTGATCCATCACAAAAGAGACCTGAGACTAGGCACTTGACATCTCCTAAGGCTTAGTTACTAGGAGTAAGAGCTTTAAGCAAAAATATGCTGGTATTTTTGGGCCCCTCCCACCACTAGAATCCAACACTTGAGAGCTTCTCTGAAATAGAATCCAGCCCTTGGGCTGAAAAGGTCATCTATCCATGCCCTAAATGGCTTGGAACTGAAGTATCTCAAGGTATACCTTCACCCATATCAACCTCCTTGTGCTTTAAGATTGCCTTCTCGATATCCGTCCCCCATCTGAAGTGTGACAGAGATCATCACGGCTTTTTCCTTTTCTTTTTTGCCCTTCCAAAAGGAGTTCACTGTCCTTTAGGCGCCGGACAATTTGTTTTTATTCCACCAGTCATTTTATTACAATTAGAGTGTTTTGAGGTTTTATCTGCTGGTTTTTATCTTTGATCTGAACACGAGATGAAGAGGAGGTGAGCTGAATAATTAAAGGGAGGGAGAACCACACCGCAGGAGCCACAAGAGAGAAAGCATGGAGGCAAGAGACAGCACAAGATGGTGGAGGTTTAATAAGAAGATTAATGTTTGATGAATGGAGGAACCAAGGAGGACAATCAGGGACAAACAATGAAGATAGATAAGAATGGGCAGAATCGTGAAAAGACTTAAAAGTTAAGAGAAGGAGATTGAACTTAATACGGTACAACAGAGGAAGCCAGCGGAGGGAAACGTACAGAGGTGATTAAAATGTGAAGAAAGAGAAATGAAATGGGCAGAAGAGCCGAGAACAGCGATAATAGGTTTAAGCGGATCCGGAATTTTTAACGTTTGGTTTGGTTTCGTGCACTGCCCCGGAATCTGTTTGGATGAAGGGCGGTTGAGAAGTTTTTAAAAATAAATAAATAAAACAAATGGAGATCACAGACAGGAAAACTGATGAGTAGATGTTACAATGGAAGAAGACAATTCACATTAGATCAGCTTGGTTGGGTGAACAGAGAGGGGTGAGGAGAAGAGAGATGGCCTTTCCCTGTGCAATAGTGGTGGGCAACCTTTTTCTTTTCTTGTCTTTTGAGGGCCACGTTTCTCTATGGATAATGTCTTAGGGGCCGCATGATGACAGTGGGTTGGGCCAGGACGGCCCAAGGCAGGTTGCCTAGGGTGACCATATGAAAAGGAGGACAGGGCTCCTGTATCTTTAACAGTTGCATAGAAAAGGGAATTTCAGCAGGTGTCATTCGTATATGGAGAACCTGGTGAAATTCCCTCTTCATCACAGCAGTTAAAGCTGCAGGAGCTATACTAGAGTGACCAGATTTAAAAGAGAGCAGGGCACCTGCAGCTTTAACTGGTGTGATGCAGAGGGAATTTCACCAGGTTCTCCATATATACAAATGACACCTGCTGAAATTCCTCTTTCTATGCAACTGTTAAAGATACAGGAGCCCTGTCCTCCTTTTCATAGGGTCACTCTATGGTGACGGAAGTGGGGAGCCCCCCCCCCACCGCCTCCCTCCTGATCAGCATGCCTACCCACCATCTAGCTTACTTTCCCTGGCCTGGATACACATGCATACCTTGCCAGAGTGCTGTTCTTAAGGTGTTTCTGCCTTCAGGCACCATTGCGTCTGGCAAAGTAGCGCAAGAGGTCCCAGAACTTCCAGGACTTCTCACAATACTTTGCCTAACCTCCCGCAGGCACCGCACGGCTCCTGAAGGTGGAATCACCTTACAGGAAGGGCGGTGGTGAGACGGGCACACGTATCGATGCCAGGAAAAGTAAGCCGGTCGGCCAGCCTGCAGCCAGGTGGGTGAGGCAGGTTCACGTGCGGGAGGTGAGGTGGGAGGCACAAGGGCAAGCGAGTGGCCGCTTCTTTGCCCTGCCGGCTGCCTGTAAGGTCAGCTGTGCAGGTGGCCAGCAGGACCCAGAAGTGGCAGACCCCTTGCAGGGAGAGAGCACCGCTCTTTCCATACTCTGCTGCTTGCTGCTCCCACTTGCTAATGCTTCATGGCAGGGCCGGCCTTGGTGGGGGACAAAGACAGAGGTGGGCAGGGGCAGAGCTAAAACTGGGTTGGTCACCCTTGCTCCCTTTCTGCCGTCTCCTTTTCTCTTTCTTTTGGCCAAACTTTTTGTCTCTCTCTCCTTCTTCAGTTCCAACCAGCAGGATAGCAGGTTAAGGACAGATTACTGTTGCCAGAGGTCTGAACTCATCACATGCTTCTGAAATTAGGCTCAGGGTTGTAGGTTGCCCACCCAGCATTTGAACACAGTTATGTATGGCAGCTCAGTAGGCATTCAGTAAGCCTCCTATTTTTGCTTCCTCCATGGAACCGCAACTATGGAGGATGTCAGTCATCTGACAGGCTCCAATTCATGGCTGGCAAGCTGCACTTGGTTTGGTGGGTCACCGGTTGTTCAGCCCCTACAGAGAACAACTGATTTATCTGGCCTATGTTTTATGGAACTTATTCCTCGCTCAGCACCCCATCGTTTATAATGACTGTGCTGGCTTCTGGGCCGCATCCTTTAAAAGAATACAAAACAGAACAACTGCAATGTTTTTATTTGATAAAAAGCCAATGGCAGAATATCCAACAATATAAAGCAATACATTTCTTAAACAAACAAAGAAGCAAACAAAAAAAAGCAAAATACAAAAAAGGCAAGCAGACAGACAAAGAGTTAAGGAGCAGCGAAATTATTGACAGCCTGGCAAAGATTCTGAGGTGAGCTCTGAGCAGGTCAGAGAGTTCAGTTGCAAGGCATCAGGGGTGGGTTTTGCTGGGCACCTGCCAAGAACCACCAGCCAGCAGGGGGAACTCCGCCAACCCTCAGAGGCTCTTGGCCCTCCTCCTCCTTCTGCCTGCCATTGGTTGTTCACATCTGAGTTATTACTGGTCAGGGATTTTAACAGTCTGGCTGGTTGGGGGATGCTGGTAGTTGTAGGGTTTCCCACCTGTCAAAACATGCATAGAATTGCACCCCAGCAGTCTAATTTAGATACAGAAAATGCTGTACTGTTAAACAAATAACCTGGGAGCCAGAAACTCTTGCTGATCTATCATAAATGATCCAGTAGATATTGGTCTATGTTCTTCCTGCTCTCCTAGCTTTACACGGCTTGGGACCACAATACCTGACGGAATGCCTCTCCCGACATGAACCTACCCGTACACTACGCTCCACATCAAAGGTCCTCTTCTGGGTGCCTACTTTGAGGGAAGCTCAGAAGATGGCAACAAGAGAGAGGACCTTTTCAGTGGTGGCCCCCTAATTATGGAACAATCTCCCTAATGAGGCTTGCCTGGCACCAACATTATTATCTTTTCGGTGCCAGGTCAAGACTTTTAAAGGCATTTAACAGCATATGTTGACCTTTCTAACGGACCCCAGATCAATATCAGTTTAAATTCATATTGTCTTTGTATATCGTCAGTTTGATGTTTTTATAGGTTTTAAATTTTGTATATCTGTCTTCTTATATGTTCAATGTTTTCATCTTTTGTAAACTGCCTAGAGAGCTTCAGCTATGGGGCAGCATATAAATAATAATAATAATAATAATAATAATAATAATAATAATAATAATAATAACAACAACGACGCCATAAAAAGCTGCCTTATACCAGGTCAAACCAGGGGAAAGGTGGTGGCTCTGATTTCAGTGGGGCTATGAATCCAAGATGCTGAACCCCCCCGCCCCCAAATAGACTCAGTACCTTGGATAGCCCCTTTAAAGTTCTGGCTGCTTCTCACTGAAACCCAGAACAGATTGACAGCCCCACTAAAATCGGAGCCACCAGGGTCAAACTATGTGTCCATTTCACCAGGTATGCTCTATTCGGATTGCCAGCTGTTCTCCAAGGTCTTAGGCAATGGGAAGTTCTTTCCCATCACGTGATACTTAATCCTTTTGAGAGGAGATGCCAGGGATTGACTCTGGGATCTTTGGCATGAAATGCATGTACTCTACCCATGAGCTCTGGTCCCTTCTCAAAGGAGCACTGAAGCTGGCTGTGACTCCGGGTTCTGGGTACACCAGTCTTCCTCAGCCTGGTGCCTGCCAGTCATTGGCATGTGTAAGAAATTCATTTCAGTTAGTTTTTGATCAGGATTTTACCCAATTTATACCTTCTGGATTGAGCATGGACTCAGATGAAATCTGCAGTTGGAAGGCCCTATATTTCTGAGCCTGCTATGTGATTCACAGGCTCCCCACCCTGAAATGCGTTTGGCAGATGCATGCATTTGAAAAACGCGCGTGAAAAATGCATTTTTTGGGGAAATGTGCACAAATACACTCTAATGAATGGGAGAAGAATGTGTGCCTTTCAACGATGCACACAATTGAAAGCATGAAAATATGAAAAAAGGAAAAAAAAAACCCTCATAATCTGATATAGACTCGAGGTGGAACAAATTTAGAATGGAATTATAGAGCTTTGTAGAGCCCGAGTGATGCTGATTTGTGCATCCTTACCTCCAGATGTGTCTAACTATGCTTCCCAGCATCCCCCAGCCAGCTTTTCAGCTTGGTTTGAATGGGCTGTGTTCAGCTTGACTGGCCACAAGTTCTGGAATCCTGGCTTAAGAACACTGTGTTGGAACGGGGCCAAACATTTTGCGCCTTTGCTGGTAGTGTATGTAATGCCGTGGAAAAAGAGGAAGTAGATATTTAACAAAACTGGCAAAGCACCTTTGTTAGAACAGAAGGTCCATTGTGAGAAGATGCTTTTTCTATGAAAAACAACAACAGCGAGATTCATTGGAAGAATAACATCAGTGTTTCTAGCTCCGATAGGAACGCTAGATACTTCTTCCTCATTTCCAAACATCCTTGTTGATTAAAGACACCAGACTGCCATTCATTTTAATGACAGAAGGTTTCTTTGACCAATACAAAGTGCGCATTTATGCGCACATCACACAACTTTCTGATACGGCTTCTGCAGACGATAGTGTATGGTCTCATATATTTCTCTTTTGTGTATGTTTATGGTGAAGGAAGCTACTCCATTTCTTGAGGCTCACCTCTAAGAATTAATAAAAAATGGCAGCAATTCCTGTCCAAAGATCCACAGAAGTGGTTCCTGACAGAAGGGAGTTGGTGGGATTTTTTCTTCGTTGTTAAGTAAACAAACAGAAATTTTGGAACCAGTGGTGGCTGGTGGCTCCGATATCAGTGAGGTGGTGAATCTGCTCTGGGTTTCAGTCAGAACCAGTCAGAACTTTAAAGGAGCTATCCAAGATTCGGTCTGGAAGGTGTGAACTGGGTAAAGTCCTGATAAAAACCCCAAACTAAATAAATTTCTCATACATCTCTATCTTCCACCAGACGTTTTCAGGAATATCTATTAGTGTTGGTGGGAGGCCTTGGGCACTGATCTGTGTTGTGAGTGTAGGGCAGTTAGAATAATGTCCCTGTTTTCATCTCTGAAATGTTGGAGGGTATGTATGCAAAGGGATTTGTGACTTTCAGGTGCATAGCTAGGTTTACGGACCACTCAGTATGTCAAAACAGTGAACTGAGCAATATAAACTCCCATAAACGCCTCCTCCCATATGTACCTGCCCGGACCCTAAGGTCATCTTCAGGGGTCCTTCTCCGTGAGCCCCTGCCAAAGGAAGTAAGGCAGGTGGCTACCAGGAGGAGGGCCTTCTCTGCTGTGGCACCCCGGCTGTGGAATGAGCTCCCTAAGGAGGTTCGCTTGGCACCTACATTATATGCTTTTAGACGCCAGGTGAAGACCTTTTTATTCTCTCAATATTTTAACAATTTATAAATTTTAAATAACATGGTTTTAAATTTGTAATTTTGCATTGCTGCTGTTTTGTTTTTATCTGGTTGAGCTTTTATATTGTATTTTATATTATGGTTTTATACTGTTGTTTTATATTTTGAATGGTTTTAATTTTTGTGAACCGCCCAGAGAGCTCCGGCTATTGGGCGGTATAGAAATGTAATAAATAAATAAATAAATAAATAAACTCTCCTGAATAATACTCACACATTGCATGAATCAGCCAATTTCAGTTCCTGTCAGCTCCTCATTTTTACAGTTTTAAATTTATTTCAGCCTGAACGTTGAGATTTAAATTTTTTTAATGAAAGTTTGCACAAAAATCCATATACATTTAGGTGTGCATTTCCTCCCAATATGTTTTACTAACGTATACATTTCTTGCAAGCAATTTTCCTAATATAATGCATTTTTAAGGTTATTTTCATGAATATATGCATTTGTGTGTGCCCTTTCGCCTAATGTCTACATTTAACACTTTATTTTGGTTGGATAACCAAGTTTCAGTTCATCTGTTGGCTCAAAAGTAGTGATGTGCTCCGCTTCTAATCGGACCGGAGAAGCAGGAGCGGAGCGGGGAGCTTCGCCTGCCCTTAAGGCGGAGGCGAAGAGGTTTGGGGGGCCGGCGGAGCGTGGCAAAGAGGATCGAGGTGAAGGCGGATCCTTCGCCTCGATCCGGAGCTCCGCCGGAAAGATAAGTGGGGTTTACCGGGCCCTGCCGCTGTCGCTGTCACTGTCGCTGTCGCTGTCGCCCATGCGGCGACGGCGGCAGGGCCCGGTAACCCCCCTCCCCGCCCTCCTCTCCCTTACCTGCCTTGGTCCCTTACCGGGCTCTGCCGCTGGGACTGCCTTGAGTCTCGGCATGCGTATGCATCCGTGGACAAGCTATCATGGTGGCGAGTTTGAGATTTTTTATGTGCAAATTGACGGAGCTATGGAAAGGGGTGTGAATGGGGTGCCCGGTTTTCATAAATTCCCCAAAAATCAGGGGATGATGGGACTGCCTTGAGTCTCGGCGTGCGTGTGTATACCTCCATGAGGTGTCATGGTGCCAAACTTGAGGTTTCTAACTTTAACAGAAAAAAAGTTGTATACTTTTTTAGCTTAATGCAAGCCTATGGGGGGGGAAAAACGGAGCTCCGATCCGGATTCGGAGCTCCGAGCGGAGCGGAGTGGACATAGGCGGAGCAGGGTTGGGGTGGAACGGCCCAATCCGCAAATCGCGGATCTGGAAGTGAAGCGGAGCGGGGGGTCCGTGCACACCCCTACTCAAAAGTGTGAAATCAGGTAAGTTTGCATTAAAATGCAAACCAAACAAATTTCTCCTCCATCCCTAGGTTTGGAACATGTGGTGACACAATGCATGATTGACTCCCCGTCCTTCCTTAGTGGTGCTTTTGCTGACAGGCCAGGTGTCAGGTGATAGCTTAGCCATGGTAGTTCAGGCACTGATAACCAAAGAACGTATTATGATACTGGACTCTATGCGGGGCTATGCTTGGGGATGGATCCAGAAGCTTCAGCAGGTGCAGAATGCAGTGGAGAGGCCGCAAACCATATAGTGCTGGGCCAAATATTTTGATCATTCCATTTTCAGCATGTCATGGGGGTGGGGAGTGAAAACTTGGTCGAAAGAGGCTGGGAGAGGTGACAATTTCGTACAATTTTTCTCCTTGGGGAAGGGACATAGTTTCCACATACCTTTTTAAATGAAGCCAGTTGTTGAGGGGGTCTTCCTTTTTATTTTTTTTAAAACACCCCCAGCATTTTCAGGAGCCCAGGAGTTCTTCCTGAGTGCTTATCGGAGAGGACGAGATCACATGGTCCCCAATAGGCATTCACTAAGAACTGCTGGGCTCCTCCAAATGCCAAAGGAAGGGGGTTTCAGGAGCCCAGGAGTTCTTCCTGAGTGCTTATCGGAGAGGGCGAGATCACATGGTCCCCATTAGGCATTCACTAAGAACTGCTGGGCTCCTCCAAATGCCAAAGGAAGGGGGTTTCAGGAGCCCAGGAGTTCTTCCTGAGTGCTTATCGGAGAGGGCGAGATCACATGGTCCCCAATAGGCATTCACTAAGAACTGCTGGGCTCCTCCAAATGCCAAAGGAAGGAGGTTTCAGGAGCCCAGGAGTTCTTCCTGAGTGCTTATCGGAGAGGGCGAGATCACATGGTCCCCAATAGGCATTCACTAAGAACTGCTGGGCTCCTCCAAATGCCAAGGGAAGGGGGTGGTTTTTTAAAAAAAACTTATAAAAAATAGGAAGAAGCCCCCTCAGAACTTGGCTACACTTTAAAAAGGTATGTGGAAACTCTGTCCCCCTCCCCAAGGAGAAAATTCTCAGAATTTCTCCCACTTCCTGCAAAAGAGGCAGAAAAAACAATGCCTCTTTCGCAGGGAGAGAGAAAGTTCCGGTAAACGGGGCAGGATTTGGCCCAGCACTAAAACTGGAGCCTCTTTCCAAGAGCAAGTCACAACCTTGCCAAAAGAAGCACAGTAGCTGTCAACAAACTATCCAGCAGCCACACTGTGGCGTAATGGTTAGAGTGTTGGATTGGGACTTGGGAGACCTGGGTTCAAGCCTCCACTCAGCCATGTGTGACTTTGGGCCAATCACTCATTCACAGCCTAATCTACCTTATAGGGTTTTGATGAGGGCAGGATCTACCCTACTGCTTTAAAATGGTTTATAACAGTAGTGCCAAAGGAAGGGGTGCTAAAGGAAGTGAGGCAGGTGGCTACCAGGAGGAGGGCCTTCTCTGCTGTGGCACCCCGGCTGTGGAATGAGCTCCCTAGAGAGGTCTGTCTGGTGCCTACACTGTACTCCTTTCGTCGCCAGCTGAAGACCTTTTTATTCTCTCAGTATTTTAACACTTAATTTTAACTTAAATTTAAATTTTACTGTTCTAACCCTGTATTCTAATCTTACATCAATTTTGCTGCGTGGTTTTATCCTAGTTGTGCTTTTTATACTGTATTTTGTATTTGTGTTTTTAACCTGTTGGTTGTTTTATTATGATTTTAATTTTTGCGAACCGCCCAGAGAGTTTCGGCTCTTGGGCGGTATAAAAATGTAATAAATAAATAAATAAATAAATAAATAAATAAATAAATAATAGTGACAACTGTTGAGGCCCAGGACACACTCCACATACAGTCTTCAAAACGTTTTCAAAGTGTTATATCCTGCTTAATGCAGATCTGGATAAAATGGAGAGGAGGAGGTTCATGTAAGATGCCGTTAGTTCCTTGCAAGAAGAAAAAAGGCAGGATATGAATAATAATAAATAAATAGCCCTAAACCACTTGTGACCGGGTTACCTTTGGGATCACCTCACCCCTTGTGTCCCTGCCTGATCTCTGTATCCATCTGATGGAGCCATCTGAGGTGGCCACCTGCTCCTGAGGTGAGCACTCACAGCAGAACATTTTGTGACACAGCATTTCCCCTCTGGAATGTTTTGCCACCCATCATTAGACATCTCCACCATCACCACCACCAGTACTGAAGGTTTAAGCATCTCCTGAAGACCCATCTCTTCATACAGTCTTTCCTTGAAGTGTGACCCAGCCAGCTATGGTCTGTACTGCACACAGTAGAGTGTGCAGGTTGACTGACTGACTGATTGATTGATTACATTTATATCCTGCCTTTTTTCCTCCAAGGAACCCAAAGTGATGTACATAATCCTCCTCCTCTCCATGTTATCCTCACCACAACAACCCTGTGAGATAGGTTGGGCTGAGAGTCTGTGACTGTCCCAAAGTCACTCAGTAGGTTTCCATGGCCGAGTGGGGACTAGAACCCGGATCTCCCGACTCCCAGTCTGACACTAGCCACTACACCACACTGATGGTTGATTAACATTTTTATTATTGTGTTGTTTCATTGTCACACATTATTGTGGCTTTGATTACCTATTTTGTGTTCACCACTTTTGACACTTCTGTGGAAAGGGGTATATAAATGCAAATAATAAAAACAATAAATAAATATATAAATAAGTAGGCTTCTCTATTTTTGTAGAGGTAAGGCTTTACAAAGTAAGTTTGTCCAAAATCTCAATATGCTTTATGACTTCTAACTCATTAGCTCCATGGCACATTTGTCAGAGGAAATAATTCCTTCAAGGTCACGCACGGATTCTGTGAGACACGAAGAACAAGGCATTTTTCACTGCCCCTTGGTCTACTTGCTAGACCATAACCCAAACTGCTATAAGTTGACATCTCCGTGCGTCTGGCCATCATAATAAAACATGATCAATATAAACCCAGATGCCAAACCCTGAAACATACAATGGATTCAAAGTAAACAACATTGCTCGTGAGCATTTCATTCCTCCCCTTCTTCCCCACACTGGGGAATTTTTGCTTGTTCTCACACGTTTCTCAATAAATCTTCATTATTGCTCTCCCCCCCCACCCCCACACTCCTCCCCCGCCCCTTTAAGGGGTTATGACAAATTTCTCTTATATGTTCCCACAGTCATACATTCCATTGACACAGGGACCCGGCTGCATTATCTAGAGAGCAGGAGCATGCCGACTAGATGATTCAGCCAATCAGAGATGATGATATTGTATTACCAGTTTCATAATGTAAATGAAAAAGATGGCCTTCTTTTGATGAAAGCTGTAAAGTAGCTATTGTGATTGTTTGGTTTTGGAAGCCCAAATGTATTATTTATGCAATTTTCCTTTTCGGGAAAAAAGGGGGGTTATGCGAGGGAAAGAATACAACAACAACAACATCAACATCAACAACAACCCTGGAAGAGATACTTTCATTTCATAGCTTTCATTTGAAGCTCTTGTCTAAAGGCTATGAAGATACCCACTTTTTATCAGCTTTGAATGGATAAGGCAAATTGTGAAGCCATATATTCAAAAATGAAGGGGATGAAAATTTTATTTTGTAGAGAAAACAGCTTTTAGGCAAAGGGAGAAATGAGACCCCCCCACACACACGTGCCTTTGATGTTTCTGCTACCATTTGTAAAGATGTCGAATTGACTCATAGTTTAACCAAAATGCATTCCTTCTGTTGTTTTTCTCAAGGTCTTCAGTGGACTCAATTGGACCTTCTCAGCTGTTAAATCAATAATGAGTGCATCTTGTAACATGGAATTTCAGTGAGGATGTGGACTGGTATTTGGTAATACCTCCCCCCTCCCTACATGACCTCCCGGACTCCAGTCTGTGGACCACCGTGCTTACCGGACCATGTTCACAGCATCACACAAGCTGAAGGATGGTTTACGAGTGCCTGGTAACCTTGCCCACACTTTATGATCAGCACGAGACACCCTTCTCCTTTGCCCACCTGTGAGGGCAATTTGATGGATGAACTACATGGGAGAGGGCCTTTTCTATAATGGCCCCACATCTCTGAGATAAATTGCCATCAGGGGTCTGTAAGGCCCCATCATTGCAGGCTTTTAAGGAAAGACCTGAAAATCTAGTACTCTACTCTGACCTTACCCTGATTGTGTTTTATATGTAGCTGCAGTTAAATGTGGGTGTGGTAGGTTTTGCTTCTATGCTGGTAGCTGTTGTTTTTACTGTTTTTATTACTGTATCACTTTTTATTATATGAGTTTTACTGTTGCATGCTGACTTGGGAGGGATTCTGCCCTGAAAGGTGGCCAAGGGCCTTGCTAGACCTACCGCTGAATCCGGCGGTGAGGAGGGGCCAGGCTGTTCTAGAAGTAGCGCGGCCTGTAGGCCCTGTCTACACCTGAGGCGCGACGGGGCCGAGGGAAGCCCCATTGCGTCTGCCATTTTCTTTTTAGTTAAAGCGGCCATGTGCATGGGAGCGCACCAATGGCCAAGTTAAGGATTTCCCCCCCCAAAAAATAGGGATCTCTGTCTCCTTCCCCCTACCCCCCACGACCTCCCCTGGCCTCCGATCCCCCCTGTTCCCACATCCATGTCCCGCCACCCCCTGTCCCCACCTGCTGTGTCTTGCTGCCGCCGCCAATGTCCCCAGCCACTCTGTCCTGCTGCCGCCACCGCTGCCAATGTCCCCAGCCACTCTGTCCTGCTGCCGCCACCGCTGCCAATGTCCCCAGCCAGCATTTCCTGTTGTTGCCATGTCTGGCCTGCAGGACATGGCGACAACAGGAAACGTCGGCTGGGGACATTGGCGATGGTGGGACAGAGTGGCTGGGGACATTGGCGGCGGCAGTGGCAGCAGGACACAGCAGGTGGGGACAGGGGTGGTGATGGGACATGGACGGGGGGGATTGGAGGCCAGGGGAGGTCGTGGGGGGATTGGGGGAAGGGGGGCAGGAGTGTTGCGGCCCGTCCACTGCTTTTCCTGGCTACTCGGGAAGTAGCTGGGAAAAGCCATGGAACGGTCCACATGCCCGCAGTCCCAGCCTCAGCCCGACCTGAGGCCGGGACTGCAGGAAGAACCGCGCTACAAGCGGTTCCAGTTAGCGTGGTGCCAGGGCGGCTTGAGCCCTGGCTGAGTCCGGGATCCCCTGTGCATAATTTGGATGCACAGGGATGAGCACAGGCCTCGCACCATGCTAACCCCTGGTCTAGCAAGAAATATTTTAAATAATAATTACATTTAAAAATAAAAGAATCACTGCATATACAGAGAAACCCCTGTTAAAGATGGCCCTGCCTCTACATTTCAACTTTGCTTAAAAATTGCACCTTCAGTTCTGATACCAACTGATGTTCTTCTACAGGGACAGGCAACCTGTGGTGCTCCAGATTCCTCACCACTGACTATGCTGGCTTAGGGTGTGGGAGCTGCCAGATGTCCAGCAACATCTGGAGAGCCACACACTGCTCACTTCCCATTCTTCTGGGAAGTGGAGGATTGTCTCTCCTCAACTCTAGAAGTTCCAAACCCATCCAAAACCTACAAGCTGGTGTGTCAGTAAAGTATCACTAGAGTTCCCAGACAATTTGGGCACATCTCTCAGGTCATCACATGGAGTAATGTCACGTAGTTTTATTTCTATTGTTTAGAGACTGTGTAGTTTAGAAACATAGGAAGTAGCCCTGTGCTAGATCAGGCTATTGCTCCATATAGCCCAGTATTATTTAAATGATTCTTCAGGATCTCCAGTAGAGATGTTTAACATCACCTTCTACTTGATCCTTCTAATCAGAGATGCCAGGGATTGAACCAGTGACCTCCTTCACGCAAAGCATGTGCTCTACTACCAGGCTATGGCCCACCAACCTCATTAAATTTCACCTGGTAATTTGTTCATGTGTGATAGCTTTTTGGAAGGCTCAGTGAGGCTATGTTTTAGGGGCTGGCATGCAGAGTGACTGCCATAGGAATGTAGGAAGCTGCCTTATACTGAGTCATACCCTTTGTCCATAAAGCTCAATATTGTTGACACTGACTGGCAGCATCTCTCCAGGGTTTCAGGCAGAAGTTTTTCCAGCCTTACCTGGAGAAGCTGGGGATGGAGATTCAGTATCAAATAAATGCTATGTAGTAAGCAACAATGGTAGTATAACTAAATCAATCCTTTGCACTAATTTATCCTCTGTATTGGAATCTCAATACTAAATTATGTCTTATTTTGTGGGATACTCAAAAACCAATAATAAACCATGAGAGCGTAGCAGGCCCAAATTTGGTTGGTTATTGCAGCTCAATACAAGAATGCTGTTCCTAACACCTGCTGCACTTCAGCTCTTAGCCATGTTGCAAGAGGTGCTGGAATTAGAACCTGGAACCCATGTCTCTATGTTGAGCTGCCCCCTGTAACAGGACACCAGGCTTACTGGGTAAAGCCTTTCCCCCAAAATGACCACTTATACATTACCAAAAAAAGAGAACAGACATTTGTATAAAATTAATTTATAAATAGAGAAGCACATTTATAATAATTGCTATAGGTTACAGAGGTTCAACAGCCTATAGGTTCAACAGCCTTTTTTCCAGGGATCATCCCTGTGCATCCAAATGTCGCACAGAGGATCCCAGGAGCAGGGAGGGATGATCCCTCCATTTCCCTGGGATAACTGAGACCTCAGTTATCCCTGTTTTACCCACGGTCCCAGGATGATCCCGAGGACCACAGGCAGTGTGGGCACCTGTCCTGGCTTCTTCACTCCTCCCTTTGAGTAGCAGGGGTCAGCAGAGGGAAGGAGCCAGGATGGGGGGAGTCCAGGGCCATCGGGGGTGGGATAGGGAGTGAGATCGGGCCTTTTTTTGGGGGGGGGTACTTACTTTTGTGCACCTGTTTTTTTTTTAAAAAAAATGGTGGTCACGATGGGCGCGATGTCTCTCTCCACTTCTGGGATGTCGCACGGCCGTTTGGACACAGGGCGACGATCCTGGAAATAGGTAAGTCCAGGATCACCCCTCTCCCTCCCTCTACACCCATAGGCGTAGAAAGGGCCAGAGGAACAAAATACACCTCTTCATGGGGTGAGTGGGTGGGGAAACTGTGTCCAGGCAATTTGTATGCTTGCACAGTCTTTTGTCCAGGTGAGAACTGTTGATGGGCAACTTCAAGGTCCCTGCTGCTCTCCCTTCTGATGGTACCATATCCTTAAATTGGACTTGGATTGGATGGCCCTTCAAATAGATGCCTTCAAATTGAGGACTGTCCTCGGGCAACCCTTCAAATAACAGGCTGTAAGGTAGTACATCTGCCCCCCAAATTTATCTAGATAGTAAACTATTTAGCTATCAAATGGATCCACAGATGCACAGAGTTAAACTATAGAATTTGCTACCACAAGATGTATTGATGGCCACCAGTAGGGATGGCCTTAAATAAGGGTTAGACAAATTTCTGGAGAAGAAGGCTATCAGTGGCTATTAGTCTTGATGGCTATATGCTCCAGTAGGCAGTATGCCTACATACAATAATTGCTGGGGCACATGGGTGGGATGGTGCTGTTGCACACATGTCTTGCTTGTGGGTTTTCCTCTGGGCAGCTGCTTGGCCACTGTGTAAACAGAATGCTGGACTACATGGGCCTTTGGTCTGATCTGGCAGGGCTCTTTTTATGTTCAATAACCCCTCCCATAGAAAATGTAAGTAGGGTTGGGTCATAGGATCAAAAAGGAAAACTGCCCAAATATCTCTCTATAAAAAGACCATTGGCCAATATGTTGTCACACCATAGCATAATCAAGAAACAGAATTCCGGAATGGAGCTATGCAAAATAGGAACAGGTTGGGGGTCATCTGAGGGAGGGTCCAGGTTTGGGCCTCCATCCCAAAAGTAGCCTTTTGTTTTCTCCCATATAAGTGAACATAGGGTGAGCATATGAAAAGGAGGACAGGGCTCCTGTATCTTTAACAGTTGCATAGAAAAGGGAATTTCAGCAGGTGTCATTTGTATATATGGAGAACCTGGTGAAATTCCCTCTTCATCACACCAGTTAAAGCTGCAAGAGCTATACTAGTGACCAGATATAAAAGAGGGCAGGGCACCTGCAGCTTTAACTGGTGTGATGAAGAGGGAATTTCACCAGGTTCTCCATATATACAAATGACACCTGCAGAAATTCTCTTTTCAATACAACTGTTAAAGATACAGGAGCCCTGTCCTCCTTTTCATATGGTCACCCTAAGTGAACACCTACAATGGATTTATATGGAGCAATGTGAAGCCAAGGATTTCATGGATAATGTTGCCATTGGATAAAGCTTGTACACCATTGCTGACACTGGCTGGTCTGGGCTTCACACATAGTCATACAGAAGAGAGACAGATAATACTGTGTATATCATGAAGCAGCTGCCCTTTGTTCTAGGGATTGCCCCTGACATATCTCAAAACGTCTGGTCACTTGAGACTGGGAGAATCTGAGCTGGAGGATGACAGAGGAGCCATAACAGAATCTCACAGATCAGGAGGATAGCTAGGGGTGGGAACTGGAGGGTTATGGGAGGGGATCTACACTAGTCAAGTTAGAACATGTCTTAATGTTTTTAAGTGTGTGCTTGGTAGTATTTCACCACATGACATATAGTTTGTGACGTGTTATTGTTGTCTGTTCTGGGAGGTTATGGAAACAAAGAGTGTTGAAAAATATATGTCTGTAAGGATAAAAGAAAATTATTATAAGCATTTTTAACAGCATTTTAACAGCATTTAACAACGTTAAGTTTGTTTTTAATGGACCCCACAATTGTTGTTTTTGAATGGATATTGTTGTTTTTATACTGTTTTTATGTGTGTGTGTGTGTGTGTGTGTGTGTGTTTTAAATTGTATACTTTTAATGTTTACTATTTTTAAATGTTGTAAACCGCCCAGAGAGCTTCGGCTGTGGGGCGGTATATAAATGTAATTAAATAAAAATAAATAAAAATAAAATATAAGATAATTTGGAGGTGGTACCTAACTCCAATAAAATTAAACTTAATAAATAAAGAGAATTCGTTACTTTGTTGGAGAGGATGTCAGGAGAAGGGAACGTATATACATATGTGGTGGAATTGTGAACATGTACAAAAATTATGGAAAATGGTGTATAGAGAAATAAATGAAATAACTGGAATGAATTTAGAAGAAACACCAAGTGTAGCATTATTATCAATGTATGGAAATCTTAAATGTAATCAGATGGAAAAAGAATTAATAATGAACTTGTTAACAGCTGCAAGGTTAATGATATCTAGAAATTGGAAGGTTCAAGGAGATTATGATATAGAAGATTGGTATAAAGAAATATGGGCTATTGCTATAAATGACAAATTAACATGTAACATTAGATTTAGAAGGGGGATAATAAAAAACAATGATTTTGAAGAGATATGGAAATTGTTCCTAGTATATGTATTTTTAAAAGGGAGAGGAAGAACACCTCCAGAAGATTCAATGCAATTTTGGAAACTAGAATAAGATCCCGAAGGTGGGGGGGGCACTTATTAATGTGAGTCAGTTAAGAAGTAGAATGTATAAAAAGAAATAAGAAGAATGTTGTGTTATGTATGTATATGATTTATTATGTGTTGTTGTAAAATAATATATATATATATATATATATATATATATATATATATATATATATGTTCTCCAGTTTTTATTTTGAACTTCTTTGAAATAAGTCGTTCTCTTTGTTATGATGTGGCTGATTTCGTCATATTTAATGGGTTTCCTGTAGTTCTTAATCAGCCAATTGCATTCCTGGGGGCATGTTTATGTAATTTCCGCGCCCAAAGTTGGAGCCGTTTTTTCTTTCTTTCAAGCCTCTTTTTTGCAGACACTTCCAGTTTCACTTTTGGGAGGCTGCTTGCTGGATTGTTTGTAGGTGGAGGATTGTCTCAGAGAGAAGTGGAAGCGGGAGGGGAAATTGGCAGGACAGAACAAAAGGATTTATTTTCTTAGTGTGGGCAAAAGGAATGCATTCCCACGGAAAGAGTAAAGTAAGTAAATATTTTAAAAACTGCTACGTTTTAAATCGTTCGAAAACAAAATGTTCAATGACTGTAAAAACAACATTTCGTGTTCTAGTGTAGATCTCCTCATGGGTAGAGCTTGCTCAGATCTCAAAAGTGTCTGCTTTTCAGACCCCAATGCTAGTTCAGGGAGGCCCCATATCGCAGTGGTAGAACACTTGCTTTGCATGCAGAAGGTCCCAGGTTCGATTATGGGCAGCTACACTTTAATGACCCAAATAAAACCCAACTAGCAGGACCAGGGGATGTTCTCACCTGTCCCGAGGCCCCAGAGAGTCCCTGGTAGTTAGAATAGAAAGCCCTAGGCTAGATGGACCAATGATCTGACTCGGTATAATACAGCACCATATGTACATAGAGCACTAGTGTATCAGTTAGCCCAGTAAAAGGGCAGCCCAGTCTGCTTGTCTCTGAGCCTATTTCAAATTCTAGGTGCGACAGCACCCATGGCATGAATAGATTGTGCTATCCCAAAAGCTCAGTGTTTGTTTGGTTTCCTGGGACAAACAATACCAGTATTGTTCTCCCTGCGCGCTCTAGTAAGGGGGGAACGGGTGGCGAGCACCCGGCTGAAAGCACTGCGGAATCTACAGGATAAAAGTGTATGCCGTTGAGTGTCGCAGGTTTCGTCTTTGCATATAGAGCCCTCGCCGTGCCGCATCAGTCACATTCCTAAGTGATTTTTCTGCAATCAGAATTTCATTCATTACCCAATTTTCATGCGGCTCCCCTGGCATTTGAAATATGTTTTAAGGTAGGCTCCCCACCGGCGCTCGCCCCCCTCCTGCAATAACTGATCTGCAGTGTCCAAAGACAGATCTAAATATCTTTGGTGCAAATTACTTTAGGCCGGCTGAGCAGGAGCCTCTGTCATCTTCATCACATTTCACACCTACACAACTGATAACAGATTAATATCTGGGCCTCAAATATTTCATCAGCATCTCCGGCGAAGGCACCTTGCATTATTTTATCTGAGGAAACCATCAAAGGGGCTGGGATGGCGAGGGGAGAATCCACAAAGGAAAAGGACACACGCACACACACACACACACACACACACACACACGTATATTTCTTGAAAGTGAAAAGGAGGCGAAAGCAGAAGAGAAGGGGGTACAGAGCAGTTTTAAAAAGCAGCATTTCCTTTGGTATTAGGGGAAAAGCAACAAGGCTGGTCGTGGCAAAGTTCTCGCCTCCGATTATGTATCCACTTTTATTCAATCATTGTATCGCTCTATGGCTGACACTTGGTCAATAGTGCAATCTACCACTGATCAGAATAAAACAGGCATCCCAGAGCACCTTGGAATTTCATTAGTTTCTGTTCGGTGCAGTCTCTATACGTAGATGTTGATTTGCAAACACAGTTTTGAAGCTCAATTCCAAGCCTTTTGGAACGAAGAGTCAAGGACCCTGAATGTTACTTTGCACAATTCTTCCCCCCCGCCTTTTAAAACCAGGAATAAAATGTCTCTCCCCTTGCCCCCACTTTATATTAGAAAGGAAGTCAAACCGCTTGGTTTGGACTCTTTCCAAAGGAGCTTGGATGGATACATATGTCTGTAAGACATATATAAGGGCCATCTCCTCCCATATTTACCTGCATTGATGCTAACATAGGCCTTACCTAGACCTAAGGATTATCCAAAGCAAATGGAGGGGGTTGTCCCTGACTGCTTCCGGGGTCCCCTGTGTGTCATTTGGATGCACAGGGATGATCCCGGGACAATCCAGGGATATAGGCCATGACCATAATCTCCAGTGGTCCTTCTCTGCAGGGGGCTGGGGCTGGAGGGCTGGGCTGGGCTGTCAAAGGAAGTGGGCCTTTTCTGCTGTGGCACTCCAGTTGTGGAATAAGATTACCAGAGAATAGGGTGACCAACTGTCAGGATTTCCCCGGATTTGTCCTGGTTTTTGTTCTTTCCATAGTGTCAGGGGGGATTTTCTATAATTTTCAATTATGCCTTGGAATGACACACCTTCCCCTTTAAGGCTGCCATTAGCATGGCAGGAGGGAGTGACATGCTTTCTTGAGACACATCATTCCCCCACCCCGAGCTCCAATTGAGGTCTTAAAGGGGAAAGTGGGTCATTCGTGGACATTATAGAAAAGGCCCCAATTGGAGTGGATGGTGGTGGTACAGAATGAAATCCTTTCCCCTCCTCCACTCCAATCGGGTTCTTTAAGGTGGCGGGGGAATAAAGTACTTTCTGCAGGACTCAGAAAGCTGCTTCCCCACACACACACTAGGTGTCCTCTTTTTTGGTTTCCCAAATATGGTCACCCTACCAGAGAAGCTCTCCTGGAACACACATTATGCTTTTATTTGGCATCAGGTGAAGTCCTTTTTATTTTCCTGGGCATTTTAGTCTTTAGATTTCTGTGGTTTTAATTCTGTTACTGCATTTAATTTTTTTTACAGTGCTGCTAGATTTTATTTGGTTATTTTTTATTTTATTCTGTAGTTTTACTCTTTTAAACCTCTATATTGTTTTTCTTTATCGTGTTGTATTTCACGGTTCAAACTGTTGTGAACTACCCATAGTGCTTCAGCTATTGGGTGGTATAGAAATGTAAATAAATAAATAAATATATCTAGTGCTCATAACTTTATTGTCAAGCAAGTCATGCTGAGAATTGGTTCTTAGATGAACTCACCTTGTTTATTCAGCATTAGCATTAACCAGTGACCCTTGGAATTTAAGTTTATGGAGCAATCCTATGCCCCTAGACAGAGTCTGAGGGGCCATAAGATATTTGGGATTCTCTGATCTGAGGTCAGAGTCAGCACCCTGATTTCAGAGGGGGGGGGAATTGGAGCTCTAAGCCCCCCTTGCCTTCCTCCTCATGGCCTGCATAGAAAGAACCACACTGGCTGCTCTCCAATGTCAGGAGCTTATCCTCGGAGAAGGGGAAAGGGGTCATTTCAGTGGATAGGGAGTGGAAGAGGCTGGAAAGGCCAGGATATGAGTTATCCTGAGATCTCTTCAGCCTCCTTCCCTTCCCCCAGAAGCACCCCAGTTAGATGGGCAAAAAAAGCCCATCTAGCAAAAAAATGCAGGGTGGGAGGATGGGAAGGTGATGACCATCTTCATCACTCCTCCTGCCATGCATTGGCTGCTCATAAACCTCTGTATTTAGGGGCTTACGATCATTGAGGGCACAATCCACAGGGTTGCACTGTGAATTAGCTGAACAACAAACAAATCCTGCCTTTTAAAATTAGGCTGCTGCTCAATACTATGGCCTCATAGGATCTTATGTTGTGCCTCCCCTAGACTCCTCCTCATCAGAGGATGATGTATCTGGTCATATTAGTCAGGGCTCCTGCAGCTTTAACTGTTGTGATAAAGAGGGAATTTCACCAGGTGCTCCATGCATACAAATGACACCTGCTAAAATTCATAAGAACCTAAGAAACACCATGCTGGATCAGACCAAGGGTCCATCTATTCCAGGACTCTGTTCACACAGTGGCCAACCAGCCATCGGCCAGGGATGAACAAGCAGGACATGGTGCAACAGCACCCTCCTGCCCATGCACCCCAGCAACTGGCTTACTGCCTCAAATACTGGAGACAGCACACAACCATCAGGGCTAGTAGCTATTGATCGCCTTCGCCTCCAGGAATTTTTCCAACCCCCTTTTAAAGCCATCCAAATTGGTGGCCATCACTACGTCTTGTGGTAATGAGTTCCATAATTTAGGGTGAGGCAGGAGAGGCTGCAAATATCAACCAATACATGAAGATGGGGGTGGGCAAGTGTGTGATCAAAAATGACAGCGGGAAAGAGGAGGTGCAACATGGAAGATACCATGCCCAAGGCCAAACCAAAACTCCATTCCATTAGTTTAAGATGTTTGAGGACCACAAGTATATAGGGAATGTGTTGTGGATGGTTTGAAACCATCCTGCTGTTGAATGCACAAGTTTGGGAGTAAAAGGTCTACAGTGACACAGGGCTGAAACATTGAATAGATCAATTGGTTAGATTAATCAATTAAAATACTTTAATCAACTAAAAAGCTGCCCCTGATTAATTAGGCAGTATTTCTTAAACACACACACACACACACACACACACACACACACACACATATATGAAATCCACAAAGGGCAAGTACCATTTGAAAAGATGCTTTTTCCCTTCTCTCTAAAATAGAATGCCTCTTCTAAGATTATGTTTGCTAATCATCTAAAGCAAAAAAGATCTATTGATTTACCAACATGCAGAAATTTGTACATTACGTCAACACGCTTGGAGGATGGCAACAAGGTGGTTTTCAGTGGTGGTTCCCCAAATATGGAATGATCTCCCCAACAAGGCTCGCCTGGTGTCAACATTGTTATCCTTTCGGTGCCAGGTCAAGACTTTTCTCTTCTCCCAGGCATTTAACAACATTTAACAACATATGCTGAGTTTGTTTGTTTGTTTTTAATGGACCCCAGAACTGTTGTTTTTAAATGGATACTGCTGTTTTTATGCTTTTGATGGTTTTAAATTTTGTATACTTCTTAATGTTCACTTTTTTTTTTTTACTTTTGTAAACCACCCAGAGAGTTTTAGCTATGGGGCAGTATATAACTGTAATAAATAAAATAATAAAATCAATTGATTAATTGACTAAGATTCATATGATTATTTGAGCAAGATTTCTTCAATTGGATTACAACTTTAGATAAAATTAGGGATGGACATATTTGTTAATTTTGGTTTCTCTGTTTCTTATTTGGAAAACTGAAGTTTCCAAATCTTAAGTTCATTTCATTTCGGACTTTGGCATTTATTTTTAAACACACATTTGCATGAAAATTCATTAGCATTTTTGTGCACGTTTCTCCTAATACATGAATTTTATATTCAAATTTGAATTTACCTTCAAAGCTTTTCACAGTCTAGCTCCTTCCTATCTCTCCTCTCTCATCTCACACTATTGCCCCGCTAGTGCTCTTCGTTCCTCTGATGCCATGTTTCTCACCTGCCCAAGGGTCTCTACTTCCCTTGCTCGGCTTCGTCCATTTTCTTCTGCTGCCCCTTACGCCTGGAACGCTCTTCCAGAACATCTGACATCCACAAGTTCAATCGCAGCTTTTAAAGCTCAGCTAAAAACTTTTCTTTTTCCTAAAGCTTTTAAAACCTGATGTTGTTTGGACTCTATACTGTTAGTTTTACCCTACCCTGTGCCTGTTTACCCTACCCAGTGCCTGTTTGCATTCTCTTCCCCTCCTTATTGCTTTACTATGATTTTATTAGAATGTAAGCCTATGGGGCAGGGTCTTGCTATTTACTGTTTTACTCTGTACAGCACCATGTACATTGATGGTGCTATATAAATAAATAAATAAATAATAATAATAATAATTTTTGCCTCATCTACTCATCTTTCCAAGCAACTTTCCAAATGCAATGCATTTATGAACATTATTTCCCATAATATACACATTTTGTACACTTTTCTTTTTATTGGAGAACTCCATGGAAAAATTCAGAGAGGTGCACATTTTGAAGGATAACTGAGTTTCGATTCACATAGGGGTTCAAAAGTCCAAATTAGGTAGATTTGCATTAAAATGTGAAATGAACAAATTTCTCTCTGAACTGTAGATTGAAATGCTGAGCCTTGACTGTTGCGTTCAGGATCCACAAGAGGGTTGATAATTTAACTTATTTATCATAAGGTTATATATAGCTCCTCTGGGAGGACTCCTAACACAGGCCTGCATGTGGTTATATTCAGCTCCTCTGGGAGGATTCCTAACACAGGCCTGCATATGGTTATATACAACTCCTCTGGGAGGACTCCTAACACAGGCCTGCACAAGTTTATATTCAGCTCCTGTGGGAGGACTCCTAACACAGGCCTGCATAAGTTTAGATACAACTCCTCTGGGAGGACTCCTAACACAGGCCTGCATATGGTTATATACAACTCCTCTGGAAGGGCTCCTAACACAGGCATGCATATGGTTTCTTCAAGTCTAAGAGATGAGTGGAAGAGTGGAGTCTGGGCTATATTGAAGGGAGCAGTGCACAGTTAATCCAACACACTTGGATTCAACACACCTGTGAGCTACTGAGTTCAACACATTGAACCTGAATTCAATAAATCTATGAGCTACCGCATGGCTTTGGGTATGACATGGAATGGAAGCACACTTTCTTACCCTGCTTCCACATTCCATCTGAAGTCAAGAGATGCACACATTTCCTCTGGTGTTATGGGAATAACTCTGTGTCATGTCCAAAGCCACCCACTGAAATGTTCCTGTGTGAAGACAATGCAGGACACGTGTGAAAAATGGCAGGGCTGAATACGCCCCTTTGTTCAGGAGACTCATATACACATCATGCTTAGCAATCACGTTCCTAATTTATATGGTAGCTACCTGCAATACATCTCTCCTCTGTGAGAGAAGTGAAGAATGTTTTTGTATGTGGGGGGGGGGGAATCTAACCTTTGTAGAAGTTCAATAATTTGAATGATTTCTAGATTTTGTATAACAGTCATTCTGAACAAGATGGTAATTGAATTATGAAATATCTCTGCCTTTGTTAGGGAAGGACCTTTCCCCTCTCTTCTACATACATCTTTCTTTTCAGCTCAAGGTCATGCTGTATTTGTTGCTTTTCAGTCTTTTAACTGGAAAAAAAATCCTACTCAACAGCTGTACCTCCTGGCGTGGACAAAAGATGCAGAACCGTTTAATTTTGTAACAAACACAACATGATTGCTTGCGATTGCATGATGGCTGATTAATGACCAGTGGAGAGGAAGAAGAATCGGACAGTGTCTCAGCGCCTTCTTGGGGACTAATATACAGATTCCTTTCTGGGGACGAGGGAACAAATGATGTGTGTTGGTTTGATTTAAGTGATCATTGTCAAGGAAAAGGGTTGCGTATACGCCAAGTGATGGAGAGCAGGGTGGGATTATTCTTTTTAATTCATTTTAAAGGAAATATATTGAAAGAATGTTGGAGGGATCTTACTGGAAACTACAGGTGGAGGTGGGAGACTTGGGGCTCTAGCAACTGAGGTGGCTGAAGCTTAGATTAGCCCAGAGATGGGAAGATTTCAAGCTTCTGCATTTCAGAAAGGTATTTTGTTCCTTCTTCACAGGCAATCTCAAAGACCTGACTCCTTGCTCTAGGTCCAAAAAGGGTTAAGAGGAGAAGTAGGCAAACAGGTGCCCTGCTGACCTGTTGGACTACAACTCCCATCAGGCCAATGGTGAGGGATGATGGGCGTTGTAGTCCAAAAGGCCTACATGGCACTAGGTTGCCTAGCCCTGCAGGACCTAGAGCAAGAAACGTACCCTCTGAAGAAGGAAACATGACTTTTCTGAAACATGTTAGGCTTGACTAAACTCAAGCACTCTGGAGAACCTCTTGCTCTCTTGTCGTCCCATGGCAAATAGTGGCCTCCTGCATTGCTTCTCAGTGAAACTTGTGTGGTCTATTCCCTGCCACCCGGATTCGCCCATGTGGAGCCAGTTCTAAAATGTAGCAGAAACTGGCAGGTCAGGAAGCAACACCTACAAAAAACATAATCTCAGCGACAGCATAGCTGAAGATCATGGATGATGGTAGTTTAGTTTTAATTTATAAAACTAAAGTAAAATCTATATTTTAGTTTTAATGCCCCCTACCCCGGTTGGTTTCCCCCCTCCCTCCCCTGTCTGTTACTGTGATTTTAGATTGTAAGCCATATGGCAGATTGTCTTGTTTTGTTCTGTACAGCGCCATGAAAATTGATGGTGTTCTATAAATAAATATTATTATTATTAATAATAATAGTTGTAGTCCAAAACATCTGGAGGTCACCAGGTTGCTAACTCCATACATACTGTTCATCTCATCAGGTATGGCTATTGCATATAGTTTCAAGTTCCTTGTCACTATGCAAAACCATCCACACCTATCAGGATACCAGAGACCAATTTAACACAATCCAGGCTATAGCTGGGTGGCAAGCCTGAAGCAAGGCCTAGCAGGTCATTCAGAGCAGAGGTTTATAGTCAGGGAGCCCAGCTATACAATTCACATTTATCCACAGGTAGAACACACATGCATAATTGTATATAAAACAGATTAAGGCATAATGCTATACATGGCTCTCTCTAAACCTGCACAGTATTGCACCTTTAGTAAGGAATTAAGCATCAGAGGCATTCTCAAAACACATGGAGGGCAGATAGACATTGACTGTAGGGTGACCACATGAAAAGGAGGACAGGGCTCCTGAATCTTTAACAGTTGCATAGAAAAGTATCATTTGTATGCATGCAGCACCTGGTGAAATTCCCTCTTCATCACAACAGCTAAAGCTGCAAGAGCTCTACCCTCTTGACCAGATACAAAAGAAGACAAAGTGGGGGAAAAAAAGAATTCTGATGCACTAGCTAGAAACGGGACCTCTCCAACGCAAACTCTTTAGATGGCTGTACTCTGGAAACGTTGAAGTAGATTCAGCAATGTTACTCTCTCATGCTATTTCATAAAGATTAATTTTTGTCCTGGGCACTCAAAGTTTCCTGTCTTCAAGCCAGAGGCCTGCCTGTCACATCAAGGTGGATTGCTTTAAAATTTGTTGGAGGTAGAGAAAGCTTAATATTTCGCCGAGCGTAGAAGGTCTTTCAAACTATTATACCTGCACAGAGCCAAGAGTCGAGAATTCTATGAAGAAATGAATTATTAATGTTCACTTTCAGAGCAATAGAATCTCTTTACTCCATGAGTAGCGTTTCTTCCCTGATTTCCCGACTTTTCCTCTTAATATAAAATACTGACCCCTTGGTAAGGTGTCCTTTTTTGAATCACAGATTTGCTGACTTTCATAACGTGCTGCTTTTACTTTTAATCAGTGTACAGGTTCAGGATGGGGGGGAGGGTTGCTCAGGGTGGTCAGATTAAAATCAGAAGTAAATCTCCTTGAATGTTGGCAGAAATAAATAAACCAAGCACGGGGAATGTAGAGACTGTGGCTTCCAGGGGAATATAGAATATATACATACACACACACACACACACACTTTCAACAACACTATTTTCCTTCTCAGTTTGTTATAGATTCCCACCAGGACAGAACAGATTGTCAAAGGAAGAAGTATTCCGATGCCAAAATGTAACTTCATTAACTTGGGAAGGGCCTGATATTAGAAGTCTCCTAATGCACCCTTAATGAGTGTAAAAACACCTCCGCTAAGTCATCATAGATTCTGGCCAGCTTATTATGGTAGGGTAGGCTCATTTATTTTCTTTAATATCCAACCATGATGGACCAAGGTCTGTCTCAGAATAATGCATCTTTCTAGATTCCTAAATCAGTTGCAAGTAGGAAGGGGTGATGTTCTCCTTGAAAAAAAGACTAATGTAGGGGATATATACAAAATCTGGTTGCAGAAGAAGCCCACCATTTTCTTCTACACACCCATTTCCAAATACTATACAAGTTCTGTGAGAAATGGAAGCAGGACTGATAGTTGGATAGTTGGCCTAGGAGGACCGCTCCAACTATATGATTCTTCGAAATTCACAACTAAACATCACCATGGGGAAATGACAGGGAAAAGTCACTATGTGGTAAAGAGAAGTAGAAACTCTTTCTAGAGTGAGGTCACAGCTTTGGATTTCAATAGACCTCAATCTACTAAATGTCATGGGGCGGGGTGTATAGGCTTTCATGTGTGTAACTGATTCAAAGGAAAAGGTCTATGTGGGAACTGTATGCAGGTAATGGCCCATTAACCTTTCTAGAAACATTGAAGGTTGGTGAAATAGAGGAAGCCCCAATTTGCAGGATAATTCAGCCACAAATCTGGCTACCTCAATGGATGATTATGTGTATTTTTTTTTTTTTGAATTGCAGACTGTAAGTATTAAGAAACAGTGAGCAAACTAGATGAACTAGAACTGAATGCTAGCAAGGTCATAACCCAATACTGTAGAACAGGATGAGGAACATTTTCCCTGTTGAGGGCTGCATTTGCTTGGGGATTATCTATTGGGAGTCATATGCTAGGAGTAGGCTAGGCCAGAGCCAAAAGTGAGTGGGACCACCAGTGATCTAGTGGTTGAAGGTACCTAAAATCAGAGGAGGTAGGATGGAATAGAGTTTGGAGCTTGAACCTGAGGCTAAGTCAATGGTGGCTTGAAGATGATCCCCAAGGACCAATGCTCATCCACCAAGGTTTATACAGCCCTCACCTAAGATCTTGCTGTCCATGAGGGCTCTGCCTAATCTCTTCGCTCCATAGCTTCCTTTAATCTTGAACTGAACCCCCCACCACCACCACCACTGACTGGATTTGACTATGCTCCTGCTTCTCAAACTGAGAAGGTCCCACTGATAAGACCTCTTGGTAGCTCCTGCTACCAGGAGTGCTTGTCAATAGTACCTTCTCAAACTGGGGGGAGGTAATGAGTGGGGCACTGCAGGGCTCAGTCCTGGGCCTAATGTTCTTCAACATTTTTATTATTGACTTGGATGAGGGGGTGCAGGGAACGCTTATCAAATTTGCAGATGACACAAAATTGGGTGGGATAGCTAATACCCTGGAAGACAGAAACAAGCTTCAAAGTGATCTTGATAGGCTGGAGCGCTGGGCTGAAAACAACAGGGTGAAATTTAATAGGGATAAATGCCAAGTTCTACATTTAGGAAATAGAAACCAAGTGCACAGTTACAAGATGGGGGATACTTGGCTCAGCGATACTACAAATGAGAAGGATCTTGGAATTGTTGTAGATCACAAGCTGAATATGAGCTAATATGTGATGTGGCTGCAGAAAAAAAAAAAGGGGGGGGGAAGCAAATACTATTTTGGACTGCATTAATAGAAGTAAATCTTCCAAATTATGCAAGGTACTGGTCCCCTGTATTTGGCACTTGTTAGGCCTCATCTTGAGTACTGTGTCCAGTTCTGTGCACCACACTTCAAGAAGGATGCAGATAGCTGGAGGGAGTTCAGAGAAGGGCAACAAGGATGAACAGCGGTCTGGAAACAAAGCCCTGTGAGGGCATATGTAGGCTTGAGAAGAGAAGACTGAGGGAGACATGATAGTACTTTTCAAGTACTTGAAAGGTTGTCACATGGAGGAAGGCCAGGATCTCTTTTCGATGATCCCAGAGTGCAGGACATGGAATAATGGGCTCAAGTTACAGGAAGCCAGATTCCAGCTGAACATCAGGAAAAACGTCCTGGCTGTTAGAGCAATATGACAATGGAACCAATTTCCTAGGGAGGTCGTGGGCTTTCCCACACTAGAGGCCTTTGAGAGGCAGCTGGACAACCATCTGTCAGGTATGTTTTAAGGTGGATTCCTGTATTGAGCAGGGGGTTGGACTTGATATGCTTATAGGCCCCTTCCACTTCTACTGTTCTAGATTCTGGCCCATGAGGACTGACAGGCAGAACCTGACCTGTCCCAGGTCCCTAGAGGTCGCTGTCTGCAACCAGAATTTTGCCAAGGCCTGATACAATTCTACACAGAACAGGCCAGCAAACAATCCCTGTGAGATGCAAGGGAGACAGCATAGCATCTTCCTTCACCAAGGAGTTTAGACTGAGGGAGTGCTGCAAAACTAGGAGCTATCTGATATCTCTGTGTGGACAGTGTCATTATACAGTTGAGTCACTAGGTGGCACTGGACTTAGTTGAATCAGGAGTTTCCTGTTGAAGTGTTGTCCTTGTTTGAAGTAGGCAATACAAGCTCTTCTCTAGCATCCTGGCTGCTCTGTCCTTTAAGCCTTCCCTGAGAACCCGAATGCCAGGATGTAGCAGGGATGTGTCCAGGCTATTTTGTTTTGGCTTGAACCACCCTGCAGTTCCTCTTTCAACCATAAGTCAGTCAGCACAGGCTGTAGTTAAATGGAACTTCTGTGATGCCTGAATATAAATATATATATATATATATATATATATATATATATATATATTCTAGCAGCATTTTCTGTAGCTCCCCACGCTTGCTATATTCTCCTTATATTTGGCGTTCGTATATACTTGAGTTTGGCAAATGTATCTTGTGGGCACCTGTTTGATGTGCAGATCTGTGATGATTGCCAACATTTGGTCTTGATATTTGAAAACAATGTGTTACTTGTCAAAAGAAGAGTAAACTGCTAACATCTTTATTTACCACATGGAGCAATGTTGCACTACTGGAATCCAGTCAAGATGGACAGACTTTCTATTAGTCTCCCCTCCCTCACCATGTCCACCCCCAGCCGGCTTGTTTTCTTTATGAATCTGAGGAATAGTGTTTCGCTTCCCCTCCAACAAGTTTACAATTCCTATTCAAGTATTTATTTACTTGGATAAATGCTGAAGTTCGTTCTATTAAAAATCTGTGATATGTATCATACTTCAGGTTTCTTTGAGCCATTTGGTTCCCCCCCCCCCCCCACCTAGTTCTCAAAACGAATTTGAGTATTTATCAGTTTTGTTAAACCACTGAACATGGACAGACACCCTTACTTGCCCTTTTATCACATATCTAAAGTTCACAGTGAATGTTTAACGACTAATGAGTTTTCCTCTTGTCAAGCACTGTTCAAAGCTGAAAATCAGAAACCCAAAAAAGATTAACTATCTGGATTGTAGCAGGATTACAGACAGTAGATCATGGGGTGGCTAAACTGTTGCATATTTGCCATGAATATCACTTGCAGAGGGAAGCTGCAGTGTTGTTACTGCAGTCCTGATGAAAGGAGTTTGCAGCACTCTTATGGGCTAGCCATGTGTCAGGAGCTGACGGCCTAGAGGGCAGCTGCTTCATGTGGTGAACCACTGAACTGCAGGTTGGAACCTTCTCAGTGAAGAATCTTCTAGCCCTGGATTGACTCCTCCCATCCAGAGTGGCTAATGGATCCTCCTGGACAGAAAGTAGTATAAGAAGATTTCCTGTTCTAACAATGCACTGCTTGAGCAACAGGGACTCTGTTGATCTCTGTTGTGTTCCTGTATCCTTTGATTGCCCTTTGGTCCTGACTTGGGGAATGTTCTCCAACCCTGCCTCTAGTGCCACAGCTAGACCTAAGGTTTATCCTGGGATTATCCAGGGTTTGCCCCTCCCTGAGCACTGTATCCCCTGTGTGTCACCTAGATGAACAGGTTTGACCCCTGGACGATCCAGGGATAAACCTTAGGTCTAGCTATGGCCTTGGTTTGCCCTTCAGCCACAACTTTCTATGACTAGCTTTTCCTACAGCTTCTGAGGCCCTTTCTACACCATACATGTGTAGAGGGAGGGAAGGGGGCAATCCTGGACTTACCTCCTTCTGAGATCATCCTCTGTGTGCAAATGGCCAGCGTGACGTCCGGGATGGGAGGAGGGATGTTGCGCAAGTGGAGGCGGCCATTTTTTAAAAAAGTTACAGGAGCTGGAGCTTACTTGTGCTCCAGCGAAAGTTAAGGGTAAAAACCACAACAATCCCGCTCCTGCTCCCCCACCCACCCCCGATTCCTCCCAGCCTGGCTCCTTCCCTCTTCTGATCCCCGCTACTCACAGGGAGGAGGGAAGAAGCCACGATGCGTGGCCACACACCTCCCACGGTCTCAAAACGATCCTGAGACCACGGGAGGAATTGGGTTTTTCCAGGGATTATTTATCCCTTGGGCAACACGTGCTCGTCCCCCCCCTACCCCCGGGAGTCCCTGTGCATTATTTGGACACACAGGGACTCAGCTGTGACCAGCCCGTATTTTCGGGATGGTGTAGAAATGGCCTGAGTGTGACTCCAGGCTCACCTCTGACTGATGAGAGTCAGCCATTTGCCCAGCCCTGACACTGTAGCCCAGATGTAAACCTGCACTTCTGCCTGAGTTGTACTGCTGTGTATTGTCCAAGACAGTAGACAAGAGGCCAAGCTGCACTAGCAGCACCATTCTATGCATGTTTCATCGGGAATAAGTGCCACTGTAGCCAGCAGAGTGTACTCCTAGGAAACGGTGCATAGAATTGCTGCGTACAGAACCAAGGCAGGAAGTGGCACGTCAATTCATGAAAATACCCCAATTGTATGTCTTGGAAAAGACCACCAAGGCATCTAACAATCTACTTTAAAAATCACAATGAAACATTAATAACACATTAAGCGAAGAAAGTAATATAAAAGAATGATCATGGTGGTGGGAATGGCCAGACCATCAGAATTCAATGTTCTACCAAACAGCTATTTTTTAATTGTTCAGCAGAAGACCAGGAATGATGGTATGGCAGAGGGTGTTCCGTAGGGTGATTTATGCAACATTGCAGGGATACATGGACCATATAGTATTGCATTATGTTGCCTGTAATATTGTGTAAATGGCCCCTTTACATCTGCCATTTGCATAGCTTTTGTAAACCGCCCAGAGAGTTTCGGCTATGGGGCGGTACATAAAATAAACAAATAAACAAAAATACATAAATAAATGGACCTTTACAAAAATAAAAGGCGTAGCTTCCATTTTTATGCAAAATAACTACTCCGCAAGAGAGCGGGCAGGCCACATGCTTCCGTGGCACAGTGCGCACTAACTCGGGGAAGAGTGGGGATCCACAGACAGATGTCCCGGGGGCCAAGCTGGCTAGAAATCACCCCGCTTCAAGCCTCAATTGGATGCAGGCACCATCCCTGGTGTGAGTTAGCGTATCCTGCCTTCTGTGGATTAGCTATGGTCACACAAGTGGAGAAAATCCAGAATGGCAGAGAAGGGCTGAGAGCCTTCTGAAAGCTGGTTTCACACATGCATTTTGCATAACTTGATTTGCAAAATGCAAATCTCTGGTGCCCATGAAGTGCCTGGCAAGCAGGATCACGCAGCCAGCAGGGGCCTGGTGAGCGGTTAGGGGGTGAGATACAGTGGGTCCCCAATGAACACCTCATTTTATGTTCTCTTTTGTGAGCGTCAAGAAGTGCCATTCATTTTTCCTGATTTGGGGGGCACTTCTTGCAAACCCATTTGCAACCTTTGTTCACTGCTCTTCCAGTTGCCATTTTGCTTTCTTTGCCTTCATGCTTCTTGGCCTCACTTGCCTTCGATTGGCTATGGCATGCCATGCGATTTTCTCAATGACAAAATGGTAGCTCCATTTTATTGACATCATGGATGCTCATAAACAAAAGCAGATCAGGAAGCAGGGCAACAAGGAAACAACACAAATGTTTGAACCTCCTGCCTTCAAAGTGCATATCGAATTGGGGGGGGGGGCATTCCACACAAACTTAATTGCCAGTAGTTCATTGACCTAACTTCTTTCTCCTTCACTTAGGCCTTCTAGTGAAGAAGGATCCAAATGCTGCTACGCCCCTTAAAGGTGCCTTGAGTATTAAGTTCCGAAAGTTTCCTTCTTTGACGTGGAGAGAAATATGGAAATACACTTGGTATTAGGATTATACTCCTTCTGCTTGGAAAGTATTTAAATGCTGAATGACAAAAATGGTTCTGCAATGTAGCAATCTGTCTTCAGCTCACTTTGATTCACTGGAATGTCAGAGAAATCATTCTAAAATGTTACAGTGGCCTTGATATAATCCAAGCTGTTTAACCAAAATGGGTGCAGTTTTCAGCGTGTATTGATTATTCCTTTTAATCTTGCTTTCCTGCTATAATCAGGATAAAATCAATTAAGACAGGAACATTCTGCTTTCTTTCTTTCTTTCTTTCTTTCTTTCTTTCTTTCTTTCTTTCTTCTTCTTCTTTTTTAAAAAATGGAAGCATGGTTTATAGAAAGCCAGTTTGAGCTAGCCGCTGATATCGAATTACCTACAGTTCAAGTGTAATTATTTGAGTAAAATCCTCCTTTATTGCTTTAAAATCTCTTTGGTTTCACCCAAGTTGTCAGCAATTTGGTGCCAGATTCCCATTATCTGTCAGAATGTTAAAAGAAATAGAGGCCCAGCATATGATATATATCCATATGTTCAACTTTTTCCTTTATGATGCATGATTCTGCAAATAACAGAGCTCAACTCAAACTCTTGTAATTTTCATTAATATTTTTGGAAAACTCTAAGCAAAAATGAAACAAAATAAAATTCACACCCGTATGCACCAGCCACATTCAACAGGTACAGCTATTCCCAGGATGGATATGGCCATGTTGTACCTGCCAGTCATGTACCTATTAAGGATGATGAGTAGGGTGACCATATGCCCAGGTTTTTGATGGCAAATCCGGGAGGGGGAAATCCGGATTTTTTTCCAAAGAGCAGCTCTAATGGGAATTAACAAAAATGCTTATAACTCTGTCATTTTTTAAGATAAAGACATGAAACTTGGCACAATGGTAGCTCTTAGGAAGGGCTTTAATCATACCAAATTTCAAACAGATCCGTTTGTCCATTGATTTTTTAGGAATTTTTTAAAAATTGAGGTTTTAAAATTATTATTTTTAAAATCGTCATTTTTAAAGTTGAAGAGATGAAACTTTGTACCATGATAGGATTTAGGTAGAGCCTTAGCCACACCAAATCTGAAACAGATCTATTCATCCATTGATTTTTTAATAATTTTTTTTAAAATTGAGGTTTTAAAATTATTATTTTTAAAATCGTCATTTTTAAAGTTAAAGAGATGAAACTTTGTACCATGATAGGATTTAGGTAGAGCTTTAGCCACACCAAATTTGAAACAGATCTGGGACTAGTAGCAAACCCTGTTAACAACAACAGCAGCTTGCAATGAGTGAAGATACAGTCAGAAAAGGTATTTGAGGGAAGGGGAGAATGTAACACACAGAGTATAACAAAAGCTTCCAAGTACAGCTAAACCTACAAAAGTAGGAGTGAGTGAAGTTAATTTCAGATACATTGAATCTCTCACTTGTTCTTTATTTCAGTGAATTTAACATTAAGATGTTATGTAGAACAGATTTGTCTTAAATGTGTGCTGTAAAATCAGACATGTGACCAAGGCTATGTTCGGGTGGGCACGCCCCCTTGGTGCTGGACACGCCCCCTTGAGGGCGACCATGTTGTCCTCCTTTTTGGTTTCCAAAATATGGTCACCCTAATGATGAGCCTATGAGAAATAAAGCGGTGGCAACCCTAATTCATCACCACAAATATGGTTAAATAGACAGGATTTAAAACCAGACTTTTAAGAGCTAAGCATTCAAAGCCCTGGGCCTGGATGGATGAATCCATCCCTTTTGGTTTCTCCAACATTTGAATGTTCAAAATTCCAAGTTCTTTCAATCCCCAATATGAAGAAACTTGTGTATTTTTGTAGGTTCTTACAAACAAAACAACAACAACAACAACAACAAGAAGCCCAGCAACAAACTGAACTTTTTACATAAGAATAAGAATAAATGACTTGGCAAAGCCCATCATGTTCATGTAGAAAAGCTGCCATGAGTGAGAACAGAGAGATGATAATAATAATAATAATAATAATAATAATAATAATAATAATAATAATAATTATTCTACTGCTGTTTGGTGCTCCAAAGCTTCTTTTGTCTGGTACATTTTGGGTATAGTAGGGGAGGATGGTTCATTAGGATGTCCTCCTATGGTCATTTCAGGAAGAGGGTTGGCTGGGGAGGTTGCATGCAAAGTTTTGGAACATCTCTTGTGGGTGAACCAGGAAAGGGGCAGGAGTAGCAACCAGGGGAAGTCATAGTGCTGAGGCAGTAGCAGCAACAGTGTTTTAAAAATGGAATATTTACATTAGTACTAGGGACGTTGGAAGAATCCACAGGGTGGGGGGAGTTCGCCAAGCTCAACCACTTGGAATTCAAGTCACTGACCCATGAATTGGCTCAATGCAGATTGAGGGATCCATCTGATGAGTGTTTTATTGCACGCTCATTACTGGGCACTCACAGATTTTTTGCAGGTCCCTCACATGACGTTGTCTGCCTCCCACGCTCCTTCTGCCCCTTCTGGCCTTCCTTGTGCCACAAGAAAAAACCGAGAAAGTCTGAAATATATTTAAACCTGGAAGTTGTTGCTCTCTCCTGCTGTGTGCAGGAGAAGCAGTGTGATGAGAATGCCCAACTGGATGGGCCTCATGTTCATTGTGTACTTCCTGTTTTACTACAGGAAGTAACTGAGCAACGAAACCAGGAGCGGAGAAGTGATGGTAGGGAGTGTGTTTTCTCACACGTGAGGGAGCCCTGAGTCAGGCCAGCTCATGGATTTTCATTCCCCCCCCTAAATTGACATTTACACAAATGGCGGATGTAGGGTGACCATATGAAAAGGAGGACAAGGCTCCTGTATCTTTAACAGTTGTATTGAAAAGGAAATTCCAACAGGTGTCATTTGTCTATATAGAAGACCTGGTGAAATTTCCTCTTCATCACAACAGTTACAGCTGCAAGTGCCCTGCCCTCTTTTAAATTTGGTCACTCTAGTATAGCTCCTGCAGCTTAAACTGTTGTGATGAAGAGGGAATTTCACCAGGTTCTCCATATATACAAATGACGTCTGCTGAAATTCCCTTTTCTATGCAACTGTTAAAGATACAGGAGCCTTGTCGTCCTTTTCATATGGTCATCCTAAATTTGCACCATTTGCAGAAAATTTGACCTTAATTTGCTTACTTTTCACTCAAATTAAACATATGACAGCTGCACATTAAACAAATTATGGGTGAAATTTGCACAAAGTATGTAAATTAGGGTGACCATATTTGGGAAACCAAAAAAGAGGACACCTAGTGTGTGTGTGTGTGTGTGGGGGAAGCAGCTTTCTGAGTCCTGCAGAAAGTACTTTATTCCCCCGCCGCCTTAAAGAACCCGATTGGAGTGGAGGAGGGGAAAGGATTTCATTCTGCACCACCACCATCCACTCCAATTGGGGCCTTTTCTATAATGTCCACGAATGACCCACTTTCCCCTTTAAGACCTCAATTGGAGCTCGGGGTGGGGGAATGATGTGCCTGAAGAAAGCATGTCATTCACTCCTGCCACGGTAATGGCAGCCTTAAAGGGGAAGGTGTGTCATTCCAGGACATTATTGAAAATTATAGAAAATCCCCCCTGACACCATGGAAAGAACAAAAACCAGGACAAATCCAGGGAAATCCTGACAGTTGGTCACCCTAATGTAAATTGCAACCAGAATTTGTGTAATTGTCGATTTAAAAGAAACAATTACAATCTGAGAAGAGTTCCTGGATTTCAGAAAAACGTCTGTGGCTTGGCTCAGAAATGCAAGCAAAGCTGGGCGCTGCTAAAAAGGGCCAGATTTCCTCGCAATGTCCGTCTCCAATTAGTGCTGGGAGAAACTATCTCATTCAATTTGACAGAAAAGAACTTTGGTGTTTTTTTTAAAATGATCAATGGAGAAGAAAATATGAGAAATTCTGATGGGTGGGTTTCAGGATTCTTGTGCTTACCTTACTGGGAAGTGTCCTGCCTTTCATTATACAATCATCTCTTTAGCAGCCTGCAACCTCTCTGGCTTCCCACATTTCAACGAAAGTTTAGGGTAAAACATGTAAAGGTTACACACCTCCTATGGTGCTTTCTCATATCAGGAAGTGCAGGCAGCCAGGAAAGCTGCAGAACCATGGAGAGATATGTGTAACAGAAGGGGGTGGGGGAAAGAACAAAACACCCTCAAACACTTTGCAGCTATTAGGTAAGCACAACAACAACAACAACAAGGAATTGTTCGACATGGAATAACGGGCTCAAGTTAAAGGAAGACGGATTCCAGCTGGACATCAGGAAAAACTTCCTGACTGTTAGAGCAGTACGACAATGGAATCAGTTACCTAGGGAGGTTGTGGGCTCTCCCACACTAGAGGCCTTCAAGAGGCAGCTGGACAACCATCTGTCAGGGATGCTTTAGGGTGGATTCCTGCATTGAGCAGGGGGTTGGACTCGATGGCCTTGTAGGCTCCTTCCAAATCTGCTATTCTATGATTCGATGAATTCCAAATTGCCCTAAGAATGAGGCAGAAAAATGGAAGAAAATGTGAGTGAAGAACATGTTTGAAAAATTGGAGAACAGATCTTTGGCATAGCAGCCATTTGCACAACCTACGTGCATTTTGATCAAAAAATTCTGCTCCCTGCAAATTACTAGTTTCAGCCCCAAATGTGAATATTTGGTACAGATCAGGTTAAAAACTTCTACTTGAGACCAATGTTATAGTTTGTAAGGTTATCTATTGCCTCTTGTGAACATAGGTCCTCAATGAATTGATTTACTTTTTAATTTGAGTTTATATTCCACCTGAGGCCAGAGGTTTATGGAATGTAACCATGTTTTATTAAATTTAAAATAACCATTTTGCTTGCTCTGAAAGCCTCATGCGATGCCTATAATATGCTCATGCTAGAGCCCTGGTGGACCTTCAGAGGGAGAGGGGAGGCTGGGTTTATTTTTCTGCTGACCCCAAAATTTGAAATTAGTGCATGAATAATATTGTGAAGAGCAGGACCTACCAAATAATTTAAAAAGAAAAGAAAAAAGAAATGGGGTACCTGAGATGGAACGTTCAATTGGCATCCCTTCCCACTAATTAACATGAAGGTTAGACATTCAGCTGAACTATATTCCATAGGTCAGGTCCATCTCCTGCTGGGCAAGTTTTACTGGCATCCCAAATGTGCTACTTAAAAAAAAAAAGAAAAAAGAAATGGGGTACCTGAGATGGAACGTTCAATGTTCTGACTGCCAAGCCTTCAGTTAACCAAGGGCATGGCTAGATGAGGGGGGTGGAGGGGGATGATCTCATGATATGATGATCGCTAGATCCTCCCCCTCAGTCTACACGTGGCACATGACATCCCAGGGGGAAGAGGACGTTGCGCCCGCCATTTTGTTTTTTGTTTTTAATTGAAAAAGAGTGCAGGAGCACTCCATTGTGAAAGTAAGGTTGTTGATTTTTTAAAAAACCTCCCACTACCCCTATCCCTGATGGGCATGGAGCTCCGTGCTCCGGTCATGGTTCCCAGCTCCTCACGGTTACTCACAAGGAGCCGGGACAAATCCGGGATAGCCAGCCACATGTCCTGCGGTCTCGGGATCATCCCGAGGCCATGGAAAAAGTTGGAATTAAAGGGTAGGGTGATATCCTGGGGAAAGGGAGGGATCATCCCTACCTGCTCCCGGGATCCCCTGTGCATCATATGGACGCACAGGGACGATCCCAGGACAATCTCCGGGATATCACCCCATCTAGACATGCCCCAAGAGGAGCTGACAATAGGTTAGTGATGTTACAGGGATGGGTGCAGGATGAAGGAAGCAAGACAACTGAAGGGGACATATGGTTCAAAGAGGGCCCAGGACTCTCACCTCTGTCCCCTGAAGCAGGGTATTTGGGACTCAAAGAAATCCTCTGAGATCCTTTCCTCTCAGGGTTATGGTGCTGGGGAGTAGGGCAACCTGGAAGCCCTTTACATGGCTGGGTTGTTTCTAAGTAGGGAAACTGTAGCATCTGGCTGAGGGACAAGGTGAAACTGAGGCGGGTGCAGGAACAGAGGCAGATGACAACTACCTGACATGGGGGACCAGATAAAAGCTTGCAGCAGGACAAGGGAACAATGACAGAACCTGTGAGGTTCTTTGCACAACAGGTGCTTTGCTGAACAGACAAAATCTGATTACAGAAGGTTATACAGGGACAGAAAAGGGTGGTTAGCCAACACAGGGTATAAGATTTGAGGAAGGTCAAGAGCCAATCGAACTACTTGGGGCCCAAAAGAACTGAATGTTCCAGAGTGCTGCAGTATCTCGAGGGGCAGAGCTTTGTTCCAGCTTCTGGAAGTCCTCTGATTCGAGTCCACCAGTGGTTGATGACCCTGTCACCTTCTCTGCTATTCCAAGAACATCTGATGTTGCCTCATCTTGAGTCAGACCATTGGTCCTTCCAGGCCAGGGCTGTCTTCTCCTATTGGTAGTGGCCCTCCATCTCTGGTGGTCTTTCCCAACCCTGCTAACTGGGATCCTTAAACTAGGGATGCCAGGAATTGAAAAGGGGACTTTCTCCATACAAAGTATGTGCTCTGTTGCCTCCCTCCTCAAGGCAAAAACCACGTCTTACTCAAAAAGTAAGTAATAGCTTCAGTAGGGACAGATGAATCAGTGTATTTCTGGTCCATGTTAGTTTTTCATGTGTTGATTCATAAGTTCATTTGTTCCATTTCTGCATCAGTCTGAGATTTAAAAAAAAGTATCAAAATTACCTTTTTAATTTCCCCCTGCAAAATATGTACTTTGTATGCTTTTAACCCCCAGGTTCGCATTTTATATGTATTTCGGTACATATTTTGATCCAAGAACTGTATTGTTAAATCCGGAGGAGTGTGGAATGGAAGGATAACTGTGTCCTGACCTGCATATTAGTCTGGAAAGTATCAGTGGAGGCTGGTGGCTCCAATTATGGCAGGGCTATAAATCCATTCTGGGTTTCGGTCAGAACCAGCCAGAACTCTAAAGGAGCTACCCAAAGTGCTGAACTATATCTCCAAAAATAGGTTCAGCACCTTGGATAGCTTCTTTAGAATTCTGGCTGGTTCTCACCGAAACCCAGTATGGGTTCACAGCCCCACGGAAAATGGAGCCACCAGCCTCCATTAATTCTATGAGCACAGATTTGTGCCCTAACAGACCTAAGGGGACAACAGTGTAAATCAGATTGGTTCACTTAGAAATGTGAACTGAATGAACTCCTCAAGCATCCCTAAGGTTCAGGTTAGAGTCAAAATTTGGTGCTGGGCTGCAGTGTGCATTGCCAGTTGGCATCTATTGATTGTTCAAGAGCTCATGTGTCTTCTTTGTCATCGTGTATCTTCTTTGCAGTCACTTGGGATGAGCACAAGTTATTATAACATGAAGGACTTCTACACTGCTGCTTTCTGCCTCTTTCACAACTGCTATACCCCAAATGAGCCATGTCTACAAACCTTATACATCGATTGCTGAGCTATCAGGTCAATTGTGTATATTATCAATGTCCCTAATCCATGTTGATGAATTTAGAGCATATCCTTTGGAATTCATTCCACATCTTGAAAAAGTTGAAGCAATGAAAGGTCCAATAATTGAAAGGTTTGTCTGAATTCAGGGCCTGCTCCTGCTGGACTCTTCCCCCCCCCCCCACAGGGCAAACTGCCATCTTGGCCCTGTGGGGAAAGAAGAAGGACCGAGGGGACAGGAGCAGGCAGAAGTAACATCAGGGCCTGCTCCTCCTGGACTCTCTCTCTCTCTCTCTCTCTCTCTCTCTCTCTCTCTCTCTCTCTCTCTTTCTTTTTTTCTCTCTCCTCCCTCCCTCCCTCCTTGACTCCTTTTCCTTGTGTGTCATGTCTTTATTAGATTGTAAGCCTGAGGGCAGGGACTGTCTTTTTTGCTAAGTGTAAGCCACTCTGAGAGCCTTTTTTGGCTGAGGAGCGGGGTATAAGTATGATAAATAAATAAAATAAATAAAATAATTGAAAGGTTTGTCTGAATTCATCTTCTCCAGCAGTTGGAGGTTCAGGGTTGCCTTTGTTTAAAATATTTCTTGGCTGCCTTTCAGGGCAAAGCCCTCATTTGGCTGATTTTCATTTAGGTGAGGGACGGTTTGAGATATATGGAGCTTTTCTAGATGAGGCGTTTGTTGTATACTCACTAGTCCTTGCTTGCAGTAGTTTTATGGGTGCCTTAGGCCATAGCTAGATGGGGTGATATCCTGGGGCGATCCCCGGGATCACCCCTGTGCATCCACATGATACACAGGGGATCCCAGGAGCAGGGAGGGATGATCCCTCCCTTTCCCTGGGATATGGCCCTACCCTTTCAGCCTGCTTTTTCTGCAGTCTCGGGATGATCCAGAGACCGCAGAATGTGTGTGTGAGCGTTGTGGTTTGTCCCGGCTCCTCACGGTTACTCATGAGGAGCCAGGAACTGCGCACAGGTCGCAGAGCTCCTCAGGAGTTCTGCATCCATTGGGGGTGAGGTGGGGTGAGCGGGGAAATAATTTATTTTTTTAAAAAAACTTAACCTTCGAGCGCATAAGCGCTTGTGCGCATCTTCTGTTTCTTTAAAAAAACAAAATGGCAGCCAAGGCCATCATGCGCCATGTGTAAACAGAGGAGGAGATCTCGTGATAAAAAAATCACAAGATCCTCAGGAGATCTGTAGGTCTAGCTGAGGCCTTGGTTGACATTGGCATCCTCCAGAGTCTCCCCCATGCTTTCCAAACACTATTGCTGGTTTTGGTTGATGTTGTTGTTTTGTTGGAGAAATGTGGTTTGTATCGGAATTGTGAACCAACACTGCCACCATCCACCATGATGCCATAGCACCACCTATAGAGATCTCCAAGTAATGCATTTTGATCTCTGTAGGAATAAACTGCCCCTCTTTACAAGTTAAAATATTAATTGGTGTAATAATGGGGGCATTTCAGTGGTCAGGGCAGGTATTGCTGTGTATGGAGGAACCTTTGTGTTGAGGAAGTTTGAGGTGTGGGAGAATAATGTTGATATCTGATGCATCCCGCCAATAAAAATGTTATGTAGTAAAATACCCTAGAAGACAAGAGAGGTGGGAAACCCCTGGTATGTAGAGATCTGATCTTATTCCCAAAAAGAATCCGGAAGCACAAGTAGTAGTTAGAAAAGCCTCATCTAAAAAAGCTCATGGCTCCTTGAAAGAAGAAATCACTTATTTATTGATTTACCACATTTGCGGATTGGGCCTGCTCCGCCCTGATTCGATCCACCTAGGGTCCGTTCCGTGCCAGGTAAGGCCCCCCTCCCCCTTACCTGTGTCCCCTTACCTGTGTCTGTCCCGTCCTGTCACAGCTTCACTAGAGCCTGTGGCTCAACCAGGCATTGTAGGCCCCGATTGCGGCCTACACTTCCTGGTTGAGCCGCGGGCTCTAGTGAAGCTGGCGACAGGCCGTGACAGATGCAGGTAAGACCCCCTTCCCCCTTCCCTGGCTCTGTCACCGTCACCGCAAGGGCGGTGGTGGTGGCAGGGCCAGGTAAACCCCCCTCCCTCCTCCCCCTTACCTGCATCCGTCCGCGGACCCGTGGCTGCTTCAACTGAGCCCAAGGACTCAGTTGTGGCCTAGTCTTCTTGTTTGAGTCCTCGGGCTCAGTTGAAGCAGCCGCGGGACTGCGGACAGATGCAGGTAAGATCCCCCTCCCCCTTACCTGGCTCTGCCACCATAGCCGCACGGGCGGCAGTGGCAGGGCCAGGTAAACCCCTCCCTCCTCTCCCTTTCCTGCGTCCATTTGCACGCAGGTAAGGGGACCGCGGACAGCCGCGGAACTGTGGACGGATGCAGGTAAGACCCCCCCCTCCCCCTTACCTGGCTCTGCTGCCATCGCCGCATGGGCGGCAGCAACAGCGGCAGG